>NC_047044.1:84660323-85371312 GCF_011762595.2 Tursiops truncatus
CAGGACACATGACAAATCATACGAAAGCAAAATTATTAATCTGATGTTAAATTGAAGGGCACAACATTAAGAGGCAAATGAATATTCCTTTTCTTTTAGAAACTTTCAGGGGTGATAGAAATGCTCTGTTTTTTAAATAAATTTATTTATTTATGTACTTATTTTTGGCTGCATTGTGTCTTCGTTGCTGCGTGTGGGATTTCTCTAGTTGCAGCGAGCGGGGGCTACTCTTTGTTGTGGTGCACGGACTTCTCATTGCGGTGGCTTCTCTTGGTTGCGGAGCACGGGCTTCAGTAGTTGTAGCACACGGGCTCAGTAGTTGTGGCTTGTGGACCTAGTTGCTCCATGACATGTGGGATCTTCCCAGACCAGGTCTCAAACCCATGTCCCCTGCATTGGCAGGAGAATTCCTAACCACTGTGCCACCAGGGAAGATCAAATGAATATTCTTCTAAATAAAAACTGAGGCAAAAAGGAAATTAAAAATACAGTAAAAATATTTGGTAAATAATTGATATGAAAACAGTATCACAAGATAGGCCTCTGCTAAATCAGAACTCACACTTGTAGGTTAATTTATGATTTTGTGTTTATCATCAAAATTAAAAAAGAGAAAATAAGCACTGTATTTTTCATTGAAAAAAATACCCCAAGGAGGGGAAAGGGGGTGGTGGGCACAAGCCCCATAAAATTAATCTCTCTTTCAACTTAGCCAAGGCTATCTTAGCTGTTATAGAATATGCAAACATAAATGGGATTCTTATGTACTGCCAATAACTAGTTTGGGAGAAAAAAATTGTTTTAATCGTATTGGCAATGGCATCCAAAAGAATAAATTACCCAGGAATAGAGATGTGTAAGAATGTTTCTCCTATAGTACACACTCATTTTTTTAAACTGTAAAATATTAACATGTATAAAGAAATATCCTGTATTTTTTTTAACTCAGCAATAATTATCAATAACATTAGCTCCAGATGATTTGGTTTAAAGTAATTTAATCACTATAGCAAATGAGGAATTCCATGGTGGTCCAGTAGTTAGGACTCGGTGCTTTCACAACTGAGGACCAGGTTTCAATCCCTGGTCTGGGAACTAAGATCCCACAAGCCAAGCGACCAGAAAAAAAAAACCAAAAAATCACAAGTGAGCAAAATGACAAAGTGATCAAAACATATTTCCAGTAATTTTAAATTTCACACACGTGATGCCCCATTTAGCAATTTCTTCATACATCGTTTAAAATTTTTGTCTGTTTCAGAATTTTTTCAGATTATTTTTGCTTTTCTTTCCAAGTATTTACAGCTGCTCTGAACTATTTAAAATAGTGAAGTTTGAAAGTAATCTAAATATTCAAAACTAGATGATTTGTGATATGCCTGTGTAGCACAAATTTATGCAATCAATAAATTAAAATGTGGTTGCAAAATTGTACATTTTGAAATGAAAACAAAATAAAATGTATATAATGTCTTTTCAATTTAAAACATTGTGTGTGTGTGTCTTTGTGGGAGCAGAAAAGAAATTAGGAAGATAGATGCCACTGCCTTAACAGAGGTCATGATTGCTTTTTCTTTCTTTCCCTGTCTTTCTTTCTTTCTTCCTTTCTTTCTTTCTTTCTTCCCTTCTTTCAAAATATTTATTTATTTATTTGGCTGTGCTGGGTCGTAGTTGTGGCATGCGGGATCTTTTAGTTCCCCACATCTTTACCAACACTTTTCTTTTTATAATGGCCATACTAGCAAGTGTAAGATGATATCTCATTGTAATTTTGATGGCATTTCCTTGATGATTAGTGATGCTGAACATATTTTTATATACCCATCGGCCATTTGTATGTTCTCTTTAAAGAAATATCTATGTATAGGGCTTCCCTTGTGGCGCAGTGGTTGAGGGTCTGCCTGCCGTTCAGGGGACACGGGTTCGTGCCCCGGTCCGGGAAGATCCCACATGCCGCAGAGCGGCTGGGCCCGTGAGCCATGGCTGCTGAGCCTGCGTGTCCGGAGCCTGTGCTCTGCAACGGGAGAGGCCACAGCAGTGAGAGGCCCGTGTACAAAAAAAAAAAAAAAAAAAAAAAAAAAGAAATATCTATGTATTAAGTCCTTAACCCATTTTTAAGTTGGATTATTTGGATTTTTGCTATTGAGCTGTAGGAGTTTCTTCTATATTTTAGATACTATTTCTTTTTCAGATATATGGTTTGCAAATATTTTCTCTCAGTCCATAGGTTGTGTTTCACTCTGTTGATTGTTTGCTGCACAGAAGCTTTTTAGTTTGACATACTCCCATTAGTCTATTTTTCCTTTCATTGTCTGTGCTTTGGTGCCATATGCAAGAAATCATTGCCAAGACAAATGTTATGAAGTTTTTCCGCTAAGCTTTCTTCCAGGAATTTTACTTAGTTTCAGGTCTTATGCTTAAGTGTGTTGGTGTAAGCGACCAGTTGCATTTTTTTCATGTGGATATTCAGTTTTCCATTATCATTTTTTGAAGAGACTATCCTTTCCCCATTGTATACAATACATCTTGGCACCCCGTCAAAGATCATTTCAATGTATATGTATGGGTTTATTTCTGGGTTCTCTATTCTATTCAATTGGTCTATATGCCTGTGTTTACACCAGTACCATGCTGTTTTGATTACTGTACCTTTGTAATATGTTTTGAAATCAGGGAGTGTGGGGTCTCCAGCTTTATTTTTCTTTATCAAGATTGTTTTGGCAATATAGAGTCCTTTATGGTTCCATGTGAATTTTGATTCTCTTCAATTTTACTAAATAAATTGAATTTATTGAGTCTAAAAGGAAGGACTATTTAGGTCTCCCTAAATGACAGAAACAAAATATAATTGCAGCACATGCTATTTTGTGTAATTTTCTCACCTCGCTAGACCTTGGCAAAGATTTTTAAAATTAATTTCTATTGAAATATAATAGACAAATAAAATTGTAAAATATTTTAAGGGTACAACACGATGATTAGATACAGCCATTGACATTTTGATAGGAACTGCACTGAATCTGTAGCTTGCTTTGGGTAGTATGGACATTTTAACAGTATTCATTCTCCCAATCCATGAACGCAGGATGTCTTTTGATTTATTTGTGTCTAATTTGTTTTAGCAGTGTGTCATAATTCATTGAATCATTCTATTTCAGTAGATGTTTTGTTTTTCCCAATTGTCCTCTATTATAATTAACATTTTGAGTAACATCTTTGTACATGTATCTTTACTTTCATTTCTGATTACTTCTTATGATAGATTCAAAAAATAAGATGACTGTTCCAAAAGCTATAGCTATGTTTAAGATTTGATTCATGATGTCATATTGCTTTCCCAAAAGTCTTTTTCAGACTAACTTTCTATAAGCCAAGTGCATGCCCATCTGCCCTTATTGTTTAAGTCATGGAGATCTGGGGGACTGTATGTTAGCTGCAGTAAAACCCAGTGTATCCTGAATGTTACTTATGACTTTAGAAAAGGTTTAGATTACAGCACCAAAATGATTAAGGTTTGGGAAGACTTTTTATGTTTTTTGAAACTTCACAGCATAAGATAAAATCTAAATTGAATCAAAAACTTTGTATTGGGGAACTAGCAGAAATTTTATAACGATTTCAAATGTCTATTGGGAACTCTGAAATGGAAAGTCAAGAGACATTTTGTGAAGCAGATGAAATGAAATTGGTTATGTCAAATAATATCACTGAGTGTTAAATTCTGCCAAGTAGGGAGAATTTACATGATAAATGTTCCTTTGAATCCCATTTGAAATTCTAGAGCCTGAAGTAAAGATGATTCTGACTATTTTGGTATAGGTAATATAACTTAGTTGTTAATAATAGGTCCTTTACTAAAATTCTCAAAACCCAAAGTCTCTAAAAACCAAATAAATATATATATATATATATATATATTTTTTTTTTTTTTTACATTTGGCCCAAACTAGTTGGGTACCAAATTCAGACCTGAAGTGAAATCAAACTACATAGAGTCCTCATTTGTTCCACTCCATGTGAATTAACAAGTTTAAGTCAGATATATTCATTTCTTTGCTTATGGGGAGGTTCCCAGACTCTGCTGAAAATGTTATATAAATTTTGGTAAATGCTCTCCTTTACTTTTGTAAAATCTGAAGAATTCTGAATTCCGAAACATATCAAACCTCATGGTTTTCTGGTAAGGGATTACATACTTGTAATTGTTAAGATTTTTAAATAATGTGTACTGTGTGCCAGATTATTCTAAGGGCTATATTTATTTTACCTTAATTTATCTTAAAAATACTTATGAGAAAGATATAGGGGTTATTTCCATTTTACAGATGAGAAAACTGACACACACAAAGGTGAAGTAATTTACAAGGGGTGGAGCCGAAATTCATATCATGGCTCCAATTAGACAGCTGGACTAGCTCAGCTGGCTTTTGAATCAGAGTGCAAGGCTAACTTAGCAATAAAATCGGGCTAGTTTAATTACCACTCACACTCAGTTTTCTCATTGTAAAATGAGAATAATATGATTAGCTAGCTTACCTGATTACTATCCAGATTAAATAAAACAAGTAAATGACTTAACACAGTGGCACATAGTACCTACTCAATATACCTGTGCTGTTGTTATAAATGTTGGTCACTTTAAGTCAACCTGAACTGTCAGTCTCAATGGGAACCTTGAAATACTTCAAAGCAACTTACAATTTGCATCAATAAAAAAGTAAAATATCTGTTTGGACTACCTAGGAAGACACCTGAAAGAAATATGAAATCAAATGAAATCCAAATGAAACCAAAAGTTTTGCTTGTGCTATGGTTTGACCTGTAGAACAGTATTTAACACAGAGTGGGTAATCAATAAATATTTCTTGAATGAACAGGGTTGTAAAGTTATAAAGAGGCAGCCACATGCTTCAAATTGTGAAATGATGATATATGATGGTAGATAATAAAAATGTTAATGGGTTCATTGGCTTCCTACAAATAAAGAGTAGAGTCCACAGTCTATATTTCATTAGAGTTGTGCTGAAGATCCTGCCATACTTGTCTGGCAAGACATCTAACAAAGAATAAAAGAACAGAGCTTTGCTTTCCATTTCAGTCCCTCAGGCTACAAACTGGCCAAGATGGGGGAAGAGGGGCACTTGGGTGAGCAGAAGTGGGTCAAATGAGGCTGAATTTTAAATATGATTGGAAAGCTCTGGGTTCTGCCTGGGATGTCCTTAAGAGATTAGGCAGGGGGATTTGATATGAGTTCAAGTCATTTAGAAAAATATAAGCTTTATGTTTATACTATATTGAGGGGACACTATCTAAAACTAGCTATGTGTATTTTTCTAACAAAAGGGCTTTGAAAAACTTTGAGCCTGTAGAGAGTTTAAGAACCCATAAGATACTTCAGAAGAAAATAATTTATAATATATATGAATCACCTGGTAGTAACATTAGTAACAAATACATTGTGTACCAGAACTGTTACATTATTTGTTTCACTTAATTTTATCATGCTAGAAATACCACTTGTGAATTGTGATTAATGATTTATAATAAAAGCAGTAGAGCTTTCTTTCCCCGAGAGCAACTCACCTACCCAGGCCACATTGATCACTTAATCACTGCCGGTCAATTTATTGGGAGCAAATAAATAGCCTGTTTTGGAAAAAGAAAGCCAAAAACAGTAGAACACCCGAAGTTATGTCCCTTCAGTTTGTGCCTGAAAAAAGCTCCTACTTATATTTCAAGACCAGTACAGATAAACAAAATGAAAAGGCAACTTACGGAATGGGAGAAAATATTTGCAAACCAAATATCTGACAAGTGATTACTATTCAAAATATGTAAGGGGGCTTCCCTGGTGGTGCAGTGGTTGAGAGTCTGCCTGCCGATGCAGGGGACACGGGTTCGTGCCCCGGCCTGGGAAGATCCCACATGCCGTGGAGTGGCTGGGCCCGTGAGCCACGGCCGCTGAGCCTGCACGTCCGGAGCCTGTGCTCCGAAACAGGAGAGGCCACAACAGCGAGAGGCCCGCGTACCGCCAAAAAAAAAAAAAAAAAAAAAGTGTAAGGAACTCATACAGCTTAATAGCAAAACAAGAAATAATCTGGTTTTAAAATGGGCAAAGGACCTGAATAGACATTTTTCCAAAGAAGGCATACACATGGTCAACAGTACAAGAAATGGTACTCAGCATCATGAATCACCAGGAAAATGCAAATCAAAACCACAATGAGGGGCTTCCCTGGTGGCGCAGAGGTTAAGAATCTGCCTGCCAATGCAGGGGACACGGGTTCGAGACCTAGTCCAGGAAGATCCCACGTACCGCAGAGCAAGTAAGCCCGTGCACTACAACTACTGAGCCCATGCACCACAACTACTGAAGCCCGCATGCCTAGAGCCCGTGCTCCACAACAATAGAAACCACCACAGTGAGAAGCCCGCGCACCGCAACGAAGAGTAGCCCCTGCACAGCAATGAAGAACCAATGCAGCAAATAAATAAATAAATAAATTTTATTAAAAACACACACATACACACACACTGAGCTATCACCTCACACCTGTTAGAGTCACTATTATCAAAAAGACAAGTGACAAATAAGTGCTAATGAGTGTGTGGAGAAAAGGGAACACTTGGGCACTGGTGGTGGAAATGTAAATTGGTGCAGCTACCATGGAAAACAGTATGGAGCGTTCTCAAAAATTAAAAATAGACTACCATATGATCCAGCAATGCCACTTCTGGGTATTTATCTGAACAAAATGAAAACACTAACTCAAAAAGAGATATGAATCCCCATGTTTACTGCAGCATTACTTACAGTAGCCAAGATATGGAAGTAACCTAAGTGTCCATTGATGGATGCATGGCTAAAGAAAATTTGGGGTGTGTGTGTGTGTGTGTGTGTGTGTGTGTGTGTGTGTGTGTATATATATATATATATATATACATATATACAGACATTTATATATCATATATCATAAAAAAAGAAACAAATCATGTCATTTGCTGCAACATGAATGAGGCCGGAGGGCATTATGCTAAGTGAAATAAGTCAAAGACAAATATTGTATGACCTCACTTAAATGTGGAATCTAAAAAAACCCAAACTCATAGAAACAGAGCAGATTGGTTGTGGGGTTTGGTGAGAGAAAGGAATGAGTGAAGATAGTCAAAGAGTACAAGCTTTCAGTTATAAGTTCTGGGGATCTAGTGTACAGCATGGGCGTATAGTGAATGGTACTGTACTGTATACTTGAAAGTTGCTGAAAGTGAAACCTAAAAATTCATATCACACACACAAAAATGCTAACTGTGTGAGGTGATGGTTGGGTTAATTAACTTCATTTCACAATATATACTTACGTCAAATCATCATATTGTACATCTTAAACTTACATAGTGTCATATGTCAATTATATCTCAATAAAGCTAAAAACAAAAAAGAAACGATTGTTTTGGAACTAGATAGAGATGGGGGTTGTGCATTTACACATTACATTACATTGTGAATGTACTGAATGCCACTGAACTGTTCAGTTTTAAATGGTTAATTTTATGTTATGTCAATTTCATGTCAATTAAAAAAAGAAAGAAAAACACCAGTAAAAATGTCACCTTTGGTAAAGTTATAACTAATAGGCCTTCATATCATATTGTATTACAATTATCTGTTTATACTTCTACTTCCCTAACTGGATTATGTTCTTAAGGAGAGGAACTGCTTTTTTTTTTTTTTTTTTTTTTTTTTGTTGTTGTTGTTGTACGCGGGCCTCTCACCGCTGTGGCCTCTCCAGCTGCGGAGCACAGGCTCCGGACGCACAGGCTCAGCAGCCATGGCTCACGGGCCCAGCCGCTCCGCGGCACGTGGGATTCTCTCGGACCGGGGCACGAACCCGAGGCCCCCGCATCGGGCAGGCGGACTCCCAACCACTGCGCCACCAGGGAAGCCCAGGAACTGCAATTTATTTGTTTTGTATTCCTTACCTAGCCCACTGCCTCAAATAGTAGGCATTTAAGAAATGACTGAGGTAATTACTGAATTAAGTCACATGTATTTCTCATCATTGAAAAGTTGAAGTTAAGTTTTGGATAACTAGCACATTTTGGGAAAGTCATCGATGTTTGTGATCATGAAGTGCTGAATGTGCTAGGTTATTAAGACCTTTTTTCATAAGATTACAGGAGATTTACCTAACAGAGCTGATAATTGACTTTATCACCCACCAAATTGCTGACACTAACACAGCTGCTAAAATTATAAAAAGCATCTAAATTGTGTTGGCTTTTTAAAGGTTGCTCTGTTTACTTCGGGCTGTGGCGAACTTATTACTAAGTCAACGAACAGTTCTAAGAGATCTTAATTTCCCAGTAACGTGAGAGTGAGCTCAATGGTGGAATATGACCTAAGGTTTGCAATTCTACACGAGTGTTTAACTTCTTCAAGTAACTCATTAACTATTTGCCTTGCAAATAGAAAGGGCATGATGATTCTGAAAGAACTAAGCAGACTAATAAACGTTTCTGGAAATGGGAAATCCTTCACAATTTTACACTGTTATAGTGCTACACAGCTTGAGTTGACTTTCATTCACTGAGATATTCCCTCACATTTTTCACTGTGTGTGTAACTATCCAAACTTCAAATGTGGTGCAGTTAGGGTTGTAAAGGCTTCATCTGAACTTTGTTTTGTGACTCATTTCTCATAACAGGGAACTTTCAACTTGGCACATACTCAAATATGTGCACGGAAATAATTCTTCAAAGAAATAAACATGGTGACACAGTGATGAATTTAAAAAACATTCTATTAAAAAAGCTAATTTAATATTGTTTTGTGCAGATTCTTATATATGGTTGTATATCTTTTAGATTCTAACTAAAAGTGACATTGGTATTAATATGGCTATTTTCTTAGTTTTACAAGTCTGGCTACAGGTATCTTCATCTCTGTTGACTTGGGTAATGTGTCTAATGTAAATATAAAACTTTCTCAAATAAAGGAGAAATATTTTCAAAGTAGTACTAAGTGAAAACCAAGTTTAGCAACAGTCTAGACATTTATTCCTGTCTTGTTCATCTTTTGTTTTTCTGTCAAAAAAAAACCAAACTCTGAATTAATTATTTTACAATTTAAGAGTACTTAAACTGAGCTGCAATTAAAGGATTTTCTTTCTTTTTGGTACATAACTATGTTTTCCGCACATAGATGGGTAACTTGAACAAGGAAAGTAATAGTTCCACTGAACTGAGTGCAAATCAGACTTTTATAGGATTGTTATTAATTTATAATGCCATTAATATAAAGACAAAAGAATAATACTCTTTTAATGAGTATGTGGATAAACATAACCAGAAAATCTAGGCTAATTATATCTGTGCTCCCTGGGAGCTAAAGTAATAACGGTAGTTACTAATATAGAACTAACATTTATTGACCATTACTCCATGCCAGCCAGTGGTCTGCACACTTTGTGAATATCATTAACCTTCACAAATGCTATGAAAGAGAACCATGATGAGACATGGGTTCTGAGGGGAAAAGGTGTAGGACAAGAAAGGGAATAAAGTTTTGGACAGAGAGGTTAGTCATAAACTTAGCAGGAGAGCTCGGTTTTAGGTGGACTAGGTTTCAGTTCTGTTTCTGTGCATCTGTCCTGGGGAAATGTTCAATAAGAAAGAAGCAGTGAGTACCAATATATTCATCATAGTGGTTTTTAAATAGTAGAAAAATAGAAATAATATTAATCCAATTGTAGAATAATGATGCATTAACCACAGTATATTCATTGGATAGAACCTTATGCTCTCATTGAAAAGATGTTTCAAATAATGTGTACCAGTATAGAAAAATGTTTGTTGATAAAGGGAAACACTCTCAAAGAAATACAGTTCAAGCAGCCAAATATTTTTTAAGGAATTCTAATAATTTCCTTGGCTCTCCTCTAAAATTGTTAATAACTACCCTTTGATACACCCCAGTAACACTTCCTATATCTCTTTTTCGCTCCTTTTCAATTTTCTGTAAACCATATTACTCTGGATCCTCTTATTTACAAGCCACTCTCCAACACACTTCCCCTTTTCTCAACTGTTTTGCGTTTCTGTTCATGCCTCTTTGTCACTTTTTTTGGTTTTTTTTGTTTTTGGCTGCATTGGGTCTTGTTGCTGCTTGCGGGCTTTCTCTAGTTGTGGCGAGCGGGGGCTACGCTTAGCTGCGGTGTGCAGCCTTCTCATTGACATGGCTCCTCTTGTTGCGGAGCACAGGCTCTAGGTGAGTGGGCTTCAGTAGTTGTGGCATGAGGACTCAGTAGTTGTGGCTCGCGGGCTCTAGAGCGCAGGCTCAGCAGTTGTGGTGCACGGGCTTACTTGCTCTGCAGCATGTGGGATCTTCCCAGACCAGGGATCGAATCCGTGTCCCCTGCATTGGCAGGCATATTCCCAACCACTGCACCACCAGGGAAGTCCCTGTCACTTATTTTTAAATTACCCTACATCAATTAGCTTTTCTCTTCTTCCCGCCCCTTACTAATCTTGAACTGTGCATCTCAAAAGTCCATCAATACAGCCTAGCAGAGTGACCTTTTCTCTGGAGGAAAAGACAGGGCGCTAGGACAAAACAAAACAAAGCAAAACAAAAACAAAGTCAGCATTTTCTTTTTTAGCAGAGGGAGTGTCATTTCCACACTAAGATTTTTTTATCCTGTTCAATTATGAACATGCTAACAGAATTTAAGATATCAAATATTGAAACTTGTTATCAAGTTCCAAATATTGAAACTTGGTATTCAAGTATGATTATCAAACTGTTTTTTTTGTTTGTTTAAATGTATCAACTTATAAATACTTGCACTAGAAATCCATCGTATAAGCCTTTATCAACATTGGGTATTTTATTTCTTTGTCTCTTTTTTCATGTGAAACTAGGAAAAATTATTTTCAAATACTGATAAATGCACAGTTACAAGAATAGTAACATAAATGGAAGAACTAAAATATAAAGCACTAGAAAGTTCTCCCCGCCGAAAGGGCAAGGATTTTGTGGTACAAATGAAAACTTTTATTGGAACTATGTCCTAGGATCCTGCCATTCCCTTGCTTTGTCACATAAGTATGATTTACATATATCCTAGGTACACTGAGAGGTCAGAGTGCTGAGAAGTAGCCAGTTGTTAATAGGGAATATGTCAAGAGGAAGTAAAACAGAAGTATGGACTTAAAAATACTTTAAATTGCTTCCTTGTTTTTGATTTTTTAAAAAATTTCCATTTCTAAACATAATTGATATCACTAGAGCCCTGCTGCTCTCTTTGATTAAATGAGAAAAGATTAATTGCTGTACTTTGCACCACACTAGATACTTCCTGTAATATCCTGTTTTCTGTTAACTACTTAATCAATAATTCAATTAAAACTCAGTAAAATTGTAAGTAGGTGGGATGAAGTCTCATGAGGACTTGGATTTACTTTAAAATACTTCAGCAATAAAAAGAAAGAAAAGGAGGGTGGATAAAGCCAGGATGGCTAATACTGATAAGTTTTAAAATCTCTGTGTTGCATGTCTTAGGGTTCATTATACTAGCCGCTCCACCTTTGTGAGTGTTTGTAATTTTTCATAATAGGATTAAAATCAGTAGTTACATTGAAGGCAATTTCAAGCTCTTAGCTTTAAAGAATAAGATTTCACATTCTATCGATGAAGATTTTTTTGATTTATGCAGAATAGCATTGAAAATTTCATATATCTGAAAATGTTGTAACCATCCAAGGATGGAAAAAAAACCATGTATACCATAAATATCAGATTTAATATATTTTGACATTAACAGTAACACCAATGCATTTTTTATTACAAGTGAAAAATCAAACTGCTCCTTGATTCCAAGATTCTTCACTAGCTCTCTCCCACTTCCCACATCACCCCTCTTCTTGCACTTGTACCTCTGGAAATTTAGCTCTCAATTATTGTTTTACACCATAACTCTACTTTCTTAGGAAAATCACCTGTGTATAAAATAGTGTTGCTTGTATTTTAAAATTAAAGGAAATTAACTTAGAGCAGTTACAGTGGACAAAGCAAGAGGTATTTAAATCCATACCGCCTGTCCACAGCCACAGATTTCCTCATCCTAAAACCTGACTTAATTCCAATCTTGTTTCCTTATCTGAATAGTTCTGAATAGATCTCACTCTTGATTTCCCCCCACAAGTCCCATTTTTGCCTTGAAATCTCACCAAGCATCTCCCTTCACAGAGATGTGTTTCTGCCTCCAAATTCCTATCACATTTACCACTTACGTTCATACTCTTCTCTATTGTTACATTTAAGTATCTGAACTGAAATGGAACTTTTCTGAGAGCAGTGACTGCTTTCTAGATCTCTCTGAGCTCTCAAGGGGTTGAATGTGATGTTTTGTACATAGGCTGAACATTAGACTAAAACTCTGCTTTGGTCAGAACACATGCGTTCTTCCCCTACCCCTCTTTGGTTCCTTTTAGCTTAGTAACCAGCACGGACAATCGAATGTGAATCTTAGGGCTTTTATTGGCTTACCTAGCAACCAGGAGGGTTCCCAAGGATACAAACTCTGAAGACATACCCTTTTGATATGGTAATGAATGAAACAAAGGAGGTAGTCCTAAAACAGAGCACAGTTCCAACAAATTGGAATCATATGTCAATATTAGAACTACTGTATAATGAACCGTGGCTTTCTGGCCACAGGAGGAGCCATTATTGCCCTCTCTATAGTCAAACGTTTTACTTCAGTCACATCAAACAAACATCTCTAACATTTTAAAAATGAAAGAATGAGGACATATAGAGGAGTACCAAGAACAATATTACAACCAACCATGTTCACATAAGCCAGATTTAGCAAACATTAGCCATTTTTCCTAAGAAATAAAAATTATTGAGTTGAAGCCCTCTTACCTGGTTTTCTTTCCTCTTTCCCCAGAAGAACAGCTATCCTGAAGTTGAAATGTATATTCTTCTTATACATGTTTTTATATTTTTTAGGGTATGTATATATCCATTATATGCTATGTAGTATTATTCTGCATGTTTACAAATGCACAAATGTTACACAAATATTATATAATGCACTGTATCCTGCAAACTGCTTTTTCATTAAAAATTATGCACAGGTTTCCCCCGCTGTCTGAAAGTTCATAGACCGTTCCTGTGAAAACTTTCCTAAGTCAAAATTCTGTAAAGCGAAGAAACAATTTCCTCAGGACACATCCTGCTAACGGGGTGCACAAATTAAGTCGAGATAAAGCACGATACTCACACAGATCAAAGCTATGGCGGCTTGATGCTGAGTGTAATTCCCAGGGAAGCAGCTTGGCGTGCCATTCTCACTGCTCTGGCACACACTGCTTCTATAATCGTTGGCTGCAAAACAAATGCTGAAGGCGATTTTCACTTTTTGCCATTTTCCTAAAGGTAAAAGTCCTCTTTGGATTTCATTAGATTAGTGTAAACACATACTAATGTAGGTCTTTGGTGAAAGGGAAGTGGCATAAAGCAAACGTTTGGAAAGCGGGGCATACCTGTATTTGAGATTGATGCCTGCAGATCTATTTAATAGATTCGTTTTAATTGCTGCATAGGATTCCATAGAGTGAATAACATACAATTTGCTTACTTATCGAAAAGCATTTAGATTATTTCCAATTTTTTGGAAATTATACCAAAAAAAGCCACAGTGAATAACTTTTACATGAGGACATGTGTGAGAATCCCTTTAGCGTATATATTTGAACATGAAAAAAACGTTAATATGATAAATTGTCACAGATTTTCTGGGGTTGGCCCATGCTTATATTCATGAAATAAATCTTATTTGGGCATAACTTTTTTTCAGTTACTAGATTAGAAACACATTTTGTTTATGATCTTTGGCTCTAGTTCATATGTGAGGTTTGTCTATGATGTTATTTTCTTGTAGAACACTTAATTTTGGTGCCAAGGTTACACAGCTTCATAAAATGATTTGGGGACCTTCGTGGTGGCACAGTGGTTAAGAATCCACCTGCCAGTGCAGGGGACATGGGTTCAAGCCCTGATCTGGGAAGATCCCACATGCTGCGCAGCAACTAAGCCCACGCGCCACAACTACTGAGCCTGCGCTCTAGACCCTGTGAGCCACAACTACTGAAGCCCGTGTACCTAGAGCCCATGCTCCGCAACAAGAGAAGCCACCGCAATGAGAAGCCCGCGCACCACAGCAAAGAGTAGCCCCCGCTCGCTGCAACTAGAGAAAGCCTTCTCGCGGCTACGAAGATGCAACACAGCCAAAAATAAATAAATAAATTTTAAAAAATGATTTGGGCAACTTCCCTTCTATTACTATTTCTAAAAGTTTGATTACAACAGAACTCATTTCACATTTTAAAATCACTGGAGTACCTTTGTTTTGTTGATATGTTTTGAATACTTTTTCAATAAATATTGGAAAGTTAGCTTTTCCAGAACATTACCCATTTAACAATATTTTTATATTTATTGATGAGGTGATTCACAATATTTTTCTTATACATTTAACAGTCTAAACTGTATCTATAGTTATATTCTCTTTTCATCCAAATATTATTTATTTATGGCTTCTCTTTATGTATTTATTTTATTTATTTATTTTTTTTGCGGTACGCGGGCCTCTCACTGTTGTGGCCTCTCACTGTTGTGTCCTCTCCCGTTGCGGAGCACAGGCTCCAGACGCGCAGGCTCAGTGGCCATGGCTCACGGGCCTAACCGCTCCGCAGCATGTGGGATCTTCCCGGACCGGGGCACGAACCCGTGTTCCTTGCATCGGCAGGCAGACTCTCAACCACTGCGCCACCAGGGAAGCCCATTCTCTTTATTTTTTATTTTTGCTAGAGATATACTACTTTATTAATTTCTTCAAAGAATAAGCTTCTCCATTTACCTATTGTCTCTTTTTTCTCATTATTTTCTACTCATTATTATTTCTACTTTCTTTGTCATTGCTTTATTATTCTTTTTGTAAGTATTCCATGTGTGCTTAAAAATATACATTTTTCTGATTATTGTGTGTAGTAGGTCTATTAAAAAATGAATCAAACTCTTTCACTTGTATTACTCAAATGTTCTATATCCTTTAGAATTACATTTGTTTGATTCTTCAGTTTCCAATAGCATTGACAGTTTTTTCTTGAAATGTATTGCTAGAAATACATATACCAATATCTTCATTATTATAACTTTTCGTGTGTCAATTATTTCTCATGATGCAGCATTCATTTGTAACAGTATTAAATTTTTTGCCTTAAGTTTTTGTCTGCTGTTAATATTTCTATATCAACTGTCTTTTGCATAGTATTTTCCTTGCTTAATTTTTCCTTGTTTAACTTTTTCCATCATTTTATTTTCAGCCTTTTCATGTTGTTTTGTTATCAGCATATAACTGTATTTCTATGAATTTTTATTTTGAAATTATTTTGGACTTGCAAAAAGTTGAAAATCTAGTACAAAGAATTTTTATATACCCTTCACAAAACCCTTAACTGTTTACATTTTGAAAAATCACAATACAATTATCAAAATCAGAGAATTAACCCTGACACAATACTACTAACTAAGCAGTAGAGTTTATTTAAATTTTGCCAATTACCCACTGTCATTTTTAAGCCCAGGATTCAATCTAGAACATTAACTTTCTTCAATTCTGAAAATTTTTCAGTTTTCTGGTATTTTATCACCTTGACAATTTTGAGGAGTACTGTACAGTTGTTTCATAGAATGTCCTCAACTTGGATCTCATTTTTCCTCATGATGACATTCAGGTTATGTATTTTTGACAAGAATACAACATAAGTGATGTTTTGTCCATCTCAGTGCATCCTATCAGGAAGTGCATAATATTGATATCTCACTAGTGATGTTGATTGTAATCACTAGGTTAAGATAATGTCTGCTAGCTTTCTCCACTGTAAAATTTCTATTTTTCCTTTTGTAATTAATATGTATCTTATGGAAAGGTACTCTAAGACTGTAAATATCCTGTTTCTCAATATACATTTGCCTACATCCATCGATGACACTTGTCTGAAACAATTATTACCATGGTGTTTGCCACGTTGTTATTTTCTATTTGCACTATGCTTTCTACATTTGTTAATTAAAGTTCTCCGGTAAAGAAGAGCTTTCCCTCTCCACTTGTGGAATAAGAAGAAAGGTATTTGTTCTTTGTCCCCAGTTCCTGGCACAGCGCACCTAAAACCCCTGGAATTTCCTGAGTGATAAGGGTGTTGTGAGCATCTTTTGTTCTAATACACCGAGTTTCGGCAGGCCCATAGTTTCAGGATGACAGCTGGTCCTCAGAAAGACCAAACTTTGATTAGAAGCTTGGAATGTTCAGCCCCACCCATCACTAACCTCAGGTGAGAGAAGAGGGGCTAAAGACTGAGCTAGTCACCAGTGGCCAAAATCATGCCTACACAGTGAAACTTCCATTAAGTCTCCCAAATGACAGGGCCCAGGGAGCCCCCAAGTTGGTGAATATATCCACGTGCCAGGAGGGTGGCGCACCCCAGCTCCACAGTCTCCTGGGTTCAGGACCCTTCTGGACCTTGTCTTATGTACTTCTTCATCTAGCTACTTATTTGTATCCTTTATAATAAACTGTAATAGTAAGTATAGCAATTTCTTGAGTTCTGCAAGTTGTTCTAGCAAATTATTGAAACTGAGGAAAGGTTTAAAGAAACTGACTTTGTGGCCAAATTGGACAGAACTGTGGATAACCTGGGTGTAACTTGTGACTGACATCTGCAGTGAGGGCAGTCTTGTGGGACTGAGCCCTTAAATCTGAGGAGTCTAATATTAGTACTAGGTAGTTACTGTCCAAACTGAACTGTTGAATTGTAGCCACCTGGTTGATGTTGTAGAGTTGGACAAGTGATGATGGGAAAGACACCATGTATTTGCCATCATTGTGGATTTGTATTTTATTTTAAAGGTTATAATTAATGGTATGCTGGAGACAATTTATACTGGCCCAGAAGAGCCATTTGTTAACTTCTATGAAATCTGTTGGCTGGTCGTTAAATACAATTACACACACACATACTGCACAAATGGTAGCATTTTTATGTACTATTTTGACCTTGACTTTTCATTAATGATATATCTTGGAGATTGTCCTATGTTAACAGAACTTTTTTTTTTTTAACAGATACATTGAATTCCTTTTTTACTTTTAAGATGATCTAAGTTTGCTTTCATTATGATTGGTCTATGTGTAGATTATTTTATTTTATAATATTTTATTTTGGACTTTGGTATACTCCCTGATTTTCAAGATTTATGGCTTTCTTTATGTCTGGAGTATCTTATTTATTATCTCTTCAAATACTAGTTCCCACCATGCCATCTCTTTTTTTGAAAGTCCTCTTATTGCTTACTGATTATGCCTCTTAATTACATAGATATCAAAATTGCAAAAGTATCATTTCAGTTAGTAGCAAAACCTATGCCCTGTGTTTTTCTTAAGGTAAGCTTTTGTTAAAAAAATAAAAAAAGACACCCCGATATACAGTGGCTTTAAAATGTCATTATTTAGTGCTCTCATATGTAAAAACCCTGGGGTGATTGGGCCGTGTTTTCTGGACGGTTCTGCTCCACAACAAGTCATTAAATGAACCTGTTTCCCTCAGCCTGCATCTCCACCATTGCCTAGGGTGAGAGTTCTTAATCATTTTTTGTGCCGTGAACTCCTTTGGCACTCTACTCAAGCGTATGGACTTTCTCTCAGAATAATGTTTTTTGTTTTTGTTTTTGTTTTTTTTTGCAGTACGCGGGCCTCTCACTGTTGTGGCCTCTCCCGTTGTGGAGCATAAGCTCCGGACGCGCAGGCTCAGCGGCCGTGGCTCACGGGCCCAGCCGCTCCGCGGCATGTGGGATCTTCCCGGACCGGGGCACGAACCCGTGTCCCCTGCATCGGCAAGCGGACTCTCAACCACTGCGCCACCAGGGAAGCCCTTCTTTCGTTTTTTATTTCTTGGCCAGGCACAAGGCACGCAGGATCTTAGTTCCTCAACCAGGGATCGAATCTGCCCCCCCTGCAGTGGAGGCGTGGAGTCTTAACCACTGGACCTCCAGGGAAGTCCCAGAATAATGTTTTTTAGTGTGTAAAATGAAATGCACTTGGATTCAAAGGAAACCAATTATACTGGATTATGGTTAACTAAATAGCGTCCTAAATTGTGATACAATAAAACATACTTTTCTTCTTCTTCTTTTTTTTTTTTTTTTTGGCTATGCGGCTTGCAGGTTCTTAGTTTCCCAACCAGGGATTGAACACAGGTCCTCAGCAGTGAAAGCGCAGAGCCCTAATCCCCCGACCACCAGGGAATTTCCAAAAACATATACTTGTTAATTCATTAACCCAACGTGATCAATGGGTCTAATCACAACCATAACTATGAAGTAGGACTGAGTTATGATATTTAAATACTATTTAGGAAAATCTGAAAAAATGATAATGTGATATGAAAATATTCTTTTGGGTGGCCAATTCATAGGAATCAATATCACACTGTGGTTTGTGGTATATACTCATAACTGAAAATATTAATTTTAGCTAATGGCTAGTTAAGACAAGGATGTAATATTTTCCCATTCATGTTCATGAACCTAAGATTAAGAACCCCTGCTCTAGGGTATCTCTTTGGCTTGAAGCTGAGTCCTAGGCAGCTCAGTGTTGTCACTTACAGAAAGGGGAAGCGTACAAATAAGTAAGTTCACACTCAGTGTTTTAAAGTTCTACTCTGGATGTGGCATATATTACTTCTGCTCAAAAGGACTTAGTCAGTGGCCACATTTAGCTACAACAGAAGGTAGGAAATGTAGTCTTCAGCTGGGTAGCTGCATGTCCAAACATAACTATGTTACATGAATTTTAGTAAGCAGCTAGCAATCTCCTCCACACTCTTGTAAGAAAAAATAGTTTTCACAAATTTTGACTTATAGAACAGATAAATGAGAAAGTGGGTTTAGCTGATCATTTCTTTGATGCATAAACTTCATAAGTACTTTTGTATAGTTTAGTTAGATGAAATATAGTTTCACATCGCAAACCTATAGCAAATAACCTAAGTTAGGGTAGAACCAGGGGATTAGCTCACCACAAAGTGGTGAATTAGGTAAGATTTATTTCAGTCATGATAACATTCTCATTCTTATCCATTTTTTTCAAATACCCTCTCCACTTCTCTCCCATTTTATGAATCTCATCTTTCAATCTTAATTTCCAATATTTTATTTTGAAAATTTTCAAACGTACAGAAAAGTTGAAAAAATAGTGCAAATGAATACCTGTATACCCTCCATCTAGATTCAATAATTGTTAATTGTTAATATTTGCCTTATCCTTCTTTCTTTATTTAATATTATATGTATATATTATATTATATATATATATATATATTTCTAAACAAATTGAATATTAGTCACAGATGTCTGGGAGGAAGAAATTTTCCTCTGTCCTTCTAAGTTCTTCTGCCTGCTCCAAGAATTAAATTGGCATGGGATGGATTAACAGGAGAAAATCAAACAAAAATTTAATAGCATGCATAAATGGGAGAGCCCCAGGAAAACTGAGTAACTCACAAAAATGGCTGACATCCTCAGCAGAGATACCATTTTCAGCTAAAGACGAAAGAGGATGTTGGGGGTGGTGGTTTGGGACTTCAAAGAGGAGGAAGGCAACTGACATGGAGATGGAAAGGCAAATGCTCCAGGTTGCAGGTTGGGTGCAGGTGTACTCTATGTGTTTCTACAGCAGCTACCCAGGTCAAATCACCAAAGCACAAGAAGACAAGACAAACTGTGAGCACACATAAAGCATGTGCTCACACAATTTCCTATCATATTATATTCTGTTGGCCAAAGCAAATCACATAGCCAAGCCCCAAATCAGTGGAGCAGGAAAATAGAGTCCACTCCAAGTTGGAAGAGGGGTAGAGTGAATATTTGTGAAACATTTATTTTATCTATTACACTAAGATTTCCAGGAATATGGACACAGAAGAGGATAGAAAGGATAGGCTTCAAAGGGCAGGACACAGAGAAGCTTAGCTCTGGCCATGATTGGTGTCGGGAAGGGGGAGATTTACCCCTCTAGCTTTCTTGGGTTCTCGTGGCTGGACTAAGAGTAAAACTGACAAAAGTCAGATTAACAGGAGTAAAAGGAACAAATGTTGATTCACAGAGGTCTCATAGAAATGTGACCTAAGAAGTGGACAGGGGAGGCAGGTTTTATACTTTTTAGACAAAGAAACAGTAAAACTGTGAGGAATTGACAAGACAAAGAAACTTATGTTTGGGGTGCTTAATTGGTGAAGAATCTAAATAGAGTTTAGTCCTGCGGTAATTAATTAAATAAGTAACAGGGTTTTCAATTATATCTCAATAGAACTGGAATAATTTAAAAAAGGACGGGCTTCCCTGGTGGCGCAGTGGTTGAGAGTCTGCCTGCTGATGCAGGGGACACGGGTTCGTGCCCTGGTCCGGGAAGATCCCACATGCCGCGGAGCGGCTGGGCCCGTGAGCCATGGCCGCTGAGCCTGCGCGTCCGGAGCCTGTCCTCCGCAACGGGAGAGGCCACAACAGTGAGAGGCCCGTTTACTGCAAAAAAATAAATAAATAAAATAAAAAAGGAAAAAAAGTAGTAACAAGGTTGGTTTATAGAGGCTTTTCAGCCTAAATTTCCTACCTCTGTCAATAAGGGTGTCCTCCTCCAGAGACTGGGAATGCACCTTGCACATGAGACATTTATTTTTTGCTTGACAGAAAGGAGGGTCAGGGTTTCCCTCTTTCATTGACAGTTTCTTAAGAAACTTTAATTTAAAATAATCAATATGCCATTGAGACATATTTGGGGACAGCCTACCCTGGGTCCCAACATTAGAGATGGAAAAGGAGAAACAGCTCCCCAGACATCAAATATCAAGAATTAATGTGGAAGACCTATGATGTGGCGTATGATGATAATAGTGATGAAATGATGATGATGCTATAGGTATCACAAAAAGTCATAGACACTGATGCTGGGGAGAGAGAGGAAGAATCCAGAAATAAGAGGGAAAAAAAATTTATTTTTGATTGTGTATGACGAATTACAGCTATTTGTGTGAGCCGCTTAGCCTTTATGATTCACAATCCTTATGTACAGTAATGATCACAAACATTGAATACGTCAAATTGTGTTATTTTAGTTATAGTAGAAAATTTATAGAATGAGTATTTATATATTTTTGGCATGCAATCTGATTTTTTGCTCATAATTAGAGGTATGCATGATCTAAACTAGGATAGAAACTAAGAGAATAGAAATTGTAAAATATATTTTAAACTATTTTACATAAATTAGGATAGTCAATAATTGGATTAGGTTTAAAGGAGATGGAAGAATGTAAGATACTTATGTACACAAGCCTATGTGACTTCTTGAATAGTACAGTCAACGAAAGCAAATAAGTTGTGAGGGGTTTGAGAGATAATCTCCAAAAATGACTGCCAGCAATTCCTGTCCATCCTGTACAACACATGCTGCTCCTCTCATTCAAACTGCCTTATGACTTGTTTTGACCAATGAAATATGGCAAAAGGTATATTGTACAGTTTTACCGGGCAGTTATGGGCCTTTTCTTCAAGGAGTGATCTTGAACTTTTCAGCCCTAGCTGAGCTCCCAGCTGGCTGTAGCTATAAGGGAAACCCTAGTCAACACCAGGTTTGCAGAGTTACCATTCAGCTGAACCTAGTGGAGTCACAGAATCATGAGAAATTATATTGTTTTAAGCCATTAAGTTTTGGGATAGTTTGGTACTCAGTAATAGATAACTCAAAGAGAAATTGGTACTGGGCGTGGAGTCCAGTCACAACAAATACCTTAAGATACACAGCATTGGTTTTGGGATTGGGTGGTGGACAGAGGAGGGAACGATGCAAGGAGACTGTTGGGGGAGGCTGGAGAATCAGGGAAGAAGCTGTCAATAAAGGCTGGAGAAATTGCAAGAATAACACTTCGTGGAGACTGGAAAGGCAATGAGGAAATTACTACTGGGGACTAGGAAAGAGGAAGTCGAAGTACGTGGTGGCAGAACAATTAGCAAACATGATAGCTGTAGTAACTTGGAAGAGAAGAAGTACTCGGTGAACCTATAAATTTCTTTATGGAGTTTTCCAGGCAGAACATTGAAAGTGCCAATTGGTTTCTACTGACAACAACATATGATAAGGTATTACAAGAGAAAAGTGAGAGTTAAAAAAGGGGATTGTTCCGTTTTCAAGCAGACTTTAGAGGCCATATAAAGGGCCCAGGACGGTCTTTCCACCAAGCAAAAATGTCTCAAGGCTAAGAAATAACCTCAGAGCAAAGTTAAAATTCAGAGTTCTGCCAGTAAGACACAGTCAAAGCAAGTCAAGGGTGCAGCTGTAAGACCCTTTGTTAAGACCTCAGAATGATTAAGGAAGTGTCTTGTGGATCCTAAGAGTTACACAGAAGGGCTTCTAAGAAACATAAGGGCTTCTAAGAAACATAAGGGCATCTGACCATGGCAGCCTAATATGCCCCAAATAGAAACACATGCCCCAAAATTCTAATGGTAGAAAGCAGGCTGCGAGAATGACTTATGGAAAAGGAATGATAATGTAGGGGAAGCAAAGATCCCACAGAGGCTAAACCAAGAATCAATTAGACAATGAATTTGGAAAACTCCCAGGGATCAGAACTGGGACCCATCCATGGGGTCTGAGGACTGGGTCACAAGCTGATTTCAGATTGCTATGGACCAGTGACTTACATGTATCTTTCATGTCCTTTTTTAGAACTTGAGTTCCTCTTGCAGTTATCTTATCATTTTCTCACCAATGTATACTGGTATGTCGGGGAGTAGGGAGTGGGGATGGGTAGACAGGTATTTTTAACTCACAGGTCTCCAGGTAAAGATGAAATGAACCTGAAGAATCTCTTCCACAACTGGACCTAATACAGATGACAAGATCGTGGACTTTTTGCTAGCAGCATAATGGGATGAGATTTGGGGGAGAGGGAGAGATGAATGTATTTTGCATATGGATGGAAGGTAAATTGTGTTGCTGGAGGCTAGACTGTGGTAGATTGTTTCTCAAGATAGCTATCTTAAGAAACAACTGAGCCAACAATTCCTCCCATCTCTGAATGTGCATGTTACTTCACCAATCCAAAGGTAGATTCTAATTTCCCTCCCCCAGAATATGGGTTGGATTGCAATTTACATGGACCTATAGAATGTATTAGAAGTGATGTTCTAAGTTATTAGAGAAATGCAGATCAAAACCACAATGAGGTGTCACCTCACACCTGTCAGAATGGCCATCATAAGAAAGTCTACAAATAATAAATGCTGGAGAGGATGTGGAGAAAAGGAAACCCTCCTGCACTGTTGGTGGGAATGTAAATTGGTGCAGCCACTGTGGAAAACAGTATGGAGTTTCCTTTAAAAACTAAAAATAAGACTACCATATGATCTAGCAATTCCACTCCTGGGTACATATCCAGAAAAAACAAAAACACTAATTCAAAAAGATACATGCACAGCAGCGCTATTTAAAATAGCCAAGATGTGGAAACAACCCAAGTGCCCATCAACAGACGATTGGTTTAAGAAGATGTGGAATATATATACAATGAAATATTACACATTCATAAAAAAGAATGAAATAATGCCATTTCAGCAACATGGATGGACCTAAAGAACATACTAAGTGAAGTAAGTCAGCAAAAGACAAATATATGATATCACATATGTGGAATCTAAAATATAATACAAATGAATCTATATACAAAACAGAAACAGACTCATAGACATAGAAAACAAACTTGTGGTTACCAAAGGGGAAAGAGGGGGAGAGGAAGGATAAATTGGGAGTATAGGATTAACAGATACAAACTACTATACATAAAATAGATAAGCAATACTCATTTACTTTGTAGCACAGGGAAATATACTCAAATCTCGTAATAAACTATAAAGGAAAATAATCTGAAAAAATACATATATATAATTGAATCACTTTACTGTATACCTGAAACTAACACAATATTGTAATTCAAATATACTTCAAAAAAAAAGAACTGAGATTCTAGAACATCCAAGCACAGGTGGCCTTAAGAGGTTTCTACTTTTAAATTATAGTACAGATATGGATTTTAGGCCTCAAATCTCTGCTCTTGGTCCTTTGTATATTTTTTATTGTCATTATTATTGTGACAAGCCAAAGTTGAGCACTTGTTCTTGTGTTCAGTATTGTTTGTGGGCATTTGAGACTACCTGCATGAATACATTGGTGCAGACTTAATCACTCGATGTCCCTTTTTAAAGTAATAGTTTAACTACCACACACATAGCTGTTTCAGTAAACCCCTTTATCTGAGAAATATGGTTAAGTGGTTATGGTCTTAAGGTAAGAGTAATGAATATCTGCTACTGTTTTCTTCCCAGAATCTACCCTATTCAACTGGCAACAGTATCTGAAATTTTCTTAGGGGAAATGAATCCTTTATAAATCGGCAGTGTGGTTACTGTGGGACTTGACCCTGCCCAGGTTCGATGCATCACACTTTCCCTGCCCAGAGAGACTGATTCCGAGGTTGGTGCATGAACCGGGTCAGGCCAATTAGTCAATGTACTGGAACCCTTTAAAAAGAGAAGCTATTTGTCTCAGAGTTACTGCTGGTAGATTTAAGCTTAGAGCTGCTGAATGCCACTTTTATTACCACATATGTGGAGAGTCTGCATGAAAGTGAATCCTAGAGGGAATAGAGCCAAATCGAGGGATGGAGAGAAGCAGAATCCTGATAGCATCATCTGAGTCTTGGAATCTAGCCATACTTGGGCTTTTCAGTCATGTGTATCAGTCAGTAACAGTCCTTTTTCTTGATACATTATTAGTTCTTGATTATTATTTTCATTGTTATATATCATTATTAAGTCTTAATAAATAAAAATTGTTCTTCAGCCTATTTTTTAGGGTTTTTTTGAGTTTTTTAATTGACGTATAGTTGATTTACAATGTTGTGTTAGTTTCAGGTACACAGCAAAGTGATATATATATATATATAGGTTATTACAAAATGTTGAGTATAGTTCCCTGTGCTGCACTGTAGGTCCTTGTTAGTTATCTAGTTTATGTATAGTAGTGTGTATATGTTCCAGCCTATTTGAATTGAGTTGTAATTAATGACTAAAGAAGTCTGACTAGAGCTTGTTTGCAGAGCAGAGGTAGAGTCACAGATGTGGAGGGCAAACTTGTGGTTGCTAGTTGGGGGGGCAGGCGGGGAAGGGGCAGTGGGGGGAGATGGATTGGGACATTGGGATTGACATATACATACTACTGTATGGAAGGGTAGATAACTAATAGGAACCTGCTGTGTAGCTTGGGGAGCTCTTCTCAATACTCTATAATGACCTGTATGGGAGGGGAATGTAAAGAAGAGTAGATATATGTGTATGTGTGACCAATTCACTTTGCTGTACAGTAGAAGCTAACACAACGTTGTGGATGAACTATACTCCAATAAAAATTAAAAAAGGAAAAGAAGCCTGACTAATACAATAGCATGTAAAATCATCAATTCTAGAACTTGGAATTTCAGATTATTCTGATCTTACCCCAGTGTCTTTCCAAACTGAATATTGGCTAAGACTGGGCCATACTAATGAATAACACTTTCTCCTTATCTAGAAGTGAGTTGTAAGAACCAGTGCAATTGTGCTGCTCCATCCACATGCATGCTTATCCCACAGTTCCTGCACAATATTTTTTTTTTCCAAAGGCATGGAGAATGTTGTAGTATAATAGAGGAAATAAACAGAGCATTCTTAAGTGACCGGTTTATTCATTTTAGGAGAGAGTATATATAACGAAATGCAGTTTTGCTCAGAAATGAAAAGGGTCCTTCTGCTACTGTCAAACTTGTTTTTATAAATTCCTATCTTATATTTTATTTTGGTTTCTCAATCTTGAGTACTTTATCGTCAGGTCTTCATTGGTAAACCCCTTCCCTATGACAGTACAATGTGTACTCAATTTTGGAGCATAGAAAATACATGTGCTTGTTTTGGACCTGTAGTTTGGATATATAATTGACAGCTTTGTGCTTTGATGTTTCAAAAATTTTAAGGCTATAATGAGGAGTCACATTTACAATATATTTACATCAATATATTCTCTACAATGAATATGCTCCCTTAATTAAATCATGATACTGGAAAAACACACACACAAACACACACATACACACAAAGAGGTTTCTACTTTTTGGGGATCCAGCAGCAATATAAGTAAGCTTGGGCTAGACCACTGAATAGTGAGAGACCATGCACTTCAAAAGAAAAGCCTGGCTGCCAGTGCTCCCTGCTAAGGCCCCAGACTTATAAGGGAAGTCGTCCTGGGTATTTCCATCCAGCTTAGCTCTTAGATGCATGAACGACTTCAGCTGGCACTATATGAAACAGAGATAAGCCATTGCCACTGAGCCCTGCTCAAACTGCAGAATCATGAACAAATAAGTGATCGTTTTTAAAAGCCACTAAATTATTGGACTGATTTGTTATGCAACAATAAATAACTAAAACAGGGTGCCTAAGAACATTTTTGGGGATGGTGGAACACATTTAGGGAAACAATGGTTTAATAATTAGGGATTCAAATATGTTGAATTTGAGATCAGAGTGGGATATATAAACAGAAATGTTCTGCTGTCAAATTTATAACACCTTAAAGGAGAATAAAAGAGGAGTATATATTTATAAAATAATTTAAGTACTGATTGATTTAATAACGATTTACTGGTATCTATTATGTTCCAGGCATTCTGCTAGGGGTTGAAAGACAATGTAAATGTTTCAAGATGTCTTAAGTTAACTTAGCCAGTTAGCAATTTTGAGAATATTTTTGTATGTATTTGTAGCTCTCTCTCCATTCCCAACAGCCTTGATATCAGTAGTATCTTACAAGAAAGATAAGCCATAGGCCAAATTCTGACAGATGTACTAAGATTTATTAGAATATCATTTTAATTTATATAAAAATTATGGCCCTTCCATGATGAGAAAGCAGAATTCTATTTAAGAAACGCATATTAAAGTGATGAAGGAAAGCAAAATTACAGTATTAATATTTTCATGGTAGGTTTGAGAATAAGTTGTTTGTCATTGGTATATTTTAATGTTTTGTGTTTTGCTGCTTTGAGGAGTATGGCGTATTTAATATTTTATAGATTATCTTTATGATTCCAATATAAAAATTTCATTGATTTATGTTTGCAGTTTCAAGTTGAAAGGCATAAGACAAAGTTATTAGGCTTTATAAATAGCATTATAACTTTTAAAATAACTTAAGATTCAATATAAATATATACACATATTTAATTTTCTAGATTTAGGAGTTCTTTACGTACTTGGGGAGTTTTGCCGATCAGACAATTGAACTATTTAACTAAAACTATAAATGTGACCAAATATTAATCAAAAGCCTCTTAAAAGTAATTGTTAAATTTTTTCAGATTTATAAATTACTAACTTGGTAAGTGAAATTAAAAGCTTAAGAACAAATAAACTGACGGGCTTCCCTGGTGGCGCAGTGGTTGGGAGTCCTCCTGCCGATGCAAGAGACAGGGGTTCGTGCCCCTCCGCGGAGCGGCTAGGCCCGTGAGCCATTGCCGCTGAGCCTGAGCGTCCGGAGCCTGTGCTCCGCAACAGGACAGGCCACAACAGTGAGAGGCCCGCGTACCGCAAAAACAAACAAACAAACAAACAAGAACAAATAAGCTTTTTAACTTATAACTTTAATAAATCAAACATTAATTTTAATTTTAATAACCTCAACTAATCTTTTGGAGTCATTGCCAAGGACACCAAAATATTCTCATTGGCATAATGCAGATCGAGAGTTCATCAATGTTAGGTGCAGTCTTTGTTGAAAAGGAATAAATGCTACCATGTATGTGTGTTCTTTCGCTTTGTTTTTCTATTTGTTTAACGGCTAAAATTTACATTTCTAAAATTTAGTTTGAATGTTTAAGTATTTCAAGTAATAAACTGCTAAGAAAGAGACTTTTCTTTTCTTTTCTTGAGTACTACAACGTGAGGAGCAGAATTGTTTAAAAATGGCCCAGAGAACTCACTGCAGTTTTCCCAGACAAAAAGCAGCTATCTCCCAGGGGGCGGGGCTGCCGTTGACCTCAGCTATCCATCAGCTGGTGGCTTCTTCTACCTAGCAGGAGGGTTACAATTTTCCATGGGTCGAAAGATCTCCAGAAAGGGCTGGATCTAGGATTTGTGGGGCCTGAAGTTTACAGTCTCCTTTTGATAACTTTCATTTTTATTTCCCCAATAAATCTTACTCTTTAACCATATCATGTGACACTGTGGAATTCACTTTGACCCGCTTCTTAAGTTCTGCTGTTTGTGTGCTGACTCAGTGCTATTACTTTACATCTCTTTCACATGCAGCAATGGAAGAAATTAATTTGAAATTTTATCCTGCTCAAATACAAAGGAAGTGTAAGATGCAGCACTGCAGTCACAATTACGTGCAAGTGGAATGTAAGAAAGCTTAGAAAGACACTTAAAATAATTAAATTATAAAGTGTCATTCCTATGAGCAAATTACAACAGATGTGAAAAATGTTTTAGGAATAAAAGAGGATATTGCTGTAAATTATGTGTTTTTGCACTATACAACCCTCTTTCATCTATGCGGTTAACGTACCTTTTTTAGTAAATACAAGATCTTCAAGAGAAAACCTATCTTGAAAGAAAAAAACCTATCTTCAAGAAAAAAACATCTAAGAATATGAGCTTTGGTTTCTACACATGCTCCCGAGTGATAAGTAGTTTTACAAAGAAGACTCTAGAGGTTGGGGTTTTGGTCCTGGCTCTGCTCTGCCTTTTTCCTGCCATGTGACTTCACTTGAGATCCCAGGTAAAGCAGAGATCATACAGCTTACTCTGCCAACCTGACAAAGTTATTTTGTCGTTTAGCCAAGTGGACGTGAAAGGATCTTTAAAGTTCAGAAGAGAGGTGCTATTGTACCCATGGCTTAGTCATTGCTCCATAATCATGAGCACACAGCCTGCCCCGTGCCTGGAATACACTGCGTATTGGAAGGGCACTTCCCCTTTAAGTCCATGTTCAAGAGCTATCACTTCCTAGAGCTTTCTTGTGGGTGTTCAACTTCATCTGAAGTCTTCTTTAGTCTGAAAGCATTTACTGTTCATCGGATTATTTAGCTCATACTTTTTGTTATTTCCTTGAATTATTGTATATGTATTTTTTAATTTGGCCACGCTGTGTGGCTTGTGGAATCTTAGTTCCCCCACTAGGAATTGAACTCACACCCTCGGCAGTGAAAGTGCGGAGTCCTAACCACTGGACCGCCAGGGAATTCCCAATTGTATTTTTCTAATGGAGTGTAAGGTCACGTATTGAAGGTAGGAAGCGTATAATATTCAACTTCACAGGCTGAGCGGATGTCTACTTATTTTTTGCTAGGCAATGTGGCGATTCTAAGGTGAACATTCTTCCTCTTTCTAGGAGTATCATAATGTAGTAGTAGAGATGAGACATTTTGCTTATTAAATATTCATATTTATTACCACTGAACACTATAAAATCATTAACATCTAGACGGTATCCGAAGCCCTAGGAATAAAGGAGCTTGATCTGAAAAGATTTTAGAGAGAAGAGAGCCTAGGGGAGAGAGCCTCAGAGATTCAATATCTAAGACATCAGGAGAGGATACTGAGAGTCCAGGGAAGGCTGTGTGCCTAAAACTGCTCTTTCAAAAAGTCTATTTTTAAAAAACGAACACCGAAAAAAAAAATTACTCAGTGTCATAAGTCATGAGGGAAATACAAATTAAAACCACAGTAAGACACCGCTCCCCATCCACTAGAGTGGTTAATTAATTTATTTATTTTTGGCTGCGTTGGGTCTTCGTTGCTGCCCACGGGCTTTCTCTAGTTGCAGTGAGTGGGGGCTACTCTTCGTTGTGGTGCCTGGGCTTCTCACTGCAGTGGCTCCTCTTGTTGCAGAGCACAGGTTCTAGTCTCGCAGGCTTCAGTAGTTGTGGCTTGCAGGCTCTAGAGAGCAGACTCAGTAGTGGTGGAGCACGGGTTTAGCTGCTCCGCGGCATGTGGGATCTTCCAGGACCAGGGATCAAGCCTGTGTCCCTTGCATTGGCAGGCGGATTCTTAACCACTGCGCCACCAGGGGAGTCCCTTTCATGTGGTTTTAATTTGTATTTCCCTAGTGATTAATGATATTGAACTTCTTTTCACGGACTTATTTGACACCTTCAGGTCTTGTGAAGTATGCGTTTGCATACAATTATGAATATTAGTATACAAAACGAATTTTTCCTCCACAGATTTCTTAGTTTGTTAGGATTATTGTTTTTACCGTGATACTGTGATTCATCAGTAGTTTGTATTTGAATAAACTTTGCAAAAATTAAGTTTCAATGCTGATATCTTTAAATGGAATTTACAGTAACCTTCACAATCATGTTAGACGTTTAGATGTTTTACCTTTGACAGAATGACTCTCAAAAACTTAATTTTGATTGCATGAATTGTATTAAAAATTATTGAAATGAACTGATTTTTTAATTTGAAGCATCTGATAACACTGACATAAAAACAGGCACCATTTAACTATTTGCAAAGCTCTTATTCTGCTAATGGAGCCAACGCATTAACAGCTCTTGCTCCACTTTTCATAAGAGCACAAGAAAACGTTCAATTAAAAAAATGAGTGAAATTAATGGAAACAGTCGTTTGACCTAATGCATCACAAAGTGATATGTTAATGGGTTTTCTACACCTGCACATGTGAAATTTTTGGTCTTTGGGCATAGTCTTTTTAAAATAAGTACTTACTTTTCAAGTATGCACCAATGCTCCTTCCAATGATTTGTGTCTTCTGGATTTTTAGCAGTCATTTAGTAGTTATTACTGTTGTCCCCATGGTAGATATAAATAGTGGCAAATATATTGTGCAAGTAACACTTCTATCATCAATGTTCTTAAGAAATGGAAACACAGTACTTAATTTTTCATTAAACATGCATGTTATGGGTTGAATTGTATTGTTTTCCTGAAAATTCATATATGTTGACATCCTAATTCCCCACATGACTGTGTTGGAGATAGGGCCTTTATGGAGCTATAAGATCATGAGATCAATGAGATCATAAGGGTGGGGCTCTGATTCAATAGGATTAGTGTCCTCATAAGAAGAAATGCCAGAGAGCATGCTTACTTTCTCTTCAACATGTGAGGACACAATGAGAAGGTAGCTGTCACCAAAGAGCTCTCACCAGAACCCACTTATGTTGGCACCCTGATCTTGGACTTCTAGTCTCCAGAATTGTGAAAAAAATAAATTTCTGTTAAGTTACCCCGTCTATAGTATTTTGTTAAGATTTCCCAAGCTAATACAGATAGGAGGACACTAGAAGGTTTTGAGACAAGGAGTGACGTAATCTGACCTTTTATAGAGACTATTCTGGCTGCTATGTTGAGAAAACCTAGACAACCATAGGTAGCTAAGGGAAGAAACAGGAAGACCAGTTAGAAATGTGGTGGAATAATATACATGAGATATGATGGTGGCTTGAACCACTTGGATAGTAGCTAGCAGATGGTGAGAAATGGTAAGAATCTGGTTTCTGAAGTTACAAAGTGTGCTGACAAATTAAATGTGATGTACAAAAGAAAGAGGGTATCGAGAATGGCTCAAAAATTTTTTGCCTGAGCAAGTGGACATATGATGAGAACAACTAATGAGATAGGGAAGAATGCAAGCAGTAATTTAGGCGAAGACTTACTAGTAAGATCAGGAATTCTATCTGAGAATGTTAAGTTTGAAATACCTATACACATCCAATCTGCAAGAGAATGATTCAGGCTGTAGATATAAATTTAGGAGTTGTGAGCACTTAAATAATTTTTAAAGTCATGATGTAACATAGAAGAACAAATCTGACTCCATATTGAATCTATTGCTTGAGTTCTAACCCTTGTGCTCTGTTACCTGTGCTTATCATGCTGGCTCTGCACCTTTTGTAAAAGAATGTTGCCTATAGCCTGAAATATGCAGGAGAGCCTATCCTTAAGGCTCTGACCTTGAAAAGTTCTGACCTTGAAAAGTATAACAATTTTCCATATAGATACAGAAAGTTGCAGAACAGAGAATAACGTTTGTCTTGTTGGAGTTTTGTAAGAACGTTGTGACCAGACCTATGTGGACAACTGCAAAAACAAAGGATTCTGGCACCAAGAAGTTTGCAACAACCAGCCACGCTTTTTCCTGTTTTAGTATAAAAGAAGCCTGAATTCTAACTCGAGTAAGATGATTCTTTGGGACATTAATCTTTTTGGTTTGCTGGCTTTCTGAAAAAAATCGCTATTCCTTGTCCCAGCAACTAGTCTCTCAATTTATTGGCCTATTGTGTGGCAAGCAGTATGAGCTTAGACTTGGTAACCCTTCAACCAAAACAACATAATTCCAAAGGATTGAGTAAGAAGCAGAAATCAGCATCCAGCTGGCTCCTATTAAGCTAGACAAACTAGACCAGGAATGGGCAAACTTTTTCTATAAAAGTCCAGATAGTTAATATTTTAGGATTTGCAGGCCATATGGTCTCTGTCACAAAAATGCAACTCTTCCATTGTAGCGGGAAAGCTGCCATAAACAGTATGAAAGTGAATGAGCATGGCTATGTTCCAATAAATTTGTATTTACAAAAATAGGCAGTGGGCTGAATTTGGCTTGTAGGACATAGTTTGTGGACTTCTGGACCTCTAAAATGGACAGTAAAGAGATTTTCAAAAGTGTAAAACAATGTCAGTTTTTTCACTAATTTCTTTTGAAGAATACAGTTTTGTTTCATTTTTCTTTCATTAAAAACATGCCCTTGTACACTGCTGATGGGAATGTAAACTGGTGCAGTCACTATGGAAAACAGTATGATGTGATCCAGCAATACCACTTCTGGGTATTTATCTGAAGAAAGTGAAAACATTAACTTGAAGGCCATATGTACCACCATGTTCATTGCCACATTATCTATAATAGCCTAGACAAGGAAACAACCTAAGTGTCCATTGACGGATAAATGAATAATGAAGATGTGATACACACACACACACACACACACACACACACACACACACACACACACAGTGGAATATCATTCAGCCATAAAAAAGGAGAAAATCTTGCCAATATGAATGGCCCTTGAGGGCATTATGTTAAGTGAAATAAGTCAGGTAAAGAAAGACAAATGCTATATAATCTCACATATATGTGGAATCTTAAAAAAAAAATGAGCTCATAGATACAGAGAATAGATTGATGGTTGCCAGAGACAGGGTGTGGAGGTTGGTGAAATGAGTGAAGGGGGGAAAGGTACAAACCTCTAGTCATAAAATACATGTCATGGGGATGTAACGTATAGCATGGCAACTGTAGTTAATAATACAGTATTGCATATGTCAAAGTTGCTAAGGCAGTAGATTCTTAAAAGTTCTTATCAGGCTTCCCTGGTGGCGCAGTGGTTGAGAGTCCGCCTGCCGATGCAGGGGATGCAGGTTCGTGCCCTGGTCCGGGAAGATCCCATATGCTGTGGAGTGGCTGGGCCCGTGAGCCATGGCCGCTGAGCCTGCATGTCTGGAGCCCGTGCTCCGCGACGGGAGAGACCACAACAGTGAGAGGCCCGCGTACCGCAGGAAAAAAAAAAAAAAAAGTTCTTATCACGAGAAAAATTTTTTGTAACTATGTGAGGTTACATACCTAGTAACTAGACTTATTGTGGTGATCGTTTTGCAATATATGCAAATATTAAATGATTATGTTGTACACCTGAAACTAATATATGTCAATTATATCTCAATAAAAAGAAATTTTTTTAAGGGAATTCCTTTATTTTTTATTTATTTATTTTTGGCTGTGTTGGGTCTTCGTTTCTGTGCAAGGGCTTTCTCTAGTTGCGACAAGCGGGGGCCACTCTTCATCGCGGTGCGCGGGCCTCTCACTATCGCGGCCTCTCTTGTTGTGGAGCACAGGCTCCAGACGCGCAGGCTCAGTAGTTGTGGCTCACGGGCCTAGTTGCTCCGCGGCATGTGGGATCTTCCCAGACCAGGGCTCGAACCTGTGTCCCCTGCATTGGCAGGCAGATTCTCAACCACTGCAGCACCAGGGAGGCCCAATAAAAGTTTTAGTAAAAATAATTTTTAAGTATTTATGTTAACATGTAATGGGTTTTTAATTATCATTGTAAATGAATTAATAGATTTTCTAAGTCTCAACTTTAATTTTTAAGGGAGTAAATATTAATAGATATAAGCCACATAACCAAAATCTCTTTGAGGTTCTCAATAATTTTGAAGAGTATAAAGGGAGTGCACAATGTTGGATGAAAGTACTGCTTTAGAAGTTGGGGACTTGAGTAGGAACCAGAAAATGGGACCAAAGAGGACCAGCTCATGAGGAAAGAGGAAAACCAGAAATGTGATGTCCTGGAAGCCAAGTGAAGAAATTGTTTCAAGGAGGGGGTGAGGGTAATTGTGCCAAATGATTGTCAAAATTCTAATGATAAGGACACAATAGACAAGAAATTGTGGAGCTTCAAGGGAAAGGAGGGCCAATTATTTGTGGTAGAACACTGAAGAAGAAGAAGGTGATGGCATCCAGAGCACTGGTTGAAGAATTTGCCTTAAATGAGTGAAAAGTCCCCACTTCTACAGAAACAAGAGGTAGTAAATGAAGGATGAGGGCAACTCCTGGCAAATTTGTAGATGCAGGAGCAGGAAACCGAAGGAGTGCCAATCGAAGGGCTTCTATTTTCACCGAGAGGTTAGAAGTGAGACATCTGTTAGGATGAGGGTGTGATGTGTTTGGAGGCTTAGAGAGTGGAAAAAGTGAAAGGTGAGAAGATAGCTGACTAGAGAAATGAGAAGGCTAAGCAGGTAATGTTGAATTTCCATGTGGGGTTAGAGATATGAATGTATCATCTAATTCACCAATTGATGTAATTGATGGATTTTCTCTAGCAAATATTTAACAGCTCAGGTGTTGGGACAGAGAAGACAGACAACAGAATGGCTGGACCAGTGATAGGTAAACTTTTTCTGTAAAGAGCCTGATAGTACATATTTTAGGAGTTTGGGTCATATGGTCTCCATCACAGCTATTCAACTCTGTCTTTGTATTGTGAAATCTGTCATAGACAATATGTAAATGAATGAGCATTGTTGTGTTCCAATAAAACTATTTACGGACACTAAAATTTGAATTTAGTATATATTTTTTGTATTTATTTATTTAAATCAGTTTTTTTTTAATTAAGTAATTTTTTTTTTTGGTCACACCATGTGGCATGTGGGATCTTAGTTCTCTGACCAGGGATTGAACCTGCACCCCCTGCAGTGGAAGCACAGAGTCTTAACCACTGGACCACCAGTGAAGTCCCTAAATTAGTTTTTATATATTGCAAACTATTATTCTTCTTTTGATTTTTTCCAACTGCTTTAAACTGTACAAGTAAATATTAGCTTGTGGGCCATACAAAACCAGGCAACGAGTGGATTTGGTCTGTAGGGGCCAGAGTTTGTGAGCCCCTACACTAGACAATGTGACAGATTAGGAAAAGTTGCACCCTTGAAGAAGAACTGTCCCAGAACTTTGAGTAGTGCTAGGGTTGGCTTCCATTTGTAGGGTGCACTTGTACAGTACACAAATGCACCTATGTATGTGATGGTGCTCACGGAGTTAGAGTCTATCCAATGACATGACAACAGGAAACAAAGCATAGGAATTAAGGATATCAGCACAACAATGGCTGAAGTGATGTGTCACTGCAGTGTAAGCTGAATAGGAGTGGAAGTGAAGGTGGAAAGGGGCTGATAGACACCCAGGCAAGTGAGTCAAGGGCCCTTAAGTCTTGATAAGCCCAAGGAACTGATGTAGTAGGAATGGTGAAAGGAAGAGTTGGAAGGAAGATGAAAGTCCTAGAGTGGTGTGTTTGAGTTCAAGATTTTAGAGTGAAAGGTTTTCAGATAATAACAAGATGTATGTGGCTCATCCAGGGGTCAAAGTCTGTGATGAGAAAGAAGGAATGAACAAGTTGTCAATAAGTGAATGTACAAACAAAGGTTAGAGTTTGCTACAGCTGATAACATGAACCATAAAGGAATAGTGAGGGTGAAAGTGTAATGATCTGAAATGATTCAGAGCCAGAGAGAAATCCATCAGTTGCTGTATCGTAGGCCTGATAGTCCCTGACCATCTCCCTTCCAAAAATTAGCTCCCAGATTTTTGTTCCAGCATCCCAAGGAATTAAGTCCTTCAAGACCCATTTCTTTCCTCCCCAAGAATCTGTCTGGCAGAAAAACAGCAGTGAAGAAACTTAGAGGCTAAAAGGTGAGGGAGTGGGAAAGCTGGGTAACATGTTTTGCTTCATTATATTCATATATTTCAATTACTAGCGGTGCTCCAGCTGAAAGTATCAGAGGCTTCTTAAACTAAGTATATGCCCAAACAGAATTTAATTTTCTCCTTGACACAGTCTCCCAGCTCCCCCTACCTAAAATTTGCCTCCCTTGAGTATACTCTATTAGTGAAAGACATCACCAACCCTCCCCTGCCACAGCTCCTTTCTTGGTTCTCCTTAATCCCCAACTGTGTTGAGATCCATTGCTGCTCTTCTGCTTTAGGCTCTCATCATCTCTTACCTGGATGATGACAACATCCTTTCAATGATCTCCCTAATAACTCTGCCTTTATTTAAAATTTTCATATATTGTTCATCATGGATTTTTTGCACTGTTTTTGATTTTTGAAAATATTGCATTAAAATATTGATCTTGTTGACTGAGTTTTTGGGGGCCTCCTTAAATGGTGCACACAAAGGAAGGGCTTCACTCACTTCACCCTTGTCCCAGCCCTACTTAATATCTCTGTTCTTGTCTCCCACAATCTGTTTTCCATTTAGCAAGGGCAGCCAACTTAAATACATATGTAATCATGTCACATTTCTACTTAAAGTTCTTCAAGGGATTCCTCTCAGGCTAATTCGACAAGACCTCAATAAGCTCAGTCTTTTTCCAATTCCCACTTACTATTTTAGCCTCTTTTCTAGATTTCCTCCTCCTTTTCTCATCATCACGATGGCTAACATTATGTCTCAGTACAGAATGAACAAGTTGTTCTTAAAGCTTTCCATGTATTATCTCACTCTATATAATGAGGTAGGGTAAATACTTTTACATTATATTATTTATTTATATATTATATTGTACCCAAAGACACTGAGCTATAAACTTCCACACCTCCCTTCCTCTAGGTTTTTTTAAGCCTTTTCCACATGTTTCCACTGCATGGAAGGCTCTCCAATCTCCTTTTATGGTTACTTCCTGTGGTAGACTAAATAACGGCCTCCCAAAGACATCCACAGCCCAACCCCCAGAACCTGTTACTTGACATGGCAAAAGACACTCTGAGGGGCTTCTCTGGTGGTGCAGTGGTTAAGAATCTGCCTGACAATACAGGGGACACGGGTCCAAGCCCTGGTCCGGGAAGATCCCACATGCCGTGGAGCAACTAAGCCCATGTGCCACAACTACTGAGCCTGCGCTCTAGAGTCCACAAGCCACAACTACTGAGCCCACGTGCCACAACTACTGAAGCCCACGCACCCAGAGCCCGTGCTCTGTGACAAGACAGGCCACTGCAATGAGAAGCCCACGCACCACAACAAAGAGTAGGCCCCACTCGCCACAACTAGAGAACGCCTGCACACAGCAAGAGAGCCAATGCAGCCAAAAATAAATAAATAAATAAATAAAAGAAGAAAAGACAAGACACTCTGAGGATGTGACTATATTAAGAATTTTGAGGCAGGGAAATTATCCTGGATTATCTTGGTGGCTCCAATGGAATCACAAAGGCCCTTACAAGAAGGAGGCAGGAGGATCAGAGTGGGAGAGAATGTGACATAGAAGTAGAGGTTAAAGTGATGCCATTGCTAGAAGGGGGACATAAGCCAAACAATGCAGGTGGGCTACAGATGTAGGAAAAGACAAGGAACCAATTCTCCCCTAGAGCATCCAGAAGGAATACAGCCCTGCTGACACCTTGACTTTGGACCTCCAATGTCCAGAACTGCAAGATAATAAAATCATGGGTTTTTAAAACTGAGATGCAATTGACATAGAACATTGTATTAGTTTCAGGTGTACAATAAAGAATATTGGTATATTTATACAATGGACTATTATTCAGCCATTAAAAAGAATGAAATAATGCCATTTGTAAAAACGTGGATGCATCTAGAGATTATCATATTAAGTGAAGCAAGTCAGAAAGAGAAAGACAAATATCATATGATACTACTTGTATGTGGAATCTAAAAAAAGTGATACAAATGAAATTATATACAAAACACAAATAGACCCACAGACATAGAAAACAAACTTATGGTTACCAAAGGGGAAAGTAGGGGAGGGATAAATTAGGAATTTGGGATTAACATAAACACACTACTATATGTAAAATAGATAACCAACAAGGACCTACTGTAGAGCACAGGGAATTCCACTCAATATTTTGTAATAACCTTTAAAGGAAAAGGATCCGAAAAATAATAGACATATATGTATAACTGAACCATTTTGCTGTACACCAAAAACTAACACAACATTGTAAATCAACTATACTCCAGTAAAAAAAAATATATATATATATATATAATGATTCAATATTTGTATATAATGCAAAATGATCACCACAGTAAGTCTAGTTAACATCCATCACCACATGTTACAATCTTTTTTCCTGTGATGAGAACTTTTAAGATTTACTTTCTTAACAATTTCTAAATATGCAATACAGTATCATTAACTATTGTTGCCATGCTGTACAAATGTGTGTTGTTTTAAGGTACTAAGTTTGTGGCAACTTGTTACAGCAGCAATAGGAAACACTTCCACAGGGAAGCCTTTTTTGATGCCCCCAAACTGAGTTAGATGTTCCTCCTCAATGTTCTCTCCCCTCCCTGGCCTTGCCTTTCTTGTAGTACTTGCCTTGCTGCCTTGCATTTCTGGGCTACGAGTATAGAGGAGCAAGCCTTGCTATCCACAAATGTCTCTTTGGCATGAAAACAATCAAGGCCCACAAGACTCAGGAAGAAACTTTGACCTTCCCACAACTGCCTAAAAGAATTAGATAGAGAACCTGTTTCAGGAAGGAAGCCAACGTCATAGATAACTATAGTATGAGCTATTTGTGTAGACAGAGAGGAACGTAGCAAAGTCTGTTAAAATTTCTCTCTGGGTCTCATTGTCTCTGCATGACCCAGCAAACATTTGTTTACCAAACATTTGCTTTTCCATCTCTGTGTAAATTGCCTTCCTCCACTTTGAGGTCCCAAACCACTCCCCACAACATCCTCTTTTGTCTTTAGCTGAAGATGACATTTCAGGTGAGGGTTTCAGCTATTTGGGTGGGTTACTCTGTTTTCCTGGGTTTCACCCTCATATACATGTTATTAAACTTTTGTTTGATTTTTCTCCTATTAATCTGTCTCATGTGAATTTAATTCTTGGACCAGCCAGAAGAACCTAGAAGAGTAGAGGAAAATTTTCTTCCTGCCCCACAGGGGACCATCTCTAACTCTAGACTGTAAATTCCTTCAAAAGAGATCATGCCACTCCTTTGTATCCCCAGAGCCTAACTTACATATACACAACTGCAGTTCAAGAGATTTGTTGAGTGAATGAATGAATGTGACTTCTCAATCAAAGAGGGCTGAGATTACGTGTCAACTGAAATAAAAACACACACCACTGGATAAACAACAAGGTTCTACTGTATAGCACAGGGAACTACGTTCAATATCCTGTGATAAAACATAATGGAAAAGGATATGGAATATATGTATGTATATATGTATGTATATGCATATATGTATAACTGAATCACTTTGCTGTACAGCAGAAATTAACACAACATTGTAAATCAACTATACTTCAAGAAAATAAAATAAAATAAAACATAAAAATTGTGAGTTAAGGGCTCCCCTGGTGGCGCAGTGGTTGAGAGTCCGCCTGCCGATGCAGGGGACACGGGTTTGTGCCCTGGTCTGGGAAGATCCCATATGCCGTGGAGCAGCTGGGCCCGTGAGCCATGGCCGCTAAGCCTGCGTGTCCGGAGCCTGTGCTCCGCAACGGGAGAGGCCACAACAGTGAGAGGCCCGCGTACCGCAAAAAAATAAAATAAAATAAAATATAAAATTGTGAGTTAAGCTTTATTTGGGGAACTTACTGAAGACAATAGCCTGGGAGACAGCCTCTCAGATAGCTAAAGTGAAGCAAAGTGTTCTTTACCCAAAGTGAAGAACCTGATAAGAGCTCAATGAGAGATGAGCAAAAGCTCTATCTATATAGGCTCTTCCTCAGCTCAAGTCAGCTGAGTTTCTAGATTTCACAGAGTGGGTAAATTATCTATTCATGCTTTGGAATTTGTGCATTGTTTAGAAGATTAGAAATCCAAAGATTTCCCAAAGTTTCCTTTATATTATGCAGAGAACCAGAATTTTTAAGCAAAACCGTTGTGACTTTTGTGACCACACAATAGAGAACAATATAATAAAAAGTGTAAAGCACCCAAAGAGCAAGGTATCTATTTTCTCAGTATCTATTTTCTCCTAGATACTGTTTCTGTGGTTTCAGTTACCATCACCATGTGATGAGCCCAAAAATGTATTCTTCTCTGTGGATAGGCTACACTCTAGGCGAGAAGAGAAGAGAGCTGAAATGAGCCTTTGATTCAGTTAATTATGATTGCTACTGTAAAAAGTATTTAAAAGAACTATTAAGTTTTAGCTTGTTACTTAATGAAACATCTAAACAAAAGCATCATATTCTGACATGACATCTCTAACTTACTTATTTAATTTGACCCCAAGCAAAAATTTTCCAGGCAAGTTCCAGATGCTGTTCACCAGCTATTTTCTCCTCACATCTTCCTTATTAAATCCTCATGCCTCATTACTCCAAGCCTGTAATAATTGAGGTCATTGACGAAGATGTCCTCACTCTGCTAATCCCCACTTATTTTTTCCCAAATTACTAATCTTCAGGGAATATCTCAAACCATCATTTCTATTTCTGAGTCAGAAAAACAAAAAGTGGAGAAAGATGTGGATGACAAAGACTCTTGGAACATTAGACTTTAACATGGGCCATGTGACAATCTCTCCTTTACCTGGAAAGAGATAGATTTGATACACTGTCATTGGAAATTCAAGGTGCCCCAAAGCTAGGATTATTTTATTCTCAATACATAACTTTTAAAAACTAAAACAAGATCTAGGGAAAGAGTATGAAGGATGTTTTTGTCTTTGTATCTTTCTCTTTGTTATGAGAATTTTTGTGTACATGTGTTGAGGAGGGGGAAATTTCCCCCTCTAGCCTTTTTGCATTCTTGTGGCGGGACTAATAATAAAATTGACACAAGACTGATGAATAGGAGAAAAGGAAACAAAATTTAATTCATGCATATGGTGGACCCATAGAAATGGGACCTAAGAAGTGACCAAAGGAGGCAGCTTTTATATATTTTAGACAAAGAAACAATAAATTTGTGAGGAATTGACTGGACAAAGAAACTTAGGTTTGGGGTGCCCAATTAGGAATCTAACCAGAATTTGGGCTGGGGGTAGTAAATTAAAGACGTTGCCAGGTTTGTTTATACAGGCTTCTCAGCCCCAATTCCCTGTCTCTGGTGATAAGGGTGTCCTTCTGCCTCCGGATGAAAAGAGGGCACCTTTCACATGAGCCATTTATTACCTGCTTTCAAGGAGACAGAGAGGAGGGTCAGAGTGGCCCTATTGCATTGGCTGTTTCATAAGTAACTTTAATTCAAAATAATCAATGTGCCATTGAGGTACATTTTGGGGCGGCCTACTCTGAACCCCAACACATGTAATGCTTCAGTTAAAAGAAGCCGACCTTTAAAGGCCCTAAATATAAAAAAATAAAATGTTTTAATTTGGTGTCACTTTAGGCATCAAGGTCACTTTACAAGGAAAGAGGCAACTAGGTCATGACAATGGGTCCTGACCATAGATGGACTTTTCAAACTTTGGAGACAATTAAGGCAAGAAATGTCAGCAGCAGGTAGCTTTTGGCCTACTGGAATTCTGCCTGAGACTACCACGCTAGAGCTAATCTAACCCGCCATAGGATGGCAGGCCATCTCAGGAGACCTGAGACCTGTCGCTGACAGCCAGTGCAAAACTGTCCGTCTTGTAAGGCCACATTCCCCCCTGGCCAACCTATATGCAGCTACATGAGTGGGCCCAGCAAAACTGACAGAGGAGCCATCCAACCAGCCCCCAGAACTGGCATAAGGAATCCTTGCTTTTAAGTCACCAAGTTTTGGGGTGGTCAAAACAGATTGGAACAGTTGAGGAAGACATCATGAAACTCAGCTAAAAAGGAACAACAGGCCCCAAATGGAGTCATTTATGCGAAGCCCACATCACCAAACCAAGACTTAATACCTAACCTAATTGCTATCTCAACCCCCTCAGAACGTGACCTTTAATGAGTCAACCTGGAATTGCCTGTCAGCACTAATCGAGGTAATTTGCCCAATAGGTACTTTCTTTCCCCTTAGGAAGGTGACCCTGCCTGAAACTGCATTCTTTGTGAATAATTTTCTGTTTCTGTCCCCCTTTTTGCCTTTAATAACCTTTCCTTTTCTGTAACTCAAGGGAGCTCCTATCTATTTGCTAGGTGGGTGCTACCTGATTACGAACTGTTTAATAAAGCCAATTTGAGCCTTAAATTGACTCCATTGAATTTTTGTTGTTTAACAACATGTACAAAACTAAACTCAATTTTCTCGACTTTCAGAGTCCACTTTTTCTAGTAATAGTGCCTTCATTTCTATTCCATTGTGTCTTGAAACAAAGGCATACTTTTTCCTTCGTTTTCTTTATTTCCGTCTCTAATGTAGAGTGTGTAAGTCTCATTAATTCTTCCTTAATAATTTCCTTCTCCGTTTTCCCTTCTTTTAACACTGTTGCCATGTTTATGTTAATTTAATAACTAAAGCATAACAATGATTCTTTGTTTTTGATCTTTAGCAGTTCAGTTTATCCTGAATCCTCATGGAGCTCTCACTGTAATAAAATATTGCTCTAATTATGCTTCTTTCCTCCAAAAAAATCCTTAACTGGCTTCCTTTGCTGACACAACACTGTTCTTACTCCTTCGCTTTATTGATTGAACCACCTCCCTCCCAATTCTGGTTGCCATGTGTAGTCCTGAGCATAACCTATCTTTCTTCCAAGCTATCACTTTTCTCCCAAACCCCCAATTTCTGCCCAATAACAGTAGTTATTATTTCTACACTATTCCATAAGCATTCTTTCTTCAATACTTTTGCTCTTCCCTGACCATTCTCAGATTCTTTTTTAACTCCTTTAATATTTTGTCCAAACCATGCAATTAACACCCACTATATAGGCATTTATTATAGTTACAGTTTTCATATGTAATATATGTTCTAACCACACACCTAAACCACAAACTTCTGGAGATCAAGGTGCATACCTCAGACCTTGTATAAGGATAAAGTGTTGTCAGAATAAAGAGTGATCAGTAAAGAGTAACTGATACTGAAGGAAGCAGTCAGATTTGGGTAGGTGGGCAGAGAAAGGGCATTTGAGAGGAACAAGAGGAGCAAGAGAAAATGCACCGCTTGTTCCAGAGACTGGAAATATGATATCAAATAAAGGGTCAAGTTAATTCCTGAACAACAACAACAAAAGCAGGGCTCAGCTGTTCTTCTTCCCCTTGCTTACTTTTCTCCAAGGCACAAGGGTGGTCATTTTTGCCTCAGGACTTTTACACTTGTTGTGGAAAATATAATCACCAAAATAGAATTTTAAAATTACTTTGTTGTTTGCAAGAGCCGTGTTACAGGAAGGAAAGAGGGGGAGGGTTCACGAACTGTAGGCAAATTACCACCGTACCCCAGTTCCTTAACATACAAAATTACAGGATCTATTTTATCCAACTCCCCCGCCCCCGCCATCCTCCAGGGTTGCCTTGTGGTTAGCAGCGGGGAAATGCCTCCTACACCCAGCAGGGTGGCGGAAGGGAGGGTCCTGTAGTCAAAAGTTCCTGAGAGCTCTTTAAAACGGACGCTGTTTGCATATATTTGAGGGTATTTTTAGTTTTTAATTTTTAAAAATTTTTAAATTTTTTGGCCATGCTGCGCAGCATGAGGGATCCTAGTTCCCCAACCGGGGATCGAACCCATGCCCCCTGCAGTGGAAGGGCAGAGTCCTAACCGCTGGACCTCCAGGGAAGTCTCTATCTGCATGTATTCGAGAGGGTCACACAGCTGGTCCAGTAAAACACTCAGGAACCACCATTTACACAAGCCCTTAACTTCTCTAACAACTGATACGAAGTGCTGTAACCATTCAACAAACTCATTTATTCGACAAATATTCTCTGAGTACTAGAGAATATTTGAGATAAACACTGTTCTAGAGGAAACATGCCTCACAATTAACAATATACAAAAATCATATACACAGAAGTTTTATGAAAGAGTAGGGAAATATATATACCATGAGAATACTGATCAAAAGAAAACTGGTCTAGCAATATTAATATAAATGAAATACACTTTCATACAAGAAAATATTACTAGCAGTTCACTTGTAATGTTGAAATGATCATGAGGAAGACATCACAATTTTGTTTCTGTATCCTCTGAATAACAGCCTCAATACATATAAAGCAAAAAAGTTGACCTAACTGTAATGGAAAATAAATAAATCCACATTCTTAATAGATTATTGTGGAGAAGCTAATTTCTTTACCATCCCTTCTCTCCCTAAATCTTTGCATTGCGTATTCCTCTCCTTTTTTCCTGATATTATCTTCTTAGAGAGCTAGTTTCAAGTTATTCTATTTAAAATAATGCCTCCCTATTATTCTTTTTTTTCATTAAATTATTCTGTAATTTAGACAGTAAATATGGTCTATTTTTGCTTCTTTCCAATAGAATACATTTGATCACATTTTTTTTTATACGGCAGGTTCTTAATAGTCATGAATTTTATCCACATCAGTATATACATGTCAATCCCAATCGCCCAATTCATCACACCACCACCACCAGCCCCCGCTGCTTTCCCCCTTGGTGTCCATACATTTGTTCTCTGCATCTTTGCCTCAATTTCTGCCCTGCAAAGCAGTTCATCTGTACCATTTTTCTAGGTTCCACATATATGCATTAATATTTGTTTGGTAATCAGATATTTGCCCCACCATGAAGGTAAATCTTTCAGATAGAAAAGTTACCTCTGGTAATAGCTCTCTCTCTGGGCCAAGCCGCCTATCTAAATTCTTTTAGACAGTTAAGAGAGAGAGAAAAGTTTTTCTTGAATCTGCTGGGTCTTGATTGCCTTCAGCTCAAAATAATCCATATATGCAGAGGGACATATTTTGGGGTGGTGTATTCTGCTTCCCTTCACTCTAAAATACAAAGAGTTAAAATAGCTATGACACTGTTATTATGCCTAATAAACATGATAATATTATCAAATTTCCGGTCAAAGTTAAAATTTTCCTGATTGTTTCAGAAATGTTCTTGCAGTTGATTTGTTAACATAAGGATCCAATTAAGATTCATACACTACATTTGGTAGAATTGCTTCTTAAATCATTTAAAGTATGTAATATTTTGTCACCTTTTTTTTTTTTAAACAGTATGTTTGTTGGAGAAATTGTTCTATAGACTTGCCCTTAATTTCGGATTTTCCTGATTGCAGCCCCATGATGTTATTTAACATGTTCCTTTGTCCCCTGCATTTTCTGTAAAACTGGTAATTAGGTATAGAGATTTGATCAGATTCAGGTTCAATTTCTTTTGGCAGTAATACTTCATAGGTGTTGTACACATCCTATGGTATCAAATCAGGAGACATATAAGCCTAATTTTCTCTCCTTTTGTGATATCAGGAGCCATTGATCACCATTGCATAAATCCAGGATTTCATTAGGGTTTGCAGTCTGGTAATATATTTGTTGTTGTTTTTTAACTTTTTAAAATTGAAGTATAGTTGATGTAAAATACTGTATGTTACATGTGTACAATATAGTGATTCACAATTTTTAAAGTTATACTCCATTTATAGTTATTATAAAATATTGGCTATATCCCCCATGTTGTGGAATATATCCTTGTAGATTACCTTATACCTAGTAGTGTGTACCTCTTAATCCCCTACCCTTATATCGTTCTTCCTTTCTATCCTCTCCCCACTGGTAACCACCAGTTTGTTCTCTATATCTGTGAGTTTGCTTCTTTTTGGTTATATTCACTAGTTTGTTGTATTTTTTAGATTCCACATATAAGAGATATCATACAGCATTTGTCTTTCTCTGTCTGACTTATTTCACTTAGCGCAATGCCCTCCAAGTCCATCCATGTTGCTGCAAATGACAAAATTTCATTCTTTTTATGGCTGCGTAGTTTTCCATTGTGTATGTGTATATACACACACACACACACACAGACACACACACACACACACACACACACATGTCTTCTTTATCCATGCATCTTTTGGACACTTAGATTGCTTCCATATCTTGGCAATTGTAAATATTGTCATGAACATTGGGGTGCATGTATTTTTTCAAATTAGAGTTTTTGTTTTTTTCTGGTATATACCCAAGAGTGGAATTGCTGGGTCATATTGACAGTTCAATTTTTAGTTTTTTGAGAAACCTCCATACTGTTTTCCACAGTGGCTATACCAGTTTATTGACACATTCCCACCAACAGTGTACAAAGCTTCCCTTTCTCCACTACCTCATCTACATTTGTTATTTGTGTTCTATTTGTTCATACACATTCTGACAGGTGTGAGGTTATATCTCATTGTGGTTTTTTTTAAATTGAAATATAGTTGATTTACAATGTTGTATTAGTTTCTGGTGTTCAGCAAAGTGATTCATATATAGTTTATATATATATATAAACTATAATGGAAAAGATATATACATATAAAGAATATATATATATTCTTTTCCATTATAGTTTATTACAAGACATTGAATATAGTTCCCTGTGCTATACAGTGCAGACTGGTAATATTTTAATATTACTATTCCATCTTCAATTATGAACTGGAATACATCTATATAGAGAAACTTTCCCTTATAAACTATTCCCTCAGGTTATCCTGAGGTGCAATTCTTCTAGGAAAGACAAGATAAATGCTTCATTCATTCTTTGTTTAGTTTCTGTCTTCAGAATAATGTGTTGGTTTCCTAGCATTCTCCAAAGGGAACGAGGCTTTTTATTCTATTGTTGTAAATATCACTATGACTTTTACAAATTTTAAATGTTCCAATAAAAGTATACATACATTGATGTGGTCCAAGAATAAATGTATGTATATTACACACATGTATACAACACCAATATTATTACTAACAATTTGATCACAGAAAACAGATTAAGATTTCTTTGCAGTTATTTTTGTCCTTAGGATACTTCCCAGTGGGGATACACAGATAAATTCCTATGTTGTAAAGACATTTGGAATAATTTTTTTCTATGTGATTAACCTGTCATTTTTCTACATAATTAGGTTTACTTATTTTATTTCAATTATTTTTTAAATTTTACTTTGCTTTAAACTTACATATTTGCAAAGTCTATGCTACAAAACAAGGTACCTTTTTGAAAAGATTAGCTTCTTTCCTATCTCACACACCCTGTCTTCTCTATCCCCTCATGGCTACCCATTTTTATTAGTTTTCATTTATTCTTCATTTAAAAATAATATATGTGAATACATTTCTCTATATTATTATTCCTCCCCTTCCTTAGATAAAAGATACCTGGTGTTTTTTTTTTTTCCTAAACACATTTGTTTTCTAAACATGCTTGTTTTTCACGCTTAGCCAGTATATCCTGGTAATTACTCCACAGTAGTATACAGATACTGTCTTTATTCATTTTACAGTTGTGTACTATTTAAATATGCAAAATAACATAGTAGTTTATTCAGCCTGTCTTTTCATGATGGGCATATATGTTGTTCTTAGTCGTTTGCTGTTACAAAGAGTGCTATCATTTATAGTCTTGTGCATTCAACTTTCTGTGTTTTTGTTAGTGTTTCTTTGGTATAGGTTTCTGGAAGTGAGAGTTTTGGGTCAACACAAATGCATTTGTACTTGTCCTGAATATCACCACGTTCTCCTCCATGTCGGTTACGTAATTTTGCATTCCCACCAGCAATGTATGGTAATATCTGTTTCCCCACAGCCTTGCCAACGGAGTATGTTGTCAAGCTTGTGGGTTTTTCTCCATCTGATATGCAAGAAATGGCAACTCATAACGGTATTAATTTGCATCTTTTTTTAAAATTATGAGCAGCTTTCTATATGGTCAAGGATCATGTGATTTTTTTGTGAACCATCTGTTTATATTTCTTAACCATTTTTTAAAAGCTCTTTTAGATGTTCTTTATACATCAGGGGTAGTGCTCCTTTGTGATACAAGTTCCAACTATTATTATGTGAGGAACATGTACGATTTTTCCTTTTCCATACAGCTATTCAGTTATCCCAACATCAGTCATTAAGAAATGGAACATGGCATTGTTTTGCAGCTGAAAGGGGACCAATGTAGTTGGAATAGGTCAGTGGGAGAGTCATGAAAATAAAGCTAATAAAGTTGGTACGGGGTAGATTATATAAAATTTTACAGTACAGATTAGAAATTTTCAATTTTATCTTGGTAGCAGTAGATAGACACTGCTGTGGGGGTGTTTGAGCAAGCTACCCTTGGCTGGGGGTAGTGGCAGTGGATCAATTTCTTTACCCAAGTTGAAGGCAAGACAAGCCACAGAGGTTAAGTAGTAGCAAAGGTCCCGAGGTATGTAGCTGAATTTATACTTGGAATATTTATTCAAATCCCAACATATTTAGTATTAAAAGACATGTAGTTGTCTTTTCTTGTTCCAATATGGTTCCCATAGGTATTGCTAAAATTTCAACTGGCCGCATCTGAATTGCAGTAGCTGTCTGCATGGATGGTGCCTGTAATGTGTGAAGCTACTCCCTCCTGTGGGAAGCAACTCAACCTACAGCAGGTCTAGAAATCCCTTATGCAACTGTCTGGAACAGAGTGCATAGGCATTGTATCACAGTGGGCTGTACAGGGATACTAGCCATAGATTCGGCTCACTTCTGTTCTTCCCATCAATTGCAGGAATTACTAACTGCCCCACCTGTTAGCACCCCTCCTCTAAATAGTCCACAGTGAGTTCAGCTTGGAAGCTGAATCTTGCTCAAGACACATTTAGTAAATATATATCTATAGCTTTACTTTTTTTTTTTTTTTTTGCGGTACGCGGGCCTCTCACTGTTGTGGCCTCTCCTGTTACGGAGCACAGGCTCCGGACGCGCAGGCTCAGCGCCCATGGCTCACGGGCCCAGCCGCTCCGCGGCATGTGGGATCTTCCCGGACCGGGGAACGAACCGGCGTCCCCTGCATCGGCAGGCGGACTCTCAACCACTGCACCACCAGGGAAGCCCTAGCTTTACTTTTTAAGGTACATTGTATACATTATTGGACAGCCCCTCTAACAAAATGAAAATATTGGAAGTTAACAAAGGGGGTGGGAAATTATGTATCAGTGTAATCCAGCCATTGTTACATAGCAGCGGTCCCCAACAATTTGGCACCAGGGACCGGTTTCGTGGAAGACAGCTTTTCCACGAACAGGGGGTGGTGGGGTGGGATGGTTCAGGCTGTAATGTGAGCGATGGGGAGCGATGGGCAGTGGCAGATGAAGCTTCTCTCGCTGGCCTGCCGCTCACCTCCCGCTGTGTGGCCGGGTTCCTAACAGACCTCGGACTGGTACCGGTCTGCAGCCCGGGGGTTGCGGACGCCTGGCCTATAGGATCCTAAAAACTCTCTTAGTGCCACCTAACTGGCAAAGGAAAAAATAACGTAAATACAGTGTTGAGTTAAAACTTTTAAGGGTCAGGTTTATAACTTGTAATGAACTGAGGTAAATTGGGATCTATTTCAGTTCGTATATGCTGAAATGAAACAATTCATTTGAAAAACAATCCCCTTGAAATGGAACAGTCTAGCACTAGGTGATAGGGTTAACACAGGTGGAGCATCATGGTTTGACTTGAAACAAACCCAGCAAGGCAAAAATTAAATAAAAAACCCACTTCTGACTGAGGCCCTTCTCTTTAAGTTCTGAACATTCTTACTTTCTTATGAAGAAAAGGGTCTGACAAGAATAAAGGGGCGTCACCTGGTCTTTGGCAAAAAATTCCCCTAAAATAGAGTGATGCAAATATATTCACTATTTAAAAACATCACTTTGGCTGCTTCACGGTGAATGGATTAGAGGAAAGCAAGAGTGGAAGTGGGGATACCAGTCATCCAGGTGATAAACAATGGAGGAAAGTAGATGGATTTGAGAGATGTTTAGGAGTTATAAACCATGGGACTTGGTTTGTCAACGGTAAGGAAGAGGAAGAGTCAAAGGGAATCGTCAACTGTGGCTAGACTTTTCCAGATAGACCTTAAGTACACATAAATGGAAAATCTCTCAGCTTTGCAGTACAGACACTAATAAAGGGAGCGTGTCCTGGTGCTGGCACGATAAGAAAGTCAAGGCCTTTAGCCGCTTTTTACACTTGCGTGACATGGCTCACTGAGTGCACTGTTGGTTACTGACACAAAGCAGTGGGTTCCGCTTTAATAATCTAACGATCTGGAGCACATCTTACTCAATGTGGCGAGGATGCCCACCATCCACTGGGCTTGGCTTTATGAGATTCAAGGAAACCGATGGGAAGATGAGCCTACCTAGCCGCCTATTTGGCTCATTTTTATCCTTCATGCGGCTGATTTGCTGCTTTAGAAATGAATCAATGCAAAAGTAACTGAACCGAGTTCAAGTTGTCATTTGTATCTACCCTCAATCTTAAACCAGTGAGTCTCTGGCTTGAGCACTTGACTAGGCATCTGGTTGCGCTACTGTTTGAGATGGGGGCCACAGTGGAGGAGAACTGGGCCTTTTATTTTGCTGCTGTTGTTGTAACTGCTGTTGCTGCAGCTGTGTGAGAGGTAAAGAAAATAAATTCCGTTTTGGATATGTTGACTTTAAGGTTGCTTTGATATTCCAAATGGAAATAGGAACTAGGCAGTTGTATATATGGGTCCAGATCCCAGAAGAAAGTTGTGGGCTAAAGATAAAAAAGTGAGAACCCTGGGCTTCCCTGGTGGCGCAGTGGTTGAGGGTCCGCTTGCCTATGCAGGGGACACAGGTTCGTGCCCCGGTCGGTCTGGGAGGATCCCACATGCCGCGGAGCGGCTGGGCCCGTGAGCCATGGCTGCAGGGCCTGCGTGTCCGGAGCCTGTGCTCCGCAACGGGAGAGGCCACAACAGTGAGAGGCCCGCGTACCGCAAAAAAAAAAAAAAAAAAAAAAAAAAAGTGAGAATCCTTAGCCAAACAGATAGAAATGGAAATTATGAACATGAATGAGATCGCCTAGGGAGAGAATATAGTTAGAAGAGGAGCAAGAACGGGACTCTGAGAGAAACACGTTATTTGTCAAGGACAGAGAGCGGGCTGAGAAGACAGATGTATATAGCAGAATAGGGAAGAGAAGCTTGGGAGACTGTTTCAAGGGGAACGTGATCAACTGTCCAATGCTACTGAGAGTCCTGTAAAATGCAAACTGTCCACTGGATTTAGAGAGCAAAGTTTATTGATGGGCTTAAGCGAAAGCTGTTTTGGTATAGTGGTGGTAGCTAAAGCCAGATAGAAATAGTTTTAGGAGTGCCTGGGACGTGAGGAGAGGACACCAAATATAGACAACCCTTGAGAAGCTTAACTTTGAGGGGATGGAGAGAGATTAACAGATTTTAGGAAGCCAGGAAAGAAGAGAGAGCAAAGTAGTAATAGTATATGTGCTAAATGTTACGTAAATTTAATTCCACAAACATTTGTTGATCACATGAGGGGCACAGGGCGGGGCACTGAGAACTGCAAGAAGAGAGAGTAGAAAGCAGTCCTTCCCCTCAAGGTGCTCAAAGTTGAATAGGGGAGAGACAGCTAAATAATTATGTATAAGGACAGTGCAGTAACACATGTGCTAGACACAGTGGTAGCATAGTATGTTTATTACGAAGGAGAACAGGGAAGACATTTGAAGTCACGTTTAAACTGAGTTATGAATTCTTAATTGTTTTCTCGGATGACTATGAGAAAGGTATCCCAGGCAGAGAGAAAAGCATCATTTACCGGAAAACTGCATACAGCCTTTAAAGAATATGGGTTCTTGGAATGGCATTGTCTAGATATAAACCCTGTCTCCAAAATTACCAGCTCTGTGACTTTGGGTAATGACCATACCTTTGCCAAGCCTCAACATCCTCATCTGTAAAATGAAAGCTGATAATTCCTATGTCAGATTTTTCGGGAGGCATAAAAGCTGAGATGCACTGAATTCAGCAGCTGGTACACAGTAGATATTCAATATACATTAGCTCTTGTTATTACTGTAGGATTTAAAATGCAAAAAGTGTGGCAAGGTATGAAGCTAAAGAAGGTAATCAGGAACCAGATCATGATGGATTTGTCAGGAAATTCAGCATTGTTCCCAGCACTAATGAAAAGAAACTGGTGCAATTATTAGAAGACAAACTGAAGTCAGGCTTAATTCTACCAAAAAAAAAAAAAATCTTCAGGAAGCATCTTAATTATAATCTCCTGTTGATGAAGCCTAAGGCAACAGCTATGTACAAGTACCTCTCAGGCTACTAATTAGGAGGCTGAACTGCTAACCTCTAACTGTGCAATTTGCAATTTTTTTTTTTTACATTACAACATCTTGTAACACAATGTATTATTTTTCATTAAGATTGTTGCTAAACTTCAGTTTTCTAATTCTTCTCTTTATATTTTTTGGTATCTAAAATGAAAAACTGGTAGTATGGCAACGCTTTGATTTCAGTAAAAAAGCTCTTTCACCTCTACCACCAAAACAAAACAAAAGACACTAGGATTAGCTGATCGTGTACTATAGGTGACCTTGAGAGTATGATAAGGGCATTTTTTTTTTTTTTTTTCCTGTGGTACGCGGGCCTCTCACTGTTGTGGCCTCTCCCATTGCGGAGCACAGGCTCCGGATGCGCAGGCTCAGCGGCCATGGCTCACAGGCCCAGCCGCTCCATGGCATGTGGGATCTTCCCGGACCGGGGCACGAACACGCGTCCCCTGCATCGGCAGGCGGACTCTCAACCACTGCGCCACCAGGGAAGCCCTGGTAAGGGCATTTTTAAGTGTAGGGTTAGACGCCATAAAAAAACTGCAGGTAGATCTAAGGAAATTTGCATTGGAACTGTGGTCTCTATCCTTTTGTCATAGTTTGGATGGATAAAGGTTTCCCTAGTCCAAAAAGTCAGTGGTTTCTCTTTTAGATTTTTATTTTGAGGTAGTTCAACTTCTCACTTACGTAAGCAATATTCCTTCTGTAAAAGAATTTTTTGCTTTGAAAAGATAATTCTGGGTCACCACTGCCTAGAGTACTTAATTTAACCCACTGAGTAATTTTTTTAAATTTTTATTTATTTTTTTATTATTTTTATTTTTCCTTTCTGCAGTACGCGGGCTTCTCACTGTTGCGGCCTCTCCCGTTGCGGAGGACAGGCTCCAGATGCGCAGGCTCAGCGGCCATGGCTCACCGGCCCAGCCGCTCCGCGGCATGTGGGATCTTCCCGGACCGGGGCACGAACACGCGTCCCCTGCATCGGCAGGCGGACTCTCAACCACTGTGCCACCAGGGAAGCCCTATTATTATTATTTTTTAAACAAATCCATTTATTTATTTTTGGCTATGTTGGGTCTTTGTTACTGTGCACGGGCTTTCTCCAGTTGCAGTGAGTGGGGGCTATTCCTCGCTGCGGTGTGTGGGCTTCTCATTGCGGTGGCTTCTCTTGTTATGGGGCACGGGATCTAGGCACATGGGCTCAGTAGTTGTGGCTCGTGGGCTCTAGAGAGCAGGCTCAGTAGTTGTGGCGCATGGGCTTAGTTGCTCCGCAGCATGTGGGATCCTCCCGGACCAGGGCTTGAACCCGTGTCCCCTGCATTGGCAGGCGGACTCAACCACTGTGCCACCAGGGAAGCCCTTTTTTTTTTTTTAATTGAGGTAAGATTGGTATGTAACATTACATTAATTTCAGGTGTACGACATAATGATTTGATATATGTATACACCACAAAGTGATCAACACAGTAATTCTAGTTACCATCCATACAATTGACCACTTTCACCCATTTTGCCCACCCCCAACTGTCTTCTCCTCTGGTAACCACCAATCTTTTCTCTGTATCTATTAGTTTAGTTTCGTTTTGTCTGTTCATTTGTTTTCTTCTTTAGATTCCACATGTAAGTGAAATCATATGGTATTTGTCTTTCTCTGACTTATATCACTTATCATGATACCCTCAAGTTCCATCCATGTTGTCACAAATGCCAAGATTTCCTTGTTTTTTTTATGGCTAAGTAGTATTCCACTGTATATACATACACATCTTCTTTATCCGTTCACCTATCAAGGGACACTTAGGTTGCTTCCATATCTTGGCTATTTTGTAAAATGTTGCAATTCAAATGCATACATCTTTTCAAATTAGTGTTTTTGTGTTCAGCAAATACCAACAAATGGAAGAGCTGGACCATATAGTAGTTCTATTTTTAATTTTTTGAGGAACCTCCATAATGTTTTCCATAGTGGCTGCACCAATTTACATTCCCACCAACGATGTACAAGTGTTCTCTTTTCTCCACATCCTTTCCAACACTTGTTAAATTTTGTCTTTTTGATAGTAGTCATCCTGATGGGTGTGAGTTGCTATCTCATTGCAGTTTCGATTTGCATTTCCATGATAATTAGTGGTGCTGAACACCTTTTCATGTGCCTGTTGGCCATCTGTATGTCTTCCCTAGAAAAATGTCTATTTAGATCCTCAGCTCATTTTAAAATCAGATTGTTTGATTTTTTTGCTATTTAGTTGTTTGAATTCTTTATACATTTTGGGTATTAGCCCCTTATCAGATATATGATTTGTATTCCCATTCAGTAAGTTGTCTTTTGATTTTGTTGATGGTTTCCTTTGCTACGCAGAAGCTTTTAAGTTTGATGTAGTCCCACTTATTTTTGCTTTGGTTACCTTTGCTTTCGGAGTCAATCCAAAATTTCAATGCCAAGACCTATGTCAAGGATCTTACTGCCTATGTTTTCTTCTAGGAGTTTTATGGTTTCAGGTCTTACATTCAAGTCTTTAATCCATTTTGAGTTAATTTTTGCCTATGGTATAAGATAGTAGTCTAGTTTCATTCTTTTGATGTAGCTATCCAGTTTCCCACTGTATATTCTTGGCTCTCTTGTTGTTAGTTAATTGACCATATATTTGTGGGTCTATTTCTGGGCTCCCTATTCTGTTCCACTTATCTGTGTGCCTATTTTTATGACAATATCATACTGTTTTGATACTATAGCTTTGCAGTATAGTTTGAAATCATGGACTGTGATACCTCCAGTTTTGTTCTTCTTTCTCAGGATTGCTTTGGCCATTTGTGGTCGTTTGTGGTTTCATACAAATTTTAGTATTGTTTGTTCTAGTCATTGAAAAATGGCATTGTAATTTTTGATAGGGATTTCATTGAATCGGTAGAATGCTTTGGGTAATATGGACATTTCAACAATATTAATTCTTCCAATCCAGGAGCATGGAATATTTTTCAGTATTTTGTGTCTTATTTCTTTCACCAATGTCTTATAGTTTTCAGTATACAAGTCTTTCACCTTGTATTAATTTATTCCTAGGTATTTTATTCTTTTGGATACAATTATAAATGGGATTATTTTCTTAATTTCTCCTTCTGATAGTTGGTTATGAGTTTAAAGAAAGCAACAGGTTTCTATACATTGATTTTGTATCCTGCAACTATAGTGAATTCATTTATTAATTCTAACTATTTTTCCATGGAGTCTTTCTTTATACAGTATTATGTCAGTTACAGTTTTACTTCTTTCCTTCCAATTTGGATGCCTTTATTTTTAAAGTTAAAAATATCATCCTGATATCTTCATTTGGGAATTTTCCACTCCTGATGAATCCAGTGGTATAATCTTTTTACTGGAATGGTTAGTGCTGATTTTAGTATTTGATATGGCACGTATTGTTATTTCTACTTTTGATGCGTGGTATGGAGTGATTTGTGTTACCTCTTGCGTATGTGTGTTTCAACTTCCCTAATTTTTTTCTGATGGTCTGAGCTTATAAATTAGGCCTCATTTTAGCATGTTTATGTATATATACAATTGGGTCGATTCTTCAAGATGTTTAATCAAGCTTATCTGGTCCAATTAGTCGAACACAATTTCCTATGATAGGAGGTCCTGAACTACTGCCAACATTGTACGTCTTACTTTAGGTTTGCAGATGTTTAATAACCACACTGAGATGATCTAAGAGTGCAGGGCAATTTCTTTCAAGCAGTGGCTTTGGATTTCGAAATTTTTTGGGTTTTTTTCCCCCAAAGATCTACGTTAACATCTGTCACCCAGTACACGTGTGTATGACTGAATAAACAGTGTTACTGCAGAATACTTACTCGACTATCCAAGATGTTCCTGAAATTTTTCACTTTGTTTCAGATACAAGAAAAACTGTACCCTTTCCAGATGGAAACCAGTTAAGCTGATTTCACGAACTACTAGTGGGTTGTAAAAGGCAGACTGAAATCGCTCCTCTGGTAGTCTCCGCTGCTTAACTTCTGTCCCAGCCTTTTGGAAATGCATTGCAGAAGTTACCGAGCCGCAGCTGCGGTTCATTCCCAGAGGGTGGGCAGGTTTTCTTCCTGGGAAGCAGCAAGGCGCCAAACTACAGCCCCAGAGTCGGTGGATGATGCGGGGCTCGACCCGTTTCCCTGCCTACCAGCTTCCTCGAAGTCCGTCCCGCCTCCTTTATCTGCTCTCCGCGAATTTAGTGCCTCCCAGGAGAAGTGGGCCGAGCGCCGAGCGATCGATGCCTCCTCCCCGCCCTGGGAGCCGCCATTTTGGGGGGAGGAGAAACACTCGTATGGGCGGCTGCGGGTCAATGGGATGTTGACTGGCTTCTGCTTCTCTTGCCAGCGCTGTGGAGCCGGGGCAGAAGCCTCCACCGGGGTCGCTCCTCCGGCTGCCTCTCCGGAATGAGGCCTCAGTTCCCGCGCGGGACGGCTCCCTTTTTCTTCCGAGAGTAAGTGGCGGCGCGGCGCGCCCCCGCGCGCCCTCCGCTGTCAGTTACCCCGCGCGCCCCCGTCCCTCCCCCGCCCCGCTGGGCGCTCGGCTCAGACTCGCTTGTTTATTTCTGCAGGAGCCCAAGGAGAGGCCGAAGCCGAGACGATGCCTGGGAAGCTGAAGGTGAAAATCGTGGCCGGGCGCCATTTGCCGGTGATGGACCGAGCTAGTGACCTGACTGATGCCTTCGTGGAGGTTGGTGCGAGGTCCTGCCCCTCCAGACACAGGGAGCGCCGAGCCCTGTGAAGGATCTTAGTCACCTCGCCCGCAGCCTCTCAGCCTATTCCCCTGTCGACCGCCCTGCTGGGTGCAGTGCTTGTACAGCCCTCCCTGGAGGGCTGACTGCCGAGACTGCAGCCCATGTGATAGGAGCACTGCTCGCAGGCGTCCGCGGCGCGCTGTGCCGCGCGGGGAGGCTGTTACTGCTCTGCCTGCAGGTTGACCCTGATGTCAGGACTCCTAACAGGCCACCTGCCAGTCAGGACATCCCAAGGTGTGACCACGCGGCCACTGAAACACACACATACACAAGCACACACACACCCTTCGTTGGCGGGGGGAGGGTAGCTAGCTTTTAATGCTAGAGTGATGGAGATGTTTAAAAAAAAAAATTGTCATGATGAGCCAGAGCATTAGAACGATAATCATTTGGGCTATTAATGTTTGGAGTTGATAGATGCGTGATAATATACAGCCTGATTCAATATCAATATAAAATATTGTTGATGTTCCCTAAAGATTCTCTGACCTAATCAGACATTGCCATGGCAGTACTCAAGCTCAACTTCATTTTTATGTGAGAAACAGTTACTGGGTGTGTTATTGGGCCAGATGATAGGTAATGGGGATACACAGATTGCCAAAGCCTAGTCTTTGCTTTCCGGTATCTCAGAGACTGACCCACACAGTTTAGGTTAATAAATAATAGCTAATACGTATTGAATCTCATTATTGCCAGGTCTGTGCTAAGTTTTTTTCAATTCTTAGTCCTTATAACAGTCCTGCTCTTGTATTATTTTCCCATATTGTAATTGAAGTACCTGAAAGACACAAGTTTTTTGTTTGTTTGTTTGAATATCACATGGACTTTTGTTTCCAAGCAATATATACATGTAATCAATTAAAACATATCTGAAAGGAACCATGAAACCTGAGAACTGCTATGGGGACTTGCTGGTACATAGGAGCCTAGCAAATTCAGGAAACAAGGGAAAATGTTCTGAGATAACATTTGCGTCGTCAATCTCTATTGACTGTTTTTACAATTAAAAATATTTTATAACTTAAAAAAAACTCTAGGAACAGTAAATAATTTGCCCAAGGTGCCTTAACCTTGTAAATCTCCAAAGCCTAGTGGTTTGTTAATACACGGTGCAAACACTGCCTCTCCAGACAAGATGATGAGTGTTTCTGTAGACTGTGGAAACTTAATTCTGTCTCTGAAGGTTTAGGGAGGCTTCCTAAAAAAAGTGACATTTGAACTGGGCCTTGTAGGGTACCCAGGATTTTACCAGGCAGAGGGAACATCAGAGGCACAGAGTGGCATACATGGTGTGTTAGGAAACCATCTTAGTTTGGGATGTGTCTGAAGTCAAAGCGGATGTGTGCGTAGTGGAGGTTGTGAGGGATAAGGCTGGGAATGTAGGTTGGCACCAGCGCCCTTTTCTGTGTTTTTTGTAAATAGAGGGTAAACGGGGGAAGTTCTTCAAGCAGAAATGAAGTAAGATCATGTTTGGATTAGGTTGTTTCTTTGTAGGATGACTTGAATGGTGATGTTATCGATGGCCTGGATAGATGAGAGATGAGGCAAGATCAGTTAAGAAGGTGGTAAAATTACCCAGACAATATGTGCACGTTTAGAATGGCAATGGGAATGGATTAAAGGGGAAAGATTTGAGGGACATTTCTTAGGTAAAATTCTCAGGGCTTGGTAACAAATGGCTTTTGCTGGTGAGGGAGGGGTTGGATTAAAGGGTGACTCATTAATTCCTTCTTTCAACAAATAGTTACTGAGTGTCTGCTCTTTGCCAAGCCCCATGCTAGTCACCGATCTAGCTGATGCATATGTGATGGTGAAGAAAATAGACTTGGTTCCTGTTTTTATGGAGTGTATATTTTGGTGGGAGAGCCAGACATTAAAAAGTAAAGAAAGAGTACATTTATTTATTTATTTATTTATTGGCTGTGTTGGGTATTCGTTGTTGCGCGCGGACTTTTTCTAGTTGTGGCGAGCCGGGGCTACTCTTCATCGTGGTGCATGGTCTTCTCATTGCAGTGGCTTCTCTTGTTGCGGAGCACGGGCTCCACGGAGCGCAGGCTTCACTATCAGTAGTTATGGCTTGTGGGCTCTATAGAGCGCAGGCTTAGCAGTTGTGGCGCACGGGCTTAGTTGCTCCACAACACCTGGGATCTTCCTGGACCAGGGATCGAACGTGTTTCCCCTGCATTGGCAGGCAGATTCTTAATCACTGCGCCACCAGGGAAGTCCCAAGAGTACATTTATAATTACAAGCTGTGATGAGTGCCATGAAAGAAAACGATAGAGAATCTCAGGAACTTTAGGTTGAATTATCAGGGGAGGCCTCCGAGGAAGTGCCAGTTAGGCAGAGACCTGTGGACGAGAAGGAGCTAGCTGCTCAGAGTGTGCTTGTGTGTGTATGTGTGTGTGTGTGTGTGTGTGTGTGTGTGTGTGTCTGTCTGTCTGTCTGTCTGTGTAGGGGAGGGGCCGGGCAAAAGAGGCTGGAGGATAGGAGAGTCTCAGCAGAGGGAAGATCCTGAGGGTTTGCTTTGTTTTAAGAAGTGAAGGAAGATGTGTGTGCTGGCATGTAGTAAGTGAAGGGGAGAGTGCTGTAAGGTAACGTTGGAGAGTTAATCAGGGAGCCAGTTGTGTAGGATCCTAGAGGCCATGACTGAAGGTTGGATTTTATTTTCAGTTCAGAGGGAAGCACTTGTTGAGATGAGCACTGTTGTTGCTGCTTGCAGAATGAACTGCAGAGGGGAAAGAGCTGAAGCAGGCACCTAGTTAGGAGATTCCATTATAGTTCAAAAAAGAGGCAGTGAGGGTCAAGGTGATGGTTTTGCTAGTAGAATGGATGGATTCCAGATACGCTTTGAAGATAGACAGTAGGGGATTTGTTGGTAGACTGGAGTAGGGATCAGGGAAAGGGAGACTGAAAGGTGATTCCTAGCTTTCTGGAGTCACTGGGGCAATTTTCTCACTCTCCATAGAGTTGAGAGAGATTGAGTGGGTTGAGAATCAACTTCCATTTGGGCATGTTAAATTTGAGATGTCTTTGGTTCCTTTAATTGGAGTTGTCAAGGAGAAAGTTGGATTTGTGAGTGTGGTGTTTCGAAGAGAGGTATGAGTTAAAAATAAGTGCACATAGGCCAGTGCTTCTCAACTTTGTGAGACCCGGTCCTGCCTTTATATGGCAGGTATTTTGAAATCTTCCCTTTACCATCTTGGCATGATATCTATAGCTAATATAACCTATCTATGCCCACAGTTTAAAAATATCAATATAATGCTCTAACTGTAATATGATAGAGAAGTAAAAGTATTTTTTAATGTGTTTCAATATGGAAGTGCTTGTTAATGACCACGAAAGACATGAAGTAATCAGGTTGCACCCATGATATTTACTGAGCCTTTGTATATATCAGATACTATACTGGCTGTTGTGCAGCATGCTGGGGATAGAGCAGTGAGCAAAATGAAAGTTTCTGTAGTCACGGAACTTAGGTTCTAGTGGAGGAAGGAGTTAATCAAAAAAATAGTTAAGTAAGAGATAAAGTATGCTAGATGGTGAGAAGCTCCCCATGTGGAGAAAATAAAGCAGAATTCAGGATAGGAAGTACCTCCCCTCCCTGTAAAATCACGTGAACATGACTGCTGCTCTCTCAGAGTGAGACAGTTGTGTAGTTTTGGCATCTCGGATGGGCCTTCACTGCCATTGGTTATCTGATTTCCCAAAATACACTATAGTCAGCTCATGGGAAAAAAAGAGAGTTGTCCATTAATTTTCACAGTGGTTGCATTTCTTGACAGTTAATGTGTATTAAAACCCATCATAATATTCTATCTATAAACCTGAGTTAGGATCTAGGTAGGTTTTTCACCCATGTGGCTATCTGGTGTGGATATTTGAAAGTCATGACATGAGACAAGTCTTCATTGTTGGGGACTGTCTCTTGAATTGCAGGACACCTAGCATCTCTGGTCTTCCTTACTAAATACTATTATTATTCATCCCAAAAACGAAATTTTTGAAATTTAGAAATTATTCGTCCCTAAATTTGTAAAGTTTCTTTAGAAGTTGGTTCTGTCCCTTTTGCGAACCATTGACTTAGGGGAGAGAAGAGGGAGCGAGAAGACGGATGGATCCTTGAATGAACATGACATTAAGAATTTATTAGAGGTAGAGGACTAGGGGAAGGAAACTGAGATTGTTAGCCAGTGGGTGGGAGAAAAATCCAGAAAGTAATGTCTCAGAAGGCAAGAGAGGAAGTTTCTAGAAAGAGGAAATCCTCAACTGTCATGGCACTGAGAGGTCAAGTAAGGGGACAGAGAAATCACTGGATTGGACAACATAAGGATGTTAAGGGTCCTGGCTTGAGGAGTGTCAAGGACGGAAGCCCATACTGTAGTGATTTAGAGGGTTAAAGTACATGGGAGTAAGGAAGTAGGAGAGGCGTGAATAGGCAATTGTTTCAGGAAATATGGCTGTGAAGGGAGAGAAGAAATAGTGTGTTATTTGGGGGGGAGTATGCAGTTTTTAGTACTTAAAAAAAAATAAGGTGGAAGATATTAGAACATATTTGTGTGCTAATAGGAATAATCCAGCAGAAAGGGAAAGATTAATGCATGAAAAAGGGGATAATGAAGGATTACAATATAATAAAGGGATAAATTTTGTGATATGGGATAAAGGGATAAATATGTGATAAATAAAGGGATAAAATAAAAAATAAAGGGATAAAAAATAAAGGGATAAATTATGTGATATGAAAGATTTCTGTCTTTGTGCTGGGCTTGAAAGATGGTGCCATTTCCATAGGCAGAGAGGAAAAGGGGGCATTTTTTGGATGAAGAGGATAAATGATAAAAGCAAAAGGAGGGAATATAGCACATGTAATTGAAGGGAGGGTTCTTGTTAAATAGAAGTGGGAAGTAAAATTTGGCTGGGTAGAGAGGATGCGGATTACTAAGTGGTCTGAAAACGATGGGGAGAAGTCTGTACAGCAGATGCTCTCTTAACCAGTTTCTATTAACTGCCTCATTACAGTGCCCAGTGCTCTGCATTTCTGCCATAAACACATTCTTGAATACCCCATACCGTTAGATTATACTCCAGTGTGCCTGCTTCTCCCATCAGTTGGCTGATATGCTTTACCAAGAGGCAGTTGCGTTTATTCCCTAACCTATTTATGCCAACACTATTTGTTATTGTTATTTATTTAAATGTTATACAAATCAGTGAAATAAGTGGGATAATGAAGTTGATAATGCTGTGTAAAGCATTATGGATACAGTTGCTAAAAATTGCTCTTGAATTAGATGAAGATTGTAAAAAATCTAGGATTCTCTATCCATAGTTATTTTACCAGTGACTTTAAGTTTTACCACATTTTAAAGAAACCCAGACTGACAAACACAGATGATATGTTATGAGAGACTGGCAAACACAGATGATATGTTTTGGTTTATGCAAAAAAGATGACACAGAACTGTCAACGGTGGACCCTTACTCAAAGAAGAGGCTTCAGTCTTACGATAAAAGATAGAGGAATGAATATTTATTTATATGTTTTATTTGAAAATGTTTACTGTTTGTATCATTTTTAATGATTATCTGATCTAACCAGATTATTTGATTGACTAATCAGATATTGGTCCTGATTGCGTTGGGGTTGAGGGAATTTCTACTATATATGATGTGAGGAGTTTAGGAAGCCAGTGAAGACCAAGTAGTACTTAAGGATGATTATTGTGGGAATCTCCAGGATGAACAGGATGGGATTCTGTACCAGGGGAGTATTAATCAAAATATATCCCAATATTAATGTGCATGTTACAAACTGTTCCGCTAAACTACATTATCATTTTGTGTTTATCCAGGAGCCTTTGAGGGAACAGGGAGAGGAAAGGAAATTCATATTTAATGAGCATTTTCTACCAGACATTTTGCTAAGTCTCTACATACATTATCCTGTTTAATGCTCACAGCAACTCCCCTTTTCAGAGGAGGAAGCAGCTTTAAATAACAGGTTAAATAACTTTCTCAAGGTAATTTAGCTAATGAGTGGGGAAAGAGAAAGCGTTTACCTTACTAGGGAATCTTGTTAAAATCCCTGATGTTCTTTAACTAAATTGTAAGACATTCATTTAATTGCTGAGTAATAAAATCTCCTTCGAATTAAATAAGGCCAAATGAACTCTGATTCTTCTTTAGTAGAAGGGGAATCACCACAATGTTGGCAAAACATACACTCTAGCCTTTTTCTTCTTCTAAAATCTTGTCTTTTGCTTGTTTGTTTAATATAGTGTGGGGACTATCAGATTTTTACTATATCTAGAATGGACAGTTTACCAAAAAAAAAAAAAATCACAGTATAGCACTACATTATAATGGGACAAAACTGAAGAGGGCTCTGAAATCATAGCTTAAGAAATGATATGCTGTTTTTGGCAGTTGAGCCAAACTCCTTAAGTACATTTGGCTTTTGAATGGTTTTGAATGCTTTTATGAATCCTAACGACATTTTACTTCAAATAAAGCAGTTTTTAGGTAAATTAAACAATAAGTATTTCTTTGATATTTTGAATATTGAAATGTAATGAAAGCTAGATAAGTAAGATTTCTTAAGTATGAGCAGATTTCTTCCCAGGTTTCTTTTTCCTTGTTTCATTTCTTTAACATTTGTGATTTAAAAGTAAAAAAAAAAAAAAATTGTGCAGGTAATACATTTGGCCCTTCGTATCCCTGGGTTCCACTTCCTCGGATTCAACCAACTGCAGGTAGGAAATATTTGGAAAAAAATTCCAGAAAGTTCCAAAAAGCAAAACTGGAATTTGTTGTGTGTGATTGCTGTTTACATAGTATTCACATGGTATTTACAACTATTTACATAGCATTTACATTGTGTTAGGTATTAAAGAGATGATTTAAAGTGTATGGGAGGTTGTGCATAGGTTATGTGCAGGTACTGTGCCATTTTATATGAGGGACTTGAGCATCCACAGATTTGGGTATCTGTGGGATGGGGGGATGGGTGGGAGGAGTCCTGGAACCAATACCCGTGGGTACTGAGGGATGACCGTACATGAATAGCTCCTGTTAGAAAAGATTCAAATACTCAAGTAAAACTTGAAAGCCCCTTACTTCTTACTTACAACACTATACTGTGTTGTCTACACCCTTATCAGTCCCTTCAGAGATAATTGCTGTCACTTCTTTGGCATGTATTCATCTACTCCTTCTCCTTGGCTTTAAAAACAAAAACAAAAACTTTTACATATCATATTTTTAAAAACAAATGTAATCATACTTTTTATATTCTACTACTTGGTTTTTTCAGTTATTATGCCATTGACATCATCCCCTGACAGTACATGTAATCAACTCCATTCTTTAGTAGGGAGCATGTGATTTATTTAGTCATTTTCTTGTTGTCACTAGGTTTTTGTATATCTTTTGGGAAGGGGCCATATGTGAAAGTACTTCAGGAGAAATTCCCTGCAGTGAATCCAGAATTTTATAACTGAATCAAAACAGTTTTTGCCATTTGAATTTTATTTTAATTTTTGATGTTTTTGAATTTTAAATAATCCATTTAAAAAATAGGTAATATATGTGCATGGCTCAAAATCCAAAATGTACAGAATGAGTCAGCCTCTCATGGCCTTTCCTTTAACCGATCTGTCTTGTTTCGTTTAGTGGCCACTGTTAACATTTGTTGTATATCCTTCTAGAAACAATCTGTGCATATATAGGCACATATCATATGCCTTATAACATTTTGCCATTTTTTTCCTCCACAAAGAATGCCGTACACACTGCTCTGCAGTAGAGGGATGTATCTTGGACATTGTTCCATACTAGTGCACGGAGAACTGCTTCTGTCTTCTGTACAGCACTGCATTGTGTGGCTTTCCCATACTTAATTTAGCCAGTTCCTGATTGATGGACTTCTAGGTTATTTCCAATCTTTTGCTACTATAATGCTGCTTATATATGTCATTGTGCACCTATGTATGAATTTAAAGGGTATAGGCATTTAAAATTTTGATAAGTGTTGTCAGACTGCACTTTGTGAAGATTGTTCTAATTTGCATTCACAGCAACAGAGTATGAGAGTGCCTCATTCACACTGTGTTTTCAAACTTTTTGATCTTTGCCAACCTGGGTAGTAAAAATGTCGGTTTAGTTTGATTTCTCTTAGTATGAATGAGGTTTTCAGCTCTTGATATACTTAAAAGACATCTATATTTCCATTTCTTTGAATTTCCTTTTTTTGGTTGGTTTGTTGATCTTTTTCTTATTGCTTTGTAGGAACTTGTTAGAAATTGAAGAAATTAGCTGTTTGTGACATATTTGGCAAATCCTTTTTCTCACTTTCTTATTTATCTTTGACTTTATCATATTCCTTACCATGCAAGAACTCATTATTTTTATGTAATTTCTTAAACCTTTTCAACCCTCTGACCAAACTGCCTAGGTACCAAATGGTTGGTATCATTCCTTGATAATTCAAATTGCATGATAAAATAACTAGAAAAATGTACAGAAGATAATAACTATAGGTTTGGGTATTTTGCTTTTAGAACATTTTCTGGACTGATTAAACATTAATATCTACAAGTATTATAATACCAATAGTAGGGTTGTAGGTCAAGAAGGAAAGGAGATTTCATAGATTATCTGATTAAACCAGCATTTCCTAAGTATCTACAACATGCAAAACTCTTTACTGGGTATCGGGATAAACCTTTAATGAATTTTGAGGTTAGAAAAGATACTTAATGGTGATAACTGATAGAATTAGGGAAGAGCTTAGAGAGATCAAGTTTAGGAAAGGTGAAACAATCTAGGAAGTAGTTTCTTAACTGTTTTGCTCTTAAGCTTCCTGACCGCTTCTCAAGTCCAGCCTGAGGTTTCACAATCTCCATTCTTTCTTAGAAGCAAGTCCCAGGGATTTAGCCTCCTTTCTGCCTTCTTCCTTTTCTTCTTATTTACTTTTGCATTTTGATTTAGTATCTGCCAAGACTGGCTATGAAACAGGGTAGTCTCCCCATTCCAACCCCTTTTATTGTCCCTGAAGATAGAAACATAAAACCCTTAATGACCATAGTTTATTGCTGATCACTGTGTATGCACAGGTAAGGATTTAAAAAGTAACAAATACTGAGGAAGTGAGAAAATATGAGGATATGTTACTAAGTTCTTATAATAATGGGCTGTAGTTCTGGATTCCCTTGATGAGATGGTAAGAGTCAGTTGTCCTTTCTACCTTCTGATTGTATTTTGCTGGTCCTCCACCCTTAAGACTTTCCCCTTTTGTCTGAGCTCCTGTTTAGTGAAGACCATGTGATTACTTTCTCCACACTGACATAATGGTCTGATTTTAATTTCCCTGTAGAGCTAGTCAGGCAGAACAGTGGGTGATCCCTTGTTCCAGGTGTAGTCTATAAACTTGCCTGGACCCATCCATACTTTCTTGCCTTTTGTCTCAGGGGATAGTTGTCTTTTATCCCCTTCATGGTTAATCCTCCTATTGTTTAGCTGATGTTAAATTTTAATTTTATTCACATTTTTAATATTTTTATTTGAACTGTTCTTACTTGTTTTTAGGTAAAATTTGGTAATACCACCTTTAAAACAGATGTGTATCTCAAGTCCCTCAACCCTCAGTGGAACTCAGAATGGTTTAAATTTGAGGTAAGTTTTTAAATGTCAGCATTTTTGCGGTGACCCTTTTTTCGCAGGAATGATTGGACTACGTTTTATTTCAGGTATAGTAGTTTTCCTACACCATAAAAATATTTCCTCAGAATATTGAGTTTTCAAAAAATTATGTTACAGTTCAGAAAATATCATATATGAATAGGAGAACCCAGATTAAAAAGGTATTATATTATTATATAGTAATTTTCTCTGGATTTTAGCATATACCAAAAATCACTTAAGAATAATGTACAGATTAAACATCTTTTTGAATTGAGATAAAAATACGTATCATAAATATTGCCATTTTAGCCATTTTTAAGTGTACAGTACAGTAGCATTAATTGCATTCACATACATACAATGTTGTGCAACCATCACCACTATTTCCAAAATTTTTTCATCACTCCAAAGAGAAAATACTCATTCAGCAATGACTCCCCATGCCCTCCTCTCTCCAGCCCCTCGTAACCTCTAATCTACTTTCTGACTCTGAATTTGCCTATATAAGCATTTCATATAAGTAGAATCATAAGTATTTGTCCTCTTGTGTATGGCGTCTTTCACTTAGCATAATGTTTTCAAGGTTCATCCGTGTTGTGTAGCATGTATCAGAATTTCATTCCTTTTTATGGCTGAATAATAGTCCATTGTATGAATATGCCATATTTTGTTTATCCTCTATCTGTTGATGCACACTTGGGTTTGTTTCTGCCTTTTGGCTATGGTGAATAATGCTGCAGTGAACTTTGGTGTACCAGTATCTGTTTGACTTCCTGTCTTCAGTTCTTTTGGGTCTATACCTAGAAGTGGAATGGCTGAGTCACGCGGTAATTTCTGTGTTAAGCTTTTTAAGGAACTGCCAAACTTTTCCACAGTGGTTGCATCATCTTACATTCCTACCAGCATGTGTGAGAGTTTTGGTTTTTCCATATCCTTGTCAATACTTGTTATTTTATTTTATTTTATTTTTAAAATGTAAGCCATCCTAGTAGGTCTGAAGTGGTATTCACAGTATAATTTTAATGTGTATTTTTATTATGAATGAGGTGAGTTTGCTTTCCTATGGCTAAGGACCATCTGCATTCTTTTAGTTTGAACTGTCTCATATTTAAACCACCTGAAGAAGGTATTTAGGTTTCGGAGGTTGACTTCACCAGACTTGATGACCAGTTTAATACAAAGAATGTAGATGTGAGGTGTTATCTAATTGGTTTTGATTTGCATTTCCCTAATGACTAATCTCTCTACCTTTGCTTAGAGATAAATCTATAAGATTTCTTTTCCTGGAAATAAGTAATCTTTTACATTTGGTATATGTATACATTTATGGTAATGAAGATTTTTAAATTATAAGATTTAATTTTTAAGATATACTTTTTTAGGTGGATGATGAAGATTTACAAGATGAACCTCTCCAGATCACAGTTCTTGACCATGATACATATAGTGCAAATGATGCCATTGGTAAAGTGTACATTGACATTGATCCTTTACTCTACAGTGAGGCTGCAACAGTCATCTCAGGATGGTTTCCAATTTATGATACCATTCATGGTAAGCAATACATTTTAAGAAAATAAGTCACAGTCTTTTAATTTATCCTTAAAGACTTTTGTGTTGTGCCTGGTATTTTTAAAATACATATCTTCAAAAGATGTCTTCTCTTTTAATAGACATGTGGTAGTCTGTATTGTTGGTAGAATTGTAACTTTTCTGACCATAATTTGAAATAATGCCTGCTAAATTTGTACAATATAGTAAGCAAATGTATCATGTGAAAATCATCTAATATTGCTACTCTGTTTCTAAAACACATTTTAAAATGAATAATCTTGAAACTTTTCTACTTAAAAATTCTTGAAAGGAAAAAAATTCTTCAAAGGCTTTTTGTTGCCTAAAGCAAAGTTCTCAAAGTATGGTCTTGGGACATCTGTGGGTCCATGAGATACTTTCACAGGCTCTGTGAAGTGAGATGAGAACTGTTTTCAGGATAATACTTATATGACATTTGCCATTTTTAGTCTCACTTTCTTACAAGTTGTACAATGGAGTTTTCAGAGGTTTTATGATGTATGATGTTACCACACATTGAATGTAGAGCAGAAATTAGAATCTAACTATTTCATTAAGCTACACACTATAGAGATTGGCAAAAATGTAATGTAATGCCACTCTTATCACTAAAATTTCTTTTGTTTTTCAGAATAGTTATTTTTATAAAAGTGTTTATTTTGACATAAATCGATTTACTGCTACTTTAAATGAAGTAATAAGTAAATATTTGTCTAAATTCTCAATTTAAATTTATAATATGGTAAATACTGAAGGTTTTGACCTGCATAGACAAAGATTCTTTGAGATCTTCAGTAATTTTTGAGATTGTAGAAGGGTCCTGCAATCAAAAAGTCTGAGAACCACTAGCCTAAAAATATGTCATCTCTTTAAAATGGCAGAGGGACCATTATGGGCATAAGGAACTGGCAGATGCTTCTGCCTACAGTCTTGCATTTTTCTGTCTATTTTACATTTTTGACCTGTCAATTACATTGATAGTAGTTTATTATAAGAAGATAAGATGTTTGATGAGATTTATGTGTATTGTAACATTCATATTCTATATTATTCATTGATGTTTAAAATGGTAAAATAAATTGGAGAACAGGATTTACTTAAATAAATTAGAGCATCTATAGAATGAAAATAATTAGGAAACAAAGTTAGCATTGCTGTTATGATTGATACATTATTTTTAAATCATTATTTGCCTGATTATTTAATTATACTTTATTTTCTTAAGGTAGAAACTTGTTTTTCCTTTTGAAATTATAGGTATCCGTGGGGAAATCAATGTAGTTGTCAAAGTAGACCTCTTCAATGATTTAAATCGATTTAGGCAGTCGTCATGTGGAATCAAATTCTTTTGCAGTAAGTAAATATATTTTATTACTCATTTGACAGGAAATTTAATAATTGTTAAATATGAGAAATCAAATTAATGTTTCAGAAGTCTAATGGAAAACGTATTATACCTTGGTCTTAATGCCAGAGAGAAAATTGTGAATTTTTCAGAAGTAATTACTGTAGCTCTGGGAACTGTTTATCTGATTTTAAAGTAAATGATATCTAATTTTTCACAAGTTCATAGAAAGTTTTTTTAGAAAAATCCAGTGGGGCATGTGTGTGCATGCGGTCATCATGACAGTGACACTGTGGCCCACAGGGAGGCTGCCTCTGGCTGTTCCCCACATCCTCCCTTCTCTAGTCTCTGTGCCAACCTCTGCCCACAAGAGTGTGATTAGAAGGAATCACATTAATCATTGCTGGTTACAGTCACTTAACTCCAGTAGAAAGGGTAACAGGTGAAGATTTTTGGATCTTTTTCAGAATTTTTAAAGAAGAATCCATATATTAATGAGACAATATTTACATAAACCTTATGTTTAGTGATATTGAGTCTGAGGTGGAGAATTAATTGTTAAAGCACTACATAAGATTACAGCTCTGAAATACTTAAGAATGACTGGAAACAAGATTGAAAATAAAGGTGGAATGTTTTTTCCTGCAATGCAGCAATTTAATTCATCCTTAGAGAAATCAGATATGGGAATGCGAAGTGTGCATTTGTAGGTGAGCTGTGCATTTGCTACAGTCCTAACTCAAAAGCCAACAATTAAGGGAATAAACCCAAACGGACCTATACAGAAAGAGTCCACAATTCATTCAGGCCACATGTTGAAAGAAAATCACTGCATTGTTAAACTAGGTATGTGTCTGCATAATATAAAACATTGTGATATGAAACAGATGATACGCTGTATCTGAACAGTAGCCTATGCTACTTTGATGTCAGCGGGTTGTCAGAGGTTAGCGACAACATAGGGGGAGAGGACTTGTCACACTTTCTCAGCCAATGAAAACAAATCCCATTAATGTCTACATTTGGGAAACAAATTTGATGAGGCTATACGTGTGGCATATTCAGACTTAATTCAAATGGGCTCTTCAAAACCAGGCCATACAGACGTGGAGCCATTTGTGGTGGATGGACGTGTATATCTTGCAGAAGTCTCAAATGGCTTTAAAAAGCAGAATTATTTAAAAAGTATAATTACTGGACACTAATTTATAGAGAAGATTGCAAGCTAATCATCTAACGTAGATTTTACTCTTGTACCAGTAGGTCAACAAAGGTTAAAATAATTTTCACGTATTTGTCTTACTTTATAAAGGTTAATATTTTATTGCCCATTACAGTTCTTTCAAAAGTTAGAACAAATTACTTTTGTCAAATGTGTAAAAGATCTGACTATAATTAAGCTTTGAATAACTGTCAAAAAAAGAAAAAGCCAGTGGCATTTTATGCTGGTATAGGATGCTGAAAGATAGGAGTGGAGCACTAGAGGCGGCACTGTGGTACTATCCATAGTGACATAAGCATCTACAGGTATGGAGCCCTGCGGATGCCATGAAATATGGGTCACAATTAAACAGATCTGGGCAATTCATAGCCAGCCTGGACTAATAGGGTTGAAAACTCCTATGTAGTGGAGTTAGTTTCAAGGCATGCATATAGTTTGGTATAGATGTTCTCACATTCTCCCCTTTTTAATAAATCCTGTGACGTTTGTTGTTCTATGTATTGAATGAGTCTATTAAGTAGTATAGTGACTACTGAACCAATTGGCCTTATAACCATGGATTATTAGAAACTACAGGCCTGTATGACTTCTCAGATTATGTCAGAAAGGTAATGGCTTGATTTTTAAGGCTGCAGTATGTGGTGTGCAGAACTTTTTCAAAGGGCTTCCAATGATTAGAGTGTTTTGGTATTCATTATCTGCTTTCTGATTTTTTATATAATATCAGCTAGCTCACTTTAATTTTGACTTTTTTACACTTCGTATTGAACGCTATTTAAGATGGTCTGTAGCTATTTTCTAAATTATAAAAATACAGTTTATATCTTACTGTGCTTACTTGAGAAAGGCAAGAGGCCTCATGAAGGAAAATGATTATTTCTAAGAATAAAATGGAACTTAGAAGACTGTTTGATTGAAAGTATTATTATGATTGCATTGAGGTTATCACAGTAAAAGATGTTCTTGTACTATGTATCCAAAAGGTAAGAACTTAGTTGTACATTTTTAAAAAGTTAAATTTAGCCTTGTGATAAAGAGAAGCATAATAGATAATTTTTTTTAACAGCGACATCTATTCCAAAGTGCTATAGAGCTGTAATAATTCATGGATTTGTAGAAGAACTTGTGGTCAATGAAGACCCAGAATATCAATGGATTGATCGAATTCGCACACCAAGGGCATCAAACGAGGCCAGACAGAGACTCATTTCTTTAATGTCAGGTATTTAAAAAAAAAAAAAAAAAACTTCATGGCTGATTGACTTAATCCTCCAAAATTCTTCACTTCCTTTTGACATGCTACTAAAACTTTACAATGAAGACTATGAATTGTTAACTGACTGATTCCCTATCCCTGGCCCCGTCCTCCTGAACACATGTGCATTGCCATCTTATAACAAGACAAAATCTGAATCAGAAGCTTATAGTTACTTCTTAACTAGGTAGTAAAAGGAAATTGGGCTTATGAAGTGGCATGGTAGAAAATGCCCTGAACAAGGAGTAGGAAACTGAGTTCTAGTTTTCCTCCTTGGAGTGTTTATTTGTTGTCAGAGCTCAGGTAATCTCTCTAAGGTGTTTCGTTTAAATGTTGCCTTTTCATAGTCCTTTTCTGACAACTTGTACCTCCTTTTACCCCTACTCCCCCGCCACTCTTACCCCATTACTTTTCTTTATTTTCCTTTGAAGAACTTATTTCCATCTAAAGTTTGTATTTATTATGTACATATGTGTGAGTGTATATATACACTCACGCATACATACATACACACACACACACTCACACAGATATATCACATAATAAATACGTTATATTTAATAAGTACAAATGTTTATAATAAATTTATGTATTTAAGTAGAAAATAGAAATATATTTATACTTATATTAACATGTTAATTATATTTAATATTTATAAATACGTACAAATGTTATATTTAACATAATGTTACACTTAATATATTAAATAATCTATGATTTTCTGGACTCTTTCCTATTACCACCATGTCCAGCTTTGTATTATGCAACATGCAGATAAGAGGCCGACTGTGTTTTCTTCCTTTTTTCGTAGGTGAACTGCAGAGGAAGATTGGCTTGAAAGTACTTGAAATGAGAGGAAATGCAGTTGTTGGGTACTTACAGTGCTTTGATCTGGAAGGCGAATCTGGGTTAGTGGTACGAGCCATAGGAACAGCGTGTACACTGGATAAATTAAGTAGCCCAGCAGCATTCCTTCCTGCATGTAATTCCCCGTCCAAAGAAATGAAGGAGTAAGTATGAATCGATGAATTGTTCTTATGGAGCTCTTTATCTTTTGTCTACATATTTTCATTTGATTTGAAAAATTTTTTTTTTTTTTTTTTTTTTTGGTGGTACGCGGGCCTCTCACTGTTGTGGCCTCTCCCGCTGTGGAGCACAGGCTCCGGACGCGCAGGCTCAGCGGCCATGGCTTATGGGCCCAGCCGCTCTGCGGCATGTGGGATCTTCCCAGACCAGGGCACGAACCTGTGTCCCCTGCATCGGCAGGCAGACTCTCAACCACTGTGCCACCAGGGAAGCCCTGATTTGAAACATTTTAGTAGAGTTGTTCAACATACATTTTTTCCTGCAGCAGTTTTCTTATCAGAGATGACTATCAAAATTTGAAGCTTAAAACTATTTAGATATTCCTAATATTTTATTTATACTGTCATGAAATTCAAATTAAGTAATATAAAATTAAACTTGTTCCACATCTTTAGACACTGTATATCTAAAGCTTATGCATTCTGAAGAATTTTACTTGTTGTCTGGGGAATGCTTAATACCCTATATCTGATAATCCAATTATGCCTATCATTAGCAACATAGTATAGAAAGCAGGAAAGATTGACCTGTGCAGGGGTCTCAAACTCCAGTGTCTACAGAGGCCAAGTAGTTTATATAAATAAAATAATTGGGTATAATGGAGAATACTGGGGACTGCATAAAGCAGATGTTGGCAGACTTTTTCTGTAAAAGGCCAGATAGTTAATATTTCAAGCACTGGCCATATAGTTTTTATGTTTGTTTACCCAAAAAAAAAAAAAAGGAGTTTGCCAATCTTGATCTAAAGGAATTTAAACTCTTACATTTTTTTAAAAAAGTATTTGTGATCCAACAGAACATTTCTTTTGGCTCCATTTGGCTAATGTGTCATCGTTTGTGCCTAAGGCAGAGATTCTCAACATGGTGTTGGTGGTGCTATCAACAAAGAATGCTTGAAATGAAAATTTTCTGTCGTAATGCTTGGGGTGAGCAGGATGATTCTATTGGGGACCAGAAATGCTGACTGTCCCACACAGCTAGGGACAGCTCTGTACAACAAAGACTTGTTCCATACTAAATGCCAATGGTACTTCCATTGAGAACCATTGCTCTAGAGATTCTTCTAGATCAAGGGTCAACAAACTTCTTTGGTAAATTACCGGAATGGAAATAGCAAGGACTCAACTCTGCAGATGTTGCATGAAAGCAGCCGTCAATAGTATGCAAATAAATGAGTGTGTCTTTGTTCCAATAAAACTTAATTATTTTCGAATCAGATGGCAGGATGGATTTTGGCCTGTACTGTATATAGTGTGCCGACCTCTGTCTTTTATCATCAGGAGGTCAGAGTTCTTCTGTAGTCAGAAAACCCAAAATGTTTCCCAGTTCAGCAGTAGTCAAGAGAGGTTGCCTAGAAAGCAATCACAATTTTTTTTTTCAAACAGTCTATGTAAAAGTGAGATTCTTTATCAACTTTTTCTTTTTGTTTAATTGTTCCTTTCTGCTGGCCTTTAGTTATTTGGGTTAAATTTTAGTCACAAGAGGGAGCACAGTATTACATATATTTTCTAATTTTATTTGGAAATATATTGATAAGTGAAATGTTTTAAATGATTTATTGAGTGAATTTGCTTTATCTTCCATTTAAAATCTGTCTTAAAAAAGATATGAACTGCCTTCTGCTACAGGTAAAGTCAGATTGCAGGTATAACTTTTTGAGGGATTTAGGGTTTTTTTCTCTTTCCGTAGCAAATTTAAGTAAAGAGCTGGGTCCCTCTTCCTTCTGCCACCCTCCAGCTTTATCTGTACTGCCTGAAGGGGCCTGGCCTTTGCAATTGTGATGTCTGAAGTTTTCCTCTTTTCACTGAATTACTTAGTGGAAAGAAAGCTGCAGTACCTGTTGGTGCCTTAAAGTGACATATGGATGGTAGGGGAATACATTTCGCCTTCATTCAGGAAGGCGAACATTAATGTAAATCTGAGCTTGTCTAAGTTTTCTTTTTCTAATTTTGTTGTAGCCATTTGCCTTAAATTGTCAGCTATTCACTCCATGAAGAATTTAAGTGGCTTCATTAAGATTTCCTAATGGCATATTACTGCATAAGTCATGTTATTTAAAAAAACAAAAACAAAACCTCAGGCTGCTTTATTTCAACCAGCTTCTTTGTATTTTTGTTAATGAATCAGTTTGGGCACTAGTTTAAAATTGTTTTATGAGTCACCTGATTATAATTATTTTGGTTTTTAATTTTAACATTGTTGATTCTAGACAGGGATTTGATAAGGTAGTTTGGATTATGTTCCTGCCTGAATAGATTTAATGTTAGAAATACCACTAGGGTATTCTTGTAAGGCAACCTTTCATGCAAGGAGATTGATAAGAATTAGGACTCAAAGAATACATTATGGTGATGCTCTCTCCATTGTACTTGGATTTTAATTTGATGTCATAATTTGAACACTTAATGATGTTCATTTTATTTTACTTTTATTAATGGTGTGTTCTGCTCCATCAGTTTGTGTTTTCCTTTTAGATATTTAGTGTATTATGGAGTATAAAGCTCTTTGGTGTTTCCTAGCTGAACTATCTTGATGGTAGAAAGTGCATTTAAATATGGTTTATTGATTCTCTAATTTAAAAAAAAAGTACTTTCTAGGAGACATTAGTCATAGTTTCTCCTCTGTACGGCACCGATTCTTAGACTTTTTAACTCCACTAGCCACTTACTTCAACAGAGAAAGAAAAAACAAAAATAAAACCTCACCCAGTTGCTTGTGTAGAAATTAGTCACCAGTGAGATATTTGATTTTTACCAGTTAAACACTTTAAAAAATTAAATTAGCAACAAAAGCAGACACATTTGTCCTATAGTAAAAGCAGTGATATTTTCAGAAAGTTAGATGGTCTTTAAAAGACCATTATTGCCAGTTAACGAAAACTCATGTTTGGATCTTGATAAATTGTGATTATTGGGAATGTTCACAGGACAGCGGAAAAGGAAAAAAGGCCAGGAAAAGTTGGGCTCTCGATTACTTTTAATTTGAATTCTAAAAAATGGGAGTATGGTAGTTTTTCAGAGTGTAGTGACTTAATTCATTTCCCCTCATTGTGCATAAGGGAAGGCATTGCACAATGAAATAGTTGCTAATATGAAGTCTAGGATTCTTAATTATATAATATACCTTTTTTTCCCCATCCACTATAACTATGCTCTTTCGGCTAAATTTCTTTGTGAAAATTTAAGTGCCATAGATGTATGTTTCTGGTCTAAGTGTATCTGGTCTAAGTATCCTTTACATGTGCATAGATGTGATCTATTGCAGGATGTTAGTTGATATCTTACACAATTTCAATTTAGAATGTAGTTTAACTAAATTCTGTTTAAGTTTAATAAGCTATTCTGTTTGAAAGCTACACAAAAGTCATTATATTGCTTAATTAATGTTTTTTTTTTTTAAAGCGGTGTCCCTTTGCTTTGTTTTGTTCCCAGTGTAACCTGGTTTTAAGCTATATACTTGGGGTGCTGAAATATGGAATAATTGGATCTATTTATATTAATTCAATTCACTCATTTCTCTTTATGCTGTCATTTTCATATTCTTATATAACTCTGTCTTGATATGCTAGACAGAAACAGTTCTGTTAGTTAAACTTCCTTTGTAGAAAAATATATCAGCAGTTATTCATATCTCAGTTTCAAAGTAGTGTAAGAACATCATATTTGGCTTTTCATTTTTATGTGTGTTTTCTTCCTGAAATATTGTTTAGTAAGCTCTGTGGTGATCAAAATAATAGCAAACATTTTAAAGTAACTGAAAATCCAAATTTTAATCTTTTTCTTATTTAATTCCACTGGCAGTTCTGCTTGCTATTTTTCTTATTCACATTCCTAATTTATTAATCTGATTCTTTGTAACTATTTCTTAACAAATTAATATTTAGCTCTTCTTTTTTATCTCAACTTGTTTTGTGCATGCTAGGGATTAAAAAATAATTCCTGTCCCCTAACTACAAGCTCCTTTGAAATTATTTTAACATAACTTTGCTATCTCTTGTATGTATTGTTTTCTTTTCTTCCACTTTGACCACAAATTCCCTCAGGTCTCCGCTGGTTCATCCTCCAAGCCATGGATGCCGCTCGACTCACAACAGCCCAATTCATACTGCTACTGGCTCACGACTTACTCAGAACTTCTCTGTGTCTGTTCCCACTCTCATCTATACTGGTACGAGACTGCTCAGACTCCAGAGCTGGGGAAGCAGGCCACGGGCAGAGTGGCTGCAGAGGGCAGGCAGGCAGGTAGCGTAGGCAGGTACCACAAGTCTTTGCTTCCTCCTTTTCTCACTTGTAGTCCAGTGGCACTGAAGAAATCCTGTATTTAGCCGCCGCAGAGGCTCTAACTACATGGAAGTGAAAGTGTTCTTCCAGCTTCCAAAGTCTCTTCCATAGATCCTCTAAGAACCCTATCTTGTATATGTATACTGTGAGTTTTTAGGAGAATCCTCCAGTATGTATTTTTGCCATTATTTCTGCATTTGGTTAGAAATAAAATTGATGATTGGACTCTAAGTGACATAGCTGCCAAAGCTTCTGATTTGCTTATTTTCTTTATATACAAAACTTGTAACAGTAGGGTCTGTTTCATTCTGTGGAAGAGAGCTGTTGGAAAACAGGTAAGCGACTCTTCTGCATAAAATGCAATGTTTCTGTGTAGCCTATATTCATTTTCCACTCTGCTGTGTTTTTAGCTGTGGCACTCTTGATGCTATAGGATAAGGAAACATGTTTTTCTTTTCAAGATATCTGTGTGTGCAAATATAAAAAATATTGTGAATATTTACACACACCATTTGCAGTCATCATTTTTTCTTTCGTAACTTAAAAAAGCATTGTTTGTTTGAAAATATTTTTATTCATGTATTTATTCTTTTTGTTTATTTCTTCTTTTAATGTTTTTTTACCCCCTTAGTCTGCCATTTCATGCTGTTTTGCTTTTTTACTTGGCTTATTAACTGTTTCAAGGCAGATAATTACTTATCTGGAGAATGATGAATGGTTAAACAGCAATTGGATGTCTTTGGCCTCATACCCAGCTCCACACTTAAGAAATGACTGCTGGCCCTGCCCCAATACTTCCCTGGTGTTTAGATCATGCTGCCTCCGTCAAGTCCTTTGGCACATGATTACTTAATATTTCTCCACCTTCTTCTGGCAGGATTCCCTTCAATGAAGATCCCAATCCCAATACTCACTCATCAGGACCCTCAACCCCTCTGAAAAACCAAACTTATTCCTTTTCACCTTCCAAGTCCTACAGTCGACAGTCCTCTTCTTCTGATACAGATTTGAGTTTGACACCCAAAACTGGTAAGGCACTTCCACTCACTTTTTCTCTTTTTTTTCCAAATATGTTTATGTTCCTTATTAGCTTTCCATCCAAGCCTTTCTTCCTGTTTTTGGCATTTAAGTTAAAAGATAATGTGAATACTGATCATTTTCAGTTACTACAATTAAAATGTGAAAATTTTGTGTAGTTCAGAAGTTATCTTGTTCAGAGAGCGACATTTTGTTGATTTAATCATAGCGTAGATAAGAAGGCCAGAATTTATTTTTGCATGTAGTCATTTTCCATTTCATGCTCAAATTAAGAGGAATAACATCGTAAAGCATTTGGATAGAAAGTAACACTAGTAGCTTGCAATCCAATTCCTCATGCAGTATAAGCATTTTTGAATTCATTGTTTCTATTTTGGAATTTAATTCTAAGATTTTATTAAGAAAAAATCTTACAACTGATTTGGTTATTTTGGAGTACATGTATCTATTTACTAGCTTATTATTTAAAATATTTGGTTTTGCTAGTCTTACTCTCTAGGTTAGAAAATAGCATTTTTGCTTTACTTATTCTTGCATATTTGCCAGGGTATGAAATTTATAATTTTTCCCTCTCCTATTTGTATTTTGTTAATCTCTGAGTTTTTGTGAATATGTTTTATGATAAAAACTGATTAAAAAAATCAAATTAATTTCTTACTCCTTAAAATAGAATTAGCTTATTTAAGTCATTGAATTATTCTTCTTAAGAAAAATAAAAAATAAATAAAACATTTAAAAGTTAATAGTTTGCAATTTTTGCAAATAGCATTTTTGTCTGGGAGTTTCCTTGCCAGATTGATGAAAACATTTTGCCTAGTTTATTTGCATTATTTTTAATTTATCATCTTTAATAACTTTATTTTTGTGTTAGACAAGAGATTTAGAAAATGACCCCAGATTTTACGAAAACAATGAAAAGAACCAGCACTACTTCCAAAGTAAAGAAAGGGCACTTTTAAAAATCCTATAGACATAATATCTATTTTTATAAATGTAGTCACAAAATGTAAAGAAGATAATTATTAACACCTAATTCTTTGAAAATAACTGCTTTATTTTTACATGTATAATTATAAATAACAACTTAAAATAATGTGATATTTGATAGTAATGGATGCTTTGGAATATGGCATCTTCACCATATTTGTGTCATAAAAACTGAACCATTGAAATTGTAGTGAAGTGGGTTTTTTGTTTTGTTTTGTTTTTAAATAAAGGCTGAGGTTCTGGCCTTGAAATTCATAACAATGAAAACAATAAAGACCTAGGATAGCATTTGAAGAGTAAGTTTTCTTAAACATATTTTTGAGGCTTTGTCCACTGGTTGTTTATTTGTGTATTCCAGGTCACTTTTCAGTATTTCTTACCTTCCTTTTTTTTGCCATACTACAGACACATTTTTGAAAGTATTTCCTTGGTCTTTCTGTTTCTTTTTTTTCATTCACCAGAAAAGCCAAGTCTAAAGAAGATTGTGAAGTAATAAATTAACTGAAAGAGACTTCTCTTCCCTTAGCTTTCTAGTAGGCAATCAATTGTACTATCAATGAAAACTTTTTTGCATTTTATTTTCTAGCTCCAAATTTTTAGTTTTTAAAAATTAACTTACAAAAGAGCTATTATTCTCATGTATTTCTACATTTATAAGCTGTCGCTAAATTAATCATTTTGTTTTACTATAACTATTCAATACCTCAATCGCATATTTATAGGATATTAACAATTTTTAGTTGTTTGGCCTTATCATGGGTCCCAAAAATATCTTTGAATACTCCTGAGGAGCATTGCTATTTCTCATGGAGATTTAAAGTGGCAAAATTATGAATGTTCTAAAGTTCCTAGAGCTGTAGTTCAGCATGTATTTCATGATAGAGTAGTTGTTTATGATTGATTTATTATAGGTAAATTGGAGAGCCAAAAAAATAGAATAAAGTTAATAAAACTTAGACTGAGAAAGTTGTTTTTCTGTTTGTAGTTAAAGCTATCACCCACCTTCAGATGGGTCTTCAGATGGGTTTTTAAAAAATTTCATATTGATTTAAATATTTTTATAGAGTCTAATTTTTGACATTTTACAAGGTTTTATTTTCATTTTTTTTCAAGTATTCAACGAGTAGGAGTGGAATTTTAGAATTCTAGTGTTAGGATATTGATGTGACACCTGACTCAAGCCAGTTTTTACTTTTTTTGGTCAGGCTTTTTGCCATGTATGTTTTTTGTGATCCAGAGGGTATTTCTTTGGCTCTTAGGTACTCAAATCTTTGTAAATATAAACAGTCCTGTGATAGGATTTGCGTATTTAAAATTTTAGAGGAAAAAGAAAATCATTAATGTACATCTCAAAGATGGACAGAAAGAAGTTAATATATTATTTATTTAAACTTAATGGCGACTATCTGCCTAATGTGGTAGCAAGTGTTGATTTTTTTTGAATGGGTATTCAATTAAAATACTCATAAGTGGTATGTTTTAGTTAATAACATTTGAAGAACTATACTTTTACCACTTTGAATAAGTTTTTATATTTGAGACAACAAATTTCTGGCTTTAAAAAATGTGGTACATTTTAGCTTTACACAGCCTTAAGCAAAAAATGGCAGGAAAGTCAGCTAAAAGTAATTAGAATGGCATAAAATCCTATGTTAGTGATTTAAAAATTTTTAATGAGTGCAGAGTTTGTAAAGGTTTTGTTGAATTTTAGACTCTGCCTTTTATTTATATTATGTTGAATAGATGATCTTGCTGATGACTTCATATGCTTACTTGATTTGTGTATGCATTTTACAGTTCATTTCTACTGTTATGTTTTGCTTCATCATTGCTTTCCTTATCCTGCATTTTCTGGTCATCTTCTGAATCTGCAACTTTTCTCTGCTACTTTCCTCCACAGCACCTTACCCACAGGGGGCTAGGATTTACCTGTGTCCCAGCTCCCCCTCTCTCTCTTGTGGTTCCCTTCATCTTAAAAAGTCCTGTCTTCTCCTCTCGGAACCTAGCCTTCCCCCTCATCCTTCTAGCCTTGTCAGCCCAGTTCTGAGGAAAAGTGTTTCTTTCAGTGAAGAGCTGTTCCTGGCTGCTTCTGGTAGGATCATATTATGTCAGCTTTTTAATCCCTTTATTTTAAATCATCTTTGAAAAAAATTAATTATTTCATACCATATAGAAGTATTGGGTATTTTACACAGCATGTACTCTTATTTTTCTTATTGGCAGACAGTTTAATGGTTAGAATTATTATGAGGACATGATTGAGGATTACTTGATGGATAATTATGAATATTCTGCTAAAAGAATTTTATGTATTAAAAATTATATGTCTAAGGACACGTAGATCTGCATATTTCCAATAATTTTTAGATTCTCATTACCAGAGTTTCTGTTTTAGATGCTTTACTTTCTTTCCCTTCACACCAACTCCATTCATGTTGGACCTATACCATCATGTTGCTAAACCATATAGTTACATTAGTAAATTATTCTGTTTGAATCAGTTTAAGTCTCATTTTGGTGATATTCTTTCATTATCCATTTTTTTTCTGTCCATTGCATTAATTTTCAAGTTATTCTGCTCTATTTTCTGATATTTCATTTATCTCTACAAAATTACGTTTTATTTTATGGTTTTCAATATGCTTCATATAAAAATCTTAGTTTCATTTCTGTGTTTAGTATTGTATAGTCTCTAAAAATTACATTTAGGTTACTACAAGAAAAATACATTTCTTTTTTATTTTTAAAGAACAGAATGGGACTATACACATGCTAACTTTTGTTTCCTTATCCAAGAACAGCTAAAAATGTAAAAGTAAATTAGTTCCTTTTTTAAGTCATCGTACATAGTAAATCTGCCTGCATGTATCTTCAGTTTTAAAAGGTGGGACTAAACTATAAACTCTAGTTTGTAGAGTACTGGCTTCTCACCTGTCCCCTGCTTTCTATAATTCTTTGACCATAATTGATCTATTAGTATTATCAAAAGAATAAACTAAGATAGGGAAAGAAATTTAAAATTAAGCCTTTAAAAAAATACATCTAAGAGCTTGGGAAATGTAATTTTCATCCATGACTGTGTACATTTGTGAGGTGTCTATTATATGCCTCTGGTTTTTTAAAAAAACTCTTTACGTTAATTTTTGCAAACGAGTGTTGAAAACTATGATATGACTATTAATACTGTTTTGTCATGAATGTTATGTTTAGGAATGGGAAATTATCAGAAAATAGATGTGACTATAATTCAGAATTGCCTGAAATTATTCATGCTCTTTAGAGAATTTTAGAATATTTTAGATAAGCCCAATTAGTGCTTTTTCTCTATATATATTTACTTTTAAACAAACATTTAATTTTCTCTTATTTCTTTTAGTACTCTTAAATTGTTAGCATGGTATAAATAATTGGTATTATATTGATTATTTTTTATTAGAAGATTCAACTTTTAAAATTGAATATTATATAAAAATTTATCACCTTAATATAATTTTATAAATGATTTTTAGAACAAATTAAGTCCAAAGCTTGCTGTGATCAGTAGGACTTTGGCATCTTGCTTCTAAAGAAAACTTTGTGAATAAAAAAAGTAAAATATGTGCTTAGTTGCCATCACAAATACTTTAAACTTTCTTTATACTTTATACTTTCTTTTTAACAGATTTTGACTCATGATATTTATGAAGATGAATGCAATTAAACTGTCTGTTTCTCTAGTTGTTTTTTGGTTGTTATTTATGTACTGATGTTCTGTAGGAATGGGAAGTGGTAGTGCTGGAAAAGAAGGGGGGCCCTTTAAAGCTCTATTAAGACAACAGACTCAGTCAGCATTGGAACAGAGGGTAAGAGTCACTCAACATTCTTTATTCTTACACTGTTAATATGATTTTATTATCATGCTTCCATGTACTTATAACTTATTTTTATAATTTTATAATAAGTTTATTTTATAAACTTATTTTTATAAACTAGTTTTGGTCATGTATCTATAATACTGTAATTTCAATCTAAAATATATTTAAGGTATCAGAGTAATTCATTTATGAATAATTACTTTTAATTTGGAATAATTCTATAAATATTTTTGTTTTGTCTTCCAATATTATATTAGAAATAATCTATTTGGAAATATCCATTGAATGATGAAATCATTTCTGATTTTACATTAAAGTTATAGTATGTAAAAGAAAATAGATAATTTTCTAGAAAAAATTTTATTGATGTTATATTAAAAATAATTCTTTAGTATATTAATATATTTATTTTCTGAGATGATTTTTATCACTGGCCAATGTCCTTGGGGTTAAGAAATGCAGATTCCATATTTCTACAGATTAACATAGATAATGTGGTTGTTCAGTATGTGAATGCATCACTTTTAATTACTATAAATTTGTTTTATTAAATATGTTGTATGGAACAATGAATAGTTAAAGTTTTGGGATGATTTTCTCTTTTTATTTTTTTGTATAAACGTCATTGCTAAGGGAGGATCACCTCATAGGTTCTGTAGGAGGCGGGTATGTTTCTGAACCTGTGTGAGAACCTATTTCATGTATCGGTAGCTTTTGTAGTTTGAATCTTGATCATTTAAATTTTATTTAAGCTGTTAACAAATGTTGCCAGCTTTTTTTCTTTTCATAATGCAAAGTTTTCTTTTTTTAATTTAATAGCACTATGAGGCTCATTTTTTTTTTTCTACTTAACTAATACAGTGCATGATTTTATATGTCATGTCAGTTATTTTAAGGCACAGTTCCATAGCTTTCATTATGTCTGATTTGGAAGTTATAAGCGTTTACAGAATTTTCTTTTACACGTTCCATTTTATACTAGCATTAAATTAAAATAAAAGAAACATAGTGAATGGCTGTAAAAGGGTGTATTTTATAAACCAAAGGTATTTCTTTTCTAGAGGTTGACTTTTGAGAAGAGTGTTTTTCAGATCCTATTATTATAAACAGTACAATAAGTAATTTTTTTAGACTTTCTTTCCTAGTGCTGAAAGTATCTGTGTACGCACTGTTTGCCTTTTAGACGAGGCTCCAGAGAACAGAGCTGAACAAACAGAGCGATGGGACTTTAGCAATACCTAGGTCTTTGCCTTATGCTCTGTCAGGTAGCAGTTGCCTTTCAGCTACTCTCACATCTGGCAGGCATACCAACCAGGCCATCAAGTAGCCCACCTAAACATTCAGACTGTGCATTGAAACCAAACATAGACTAACAACATGGGGAAGAAGGTCAAATAAAGGTGTGTGTCACTTACAGTTTTTAGGCCAGAGAGCTCTTACCGCCTCCCTACTCCCAGTTTTACACTCTCTCGAGTCCTGTACACTAGGAATATTTCCTGTAATCTAATTACCATTCTAGAATTCACAGGAACAGAAAAACTTGAGTTGCCTTGACGTTTGCTATAATGAGATTTTGCTTGTATGTTAAGCCCATGACTTTACTCTCTGTACTAAGAAGTTTGAAGAGCACCTAGCTTTAAAACAAAAAAAAATACTAATCAATGAAAATTGTTTTGGATTTAGTTTGGATAATATTTATGTTTTCAAATATGCTTTCAAAAATTCTTAAAATTTTGGACACATTAACATATTGGGCATACATTACTAGATAATCCTCGTGGCATTAACAGCAAAGGTATGGAGAGCTACAGTTTTCATTTACAACTTTATAAAGCCTCAATATATTTACATTTACATTACATATACAAAGCAATATATTTACATTACCGAACCTTGCAGTGGCAGTTACTTGAATTTGTGAGCCTCCCTCTCTACCCTGCGTACGTAATAATAGAAAAAGCATTATCTTGTTTGGCTTTCCCATTTACCTGTGGTTGCCATTAGTATGGGAAAAATATGTACAGAAGTATGAAGAATTCTCCCTGTATGTGTACAGATATGCCTTAACTCTGCCAAGTTGAACACTCGATCAAATTGAACACATGATCTACTTACCATTTTATATATTCATTTTAAAATACTCATTTCTACCCCTTGCTACCTTTAATAAACTATATGGCTTTTTTTTCTTATGGAAAAGAGAAGCTTTATTTGTCCATCATTTTTTTATTTTATGAGTTATTCAAGTAGCAGTTCTCAAAAATAAAAGTGTTATTATTTTTTTTCTCTCACAAAAGCATTAAAAAATAAGTTGACAAGATCTTGGTAACAGGTATCAGATTACTGGAAGATGAGAAATAGAGATAAAACTTTTATTTAGATTTAGGTTCTGCCTATGAACTGTTTGCTGTAAAGCAAATAGATTTATTTTTTCAATATGATTTTTTTTCACTTGTAAGAAAAATGAAGTTACTTTTTAGATTCCGGGATGTATATTCTTCTTCAATAAAGAAACCTAATTGACTTAGTTTAACCTAGTATTTCCCAAATATATTTTACCATGGAGTCTTCCATTTAAAGAAAGAAACTTTCTTTAACTTTGGGAAACTTAGATATAAAGCAAAGTCTTTTGACAAATTATCATTTTAGAAGTGGGGATAAAATTATATAATAAATCATAGTAGGAACCTGGCATGGAGTTTTATATCTAGAAAGTTTACTCTGGTGTCTTGAGATAATAAAAAGAATCTCTGATTTCAAAAAAAATTGCTTAAATATCTTCTAAGAAAAATCCTATTTAAATCTTAAAAAAAAAATCCATTTTGTTCTCAGAATTTTCAACTAGCCTGTCTTTGAGCACATGCTGTTAAATGATTTATGCTGCATGTACTTGGCTTATGTCAAAGTATCAACATATGAAGTCTTATCTAGGCTCCACAGGGCAAGATTTTTTTTAAAATGTATGTATGTATGTATGTATGTATGTATGTATTTATTTATTTATTTATGGCTGTGTTGGGTCTTCGTTGCTGCACATGGGCTTTCTCTAGTTGCAGTGAGCAGGGGCTACTTTTTTTTTAAAAAAAATATTTATTGTTGTATAATTGATTTACAACGTTGTATTAGTTTCTGCTGTACAGCAAATTGAATCAGTTATCCATATACCTATATCCACTCTTAGATTCTTTTCCCATATAAGCCATTAAAGAGTATTGAGTAGAGTTCCCTGTGCTATACAGTAGGTCCTTATTAGTTATCTAATTTATATACAGTAGTGTGTATCTGTCAATCCCAATCTCCCAATTTAAACCTCCCCCCTCCCTTACCGCCCGGTAAACCATAAGTTTATTTTATACATCTGTAACTCTATTTCGGTTTTGTAGATAAGTTCATTTGTAGCCTTTTTTTAGATTCCATGTATAAGCAATATCATATGATATTTGCCTTTCTCTGTCTGACTTACTTCACCCGGTATAACAATCTCTAGGTCCATCCATGTTGCTGCAAATGGCATTATTTTGTTCTTTTCTATGGTGGAGTAATATTTCATTGTATATATGTACCACATCTTCTTTATCCATTCCTCTATCAATGGACATTTAGGTCGCTTCCATGTCTTGGCTATTGTAAATACCACTGCACTTACCACTGGGTTGCATGTAGCTTTTCGAATTATGGTTTTCTCTGGGTATATGCCCAGGAGTGGGATTGCTGGATCATATGGTACTTCTATATTTAGTTTTTTAAGGAACCTCCATACTATTCTCCATAGTAGCTGTATCAGTTTGCATTCCCACCAACAGTGCAAGAGGGTTCCCTTTTCCCCACACCTTCTCCAGCATTTATTGTTTGTAGATTTTTTGATGACGGTCATTCTGACCTGTGTGAGGTGACACCTCATTATAGTTTTGATTTGCATTTCTCTAATAACTAGTGATGTTGAGCATCTTTTCATGTGCTTTTTAACCATCTGTATGTCTTCTTTGGAGAAATGTCTATTTAGATCTTCCACCCATTTTTTCATTGGGTTTTTTGTTTTTGTTTTTTTAATATTGAGCTGCATGAGCTGTTTGTATATTTTGGAGGTTAATCCCTTGTCGGTTGCTTCATTTGCAAATATTTTCTCCCATTCTGAGGGCTGTCTTTTCGTTTTGTTTATGGTTTCCTTTGCTCTGCAAAAGCTTTTAAGTTTCATTAGGTCCCATTTGTTTATTTTTGTTTTTATTTCCATTTCTCAAGGAGGTGGATCGAAAAAGATCTTGCTGTGATTTATGTCATAGCGTATTATGCCTACGTTTTCCTCTAAGAGTTGTATAGTATCCAGCCTTACATTTAGGTCTTTAATCCATTTTGAGTTTATTTTTGTGTATGGTGTTAGAGAATGTTCTAATTTCCTTCTTTTGCATGTAGGTATCCGGTTTTCCCAGCATCACTTATTGAAGAGACTGAGGGGCTACTCTTGGTTGCGGTGTGTGGGCTTCTTATTGTGGTGGCTTCTCTTGTTGTGGAGCACGGGCTCTAGGCCCGCGTGGGCTTCAGTAGTTGTGGCACGCAGGCTTAGTAGTTGTGGCTCGCGGGCTCTAGAGCACAGGCTCAGTAGTTGTGGCACAGGGGCTTAGTTGCTCTGTGGCATGTGGGATCTTCCCGGACCAGGGCTCGAACCCGTGTCCCTTGCATTGGCAGGCGGATTCTTAACCACCAGGATATTTTTAATATAAGGGCTTTCCAGAGAAAATGTCTTCTGTAGTCCCTGGCATTCCCATCTGGACATTGAAAGCAGGGTGTGCTTGGGCTGATCTTAAGGAGGCTGTCCTTTTCAGTGAAAGAGAACCTATAGATTCATTAGGTATAGTAACGGACTAGAGATTAAGATCAATTCTTTAACTCAGTGTTTTAACCAGAAATGGCAAGAAGCCAGGTGATAAAGTCTGTGGTTCAGAGAGAACCTAAGCCCTCTTCATCTCAGTTTTTGACCTGAAACACGGAGATGATAGTACCTCTGTCTCAGGGTGTGGGAAAGATTGTGAAGCATAGTTTTAAGCTACTGTGCATAGGACTGGCACGCTGTAAGTGCTCCATAGTAGTCATTGGTGATGGTAGTGGGAGGATAAGTATTTAACAGCCAGCTGAGATACTGGCAGTAGCTCTTCTGAGAGAATTGTCTGAAGATGCTAGTTTGGGTTGATTAACGATGTCATTTTAATTGTAGGTTAAATTTTGTGTGTTAAACTGAGGGAGTGTGCTGGATGAACTGGGGACAGTTAGGACAGAGTTTAAGTTGGTAGCGTGGGTCTCCGCCTCTTTGGGCAGCCATTCCCCTACATTTTCTGCTGTGACCGGCTCTAGAGTGATGCTTTCCCTCCTGTCCCTTTATCCCATCTTCTGAAATCTGGGGAGAAGAGTCAAAGAATCCTGAATAGAGAAATCATTTAGGTTCATTTTTTTCATACTTATCTGAAATCTTATATGCAGATGGTTTCCAGCATGGAATTTACCTAATTTATTTCTCAATTTTTGGTGGAAGTACTGTTTTCCATTTAGCTTACAAAATTTTCATTTTCAGTGTCTCTTACCCAGAATATTTAAAATGTTAACTATCAAGATTAAGTGTAAAGTGTTTTTTTATACTTGGCCACAGTAGTTTGAGGAAATTTAAAAACTTCCGTATTCTTAAAATTGAAAAACCTTAGAGATCTAACTTATTAGGTAAAATACTAAAGTTTCCAGTAACATAAGCTTACCTGTACATTCCTCATTTAAAACTTATATTTTAAAAAATTTAGATGGAAATAAGGAGCTATCTTGACTAACCATTTTATAATACTTTTAAGTAAAATTCTCCTCCCGTCGTCTCCCTTCTCTTCCTTTTCCTCTTCCTATCAGCTGGGCCAAACCTGTCCACTTCCATTGACTGTTTTTTTACTCCTTTCTGTATAGCCTAGGTTTTTCTTGCCCTTGTTAAAGATTACTTTTAAATTCGAATGAATTTATTTCTAAATATGTATGTGTGTGTATGTACACACACACATGCACACACATATTTTTTAATACTGTATCTCATGAGTTATTGAGGTGTGCAGGACTGTTTGCCTCTGTGGTAAATGGCTCCAAGTTGCTATGCTGTGTGAATTATGCTTTGGTCAGTTCGTATTCTCCATGCTTTAAGCAGACAATCAGTAATCTTGCTGTTTTTAATGTGCCTGCTTCTAGTAATATTCTTTATCTCCCAGCTTTTATTTGCTGCATTTAATCTGCTGTGGGTCCAGAAAAAAAGATACCAATAGATTTTAGAATATGTTCCTAACATTATACATTTATAATTACCATATATCATCATATGAATATGGTCTGTGGGGATCTCTTATGAATGAAGTACCTGAAGTTTAGTACTTGGAACTAACAGTTCTTTTGACTGTTGAGGGCCCTGTTTTGCTTATTTTCCAGTTCTCAGTTATGTTCTGAATAGCTGAGGCTACTGGTAAGTGACTTCTGGTTAAGTGAGCTACATTAATCTTGCAGCTAGACAGGTTGGATGTTAAGTTTCCCATACTTGCATCCAATTTGTACCACGCGAGAGGCTTCTGTATTTGGGCAACCACAGGAACTCCCCTTTCTTTCTGGGTGTTGTTTCAATGAATTTCCTTTCTCTGCTTTGCCATTTCTCTCTTGCATGCTTCTCTTTGTCTCTAAATTGACAAGTTTGATATCCTTGAGAGAGAAGGGGAGAATAAAGCCTAAAAGAACTTGTAGAATTTTATTGCCCGCCTTACTGTCATCTGCATACCTCTCCCCTTTCTTAATACGCATTTATGTTTTTACATTTTTTTCCTGCTGCCCCCATATTAATAGAGAAAATAATCTCACACAATGATTCTCTGCCCACCTGAACTTGACATTGGCTCTTCTCTTCACCTTTCTATGTAGCTCTTAACCTGATCTGCTCATCTCTGTCTCCTCCTCCCTGAGTCCCACATTCTTTTCCATCTCCTGCCCCAGACCTTCAGTCTTTACTGGTAGCCCGGGATAGGGTATGTGTGTTGAGGGATAGTCTACGCCCACTGAGAAGTAGATGTGGGGTAGCGGGGCAGGCAGATTCCCCCCCCGCCCTCCTGTCTCATTGCCACCTTGCATCAGAATAGGAGATTGCGAGGAAGGAAGAGTGTGTTCAAATACCTTTTTTTTTGGGCCATGCCGTGTGGCTTGTGGGATCTTAGTTCCCCGACGAGGGATTGAACCTGGGCTCTCAGCAGTGAGAGCGAGGAGTCCCACCCACTGGGCCGCCACGGAAGCCCCCTGTTCAAATATCTTAATTTGGAACTCTGAGAACGTTTTTTTTCTCATTTAGAATTGATAAAAAGAGTGTTCGGACTTTGTATAACATGTGGGAAAATGGATTTAGAGCTCTAACATCCAAGAAAACTTTTAATTACAAAGCATCTGTAATGCATAATTGGTAGCCTTTTGTAAGGGGTAAATTCATTTCCTTATGGCAAGCTTTTTAATAAGCACATTTTTTGTACTTCACACATGGTCAGTTGTTTTCTTCCCCCGTTCTTTCTACTAGGAATTTCCATTTTTTACCTTGACGGCGTTTCCTCCTGGATTCCTCGTGCATGTCGGGGGAGTTGTTAGTGCACGCTCTGTGAAGCTTTTGGATCGTATCCACAATCCTGGTATGTATTTAGAAGTTTGTTTTCGATGTTTCATTTACTTACATTGTGATTATTAACATTGATTTTTATAATTTTTTAAGCCAAATCTATCCAGAAAGAAGAATGACAAAGAAAGTATGAACTGACGCACGTTGCTCTAAAATATTTGCAGTAATCTTAATTAAAAATAATTAAACTAAGTATATATTTTAGTTACGTTTGTATACAGAACAAATCTTGATTCATCTTTGGCCAAGGTGTATCACTTTGAGGGAATCCTTAAGTCACTTTTGAGTCAGCTATTATTTTCTTTGACCCATGCAGATAACAAATTTTACAATTTGATCATTGTGGCCATTAGCTTAAGATGTTAATTCTTGTCACTAGCAATAATTCTTTATGGATTTTGAGTAATTTCCTTATTCATAAAAGAAGTATTGTTTTAAAATGTAATTGTAAACATTGTGTAGAGTACCTTAAGAGTTTAAAAAAGGCAACTATTCTCTTTGGGTCCTTGGTTTCTTTTATGTAGCTATTTGTTCCATATAAGTGAACAAGAAAAAATGACAGCTCACTTCTTTAAAACACGGGGTCTTGATTATAAAAGAGAAGAGGCATGGAAGTCCTAGTAATTTCAAGCCCTTGGACTAAAAATGCTTTGATGATTTTTCTAAACCTAAAATAAGCATGATAAGTATGGTAGGAACTTTCCTATGGACTCTGTTCTCACATCTCTCATTGACTAGATGCCCAATAACTTGCTCAAATCACTTATTATTTTGATGACATACCTTAAACCTGAAGTTATATTAATATTCTTACTTGGCACATATCAGATATGTTTTTGAAAATTTTAAATTGTCACTTCCAGTAACCTCTTCCTGGGGCTTGTACCGACAGCTATATAAAAGAGAAAAATGCTTTGAAATTATTGTATGCAAAACACAAATAGTGATTTTGAGGATACAGAGCATTACCATTCTTTTAGATTTTTAAGAAATTTAATCTGTGTCCTATGGTTTGATGTCATTTGAGTTAAGCAGAATGGAATTTTTCTAGACCCTGAACAGGATTTCAGAAAAGCAAGACTAGCTAGGATTATTTAACTCTAAAGCTGAGCAAATACATCTTTTAAGCACAAGTCTTCTCTTTTTCTTCTCTGGTTTATTTTTTTTTCCCTGTTCCTTACTTTTTGAGTCAATCTGAGATCTTATCTTCATGTAGTATTTGCGTATTCTGCAGTAATTAAAAGGCATGTTTAGACTGAGGCCAGTTGACTGGATTGAGACCTTGAGGACTATGCCAAGTTTCATATCTATGTGTTTAGGAACTTGAATTATTTGGAAAGTGCAAGGAAATACTGAGTTAATACTTGACATTAACTGGGTGACCCAAGGCCAAGTTACCTGTGTTTCTGTGGACCCTTGACTCAAATATTTTGATAGACGGCACCCACCCATGGATCTAAGAGCTCCAAAAATTCAGGAATATATTCAGTTGTTGGTGATGTCTTCTGTTTATTGAAAACATTTTGATGTCATCATTGCTTCCACATACTCTGAGTAAGCTGTAGAGTCTGGGAGAACAAATGAAGGTTACTTAACTAAGTTTAAGTAGAGAGCCATATTTTACATGGCATTACTTAAAAACAACAACAACTGCTTTGGGGGGTTTTCCATACTTGCCAGTTTATTCTAGCTGTGTAAGAAATGTAAGAATCCAGACCCAGGGAAGAAAACACAAATCCTTCCTTATTACAGAATATATTTTGTGTATTGTAACTACAGCTCATCCATTCTCTTCCTTTCCTTCTCTATCAGAATATTTTTTCAATTCACATGGAGAAATTCTCAGTTACTAATGTTTTATTTCCCAGAAGATTGTGGGCATATACATATAAATACTTTAATGTTATGTAAGTTGTATTTCAGTTTTGTTTTATTTTCAGTTAAACACAAATCAATTACATAGTCTAATGGTTGAGTTATTATATTATTTTGATACAGTTATCACATTCTTTGCATTGTGTTTTTTGTATGTGTATTATGCATTAAAAAGGAACATTTGCTTAACATTTTCTTAATCTCCAGGCCCCTTAAATAATTATTTATGAAAAAAATTTTAATTTTGAAAAGAGCTGAATGTTAAAACTCAGTTAGCATCTACCATAATGATGATGTATTAATTTTATGACACTGAGTTACTCTGCCGAGAGAAAATTATGATGGATGAGGTGCATGTGCTAATGTTAAAAGTGCTGTATTGGACTCTCAGATGAATCTTGCAGCTATTTTTTGACTAGTGAATATGGGAAATTTTCTTTTCACACTGAGTGTAAAAGGAAAAGTCTTATTTTAAAATCACAACCACCTACTACATGGGTTGTTATTTTGGAGTTATTTCTTTTAGAACTTCCTCTTTTTAAATATTAAGCAAACAGGGTCATACAATAAGGGAAAGAGTGGGGTGGTTTTGAAAAGGTAATTATCTTTAATTAGACTTTAGTTAATGTTAGATTATGATAGCATGTTCCTTCTTCTCTATCTATTTCTACTTCTTATTAACTCTGCTGTCTGTGTCTTTCTAGTTCCTGTCAAGTGGTGTTGTCAATTGTGTTCTTATTTGTAGTGTTTTTTGTTTTTTTCTTACTATTCTGCACCTAAAACTGATCTACTAATTTGCTGTTTTGAACTCAGCCTTTGTCGGAATTATGGGTAACACAAGATCTTACAAACTGCTAGACTGGAATAGTTTCAATTCAGGTATTTTAATGGTCATTCAGTACTACATATGCTGACAAAAATTATGGCAGCTCAGTGAAGTTTTTAGAAATGTTCTAGATTAAATAGGCTTAATGTCAATTCAGTTATACAGATACATTTTGCAATACATATGTGATAACTTTTGTAATCTCCATGGAAATGGCAAACAAAAATGTGTTAACTAAAATGAATTAATCAAAACCATAGAAATACCATAAATTATGAATGACTTCTGTTAGGTGATTAACTTTCAGAATGATAACTTTAAATTATATTTATTACATTTTGGACAGTTTTTTCATATCAGGTAAATGACACTGGCATTAGCTTTGTGATTAAGGAAATATTAATTGTTAAATGTATAAGTATTAAATGACTAGTTTAATAATCGTAAAGTATATTTAAACTTCAATTGAGATTTGATTATAATATATTTAGTGTTCTAGAAATATTATAAAAGTATAGCTTAGCATTTTTATTTATAATTCTAGAGTGTTCCAAAATTTGGTAAGTAAGAGCAGATTTTGGGGGGATTAACAGCTTTCATAAGCTTTCCTCCTTCCCCTTCGACATGAGAATATATTTTTTCTTTTTAAGTAATTTTACATATGAATATAGTTTGTAGCTTTTAAAGAAACTAAACTAAGATAGCTTTACAGCTGATGATGTGGTTTAGAGTCAAAGGCAATTTTTCTTTTTGTTAAAAGCATGTTCTGTTAATATAAATATCTACATTTTTATGTTATTTCTATTTTAGATTTAAATTAAATACTAGAGCCATTTTGATTTAATATCAGAAACTGATATTTTCCTATAGAACTTTTTCAGTTAATTGCGTCAGAAAGTACATCTATTTACAGAAAAATAAAAACAGAAACACCAGGAGGCTTAGCATTTGAGATAATATCCCATAATCTTTTCAGTATTGTAAACTTTTTTGTTCTTAGGAGTCCAGGATGTAAGTTCTGATGTAAGTAGTGCATGTTTGACTATGAAGTAACTCATGTTCATCATGTAGATTTACCTAAAGTCAGTCTAGTACACAATCTGATCAAGTCCAACCTTTGCAGATTTAGACCGACATCAATTGGTAAATCTTTGGGGAAATTACCTCTATTTCCTATCCAAGTTTTTGCCAGCATGTTATCACATTGATTAGAATTAATCATTTGTAATGTCATGCTTTATACTTAATTTTTAGTGAGAAATTAAAAATACCCTGCTGGATTCATTTAATAAAAATAAGAATATATATTTAAAACATAGGCAGATTAGGGTAGTGGGCAGAGAAAAAGGCTAATTACATAAGTACAGGACATTGAGGGCATAAATCATTAATAATTTAAGGAGCCTGAAACCTTGTGAGGGCAAATATGTTTAGAATGAGAGATGTATTAAATGATAGAACAGTTTTGGAAAAGTGGAAAAGGCAAAAGTTAAATCTTGTAGACATAATAAAGACTTTGTCCCATGTAAGCAGAATTACAGAATCTGGCGAGGAAAAACATGGTTGAGGAAGCAGTATATCTTGCCATCATTTAAAATAAAGTCCAGTAGTAAGTATAAGAAAGAAAAGGTGGATATGTTACAGCGTATTAAAAGATGACGCTTTTAGTTTAATGCGCTCATAGTTGTATGCTTTTGATTGAGGTGTTAGAATCGTTTGATTCCAGTAGTTGGCACATATTCAGAAACCAGGTTTTTTTGGATACTAGTTTCAGAAAAATAACTTGATAATTCTGAAAAAAAAGTGATTTATTTGGTAAATATATTCAAATCATTTATATATTTTTCTCCATCATTAGGGAATATTTAGCCACTCCTGTCCTGTATTACCATAGAAAATCAAGAATTGACCACATCAGTAAGAAAAGTAGTTGTTGATACAGTTTCTATTAATGCTAGAAACTGTTCATCAATATTGTATTTTCAGGACCCTCTGAATACCAGGTGTTAGATGCCTTCCAAGAGAAAAGAGAAGGGAACACATGGTAGTCAAACATACTTACTAATTATTAGACATTCCTATTTCAGAAACATTAAAATGTGGGAAAATATAGGAGAACATTTTATATCACACAATAGTATTTCATGAAATACGATATATCATGCACACATTTATTAGAATTTTATTTTTTGCCATACAGTTCACTAGATAATAGGTGTGCAAAGGTGCCAGTCCTCCTATTTTCAGAAAGCTCATATTCTGGGAGGATAGAAGAATATGTAAATGGATTACTGTGTGTTATGGAGTGATACAAGATACAGAGTTAAAGAGGAAGGCAGGATTAACGCTGTGTGGCAGGGAAGCTTATAGAGGTGGTAATTCTTGAGCTCAGTGTTGGATGGTATATGGGAGATTCACGCAGATTTATATTTCAGACAGTGTATTTGGAGCCATGTTAATACATTCTGTGAATGTAGTTCTGAAACTTCAAGCATGTGCAAAACAATATCCTAGCCATTACTCATTCGATGATGTTTATTACATAGCTACTTCATACTTATTTTAAGTTTTTTGCCATTAATTTAGAATGTCTTTGTTAGTTTACCTTTTTTTTCCTGCCCCCTTTTCTCCTGCTTTGTTGTCTTAGTTTGTGTTAACTACAAGTGATAGAAAATATTTTTATAGAGCAGGAAGAAGGGAATTCAGTATCTGAGAATTTATTTAAAAATTATTACCTTTTCTTACCTTGTTTCTTATTTTTTTGGCCTGGTAACAGACTTTGAGAAAGACAAGATGAATCTTGCTGCTAGGAAGGAGGATGTAACATTTGCGGATCTGTATGTGACATGCCAGGAGCAGGAGGTGCATAGGAATAAGACAGGGTAGCCCATGACCACATTTGCATTAAATCATTGACTAGAGGTTGGAGAATGGATTTAAAAGCAGCAAGACTAGAGACAGGGAGCCCAGTTAGTAGACTGCAGTGGTACTGGCCAGATAAGTGACCTAGGATTTGGTGGTAATAGGAGAGCTAAAGGTTTATAGTACACTTACTATGTACTACATACTCTTCTAAGTGCTTTATGGTAGTAGATCATTTAATCCTCAAAACACAACCCTGACATAGGCATTATTCCTATTTTGTAGATGAGCAATATGAAATGTAGCAGTTTCCCCAAAGTAAAATAGAAAGTGACTAAGCCAGAGTTTCAACCTTACTACTTTGGCTTCAGGACTTAAACTCGTAACCATAAATTTACGAACTATTTATAATGTAAAATCCACAGGACTTGGTGATTAGTAGGATGTGGTGAGTAAAACAGGCTCTTGGCAACTTTCAGCTGAGAGAGAAAGATAGATTATGATTATTCCACATGTCTACAAGTCTGACATCCCAGGGGGCATGTGGAAACTCAAGTCTATTTGAAAGTTCAGTTGTAAACTTTTAAGAGTAAATTTTCATAGCCCGAGCTTATTGTTTCTCAGATGGCTATGATCTTTTTTTTTCTTCTGAGTTTACCACTAAAATTATTTCTGAATAGCTCACACATACATGTTTCTTAATTAGTAATAGTCTCAGTGAGTTGAGTAAAATTTGTTATTTTTTCTTGTGTAGGATGCCTGTCAGCTTAGATAATTTTTTCAGGAAGTGACAAGAGGAAATATAAAGTAGTTATATAATGTGGTTTGAAAAGTACTAGTTTGAAATAGCTTATCAACTTAGACAATATTTTTAAGAGTGTTTTTAAGTCCTGAGTTAGTAAAACAAGGTGTTTGAAAACTAACTTTTGTTTCTGAGAATATTCTAAAAAGTTTTTTTTTTTTTAAGTTTTAGACAGATTGTAGATTTTAAGACATTAGGCTGAAGATTTTCTCAATCTTATAGTAAATGAACTTTGGCTAGTGATAATGCAAGCTCTAGATTAGTGGTCTGAATTCAGAAAATATTACTCTTTTTTGTTAGTTTTTAGAACTGCAGTTGTTTAGAAATTTCACTTTATTTTGGGGGCAAAAATTAGTAGTTAAAACCTAAGAAATGTATAGTTACTGCTTTAAAAATATTTAATTTTAACAAAATATGAGTCAGCTGATATATAAGGAAATATTTATAGAATATACATAGCAGTCTGATCATGCAAATATTTCTTCAGTGGTTGTTTGTGGAGTGCCCACCATGTCTTGAGCACAATGCTGGGGATTGGGAACACCAGTGTTCATCCAGTGTAAATCCTCATCCTTTTTACATACCTGGTCGAGGCTTTTTGTTATACTATTTTGCTCTGTGAGTGTGTGTGTGTGTGTATGTGTTAGTTAAATGGAGATAGGCTTTCTTGGAACTTGAATTCTGCTGATAATCTCAGCAATTATTATTTTTCTATGTCTGAGAGACACTCATGAGCAGCTGTGCAAACTAAGCCTAAAGTAGTTAAGCAGCTTTTGGTTTTCAGTATTTTAATAAGGTTTTCAGGAAATAGATATATAGAGTTCAAGAAGGCATAAATATAGCATGCGTGACATGTGAGCTTTTCTTTATAATGTGACATATAACTGTAATACATAATTTTCCCTCTATACATAGTGTAACGATATTCATTACTTTTCATTCTTTACTGTTAAAAAAAAAAGTCAGATGGGTAATCTCCTTAAGTGTGAAATTTCACTCTTTTCATATATATGTATATGTAAAGTGTAACTGGATATTCTGTTACATTATTTTAATGTAACATGTAAATGTAATATATCATTCTCTCTCTGTATAAAATAATGTAACTGGCTGCCAGTTACATTATGTATAAAGAGTGAAATTTCACAATCAAGGAGTAGATTACATATTTGACTTTTTTTTTTTTTTTTTACAAATAGTAAAGACTCCAGTTTGATCCAACATGGATTGTATCCCAGCCACCATCCTAACATTCTAAATTACTATGTCTTGAAGTTTTCTCTGACTTGCACATCACTTCTTCTATAATGAGACTCTTCTTTTTAGTCTTTACTGAATCACCATCCAGTTTAAGGCTGTATACTCCCTTGAACCTGAACTCTCTAATTTCTATTTCATTAGGGGAAATATGTCTTCTTCAAAAGGTTGTTTTGGGTTGGAATATTAATTTCAGGTATTTGAGAATGTAGCTTTTTGTGCTGTCCATTAACAAGATACACTATCATTGTACTGAAAATCCTACCTAACACTTCATCTTTCTTGCTTATTTAAAAATTAGATTGAGTAACTATCCATTTCCTATTTTTCTTTCAACTAGATTAAAAGATTCCCAAGGACAGAGTTATTCTCTTCTAGAGCTATATAAAAATAGAACTAAATTGAACACTTTAGGTAGTCAGCGTTTCTTAGTTGCAAGTGTGTAATTGCCTAAAATCTCAAAGGGATTCAGTTTTATAAAAGCATGTTATGTTGAGTTGTTCATTTCTTTACTTTTTGAGGTGTAAACTATTACTGTCATTTTAGGAATCTTTACCAGTGTCACCTGTACTTCAAAAACAAGATAAAATGCTAAAACGATGGCAAGATATCAAGCTATGGCCATGCTCTAGACAAGTAACAGTAGTAAAGTGAATTGACTGTGGTGTCAACCCAGGCACGAAGACATTACCCCTAAAAAAGGCATCAGTGAGGTCTAGAGCTCAGTTCATGCCTACGATTAAAAGGATATAGTAAAAGATTTGTGTATTAGCAATGAAGAGTTTTGACCCTTAGAAGAAAAACATAAAATAGTATGAAATATAGTTTGTATAAATATATAACTTTTAATATCTCCTAAAATGATAATCTTTTTATAATTATAAGTAATTCTATAGATTATTAGGAGGAGCATGGTATTTAAAGTGAAAATATTTTTTTCTTGACATCTCTGAAATGTTTATTTGCAACCCTCGCATCTCAGCTGTATATCCTTCAAGTGACCAGATTGTATACAGTTTCATATATGGCATGTATAGTTGCCAGCAAATTTTTAAGCCGGACTCTTTGTTTTGCCTTTTATATTAGTATGGTAACTCCTTAGTTTTTACTTTTGTAGGGTGAGTAAAACACTTCAAATTCACTAGTGTGTTTCCTGTAAGAAATGTAATTAGCTGTTTCTAAGCTTTAAAAATTCCATTAATAGGGATTAAATACTATGCTATTTCTGAATTTTCAGTGGTAATAAGTTAGGCAACTATGATATTTCTGAATTTTCAGTGGTAATAAGTTAGGCTGAGTTATGATTACTACTTGAATTTTCTCTGGCTCCTCTCTGGCATTAAGTATAAAATAGGCTTTGAAGATAAATTTAACTTTTCTGTAATATTAAATAAATTGATTTATCCTAATTTTATCTTAATTAACCCCTAAATTTAATAGCCAAAAAGTTCCTTTGACTTCTTGCTTACAGTTGTAGGTAATTATTGTTAATCCAATTACTAGTTTGTGATTAAGTGCTCCCTACTGTATGCTTGCCTTGCTTTCACCTAGAACCTAGGGCCATTACTTTCTGTAACCATTTCAGTGAGCTGCCATAGTTTTCAGTCTGTACTGTCACCTGATCCAAGCATGCGCCAAAACATCCACTGTTTCTGGCTCTTGTCTGCTGAATCTGCTTTGCAAAACCCTTCGTTCTTTGAGCTTTTGCTTTAGCCAAAAACCAAATTTAAGAAATTCTTTGGAGTGTGGACATATGCCATTTGCTTCCTTAGCCCCCCTGTTATGTAACTCTTTAGCTTTTATTAAGCTTGTAAATACTTTATTAAGTACAACAGTGGCATCCCCGTGTGTAATTGTGTGGCTCATGTGTCAAAAATAAAGGCTGCTTGTGAACTTGTCAGAAGAGAATGAATGCTCTACTTGCGCTGCATTCAGCATTTTTTCTTGTTTTTTTTTTTTTTAATCAGCCACTTATTCTTTCATAGTGTTTGGTTTAATTATCTGATTATTTTATGTATTATACCAAGGTAAGTCTGATGTAAAAAAACTTTGTATTCTCTGTGGTTACATGTATCTCATAGTAATTATTATTACATATTTTTCCATTTAGGCATGCTGGCCTTTCTAAATAAATAGATCTTGAACTTAAAATAAGTAACTTCCTCCATTTTTCATTAATTTAAACAACAGTATTGTGGATTACTTCCTGTAAAATTCATTTTTAAAACAGAAAAGCTACCATGTATTACTTGCAGCAAGATGTAGGCAAACCTAATGTGAGAAATCTAAAAATGTAGTGTACGATTACTTGGTTTAGCAAGTAGTATTGTAAACTACTGGGATGAGGTAAAAAGTAAATAGCATGTTCTACTATTAAATTTTAGAAAAGTTAGACTTTTTGTTTTACATAGTTTTTCAGGAAAATAATTATTTTCTAAACTGAGATATATTTCTCTTATTTGTGGTATCTATTTTCAAAGAATCATAAGTACTTTGATAGATTGAGCAACTACTTGAATAATAGTTCATCTTAATGATGTAAAATTTCCCTATTAGGAAAGGATGATGTTAAATAGATATCCAAATTGGTCTGAAAACATGTATGTCCTAAAAAGAATGGATTTGAAAGTGTATTTGTGCTGTTGACGTCTACATGTCAGTTAGGAATATGAAGAAGTTCTTTAACATAGTAGTGTATGTGCAAAATAGGGCCACCTAATTGTCTCACACATTTCTTAATTCATAATATTGATTGCTAACACCATATTGTAGTAGTTTCTGTTTCTTTTCCTTCTTTATTTTATCTCGTACTCTGATCTTTTCCTAAGTTTCCTGGAGTTTGCCTTTCTTTCTTTTCTTCTGAAAGAAGGTTTTAAGGTAGCTCTGTATTGGATCCAAAACTTTAAATCAAGAACTGGCTGGCATCATTTGTAGTTCTGGCTTTTATCTCCTCATTTCTCCCCTTTGCTGATCTCCTCCCTGCGGGGGAGATCATAGGAATGTGAGCTATACCAAGCCTTTTAACCTTTCTTTACTTTGCTGTCTTCAGTATTTCACTAGTGAGTATGATTCTACTTATTCTACTTATTTTGAAAAACGTATTTGAAAACTGCATAAGTACTGAAATTCAAAAAGAAGGCTTTTGGATTGTTTGATTTCCAGTCTTAATAGTGCCTTTTATGTGGAAAATTTACAGTAAGAACTTAGCATATTATTTAGAGTTGTTTTTTCTATTCCAAATTGTTCCCAAACGGAAGTGCCACAAAGAGAAACAAATTAGGATATGCTGATTATAGACCGTTTCTTTTTTAAACATCTTTGCACTTAAAAAGTTACTATATATGCAGCTGCTGTTCATCAGTAGTTTGCAGCTAAATGCAAGTGATTAGGAAGTATGTGTGACAGATGCTCCATCTATAATGCTCCATTACAAGCAATATTGGACTCCTTATGGTAATAAAATGCAATTCTGTGATTCTAAAGCATTTTCTTAATGACAGCCACTTATGGAGTTACAGTGTTCTATCTGAAATTTGTCCTTATGAACATTAACCAGATTCTTTGTATTAATCTTTTAAATGTATTTGCTTTCCTTATTTTGCATTGGCCAGTCCCTTTATTTCTTGCCACTTTGCTTCAGGACCCACATCTCTTTAGAAGAGTGGTACAGATGGCTTTCTGCTTTTTCACATTGACAAATCTTTGCCTTGGAAAGAACCCAGAATATAGCGCATTATAAAAAATAGGTACCAGGAAATGAAATCAGAATTTAAGTTAAATTTATGGATATAACTCATAAGGTATCCACTCAGGGAGGTGAGACATAGGATGTCCTTTTAGGTTAAGATTGGAATCTGGAAGCTCTGGGTCTACCTTTCAAGTTGTATCTAATAAAATACATCCCTGTAGGTGTCCCTTAAAGTAATAAAGCAAATAGAACTAGGTGGTTTATCTTCTAGCAATCGAGTTTAAAATGTTAAACTTTTTGAGAAGTAGCATTAAATTAAAATGTTAATAAGCTTTTTGAGAAGTAGCATTTTAAAGATGTGAAGTTTTAAAAACTGTTGTAGAATAGTACTTCTTTGCCTTCCAGAGTATGCTTATTTTAACCATTTCTTGTTCAAATAGACAACGTGCTATTGAGTAGTGAACTGATTTAAAATTTATTTTTCAGATGAACCAGAAACTCGAGATGCGTGGTGGGCAGAAATCAGACAAGAAATAAAATCACATGCCAAAGCATTAGGCTGTCATGCTGTAGTGGGCTACAGTGAATCAACTAGCATCTGGTAAATGAAAACAACTTGATTTTCTAGATGCTGTAAGTTACAGATTGTCATCTGAAAGGGGGAAAGCTTTATGCAGATACAGGGAAAAGAAGAATAGTGGAGTGGTCCAGGAGCATGGGCTTTTTTAGAGTATATCACACGGAGGTTCATATGCCAGATTTGCTACTTAATTAATGTGAAACTTTGGGAAGGTTACTCTACTCCTGTGAGCCTCAGTTTGTACACTGAAGTGGAGATGATAACTGCCTATCAGTTAAGGTTATTGAGGGATTAAATGAGAACATAATACTGGCACATAGCAAGTATTAACTCTAGGCCTACTTTACTCCAGTTTGTGACTCCACTAACTCCTTCCTCTGGGATTTTGGAACCCTTGATCTATTGTAAATGAACTTGCCATGTGTCTTTAAAGTTCATTGTAAACTCTTTCTGCCTTTTTTTTTTACTAACTGTAACTTAACTTTCTCCTGCCAACAAATCATCCTTTCTAACTCTACCCAGTTAGGAGGGGACTTCCATACTCCTAGTTCTCAATCCACTTTTCTCCTACCTTTCATTTGGATAGCCTCTCCTCCTTAACATCCATGACATTCCACAGTTTAGAATTTTCTACCTCCAAAACTTTCTTCTGCCTTGTTCATTACTGCTTGGCCAATCTCCACCAATTAAACAAGGTTATCTCCCTTCTAACAGCCTGGCATTGTACTTTCTCATTCTCAAATCCTCTATCCCCACGTGACTTTCAGCCTTATTTTGGACCTTATTGTCGCTTGAAACTGCTTCTCTTTAAAAATTTGAAACCATAGGGCTTCCCTGGTGGTGCAGTGGTTGAGAATCTGCCTGCCAATGCAGGGGACACGGGTTCGAGCCCTGGTCTGGGAAGACCCCACGTGCCGCGGAGCAACTGGGCCCGTGAGCCACAACTACTGAGCCTGCGCGACTGGAGCCTGTGCTCCACAACAAGAAAGGCCGCGACAGTGAGAGGCCCGCGCACCGCGATGAAGAGTGGCCCCCCCTTGCCACAACTGGAGAAAGCCCTCGCACAGAAATGAAGACCCAACACAGCAAAAATAAATTAATTAATTAATAAACTCCTACCCCCAACATCTTCAAAAAACAAACAAACAAACAAACAAAAAACAAAAAAAAAATTGAAACCATAAAATTGCCCTCTTGGATCACAACTTAATATTTTTCCACCCATCCCATTTGCTCATTTACACCTAGTTTGTTTTGACCCTTATCCTAACCAAGAGTTTTCCCAGTTCCTTACATAGGTTCTGACTTTACTTGCTATCTGCCATCCTTGAACCCTACTTTCCACTCGTTCAGAAGTTTGTATTGGATATCATCTAGAAACTGTGTGACCTTCTGCTGTCTTATTTTTCCACCTTGTGTTGGATAATTCTCACTGCCAGCTATTACATGGATAACTCTCTTGTGGTGGTGGCGATCATTTTTGTTGGAGAAAAAATGATTAGACTGTAGTAAATGAGGATGTTACAGAGCCATGCTATTTCATCTTCTGAGGACCCTTTCTTTTCCTTTGCAGACCACGTATTATACCCTTGAACTGCTGTATTCCTATAGTAGCTGTTCTACTTTTGTTAAACGACTAACTTTGTTATGCTTATCCTGCCTTACTCCCCAGGTAGTCTTGCTTATTCATGGATTTCGTGTCATGCACTCTCGGGTCTTAGGGATATGGTTTTAAAAGACATAGTTCTTGCCATCAGATTCACATTCTCCTGGAGAATTATGACAAGTATAATATATTTTATGATAGAGACATCCTAGGATGCTTTAGGATCTCAGAAGGCTGGAGGTTAGAAGTAGGATTGGAAGAAAGTGTTAAGGAAGTAACTGAAGCTTGAACTGAATCTTGGGAGATGAGCATGAGTTATATCAGTGAAGAGAAAAGGCATAGGGAGGGTTTTCAAGGCGAAAAGACTAGCATGTGGAGAAGGCCAGAGGTGTAGATCAGTGGCTGGAGATAAATCGCAGTTGCAGGAGTCTATAGAAATGAGTTCAATTAATTTACTTAGAAGTTTGCATTCACCTGATACAAATTTCTCTTTTCCCTCTAGACCTCAAAATGTCTTTGTCTTTAAATCCTATCTTTACTAGTTTTTTCTGTTCTAACCCATCCTACTTACTATTATTGGATTCAGTTCCCTGAGATGCATACCTTGAAATGCACACCTGCTCTTGTAGCTCCTTGATTTGGCGCCTTCTGTGGCTCCCCGTTACTTTTTCTGACGTTCTCAGTGCCCACTTAAACATTGTAAGCCTGGCCTCTTACAGACCATTTCTTTTATATCCTTTCTTCTGGTCCATTTACTCTTTGTTTCCAGCATTTCGTCCCTAGACTGCTACTTTTCTCACTAGCTTTGGGTGATCTCATTCAATAATTATGTTGATTGTTTAATTTTTTTGGCTTTCAAGCTGGGTGGTATGTAATCAAGAGTTTCAAAGAATTCTTTTGAAAATCAGTTTTTATCATACATATAATGATGTACCAAAAGCTCTGTTTAGTTTATTTTGTATTTGTTTCAGATATCTTTTTATTATTAAGTTTGAATTAAGCTATAACAATATAGATATTTACATAGTTGTGCCTTTAGAATAATTTTAATACAATTCAGTATACATTTAAAGAGTATTTTAATACAGTTTGATGGGTTATTGCTGGATATTTTGAAACATTCCAGTCTTTATCAGCTTTACCATGTTTTAAAGGAGTCACACTGCTATATTAGAAATAAAGTGCCTTTCCATGGAAAAATAAAAAAATAAAAAACAAAATAAAGGAATCAGTTGTCATTAATATTATGCTTTATCTTTTACAATTTTTAAATAAGAAAGAATTCTTATCCTTTCCATTTTAACAACATTATTTCTGTTTTCGATTCTAGGTTTAGGAGGTAATCCTGTGATACTAATATTTAGTAGAGTCTAACTTTAAATTTAAATTGTCACCCTTGTATCACTTTGATAGTTAACATTTTCCAAAGTTAGATTCCCTGAAAATGTTAACTTGTTTATGTTTTTTTCTTTTGTAGTGAAGAGGTCTGTATTTTATCTGCATCCGGCACAGCAGCTGTACTGAACCCTAGATTTCTGCAGGATGGCACCGTGGAGGGCTGTTTGGAACAGAGGTTGTCATGACAGCCTGGCTTATTTTCCTTAAGGGCAGAGAAGGGAGAGGTTGACTTTCTTCCTCTCAGAGCTGGGCTAGTCCTTCTCTATGAGGGTGGGTTATAGGTGTGCAATTTTGAAATCAGGACCAGGCACTTTACTGATTTTTACTTAATCCATAGCAACAAGGAAGTGTTGGGTTCTGCACTGTATGACACATCACTATTTCTATTATCTTGATAAATTACACATATGATTACCAATCGAAGGATTTCAAGTATACATTTTTTTGTTTGCTACAGTGTAGAAATAATTTATTTTATTTGAGTTTTCTCTTCCTTTCCTTTTCCTTTCTCTTACCTCCAAAACAGGAAAAGGTCATGAAACAATTTTCATAAAATTAATTTACAAAACAATCAAAATACTATGTTATCCGAAAATTATGTATAAAAGCTTCAATTATGTTATAAAAGCTTCATGAAATATAACTTTAATATATGTGAAAGAGAAAGCAAAAATGAAAGCATTAGGTAAAATGAGATTACTTTTTGGTTTATTTGATTATTGGTCCCTTTAATCTGTTAGCTTCCATAAATGTCATAAGTATTTTCCATAAAACGATGAAGTTATCAAATATATGTACAAAAAACTATTAGTTTGGTACCAGAGTTTGCCCAAATAATATAAATTTTAAATACCCCTTGCTCTACACTATGCATATTTATTTTCCCCCGGTATTAATGTATTAGTGTATATTAAGGAAAAAAGCAAAAAAAATTCTGTATGTGATCAAATTTAGAATAAATTTGCAAGTCTCTGTATAGCAAAGAAAGATATGCTAGCTCTGGTAGGCACACAGAAGACCTTGGTCAGTTTCTTCTTTTGTCAGTATTAAAAATGGGTTTTGACCATAATATATTTCTGAGCATTAAAAGTCATGGTAAATAGGAAAGTGGAGGTGGGACATTTTGAAGTATATTGAACAATTGGAATATTCCTTTGAGAAAACTGACTTTGCCAGTGAGTTGTCCCAGTCCTGTCATATAGTTCTCACCTGTGTCAATAGATTCCATTCTTCACTAGATAGAAGCCTAATTAAACAAACAACCTTTCCCATCCAGCTTGGTTGTTTCGGTATTGTGGCTTGGATGGACACAGTGAGCTCTCTTGAATGGCAGACTGATGCAACAGATACCATCCCTACTTGTAAAAGAGGAAAATGTCTTTTTCTTTCTGCTATGAAATTACTAGTGCTTACTACAGAAAATTTGAAAAATGTAGGAGAGTAGAAGGAAGAAAAAAATTCCCTAGGGTATGAGTATTCAAAGATAATGCCTTTTGTACATTTCATATTTCAAATGCTTTCATAAATTTTAGCACTTTTATTTTTTATGCCTTATGATGTTACACCACTTATGTTCAAATTTCTGTGAGGTGTTTAGTTAAAAATTGCCCCAGTTTTCATCTTTCTGTGTCCCCTTGTAACACATGGGCTTTGGATTCAAATAAACTGGCATAAGAATCTGAGGTCTGCTACTTAGTACTTAGTGTGACTGAGCAAGTTACTTAATATCTCAGCTTCGTTTCAGGCCAAGTGGAACTAGTTTTTGTTGCCCTCTGTTGGGTGTGAGTATTTAGCTATAGTTTTCTTACTTAATCTTCAAAAAAACCCAAAAAAGACCCTTTCTAGGTAGATATTGTTGTCACACTTTTATAGAGGAGGCTCTGAGAGGTTAAATGACTTGCTCAGAGTCACACGGCTCTGCCCAGATCTGTCTGATTCCCCTGTTACTTCAAATAGGCGAGAATGCCATCTCAACAATAAAAGAATAATATCTGGGAGAAACTTAATTTGATTTAGAGGGTTATTGTGAAAATTCAGTAAAATAATGTATACAAAGAATACAGAAAGTCTGACTCTTGGTAGGTGTTGCATGAGTTTTCTTTTCCCTTTTTAGTGTGTCTACTTGCCAAATTTCAACATTTAAAGGGTTGCTTTAGATGAAAGGGATTTGAGAACCCACATCTTACCAGAGCCATAGAAGATGTGGCTGTGTGAAAGCTGGGATTTCTCCATGGAGCTTCCCTCTGTTTCCCTTCCTGTTCTCCTCATTTCCTCATATTTAATGACTGAATAAATACTTAATCATTCTAAAATGATTTCATAAACAGCACAATACAACAGACATTTTACAGTGAATGGAGAGGTTGTGGGTTGTTCATTTGTGCTTTATGTATGATGGATATTCATTTCTGAAACACAGGTGTTTTGGTTTCGCAGAAATGCTAAAACAGACATCATAAATTAGAAACTTTAGAGTATGCCTAGCTTTAACTTACATTTTTTCCTCTTAAAGAGATTTGTTTTTAACCATAGAATTTTTTCAAATTTTTAGGTTGGTTAAAAAGTTTTTTTTCTTTGGAATTATTTTGTGATTTTATTTGTGTTATCTTTGTCACACAGTAGAAAAATGTCACGCTTATTTGTTTTTATGTTGTATCCCAAAGGAAAAACCATTGGAATAATAGTGGTTTTTGTCAGGTGATAAGTCATCAAACATAAGAATTGATGCAAAATGACTCTACTTGTATAAGCCTCTTCTTTCATAGCACAGTGCATGGTTCTGATTTCCTGGTCATTTCTTATCAGTCATAGTGGTACTTAACTATGGTCGAAGTTGTGGTGTAGTTTGTATACAAGTACTGGATATGTAATGTATGTTTTTGAAAAAATGCATAGAATTTTCAAGAATAACTTTTTTTTTCTTAATGTATTCTTAATAGGCTAGAAGAAAATTTGCCTGCAGGCTGTGGATTTTGCCATATACCGTATGATGAACTGAATATGCCATTTCCAGCTCATCTCACATATTGCTATAACTGCAGGAAACAAAAAGTTCCCGATGTTCTCTTTACAACTATAGACCTCCCAATGGATGCAGCAGTTATTGGAAAAGGTTGTCTTATTCAAGCAAGGTATGTTTGTGAAGACGGTATTTGGGGTCCTTGAAGGAGTATAGGGTCTGGAGTCAAATAGACGTATTTTCAAATATCTGCTCCTTCCTACCTGTGTGATCCTGTGCAGGCTTGGCAATTCTATCTGAACCTCTTATTTTACTCTATGGAAAATATGGAGGAAAAATATCCTCTTTATGAAACTCAGATAAGTTTATATGCAAAAGCAGTTTTAAACATTTAAATTCTGTACAAATGTGTATTATTATGAGGATTATTAATTAACCTGTTGCAGTCTCGGGGTGTGACTCAGTATGCTTTAATGACATTAAATATCTAATACATTGTGGAAATTGACTTTTTCATCTTTTTAAGAACAGTGCTATGTGGTGTTTCCTTTACAACTTCAGTTAGCTGTTAAGAATTCCATTTAAAGTGTACTGGAATAGGAAATGCTAAATTGTGGTTGGCACACAGGAAACAGCTGCAGCTATCTAGGTCACCAACAACTGCCAGGCTACCAAATCCATTGAGCATTTCTGTCCTCATTTTACTTAACATCTCAGCAATAATCACACACTTGATCATTTTCTCCTTCTTGAAACTTTTGACTTCACAATGCCACACCTCCTCCTTTTTCCTACCTTTATGTATAGTCTTCAGACTCCTTGTTGATTCCTCCTCATTTCTTGTTCCTTGAGAGCTGTGAGTTTGGACCCCCTTTCAAAGCTTTCTCCCTAGTTGAACTTGTCAACCCCTATAAGTCTGTATGCTGTCTGTAAGTCTAGGACTCCCAAATTTATAGCTCTAGTCCAGAACTTTCTTCTGAGTTTCAGACCCATATACTTTCCTGTCTGCTTTACACATCATTTTCTTAGGCATCTCATACTTGTTCCAAATTGAACTGCTGATTTTCTCCATTTCTTTCTTTGGTCTTTTCTGTTTTCATAAGTGATACTTGCTGTATCCAGTTCTTCCAGATATGGTATTGTACCTCCCCATATCAAAGTTACTACAAAGGCATGTTACATCTTCTAAAGTATGTTTCTAATCCATTTACTTTTGCTTTCATTCCCTGTTGCATCTTAGACCTTCCATTTAGGATTGTTTTTCTTTTGCTTGAGTTATCTCCTTGAGTATTTTTTTTTGGTATTTGCTGGTGGTGAACTATTTTTACATGTCTGAAAATGAATCTCTTTTATCTTTAAAAGATATTTTGGGCTGGCAGTTATTTTCTTTAAGCACACTGAAGATACCCTTCCACTGCCTTCTGGCTTTCATTGCGACTGTTGAGAAATAACCTATTAGACTAAATGTTGTTCCTTTGAACTATGTCTATTTTTTCCCCTCAGGCTGTGTGTGAGCCATTTTATTTGTCTTTGGTTTCTGCAGTTTCCCTATGAAGTGTTAGGTATGGAGTTCTCTTTATCCTAATTGTTATACCTTGGGCTTCTTGAATCTGTAGATTGGTGTCTTTCATGAATTAAAAAAAAATTTTAGATTAGTTCTGTGTTTCATCTGTTCTCTCTTCTTGATACTCCAATTAAAAGTATTTTAGACTTTCTCACTGCCTCCTCTATGTCTGTTATTTTCTTGTCTTATGTTTTTAAATCATTTTGTTTCTTTATGTTATATTTTGGATGTTTTCTTATTTATCTTTCAATTCTTTAATTTTCTCTTCAGCTGTCTTTAATATGCTATTACACCTAATAATTGTGTTTTTAAATTTTTGATAATCTATTTTTATTCCCAGAAGTTTTATTTTGTTCTTTTTCAAATATATACTATAGTCTTTGATTGATTCTGTAACTGATGATTTTAATATCTAAAATCTTTTTTTTCTGTTGTTTCTGCTGGTTATTGTTCATTGTGTTTTACTTGCTTTGACTCACAGAAAGTTGCAAAAATTGTACAGAGTCCTGTGTACCCTTCAATGAGCTTCCCCCATTGGTGACATCTCATGCAACTGTAGTATAGTATCAACTAGGAAATTGACATTGTTATAATACTGTTAACTATGCTACAGACCTTATTCAGTTTTACACTTCTTTAAACTTGCATTCATTTATGTATTTGTATATATATGTGTAGGTCTATGCAGTTTCATCCCACAAATAGATTTGTGTAAACCACCACCGCAGTCAAGATACAGAACTGTCCCACCACCGCAAAAGAATTTCCTTATGCTACCTCCTTAAGTTTGTACCTGGCATTGCTCCTTGCTCTGGTCCTGTGATGCTTTTAGGAAGATTTTTAAAGATATAGTTTATTCAGTTTTTTTTTTTTTTTCTGTTTTAGGTAAGAGGGGATTAGTCTTCATCAGCAGTTCTCAGAGTGTGGTACCTAGACCAATAGCATCACCATCTTTGGGGGACCGTATAGAAATGCAGATTCTCAGGTCACGTGCCAGACCTGTTGAATCGGAAACTCTGGGGATGGTAATTGTTTTTTAACAAGCCCTCCAGGTGGTTCTGATGCAAGGCAGAGTTTGAGAACTATTGGCCTAAATAGCCTGGCTTGCCAGTTTGGGGATCTTTCCTTCATCTTCACAGCTACCTGTTTTAGTCCAAGCTCTCATTGTCTCTTACCTAAATTTAAGCCTTTTGTCTGCCATCCCCACATCAGTTCTCTTATCTTTACTCCATTCTCTGTGTAGCAGTATAAACGATGTCCTAAAATATACTTTGGATTGTGTTACTATGTAAAACCTATGTGGGGGTTCCCATTGCTGGCAGAATAAAATCAAACGTCTCACCATGACCCGAAGCCCCTAACATGCTCATGCCCATGCTTAACTGCACCCTCATCTGTGCTGCCCTCACCCTTGCTCACTTCACTTGACCTACAGTGGTCTCCTTTTGTTTCTTCTAATATGCCAGCTCCATTCCGTCATTGTCTTTTTCCAGCACTCTCAACTCCATCGTGCTTTTAGGATCCCAGTTCAGGTGTCATCTCTGCTGTGAGGCCTTACGTCGAGTTACTCTCACTTTTCTTCACCTGGTTTATTTTCTGCACAGACTGGATTCTTAAGCATTATCTGTGGTTGCCTTGTTTCTTTGTTTATTCCTACTCCCCTCCCCTCTGCCCCCACTGGAATATAAGCACGAACAGGGACTTTGTGTTTTATTCACTGATCAGTGCTCACCACCTAGAACAGTGCCTGGCACATGGTGTACACTCAAGTAGGCTTTGTATTCTTTTAATGAGTAAATTAAGTTTTTTCCTTTGCTATCCACCCATTATATGATCACAGGGAAACCTAAGATGCAAAATTATATTCTCTAGTGATTTTGATCAGTATTTATTTCATTTCTAGAGATTTTGAGATTTTTTTCCTTTTTATTCAAATAGGACTTTTAGCAAAAGTATGTACAGTGAAAAAAGTGACAGAAAAGATTATTGATAAAACTTAAGAAGTCCGTTTGAAACAAGTAAATGTTTTATCAAGCACACTTTTAGAAACTTTAAAAAAATTGGACATTTCTTAAGATTGTACCAAGAACACTCTCCACTGACTAAATTATTTTCCTTAACAGGTTGTGTCGCTTAAAAAAGAAGGCACAAGCAGAAGCAAATGCCACAGCTATCAGTAATCTGTTGCCATTTATGGAATATGAAGTGCATACTCAGCTAATGAATAAACTAAAACTCAAAGGAATGAACGCTTTATTTGGACTGAGAATTCAGATCTCAGTGGGTGAAAATATGTTGATGGGCTTAGCGGTGAGTTTCGATGTTTTGTTTTTGTTTTGTGATTCCTATAGTTGTAGATTCTGTTTTATGTGATTCAAAGAGTCTCCTAAAAAGACTTATCTAAAGATCTGGCATTAAGACTTTTAAGGCTTTAGGGACATTATAAGAAGTAAAAAAAAGCCTAGTGATAGGCTTTCAAATGTTTTTATATTTATAAGATTATTATTTGAAATTAAATTAATAAACTATTATATAAATTTATTTATATTTTATACTATTATTATATTTTTGTATTCTGATCATAATTCCTATGGTCAGATTTCTAAGAATTGCCAGGTATAGCTTGTTTTGTAAGTTGGCCACCACTGTTCTGAACTTTATTATTGTTTGTGCATTGCTAAAACAGGGTTTCTCCTTCTTGGCACTATTGACATTTGGGGCTGGATAACTCCGTTATATGGAGCTGTCTTGTTCATTGTAGGATGTTTAGCAGCATCCCTGACCTCTGTCCACTAGATGCTAACAGCTTCCCCACAGCGTGACAACCAAAACTGTCCCCAGACGTTACCAGATGTCCTTTGGGGGACAAAATCACTCCTGAGCGGGGAGGACCACTGTGCCAAAATAATCTTTCGTTTTAATGGAGAAAATCAGTACATGAGAGACATGTGCACCAGTGCTCAGCAGTGGATTGTGCAATAAAATACGTGTGTTTCTGAAGTGCTAATAAATTGTGAGGCAGTAAAAAGCTCTTTATCTCACCTTCATGTTCACCTTGGCTTATTAGAAAATAAGTTCTGACTAGAAAGTTATCAGTGGGGAAAGTGAGAACTGCCTTTTTAAGTAGCCAGGGAACTAGATACCTGCAAAATATTTATGGAAATTCTCTCATATTCTCCACACTTTGCCAGCCAGAATTTTCGTCTATGTCACCAGTACTTTTCAAATTGGAATTCTCTGTCATCTTTCTGAGACATGCATAGAAATTTAATTTTAAGAAATTTATGGGGGACTTCCGTGGTGCTTCAGTGGGTAAGACTCCGCACTCCCAATGCACAGGGCCCAGGTTTGATCCCTGGTTGGGGAACTAGATGCCACATGCCACAACTAAGAAGTCAGCATGCCGCAAGGAAGACCCAGTGCAGCCGAAATAAATAAATAAATTTATGGAATTTGGTTTCTTTTTCTCAGTATGCATTTGTAGATAAAATGCTAAATTGTTTCCTGCTTCATCTTTCTATAAAAGCAAATATGCAAATTTATGTATGTAGGGGATAATTGTGTGTTGATGATTAATTAGGAAATCTCACTTTTTTAACAAGATGAATTTGCAGTGATTAATAAAGGTAATCTGATTCATATTAAAATACTTGATATTTAGATTAACTTGGGGAAAAGAGTGTTAGTTATAATTCACCCATCTAAAAACTAACAAGCTTAGCGAGGGCATAACGTAAATGTGTAGTCAGGCTGAATACAGAACTGTAGCTAGTGGTGGGTGTCTTGGGAACTAAGAGCTTGGTTTAGATTCAGAAGTTTAAAGAACATTGTGCCGATTGTAGCAAACACTTTTGCTACAGGAAACTAGTTTGTGACCCTGGTATAATTCTTCAATGCCTGCCTCGAATACTGCCTTTTCTGATTCTTACTAACCTTTTCTTCTTGATCACTAGTGGCACTTGTTATAACCGTTTGAGCTTTTGATCTTTGTGCTGTTTTAGCCTGTGCAGTTAAATCTCAAGGTCCTCCTGAGCTACTAAATCTCAAGTAGCCTCCATGATAGCTAATCTCCGACGAGTGCCTCCTGGGTGTCTGGCACTGGGCTGCTCCAGAAAGAACGTAATATTATCTTCACTTTATAAGGCGAGGAAGCGGATGCTGTGATAGGTTGAGACTTGTCCAAAGTGATATGGTTACATGTACCGGAACTCAGTTTCAAACCCAGGCCTGTCTAATTCCGGAGTTTGTGTTCTCAGCCATTCTGGGCCGTTGCCTCATTAGTGAATGCAGTTAAGCAAGTGTTAGAGATGGGGCACTATGGCGCAGAAGGCGTTCTGAGCTTGAGCATCAGAGACTGGGTGGTGAGTGCAGTCATGGACACATGAACAACCCAGGAGAAAGAGCTTCTGGGGATCAGTTTCATCTGGTGCACAGACTTCATCATAGAGTACTATAACGTTTCTAGGAAAGACTTTTACAAAATTGGCAATTGTGTAATAACAATAACAACAACAACAACTCTAACAATTCAAAATACGCAAATATCCAGAGTTACAAGAATTGTCTTCTCTTTTCTCCATTCTACTCCTTTGATGTTAACAATTTGATGTTTGTACTTTTATACATTTTTTTTTTGCTTTGCTTTCCTTACAGAAGCATATTTAAACATATATGTACATAGGGGTGTGTGTGTGTGTGTGTGTGTGTGTGTGTGTGTGTGTGTGTGTGTTTTATCTTGTTTTGTATTTCCCCTAATAGTTTTTCAGTACTAATGGCATGTAGTACTGTTACAAAGTCACAATTTAGTAGTTATTTAATTAAATATTTAAAATAAGTCTGTATCAAGTTTCCTCTCTTGGTGATTATGGAGGCAGGATGGTATAGTGAAAAGTTCTTGGTATTTGGAGTCGGAAACAGATTCAAGTCTCTTCCCCACATTTATTGACAGTGTGATCTTGATTAAGTTTCCTGTCCTTTCTGAACTCAGTTTCCTTACTTGCTTTGCATGTTTCCCTTTTACTTTTGCCACTTTAAATGTAAGCTACTCATTCATGAAAAATTTACTTTTCAACAACTTTCAATCATATTTTTTTTTTTTTTTTTTTTTGCGGTACGCGGGCCTCTCACTGTTGTGGCCTCTCCCGTTGCGGAGCACAGGCTCCGGACGCGCAGGCTCAGCGGCCATGGCTCACGGGCCCAGCCGCTCCGCGGCATGTGGGATATTCCCGGACTGGGGCACGAACCCGTATCCCCTGCATCGGCAGGCGGACTCTCAACCACTGCGCCACCAGGGAAACCCTTCATATTTTTATAACCTATTTTTTTCAGTGCAGATTTTTACAATCATAACAAAAAACTTTAAAGTCCAGTTGGGTATGTAGTGAAAAGTAAATCATCCTTTTACTGCTGTCCCTGACCTACCCAGAGTTCTTGCTGAAGTAACCAACCCCTGTTACCAGTTCTGATTTTCTGTGCCCTTCCACATATGTCCTATGCAAGCACTGATGCTAATTATCTTTTTCCTTCAGGGCAAGGACCACATTCCTGAATATGAAAACTTAAGGACTATTATTCTTTAGATATTTTTTTCTGATTATTTCCCCATTATTTTTACCAGTCAGCCACAGGTGTGTATTTAGCAGCTTTACCAACGCCTGGCGGTATTCAGATTGCTGGGAAGACTCCTAATGATGGCTCATACGAGCAGCATATATCTCATATGCAGAAGAAGATAAATGACACGATTGCTAAGAATAAAGAATTATATGAAATCAATCCTCCGGTAAGTGAAATAAATCTCCACTGTGAATATGTAAGTTGCTATTTAGATTTTAGTACATTTTTAGGTTCTCTTAAAGATTTTTCTGCCACTGTCTAGATTTGCTCTCCTCATTGCTCATTCTTTCACCTCCCTTTACATCCATGCTCAAATGTCTTATTTTTTAGGGAGGCTGACTTTGACCACCCTATTTAAAAAATTAACTCTCCTGTCAATTTTTGGTACTTCCTATCCTCCTTCTGTTTTATTGTTTTCTGTTGCTCTTACCTCTATGTGTCTTTATGTGTGAAATATGTTTTTGATTTTTGTCTACTGCTTGCTACTCCCAATAGAATGGAGCTCCATCAGGGCTGTATTCCTAATGGCTAGACCAGTTCTTCCTGGTAGTAGCCTCCTGATAAATACTTGTTGATGCCTAAAGAAATGGCCTAAAATGTTCTTTTTTAGTAAAAAGAAAGATTGCTTATCTGTGGTAAAAATGTTCAAGAATACAGAGTCTTTTCTTTCTCATTTTGTAGTCACTGTAATAGGTACCCTGTCAGATTTATCTAGGGCAGGTTAATGTGAAGTGTAAGTAAGATAAATGGATGCGAAGGTGCTGCAGAGGCAGCTGTGTTATGAAACTGTGTGGTTGCAGTCTTATGCAAGGTATGCCCTAGCAATGAACATTGAAAACATTTTTGAAAAACCTTTTTTAAAATAATCCTTTTTTTTTTTTAAAGATAGTTCTGTTACACCAACAACAGGCTGTGTCTTTTACATTTGTGCTTACATACCCACATTCTCTTGATATTCCTGTGGCCAGCAGTTATTTAGAACCTCTGATTAACTGTGATCTTTGGCTAAAAAAATGGGTGAAGGCTTACTAACCCATATAAGATTGTAGCCTACACTGACCTCAAAAAGATCATTATTGTAACTATCAAAGTTTATTTAGCTAAATAAGTTGCATAGCAAATACATGTATAATAAATATGTGTATTATATAAATATACACATACATAGATACATATATCATATTCCACATTTTACTATGTGAGGCTTTGAAAAATTACCACTGCATAAGATATGAAAGATTAGAATCTTATTTGGGTACATAAATCTTTAATTCTTTATAGATTATTAGGACTTTTAAATGCTGAGTAGAAAATACCTTCTGAGCTGGAAGGACCGCCAATTCCCTACTAATTGTAGTGTCCTCTTTTTACACTAGATGTCAGTGTTGCCTTGCTGTGTCTGTGACAGTTTCTGGATTAGTGTATGAAGGTTGCTATTATCAATTAAAGGAAATAGCTATGTACTCTATAAAAGGTTAATTAGTCATAAAGGTTATAATTAAATATGGACTATGAATACATTTTACGTACTCCCCTCCCCCCCGGTAGTTTTCTGTTAATATAAAAATGTAAAACCAGACTGAAGCATACAAATATCAAATCATTATGTTGAACACCTGAAACTAATATGTTACATGTCAGTTGTACCTCAATAAAAAAAAAAAGACTGCAGTTTACAAAAAAAACCCAAAACAGAAAAAGACAGTCATATGATGTAAAGCAATTATATTTCTTTTAGGAGATATGTGAAGAGATTATAGGATCACCCATTCCAGAACCTAGACAACGCTCAAGACTTTTGAGATCTCAATCAGAAAGCTCTGATGAAGTTACAGAATTGGACCTTTCACATGGGAAAAAAGATGCATTTGTTTTGGAGGTATTATTGCATTGGACTAATTTCTTAAAGTTTTTGGAAGATAAGATATATATTTTTACAGTCAGGTCCTAAATTGGTGTGATATTTTTGTATCATTACAACTGTGAAAAATATCAAAAGAATATTTTATTATAGAAATTACAGCAAACTTGGTAACATATCTTTTGTTTAACAAAAGTTAAAAAAGAGTTTTGGAAAATTAGTTTTGGAAAAATTAGTGTTTGGGTTGAAATATAATTAAAATATTAAACTTTTGGAGCTTTTTTTGTAAACTTGGATTAATTTCAATAAGAAGTTTCTCTTCTTTCACTTACTATAATTATTACCTGCTTTATATGTCATAACATGTTACTATAATTATAACATTTTTACATGTAACACAATAATATAAGCACTGTGAATTCCGAGTGTAGTGTTTTTTTTACTGAATTCAGAGGGTGTAATTGAACTTTCATTGTAAAAACACATCCAGAATGAACTAACTTTCTTGGAGAATAAATGACATGAAAGGTTCATGGAGCCTGTGCCCTCACAGATCTTCTTCCCATGCACTCCCCTGTAGAATGGTTAGCTTTGAAAGGATAGACGATCTTCCTTTGATATTGAAGGAAAGGAAAATAAATGAGGATACTTAGAAATGTTTTCTGGTAAGGTGCCAGTTGAGAGAAAAAAATCATATGCCTGGATCTCAGTAAAGCAGGAAGGTGACAGTAGAATTGTATTGGGATGGGATTGGAGGTTTGAAGAGTCTAGAATAGTGCCCTTGAATGTGATCAGGATGTCAGCTGTGGGAGATGCTCAAGGCTTAACTGAGGTGAGACTGTTACCTTGTAGGAAACTCAAACCATATGAATTTGTGCCTCTTTCTCATAATCTCTACAGTCTGAGAATGGAGGAAAAAAATGGAGGTTGGTAAAAGGTTAAGGAGTAAAAAGTTCCAGGGTAAAGTTTAGAGCAGTTAGTTATACTCAAAGTGCCCTGTGATGGTGGCATCAGCAACAGCTGGGAGCTTGTAAGAAATGCAAACTCTGGTGCCCCTACTTCAGACCTAGTAAATGAAAATTTCAAAGTGGGGCCCAGGAATCTGCTTAGCAAACCCTCCAGATGAGGGTTACTTTCACTTTGATCCAGAGCATTTTTCATGTTTTCTGATCCAGGGATCCTGGCTAAGTAGAGAACAGAAGTGCTTGGAATATGGGCAGAAGAGGCCAAGGTGTAGAGAGATGGGGGTTATAGTTGATGCTGGAGATCTGAGTGTAGAATGTTTTGGGGAATACCACAATCGAGTTATGGCCTTGACTGTGAATGGCTAAAGCAAAGTGGAAGTGAAAGTGGTTCTTGACATCTCGGGTGTAAGTCAGGACTTAGATCCCCAATGTACAAATGAATGTCAATATATGTCCAGTTGGATATGTTCATTACTTATAATTCACAACAGAAGATTGTGATGTAGGAAAAATGGAGTTTGTACTTATTCTTTTAAGACATGCCTTTAAATTTACCCCTATGTAATTTTATTTTAAAGCAGTTCTGTATTTAGTCAAAAGATTTTTTTAAATTGCACTTTATTAATTTAAACAAATAGAGATAATGATTGCTTGTTATCTTTGTAAATCTTTTGGAACATGCCCTCATAAAGACTTGAGAAAAGGCTTGATTTTTAAAAAACTCAATATACTTTATAATGTATAATATTTCATTTAGAAGTATTTATAATTATTGTGGAAAAATTTATAGATACTACAAAAATTTTTTCAAGTTTTATATTTTAACTTAGGGAAAAATGGCCCTACTTTTCCTTGACCCTTATGTTTTCTATTTAATAAATAATAAAAGCGATTTTTAAAAATTTGAAACAATTATATATTTACTACTTATGTGATAGGTTCAATCTTTCATTTTCAGATCGATGACACAGATGCTATGGAAGATGTACATTCTCTACTCACTGATGTTCCGCCTCCTTCAGGTGAACAGAGAAAAATTACCTGGAGATGAGACTAGTTTTGCATATCAGTATTTCAGTTCATAATTATTATAGCACTAACTTTATTTTAACAGCTTTATCAGTGTTACTTTTTGTCACGTTCTTTGCTGCTCCAAGATTGAAAACATCGTTTAAAAATATTTACATTAGAACTTAGGTGAACTGATTTTTAATCTTTTTGTTTATGCATTACAAAAAAAAACATGGTAATTTATTAACATGGTCTAAAGTTTCCCAGAAGTATAGAGTTTTAGAAAAAAAGAATGAATGGATCTTAGTTAGAACTTCATGTAATAATTGAAAAATGTTATTCTTTTTTTTTAATTAATTAATTATTCATATTTGGCTGCATTGGGTCTTCGTTGCTGCATGCGGCTTTCTCTAGTTGCAGCGACTGGGGGCTACTCGTCGTTGCAGTGCGTGGGGTTCTCATTGCGGTGGCTTCTCTTGTTGCGGAGCTCAGGCTCTAGGCACGTGGGCTACAGTAGTTGTGGCACATGGGCTCAGTAGTTGTGTCTCGCGGGCTCTAGAGTGCAGGCTCAGTAGTTGTGGTGCACGGGCTTAGTTGCTCCACAGCATGTAGGATCTTCCCAGACCAGGGCTTGAACCCGTGTCCCCTGCATTGGCAGGCAGACTCTTAACCACTGTGTCATCAGGGAAGCCCCGAAAAATGTTGTTCTTTAATACAAAAATAAATGAAATGTTATCATACGTTTTCCCTATAATTTATTTTGACAGGCTTTTATAGCTGTAATACAGAAATTATGCCTGGTATAAATAATTGGACATCCGAAATACAGGTAAACCTTTTATTCTTTATTTTAAGCAAATATAGCATATATGATTTTAGCAAGTTTTTTCTTAATATATGTTTTCTTTTCGGCCTCTTTACTGCAGTTAAAATCTTATCTTTTAAAAAAATACCACAGTAGTTATGATTGTTTATTTTCTGTTACAGTATTTAGTTCAAAATAATGAAATGACATGCCATTATATCTCCCCATATTTAGATGTTCACATCAGTAAGAGTAATCCGATTAAGCAGCCTTAATCTAACTAATCAAGCCCTCAATAAGAATTTTAATGATCTCTGTGAAAACTTGCTCAAGGTAGGAACCTTTTGACTAACTATACTTTAGCTAAAACTCCTCAGGATCATGAAATTAAAGAAGAAAAGTATTTATATTGTCTGGAATACCTTACACAGTTGCAGGCCGAATTATTTTTATTTACTTATCAGTCTTAACCTGCCATCAAGTAAAATGCTAAAGATGTCCTCTCCATCTTAATATGCCACACTATAAAAGGAATATATTTTAAGTTATTTCATAGCGTTAAACTTCATAAAAATCTATATTTGTAAATTTAAAAAACGCCTTATTTTTTTATGACGTAGAAATATGATTAAATCTTCTTGTCTGCTTAGATATTAAAAATGTATTCTTAATGAAAGAATAGACGAAACAGAAGTGTTTTACTCTACTCAACTTTATTTGCCATAGTATAATGTACATTAAAAGATCAGTTTTTATAAATTTTTAAATTAAAAGAAATATTACTAATATTTTCTTTTGTGTAGAGCCTGTATTTTAAACTACGGTCTATGATCCCCTGCTGCCTTTGCCATGTAAATTTTACAGTATCTCTCCCTGAAGATGAATTAATTCAGGTAACTAAGGTTCAGTCTGTTATTAAAGAAGATTTCTAACTTTAGTCTGTTTTAATATTATACATTTGCCATAATTACAGAAGTATAAGCTGCTTTACTTCAAAATATTTTTAAACGTACTAGTATGAGGCAGACCTTGTCTGTCTGTTTCACTTTTGTGAACTCTAGTTATCTGAAGGTGTACTCATATGTATGTTCCAGCGTATGTACACTAGGTGTGCTTCTGTACGACTTCTCTAGACCCCATCTTTCAGAGAAGGTTTTTGAGCTCTTTCTGGAATACCTACGTTTAGGTATACATGTTGGGCTTAGTTGTAGTCTGAATGTCTGAGCTTATGTGCAGTTCTGGTTGAGAATCTTAACCAGGAAAGGCAAATTAGCCAGTTTGTATAAGTTGTTCCATGGTACTGAAAAAGAATTATAAGAAGCTTTTTTGGGGAATGATTGTTTTGCTAATCATATTGTTTCTGTGATTCTAGGTTACAGTCACAGCAGTTGCAATAACTTTTGACAAAAATCAGGCTTTACAGACCACAAAAACACATGCTGAGAAGTCATTGCAAAGAGGTAAACCTGTGGTAGATGGGAGCATAGTTCATGTTTGTCTGTGTTATAATTCAGTGATAAAATATAGAGGATAGGTAGAATAAATGACATGTTTCTTGACAAGATACTGTCACTTTTTCTGTTTTCTTTATCAAGATAACTGTGTGGATAAGCATATGGCTGATGATATTTTTCACACATGAATAGGTGGTTGGCTGCTATTTACGTAGAAAATGCTGCTGTTTTTTAGAGTTAGCTTATAACATTAGTTCTGCAGTAATTTAGAGGCTCCTATCCTAGGAGCTCTGGGGAGGTCCTCAAGGCATCTGAGAACCAACTGATGTAGCAAGCACCATGGATTTTTCTCAGGAAAGGTCCCATAGTGTTCAGCAGATTCTCAGAGTTGTTCTTTATCCAGTAAAATTTAGGAAGTACCATGCTTAATATATTCCAAAGAAATGCAAAATCTTAGAAACCATTTGTGTGTTCTGAAAAAAGAGAAGAGGGAAATAGTATACTTTCTAAAGTTTAATGACTTACTGGCTAAATAAATATTCATGATTAATCTAAAAATTTTTAAGTTGAATATATCCTACATCTATAGCATTGAATTAATGTCAGATGTATTAAATGATTATGCGTTCAGATATTTATCAAAAAATATAGATAATAACTGGTTTAAGTGTCATAGAACTAGTATAGTACAAAAAGTAGGATAATAATCATCATTAGTGAGTGCTTATTCTTTGCCAGGCACTGTGCTAAGAGATTTATATACATTACCCTTTCTAAATCTCACAACAGCCCCACCAGAGAAGATAGCAACCACTCTCAGTGTCCGCAGGTGAAGGACCCCCATGGAAGAAAGCAAGGACAAACCAACCAGAATTAACTGAGTTGGGGGGGAAATTATATGTTATCCCAGAGTAATTTTTAAAAAATTAATAAGAGATCATTACTAATTAACTTGTGTTTTTCCTGCCTCTCAAGCCTCTACAGATAATGAAGAACTTCTGCAGTTTCCCCTCGAACTCTGTTCAGATTCACTTCCTTCTCATCCTTTTCCACCGGCTAAAGGTTGGTTAAGTAAGGGAAATGCAAGCACAAATACCAGTTTCTAGATCCTTTCTCTTGCTTCTTCACTGTAGGTAATCTTAACTTAATTTTGAGATGGAGATTTATTCTTCATTTCCTCATTGTATGTTTCTTCATGTTCATAAAGGGGAGAGAGTAATGTTCCTTTTATTTTAATTTCTCAAGTAATCTCATCATGACTTATTAAGGTAATTTTTTGTGTGATATTCCATTCTTGTAACTCAAATGTATTAAAGTTTTATTTTCAGAGATTTGGATTTCCCAAAGTAACTATTCACATATGGTATATTTTGATATTTATATTATATCTGGTAAATTTTTTTCTAGCAACACTAACCTTCTGCAAAAATTTTTAGATTTTCATAGACAAACAGAATACTTATTTTCTTCAGAAGCTATGTGGAGAGGTTTTGGGTGGAGGTTAGTACAAGTGAGAAAGGGATGAGCTTTCTGTCTTTTGGGTGTCTTGGTTATATTTGAGGAACATTTTTTCAAATGCAAAATGATTGTCCCTTAATTCACTAGCAGTAGATCTACTTAGATCTGTACAATCTTTGGAGAAAAGTGGGAGGTGGTTTTTTCCATTTCTCTTCTGATTTCAGTGTAATTTTTATTATAAAAATTTCAGAATTACTGTACCTTATCTTGTAGCATTACATACACAATAAATGTAGTTTGTGTTTTTTCCTAAGTTTTTTATTCTTAGAAATGATGCTTTTGTTATTTAAAACCAAATTGGCATTTCTAATTTTTCTGTTTTATAATACAAGTGACATTATTTTATGGTTTCTACTTATCAGTTACTTTATCTGATACCGTATTAGTTATAATACAACATAGTTTTATATTCACATTGCCTATGTCAATAGAGTCTTTACTAAATCAGTGCAAGGCCTGTGTAGATAAATAGATCTTGTCTCATATTTTGAAGCTGAAAAGAAGCTACTTTCAGATTCTGAACTTTCTAACATGGTAACTGTGGTTCTTTTTCCTTTTTGTCTAAATTAAAATTCTAATTTAGAACTCCATAGAGAATTTCTTGAAAGAATAGAGAGGAAAAATCAAATCCAAAGACAATCTGAGTTCAGATTTATAACTTAAACATAGCTTTCAGAACAAAAAGCAGAACAATCTAGAATCTTCCTTGAACTGACTAGATAGGATTTTTTTTTAAACACGTATTTTCTACAGAAACTTATATTTAACACAGGGTTAGTTCCAAACCACTTTTAGGTATCACTTCATTTATCCTTACCCAGCAGTGGTGGCGAGGGGGAAACTAAAACCAAAAACCCAGTCAGCAACGACGAAATGGTTTGATCAATTGCTAACCTATACAAATATTTATTTGTGGATTTGGGGTCCCTGTTAGCCCAACTTTACCATGTTGTTAATAGCTACTGAATTCTGCAGAAGATTAGATTTAAACTCTGTATATTGGCCATATCTATATTGATAACTTACAGTTTCTGCAATAGCTTTCAAAATATTTTCAAAGGTAATGAGAACTAGTGCTTTTTGAAGTCATTAGTATATTTTGTACAAATGATACTCTGAACTTAAAAACAAGGAAAGAAGAATTTGAGTAGAATAAGTCATATCTGAACAGTCCCTAAAATATTTGCAATTTATTTTAAGGAGCATGGAGAGGGACCATAGGTGGAGTAGTAAACCAAGAGACCTGGCTTTTCTTCTCAGTTCTGCTACTGATAAAGTGTGAGAACTTGGGCCAGGTAACCTCTAATTAAGCCACTTTTAGTTCCTCATTTGTAAAATGTGAAAGGATTAAGATTCTCTCTAGCCTTTAAATTTCTCTGATTTCTTGAGTTTCTATAGTTTATGGTTCTTCAATTATTAACATGTCCCTATTATTAAAAACGTAAAAGCTAAATTATGCCTGAGGTCACACTGAGCTTCTGTTAATTAATTTTCCAAATAACTTCAAATCAGTTAAACCAATGATTTTTAAACTCTGTTCCTCCAGACCATAGAGTTTCTTCAGAGGTGCCTCATGGCCTTCCAGGAGGCAAGGTGCTGGCGGGGTGAGAAGATAGGTCTCTAGACCCCCTACTTCTGAACTAGAGCAGCTTCAATGCACTACGCTTTATGTATCAGCTTTCTATATATGATTTTCTTGGAAGAAAGCGTTTCAAAAAGTTTGAAAATCACTGAATCAGATCATACCACCCTTATCGTCATCATCATCGCCACCATTGTCAGCTTCATAATGATCAATATCATCACATCTAATGCTAATATATATAAAACTTTAATACTAAGTGCTTAACTATAAAACCTTTGTGCCTTTCCTTGAATGTTACATTTTAAAATCATCAATGAACACTAAAAAGTTTATCTGTTTACTTTTTTAAAGTCATGTAAATTGTGGTTTACGTTGCATCCTTATGTATTGTCTTTGCGTCCTCATGTCTTGCCAGGAGAACATGGGCTATGATGTATATATTAGAAAAAGTTATCTCGAAGTGTTTTGGAAAATTTGAGGATAGGATGGGTTTTGAAAAGGTCTGAAAAGTGTAATAATAGAGTGTTATATCATGAAAGTAGTAATTGAACATTGTAACATGAAGGAAGGCTTTGAATAGAGAATAGAAATATCTGGGAAAAGTTAAGCTTAGCAGTTTAGAGGAAATAGGTGGGAGAGAGAAAGGTGAGGGTGAGGAATAAATGCTCAGAGAACTTCTCTACTTTCTTATCTGCAACCACAAGAGGTTTAAAAGTTAACTACTAATACTGATAAGTAAATAAATATATAGTTTTTATAGTTTTGTTAGGTTAGTTAGCTAAGCTGATCGAGATTTATCTTTTTTAATTCTGAAAACTTTGAATACTAATTTATTTTTCATGTTCTTATCACAAATGGGATAATTTATTAAAATTTTTTATTTCCTTTTATGTTGACAGAGTAGTCTCAAGAGCTATGCACAGTCTGTTTATTAACACTTCCATCTTTTCACTTGTAGATAAACCTTTCCTTATCTTTTTGTGTTATTGAAAATGAGTGAGTATTATGTGAAGAAAAGATGCTTCAATAACATGTTTCCTAATTGACAGTGTAGAGTAAGCTTGGGCCTGAATTGTCCATCCATGCTTAATTTTTTTCCTTCCATCTTTTGTTATATTTGTTACATATTTTGTTTCTCAAGGTAACAGAATAGTTTGATGTATGTCTCAAATTTGTGGTTGATTTGGTGTTACCTTGATAGTTACCATGATTTTTCCGATTTGAAATATTAAAACATGCTGAGCCTAAGTAATTTCTTAAAGGACATTATCATGTGAAGGTCATCAAAATTCTTTGATGAATACTATGAGGAACAGAGATGATGTGGCATCACTATAAATTCCTTTTTTTAATGAAACTGTGTTAAGAAAAAAGATGACTATAGCAAATTTTTTATACCACTTTCATAATGTTTTTTCCTCCTCATTAATATCTACATGTCAGCTTTCTGAATATCTGTCACTTCACTCTGGAATGGTTTTTTAAGAGGCTTTAAAAATGATATATATTTTTATGAAATGAAAATGAAAAAAGATGGAGCAAATATAGTAAAAATAGGGAATCTGAGTGAATGTAATCTGGGTGAAAATTTTTTAAAAATCAAGATATTTCTCATGAACTGTAATTAATCTTAAAAATTTTATGCATGTAATTTTTATAAAAGGTTGGCATGTTACTTTAGATACATGTCTAAAGACCTGAATCTTGAGATATTTGAAACCATATTGAGGGACTTAAGAACTTATATTAGACAAAAGTGTTTGAATTATATACCACTATAAATAGATCTCAAATACTTTATAAACCTAATCTATAATAGGATAATTGCTTTCATTAAAATTCTGAGAGTTTAAGGCTATAAAAGGGTTTAATTAAGTCAGTTTTAGTGTTTATATACTATTGGATAAAACTGTATAGAGGAAAAGTTTTTTATATCACCCTTGTTTCTGTGTCCATTTTGCTTTATGCTGGGGTGGTATCCTCATGTTCAGTGGCATTAGCTATAGCCTGGGAGAAGTTCTTTTTTCACTGAGCAGTTGCTGATGAATAAGACAAATAGAGGTCAAATTCTGGATTTCAGTAAAAAAGAAAACAAGTTTGCTTACACCCTCAATATATTATACTCCATAATTAGGTATCCACATTTGAAGCTTTTTTCTTTATTTTTATGGTCGGCTATCAGAATTACTTTTTGTTAAACCAAATTTGATTTTAAAAGATAGTTTAATTTTTTAAACTTAAATGACTTGCCTCACATTATTTTAACTTGTAATTAGAAATATAAATCTATAAGACCTACAAAAGTTAGCTTTTCCTTCTTCCTGCCAACTAATGGTTCTGAATTCTTACAAGTATATATAATTCTTTATGCTAACTAAAAATGTTTTTATGTATTAAGAGTTCATTCCATGTCTGTTTTCTCTCTTATTTTTTTAAGATATATTTTGTCATTGTGACCAAATGGTAGCAACTATGAAAAATGCTAAAGTTCTTCATGTTATCCGTGGCCACAGCAGTGAGTGAGGGCTCCTGAAAGGAGAAAAATGCTGAGGGGAAGGAGAATGAGAGGAAAACAGAAACTAAAGAGTGGAAAATGTGAAAACCTCATCCAAGAAGTGGGAAGGAGAGGAAGAGTTGATGGAGAAGTAGAGATAAGGAATCTTAGCTTTTCCAAGAGCTTGAGGGCAGTGAAATCCAGAGTCAGAGGAAGAGGGAGTGAAAAGCAAAGAAAATTGAATTGGGTTATTGACCCAAAACAAGGATTATTTGGAAAAAAGGATACAAAGGATGGGAGTGAGAGGAAGAGTGAATGATGGGGATTGAAGAAGAAAAGCAAGTGAGTTAGAATGTTGCACACCCGGGGTTGGAAGCTTTAATGACTCAAATAGGGCAGCTAATGTCTTTTGTCATCTACTGTATGTATTACCTGTGTAGCTATGTAGTTGAATTTTTTTTTTTTACTAGTGAAATATCCAGATCGAAGCAATTTGTGTCTTTCTGTATGCCTTAGTAATTTTTAACTATAATATGGCAATTTCATTATCAATCCACCAGTATTTAAAGACCATTATGGACCAGATTTATACTGAATGTTTATGTACATCATTTGTTTAACTCAGTCATTAAGCCAGATTTTATAGTTATAAGACATAGCTGATCAATGCATTATAGATTGATGGAAGTGCTTAAAGGGACATAAAACCAAATTTTGATCATAATAATTTAAAACTAAGAACGGTTAAACAGGAAAATAAAACATACAGTTTAGAGACTCCAGATTGCATATATTTTAATCTGCCAGAGAACCTTTTCAGAATTTGCAGGAGGTTTTTCAAATTTTGTAATTTTCTTAGGGTGACTGGAAAAGATTATCTCAAATACTTTTTAGTTATTCAAAGCAAAGGTGATCTGTAAATTTTAATGGTAGAAAGTAAGTTGTTAGAAGAGTAGTCAGTGTAAAACTCTATCATAGCTAACCCATACCTTTGTCATTGGTTATTTAGGATAATGGAAGCATCTCAAACTTCGGAAGCACTGGCAGGTGTATAATTGAGGGAGGAGGAATTCTTGCCACATTTTTTTTTCTGTTTTTCATCTATATGCTCATTTCCACTAAACTGCTTTAATCTAGGTTAATCCCCCTCCCCACTCCGCTAAGGCCTGTTAAAAATTGCTCAAGTGTAGTAAGAAAATAGTCAATCTGCATGTTCTGTTTGCCTCAGTAACTTTCTAGGGTTGTTTTCTGAGGGATAGCGGGATTATCAGTAACTGGTGACTTCTTAAAAAAGCAAAATTGTATTCAATGGGAAAGGAAATGCTAAGAGAAGTGGGCTGCTGGGTGGCTTGATGTAGACTGTCTTTGCAGCTACAGTGGGGCCTCTCATACGAAGTATTTGTGTCAAACTCTTCCCCAGAGATGTGCAAATAGCCAGAACTGGGTGCCAGCTCCTCAACAAAGCCCAAAGGACTTTTAATAAGATATTTACCCCTGAGTATGAAATATGTTGTCTTTTTAAGTATTGGCTTAGAGATTGCATACGTATTTATTTATTCTTAAGCAGAATTACTGCTTTGTCAGTGAGCCAGACAGCTAATATCTGCAGTTCCTTCTCTTGTGAAAAGCCTGTTATTACCTGGGAAGCCAAACTGTAATTGGAAGGAGCAGAGTGACCGAGAGTCTGAGGTCATTAGATATTTGAGGTGTTCAGACCAGTCCGAGGTGCTGACATCCAGCTGCTGCCAGGACCAGCTCCTCTTGGGCCTTTTCTCTGAGAGAAAACATGAGCATCCTGGCAAGCATGTTAGGAGATGAACCTGCTCTCCTTCAGTGAGGTCAAAAATCTTGTCGCTCAGCCATGTCTCTAATTTAAAAGTTTTGTTCTTCTAAAATTTTAATTCAAACACATTCATATTTGAGGGCAGGGAATAAATATTTTCCCTCACTTGTTTCTCCTCTTCCCTACCTTTCGTAAAATTTTTTTTGGAAAAGTAGTAAGTGTACTAAGTGTACATGGTGAAAAATTCAAATACTACAAAAAAAATCACATTGTCCAAAATAAAGCTTCCTTCTCCCTTCGTTTTCCTTCGCAAGAGGAAGATACTGTTTAACAGGTTATTGTCTGTCTTTACAAGGATACTCTATCCTTTTTTTAAAACACAAATATTCTACAGATCATTGTATACCTTTGTTTTTTTCCACCTGGCATATTCAGAGATGGGAACCGATACCGTCTACATGTTTAAGCTCTTTTCATGGGTACTTGCCATTAAATTATATACAGTTGCTACTAGAGAATTCCGTATTACCAAGATAATATCAAGGTATAGAAGACAATTTTAGTAATTTTCACTTTTTCTTTTAGTTTCCTTCCCATCCGCACATTTTAAAAACTTTAACAGAATACCTAATGCCGACTATATTTTCTGTGTCTATACTTACCGAGGCTATATATACTGCACAGGACATACGAGAGCTCTGGGACCCTCCTGGGATGTATGAGCCTGGGGTGGGCTATTTACTGTCCCAGCTTCTGCACTGGGTCTGTTTCCAGGCTGAGCTGTCCCTAGAGATCTGGTAAGCCTCTGAATGTCAGTTCTGTTCTGGTCTTCCTCCTGTAGGTCCCATCGCTTCCTGGGCTTCCATTGCCCCTCAGGATGCTGAATCAGGAGGATACTCCCTCTAGAACTACAGTCTGAGGGCATGATGGTCAGGGCGCGTCCAGCGTGCGCTCCTCATAGCCATTGTATGGACCTCACCTAGTGATCCCTTTTATCGGACAGTTCTGTATTGTAAGAGGATTGTCAGCCACTGTACACTCTCCAGTATAGCTTGTGGTCATTGCCTTAAAAACTGGGGGGTGGGGTGGGTGTGGGAGATACTTCCATTGCACCCAATCAACAGAAACATTCTATAAATCCAGTTTTTGAAAAGTATAACTTTTGCTAATTTAAGAATATTACCAGAAGGTCAACACATTAAGCAGAGACAAAAATACATATATTTACTTAGTTTATAATTTAAAAAAAGACTGGCTGACCCAAATTATTCTTAGTGTCTTTATGTGTTATTTCTATCTTGGCCACACTATATTCTCAGGTCTGAAATTCTTTGAAACAAAAATTCAAATAATGCCATTGTGGATAGAGCCTGAACATTAGAAATGGATTATGAAGTTTTCTTTCTTTTATAGTACTGTTTAAATTTGTACAATGACTTAAATATCTATAGTAAAAATACAAACTGTCAGGGAGAATGCAGGATGCTGCTTTCATGAGCCTACTGTAAAGGGGATTCTAGTTTGGGATTCCTAGTTATTTCCGTGGAGAGCGGTCACCTTTTAGTTCCACAAAGTCTTGATAGCTCCAGAAGGAGCTGCTGAAAGCAAAGGCCTTGAATGAAGGGGTTGGTGGTGAGGGGGCAGGTCGGGCTGAGGTTTGTGTTTATCTGTGAGAAATAGGTCATTGCCTTGTCTGTAATTTTTAATCTTACTGGCTCTTCCGCCACAAGCATTTCCCTTCTGTTTTTCATTTCAGATTTTCTTCCCAGTAGGTTGACCCTTTTCTCTGTTCAGTTTTCTCACATCCCGCTTCCATCCCACTAACATTTGTTACTGTGTTGATATTTTGTGTGTAGAGTTTCTGAAACCTTTTTTGTGTTATACTAACAAGTAATCTTTCTTGGCATGGTATTTATTAATGAAGCTAGTTTTCATATATCAATAGAAACTGTGTTTTAAACCTAAATACTTCTATTTGGTTTACTTTTATAATGAAGCCATAAAGATTCCCTCCTATTCGTCTGGCTTTTAGAGAGTATTAACCAAGAGCAAAGAAGAGATACTTGCTTATACTTAGCACCCAAGCTAATGTTGTTCATATTGTCTTATTAGAACACCTGGAGAGTGCAAGTTCTAACTCAGGTATACCAGCTGCACAGAGAGGTGAGTTTGTCTAATCAAGCAAATAGTCTCCAAAGGTGTGAAATTCTAGTGTGGTGATTCATGAGTGTACAGACATCAGAGAAATGCACTGGACGATGGAATAGACACCAAAATGTGGCTTTATTGTAGTTAGAATGTGTCTTACAAAATAGTAATTAAACAAATATTTACATTTTTAGCATTTTAATAGTGTCCCACTTTCTAAAACTAAAGCTTTAGCTTTTTAACATTGTTTTTTAGCTCAGCAGTAGTAAAAGTTATTCTTTTTAAAATGAGAACTTGTTAGGCTCACACTTGCCCCTCACCCCATGTTATCAGAAGCTTTGTCGCCAAAATCAGACATGGAAATAGAATATTGACAAAAATGACCCTTTGGCTTTCTTGTTACTATTGGTAGAAAGAAGGTATTTTAATAAAAGATAAGTTAACTAGTGATTTTTTTTCATGTATTCTTCACCGTTTGATTCTCATTATTTTTATTTTTGATTTCAGGGTAAAATTAGGGCAAGGAATTATTCACAAAGTTCTGATTGTAAATTAAAGCCCTGAATATAAACAGCTAAAACAGTGTGAAGTAAAAAGAATGGGAAATGAAGTTAGTTAAAACACAGCGTATGGTCCTTTCCCTGATCTCTCTGTTAGACCCGCTTCCATTCCCCCTAAGAGACCACACAGCTGTGACATCACCAAAGATGCTCAGCCAGCCAAGAACTTGGTTTTCGACAAATCAGTGTCTAAAGCTTGACTCTTTACTATCTCTCTTACCTGACTTGAAAAGGACCACTTTTTCCCCTAAGTTACGGTTAAATTACGTCATCGGAAGGAGTGTTATGACGAGTAAGAGACGTCATCCATATTTTTTCTTTGTTTTTTCTTTTGTTTTCTGTCTGTGTTTTCAGCAACGTCAGTTGATTACAGTTCCTTTGCAGACAGATGCAGCAGCTGGATAGAGCTCATTAAACTGAAAGCTCAGACCATAAGGCGTGGATCAATTAAGACAAGTAGGCGGATGTTTCTACCATGTTACAATCTGAGAAGCATATCCTTGATTTCCCAGTGGTGAAGGCTAGACCTGACTACTCAGTAATAACATTGCCAATCAATCATGTATTGGAGTGTGAAAGCTGCAGACTCTAAAGGTCATTTAGCAAAAGCTATTGAAGGGCCTTTAGATTTTTTTAACTTTAACTGTAGGGTTGTGTTTTTAGTATTTTATTTTTGTGAAGGTATTCTTGAAAGTATATAGATATTATATCATCTAGTGTAAGGAAATGATGAGCTCTCTTATTGAAGAGACACTCTTCCAGGACCCAAGGTACTAGGTAGTGTACGGTATTTGTCAGTTTACTAAGAGCGATATCCAGAGTGATAAAAGAATGAGGTATTTCCAGAGAGAAAGTGGTCAACTCTTATCTCACTGCTAGACTCAGGATCAGTACTTACATGTTCTTTATCTATACTCCATGTGTTTTGGTAGACTTTGAGGCATCTGAGTGAAAGATTTTACATTAAAGGGAAGAACTGTGTTTTAGGGAGAAGATCACAAGATATGGAACCAGCCAGATATGGTTTTGAATCCTAGTAGTGCCATTTTAATAGCTGTGTGACCTTGGGCAAGTTATTTAAGTTTTGTGAGCCTCAGTTTCCTCACGTGTAAAATGGAGATAACACCTACGTTGCTGGGTTGTTGTAAGGATTATATATATACATATATGTGTGTGTGTGTATATATATGTATATATGTCTGGTTTATAGTAGTTATTGGATAAGTGGTAGCTATTATTTGTTATTTCATGAACAAACAACTTTTAGACAGCCAAGGTCATTTGTTGAATTTTTTAAATTATTATGAGTTTGATCGAGAAGGTTTGGAAAAGAAACCTACTACAACTAGTTAAGATATGGTTTATCTACAAGTTGACAATGATGAAGTCGTCTGAAAAAAAGATGGAAAAAGCTGCACTGGGAAATGTAACAACTTTCACACTCTCCTTGTAATAATTTGTTCCTACAGCAGATAATTTTTAATGCTCTACCGCTTTTTCTTCACTTTATAACGATCATTGTGTGTGTAGCTCCACCTCATCAACATTTTCTTTTGCAGGAATGCCATTTTTCTTCCAAAAGATTCCATTCCAGCATTTCCTCTTATGTTTTCCTTTCTCTCTCTATTTTTAATTGCATGCAGTGCATGATAATTTCTTTTCTTTCATGACATGGCTTAGCCTCACAGACAGCTGAATGTTGTCACCACTTATTTGGAAACCTTAGGGAATAATTGAGTCACCAGCATATGATCTTGATGCTTTCTCTTCTTTCTCCAATTTTAGCTGTGACAGTCGAAAAAGCAAGTCCAGTGGGTGAAGGAAATTTCCGGAATCGTTCTTCTCCACCTTGTGCAAATTCTACAGTTGGCGTGGTTAAGATGACACCTCTTTCCTTCATTCCTGGAGCAAAAATAACGAAATATCTTGGGATAATTAACATGTTTTTTATTCGGGAAACCACTTCTCTTCGTGAGGTAATTTTATAGTTGTTATTTAATTGTTTTTGTGCGTTTTCTGTGGTTGAAGATATTAGTATCAAAACCAAACAAGTTTCAAATTGGTTGTTTATTTGCCAGAAGTAACACACACACACACACACACACACATACACACACACACACACACACACACACACACTTTTTTTCATAACCTGTCTGGATTGTCTCTAGCAGCTAGTATTATCACAAGAGTTGTGTTGTGTTTAATCCCATTTGTTATTAGAAACTCCAGGTCCTTATCATGTGGTAACTAAAACAAATAAATGTATCCGCGTTTGATTAGAGGTTTAAAACAGCCCTGAAAGAACAGCTTAGTCTTCTCAGTAGGTATTTGCCTGAGATATATTTAAATAGCAATTTTTAAGGGTTTACATTTAGAAATAGTAAGGGACTGTATCATGGAGAGATGTCTTGGGGATTGTTTATGTCATTTAGCTCTATCGTTTTCTTCCTCTGAAAAAAACTGAGGCCGCTTGTTTTTTTCCCCTCTCGCCGTCAGTGTGTAAAAATGTTCAAGTTCTTACCTCACACTGGCTGGGTATCATTAAACTTTAATTTTTTTTTTAAGTAACAGCAGTTCTAATCTTCTACTTGATGTAGTCAAAGTTAAGAATCAGAGTCAGCCTATTATATTTTGCATTACAGAGGAATTTAAACTCAAGAAAAGATTATATTTCTGTTTGTCTTATGTTTTGGAGCAGGACTGCTAAGCAAATTACTGTGAATGGGGAAATTTTTTAATTATTTAGGTGTGAAACCCAATAAACTCTTCAAAATTTACTTCAGCAGTAGTTTGTATTTTTAAAAAGTGTGTTCATTATAAACATGACTTAACTATGCTTTTTCCCCATTGCTTCATTAGCAGTGTTTCTATACTTTCTTGGAAATAACAGCTTGCTTATTAATTTTTGATATCATGCTCACCCTCCTGCACCTAGCACAGTGCCTGGTGCAGAGTAAACATAAGTTGTTTTTGTGTAAGTGAGGGAGTGACTTCTGACAGATTAACTAATTAGATAGATGTTTCCTTTAAGATAAATTACTTTTAAAATCATATTCTAATTGTGTTGAGATGGGAAAGAAACTATCTTAAGATGCTCTCAAAAACCTTTTAGTGTAGAATTAAAATAGGAGACACTTTTATTAAGTTTGACAAAGAAATTTGGGTGTGAGAAGCTGGCATACATTGGTGAATTGACCTTTTCCGGTTGCTCTTACTAGCACATGGATATTGTACTATTGAATCCATAAAATTTTATTTCCTAAGTGCCTTCTCTACTGCTTAAGCAACCATACCCCAAAATGTTACTTCACAGTAGATTTCCTTTCAACGGAGATTTGTAATATTAACTGTATGGTATAATATCCCAAATTTATTCATTGCTTGGTGAATTATTTGCTTACAATTATATAATCTTTTAAAAATTACCCCTCTGTAGTCTCTGTTACTCTGCTATCAGAATTTCTTGATTTGAGATGGAGGAGGGAAACTGATAAAAGTAAAAGAAAAAGCTGTCCCGGGTGATGATTGAGTCAGAGGCAGGCTGACACAACTCAACTTAATTCCTTAATTACAAAGAGAGATACCTGTACAAAACTTTATGTAGCATCCTGTGACTTTTCAGAAAGATGTGACCTGGACGAATGGTTCTTCTAACAGTGTATTGAATTTTGTCCTTAACCTCCAGTTTAAAGTTGGAAATTTCTTCCTAGACTATAAATAACATCCAGTAAAATTTGTGGAAAACTTAGGTTGAGAAGCATTTTAAGCTCTCATTTAGCCTTTGGTTTCTGTTTTGTTTGTTTTTGAACACTGAAAAAGTTCCCCAAACTATTGGATTTAATTCCCTAACTAATATGTACGGACCACTTAGTACGTGCATCTGTTGAAGTAGGTGTTAGCGTATGTAGTTGTGAGCACAGCAGAGTCAGTTCCCGACCTGATGGGATTTAGTCTAGTGGAACTCGGGCATGGTGGACAGTAAATAAATAATCATGTGATTAACAGGTAACTCCTAGTAATAGTAAGTCACGTAAAGAAATAAAACAGGGCCTGTCAGAGAATATAATGGGAGAACTTAATTTAGATCTGATAAGGAAGGTTTCTCTGAGGAAGTCACATGTAAACCAGGACCTGAAGAATTGAGTAAAAGTTACCCTGGTGGAAAATTGGGTGTGGAACCTTCATGTGCAATGACCCCGAGGCAGGAAAAGATGTCACACCTTTGAGAAACTGAAAAAGACAAGTGCGACTGGAACCTGGTTCATTTTCAGAATAGGAGATATGGATAGCAGAGAAGTCTCATTGTTTTTATTTACCATCAATTTATTTGAATGATGATGGGAACGACTTGATAGAGGGAGGTGCTGAAGATGGAGGGACAGTTAGAACTCTTGCTCTGCCATCTGTCCACTAGCTCTGTGGTCCTGGCTCGTCATGGGCACATCACAGATTCTCTGAGCTTCAGTTTCATCATCTGTAAAATGAAGATAGTAATCCCTGTCGTAGACATGTGCTCAGTAAAGGTTTGTTTGTTCATTCATGCAACAAATCCCCATTATGGAGGGAATTAAAATGATCGTCCGTTATATTAAGATCACTTAAGATGTTTTAATATGTATTCTTTGATGTTTTATGTACATTAGTTTACACATGTATCCAGTTTGGTTTTTTGCGCGTCATCATTTAGGAAGGAGGTGTCAGTGGTTTTCTCCATGCTTTTATTGCTGAAGTGTTTGCGATGGTGAGAGCTCACGTGGCTGCACTGGGAGGGAATGCTGTTGTCTCCTACATAATGAAACAGTGTGTCTTCATGGAGAATCCAAATAAAAACCAGGTGAGATGGGGTTAAAAACCTCTGATGGCGGGAACCTGTGAATGTATCCCATGGCCTTTTCACCTCCCACCTTCCCCCGAAAAAGAGAATTGCTCTTCAAAGCTCTTTGACTCTAGAGGCTTAAAACATGTTTTAATGAATATGTTGGTAACCATGGTCCTGCATAGGTCAGATGCTGTTTTCACATCCCCAGTGACTAGTTATTATTCTTAAATACCTCTGGAAGTTTTGCTCCTAAATTACTGTTTCCTCCACCTTCTTGGTGGGTTGTTGGGATCCAGTGATGGCTAACGGAGGACAGTTAAAAGACGCCCTCTGGTTTGGAATGTGATGCTGTCCAGTTCTAATCGCCCTGCTGGTGAAGAGTACATCATGATGGGGCCACACTGTTTATTTCTAATAAGTAATATAATTCTGTTAATGGGGACAAGGGAATGTTGCTTAGGTTAAATCTTAGAATAAATTTCTTTTATCAGTTTTTTAATAACTCACTTACAATTGTTAAAAATCCCTTTAAAAAATTAAATAACTGTATTAATGAGTTTGTTTGTTTCCTGTGAATTGCCTTCTTATCCTTTGCTCATTTTTCTCTTGAAAAGAGCTTCTTCTTCAGCTCTACGGCACTGCCCCCAGGGTAGCCAGAAGCATATGAGCGTGTTGTTGAGTTTGTGACTGAACATGTCCTGTTGTTCTTATAGGCACAGTGTCTTATAAACGTAAGTGGTGATGCAGTGGTTTTTGTTCGTGAATCTGAATTAGAAGTGGTGTCAACTCAGCAACCTGCTGCCACCTGCCAGCCCTCATGTACTGGAGGAGAAGTTACAACCTGAAGTCAGTTAGAAAGAATGAGCTTCACTAAATGACATTCATGGGTCTCCTTTGTTTTGTCATTCATTTATCTTACTAGATGTAAAAAATGGACTTGAGAGAATTGAGGAAGAATTGATACATTATGAGTATATTCGATTTGTCTGGGATCACTTGGAGGCCTGAGAATGTTCAAATCTTGACATTTTAGTTTGGCCAGCCTAGACGGACAGGCCCAGTGGAGCCTTGACCGCACCTCCCCCCCAGGAAGTTCAGATAAACTTCTCTGAGAACTGTAGTAAAGAGGGAAGCTATGTATAATTTATGTTGATTTTAATAAAATCATAATTTAGAAAATGAAATGGTAAGATTATAAGGAAATTAGGATAGCTCTCCTAGTGTAATTTAGAGAAACTAAGCAAGAAATGAACAAATTGTTAATGAGTAAGTCGTCTGATTCAAGGAATGTATGGGGAAAATGGAGAAAAGTTTTCAGAAAACTGCGTGGGTTTCTTAGTATGTTATTTTGATGAGGAATTTGGTAACAACTGAAAGGGAAAATTGCTTCAGCCATCTTTGAAAAAGAAGTTAAAATTCTGCAACTGGTATCCATAATATGTCCTAACTACTGGAAAAGAAAAGTAATTAATCAGAGCCAGTGTCCTTCCATTGGAAGTTTAAATAAGGAAGGAGGAAAAACATTACTATATAACTTCGTTTCTAGCCAAGTTTCAATTTGTGTTTAATTTGTCTGGAAGAGGCTTGGCTTCAACTGGGAAGAAAAGGCCAGTGAATTTTGTTGAAGTAGTTAAAATATAATTGATCTAGAAGGAACATAAAATTATTTTCTAATAAAGTCATACTGCACTCCCACCAAATAAACAGAATTTTAGTAATATCTTAGGGATTTTTGATGGTGAGTTAGTCCGTATTTGGCATAGAGTTTGGAAATGTAACTTGAATGTAAATATGCTGCAGAATGTTGAATATATGGATAGAAATACTTTTTTTGTCAATGCCAAATACCTATTACAAGTGAACCTTTAAAAGTACATTCCTCCTTTGCACAACAAAATTTCTTTATAAAACTCATGATTTTGCTCTTCCAGGATAACAACTGCCCTAAAGATTAGGAGTCATTTCCTTGTTATCACAGGTGTCAATATTTTTCTGTACTTTGTTTATAATTTTATTTTTTAAATAAAAAATTTATAAACTGGAATATTCCTAAATCTCTTTTTTTGCCTCTTTGATATAGTACTGTCAGTGGTCAGAAATCACTTTCCATCTGATCATCTCCATTCATTTCTTTAGTCAACAGTCATCTGTTGTGCGTATACTATATGCAAGGCCCTGTTCTTAATTTGCGGGAAAAAATACATATGTAATTGTGCTACTCTCATTGCCTTTGGTAGGAAACCTACAATATTAAGTGAGAAAATGTGTGTAGCTTGGGATGAAGGTAGCTTCCCCAAGGAAATGATACTTAAGCTCAGTCTAGAAAAATAGGCAGGTCCCTGGAATTGACTGACTTGTTCATAGTTTTGTTTATCCATCCATCCATCCATCCAGCAGCTATTTTGGGATTCCTGAGTATGTTTCTGAGTCCTTTCTTGGCAGGGGATTCATAATGTAATTATCACTAATTGAGTACCTGTTTTGTGCCACATCCTGTGCATATGCGTTGTTACTAATTCTTAAAACATAAAACTAGCTGGGTGACGTTATCTCCATTTTGGTCCGAATATTTGGATACTAAACAGAGGCACAGGCTGATTTCTAGAAAAGCCAGAGTTACAGAACTCAGGCTTGCTGTCTGCAGACCCAGGCCGTTTGCTCAGTGTGGGTTACCTGTGAAGTACAGTCAGACCATGCCAAGATTGGCTCCTTCCAGAAAAGCTGATGTTACCTGATGCCCCAAGAGTTGCTGCTGTTCCCTGTATGTGGATTCCCTCAGAAACATCATTTTAGACGTGCTGGGACTTAATCTTTTGGAAATATTGAGGCCAGTTATGGGATCTAACAGCACACCTCATAGTTTCTCTCATTCTTTATTACTGCTCCAAAGCTGAACTACACAATTTAACCAATACTTTGTTAGTTTGCTAGACTCACTGTCCCACTTCCTCCACCTCCTACTCTGCTGTAATCCATCACCATCTGGCTTCCGTCACCTGATCTACCCCTAAATTTGAACATGCCAAGGATGCAAGTGTTGGATTTCAATATTGCAGCGTCAGATAGCTGACAGACTTCTTCATGTACACACATATAATTTTTCATAAATGCATAAATTGGATCATGTACATAATTTTTAAAAAGTTTTATTTTTTACCTTTACACCTAGCTTTCTCTTCCCCCATATCATCCCTCCCAATCTATGTTAATAACCTAGTATGTATCCTTCTTACATATTAAAGTATGCTAATGAGGTATAATTTACATTCAATAAAATGTAAGTGTACAAGTTTTGACAAATAGGTTCAGTTGCGTAACCAAGATAACATTTCGTCCCCCGAAGAGCACACCCTGTTCCCTTTTGCAGTCAGTTCACTTCCCCTTCCATGTAAATAGGATCTTGTGCTTGGTAAATTTCACTTAGTATAATACTTTCTAGATGCATCCCCATTTGGACATTTTTGCCTATTATGAATAAAACCTTTTTATTTAAGTTCACACTTTCCTGTGAAAATAGGATTTCTGTTCTATGGGGTTGACTTCTTATTGATAGATCATCTGCCATATGTGTGACAAAACTTCCCCTGATTTTGCTGTCCATCCATGTAGCTTATGGCAACTTTGATCATATCCAAACTTGTAATTTTGTTATAGATAGTATGACTTTCCTTCCTTAGATTCCCTGAGTTAAGATGACCTCCCCTCGAGTTTTTGGCTGTCTTGCAGGTTCATCCAACTTGTCCTGAATTGCTTTCGTCTTGGTGGCTCCCCATCAGACTTGCTACCTTCATTATTTGTTATTAGATAAGTGCCATCACCACTTGACCAGCTTTAGCTTGAGTCAGACGCCTGAGAGATTCACAGTCTTCCCACGATAGCCCCCAGCCGCACTGAACGAGATGCAGAAAAACGTGGAAGCATGAAAACGTACGTTATGCGAAAGCAACATATTTATTGTCAAGCACTTTTGTAGCTTTTTCTTTTTTCAGGGGGAGGGTCTTTCAACGAGTACTTTGAGAATCTGATCTAAGCTCTGTACCTTGTCTCCAGAAGAATAAGCATAGATGTAAAATTTTGCACACTACTTCAGGAGGTTTATCAAAAACCCTTTGTTGACCTCAAGTTAAATCTAGTATAGGCTGAATGGAGGGGAATAAGGAACCAGGCTGAAGGAAATATTGGGAAGGATTGGGTAAATCCTATCCTAAAAAGTTTTGACTTTTCTCCAGTAGAAATGTCAAGACATTTTTAAGATTAGACTTTTAAACTTTAAAAAATACATATTTATAGGAGGCAGAATAATGGCCCTCCTGCCACCCTCTGCAGAGCTGAATCTCCAGGGCCTGGGAATCAATTACCTTACATGACAAAAGGGACTTTGAAGTTAGGATCAAAGCTAAAGACCTTGAGATGGGGAAATTATCCAAGGTTATCTTCGAGGGTCCTCGAATCTAATCAGTTGAATCCTTAAAAGTGGAAAGGAGGGGTAGAAGAGTAGGTCAGGGAGATTCGATGAGAGGTGAACTCAACCTGCTGGCTTTCAAGAAGGAAGAAGGGAGCTACAAACCAAGGAATGTGGGTGGCATCTGGATGCTGACAGCCAGCAAGGAAATGGGGTTCTCAGTTCTACAACTGCAAGGAACTGAATTTTGCCAACAACTTAAATGGGTGAGGAAACAGATTCTCCCCTCGAGCCTCTAGAAAGGAACAGGGCTGAAGCCAACAGCTTGGTTTTAGCCTGGTGAGACCCACGTCAGACTTATGACCTGTGGAACTGTAAGATAAACTTAAGTCACTCGGTTTGTGATCATTTGTTATGGTAGCAATGGAAAACTAATACAAGTTCTCATAAGTTTAAATTGTAGAGATATAGTTCAAGTATCAAGTTACCATAGTTATGCCACTTATGGTAACATCTAATATGAAATGCTTCGCAGACTCAAGGTACAATTGTTAACTTTTATTTTCCAATTAATTTTTTAATTGGAATACACATCTGAATAATTAGCAGAAATCCATAATCTCCAGTCTTTGAAGTCATCGTCAATTCTAGGGGCTTGACACAGTCCCCCAGATATTCAATCAGCTTCCAGAACCTCTTTGGTTTGCATTTGCTTCTCACTGCCACATGGTGTCGCTGTTGGAATGGGTTCCACACAGTAGAAGATGGTCTTCTGCAGCAAGGGTGCCAAACCGGCCAAGACTCCCATACAGGTTTCCAGGATTCTTTAGCAGGTAATTTCCTCCATGCCTACTCCATTCGAGGAAGGCTGCCAAGTTTCAGTTCCTAGTGCTAAGCAGCTGTCAACTGAGTTGTGAGAGCTATAAATTCTAGATGTCAGGTTTTTTTAAAAAATATGTATTTTGCAAATATTTCCCCTCAGTCTGTGGCTTATTTTGTGTTCCTTAAACATTATCTTTTGAGGAAAAGAAGTGTTTAATTTTGATGAAGTCTAATTCTTTTTTTTTTTCTTCTTTGGTTTGTGCTGTGTTCTATCTAAGAAATTTTTGCCTGATGAACCTCAGAAACATTTTCTAGAATTTTCACAGTTTTTGGCTTTACATTTAGGTACATGATCATTTCAAGTTATGTTTTTATATGGTGTGAGGTAGGGGTCAAGGATTTATTCATTCATTCATTTGCTTGCATATGGATGTCCAATTGCTCCAGCAATGGACAATGTTGACTAGCTTTTCTACATTGGATTGACATGGTATCTTTGTTGAAAATTGATTTTTACTATATACAAGTATAATTGATTTTTTACATTGATCTTGCATCCTGCAGCCATGTATTGATTCTAGTAGATTTTTCTGTGTTTCTTTGGAGTTTTCCTGTAGACAATCATTTTATGATTGTACATGGGGACAGTTTTATTTATTCCTTTGAATCTAAATAGCTTATATTTATTTTTCTTGTTCCTTACTAAATTGGCCTTATTAATTATTACCTTATTAAATTATTAAGTAAATACAATGTAGAGTGATAAGGGTGGATATTCTAGCCTGTTCCAGACCTCAGGGGGAAGGCATTCACTATTAAGTATGATGTTATCTGTGGGTTTTTCCAACATGCTCTGAATATTATCAAGTGCTTACTCTCCATCTACTGAGATGATCAGATGAATTTTCTTCTTCAGTTTGCTGATATGGTGAATTACACTTATTGATTTTCAAATGTTAAAACCAAATTTTCAAATGTTAAACAAAATGTTCCCTCCTTTTTTATTTTCCAGAAGTTTGTCTAAAATTGATGCTATTTTTTTCCATAAATGTGTGATAGAATTTTCCTATGAAGCCATCTGAGTCTTGAGTTTTCTTTGTTCAAATATCTTTAACTATAAATTGATTTTATTGAATTTATTAATAGATATGGGGCTGTTCAGGTTATCTTTTTCTTCTTGTGTAAGCATTGGTAGTTTGTGTCTAGGTAATTTGTTTTTTCTGATTTGTGGTTTATTGCTATAAAGTTATTAATACTAGCTCCTTATTTATCTTTGTAATATCTGTGGGAACTGTAGTGATGTATCCTCTTTAATTCCTGATATCGGTAATTTGGGGCTCCTCACTTCTTTTCTTGATAAGCTTGGCTGGAAGTTTATGTCATTAATTGACATTTTCAAAGAACCCACTTTTGGTTTTATTGATTTTTCTCTATTGTTTTTTCCTCTGTTGTCAATGCTATTTGAGTCTGCTCTTATCTTTATATTTCCTTCCTGACACTTGTTTTGGTTTAATTTGCTCTTATTTTTCTAGTTTCTTCTAAGGTGGAAGCTTAGATCATTGATTTGAGGCCTTTCTTCTTTTCTAATATATAAAAGTGAATGTGGGGCTTCCCTGGTGGCGCAGTGGTTGAGAGTCTGCCTGCCGATGCAGGAGACACGGGTTCGTGCCCCAGTCTGGGAAGATCCCACATGCCGCAGAGCGGCTGGGCCTGTAAGCCATGACTGCTGAGCCTGTGCGTCCAGAGCCTGTGCTCCACAACGGGAGAGGCCACAACAGTGAGAGGCCCGCGTACCACAAAAAAAAAAAAAAAGTGAATGTGACACATTTCTCTGTATACACTACTTTAAGAGGCTTCCCAAATTTTGAGATGTTGTTTTCATTAAATTCAAAGTATTTTACAATTTTCCGTTTTATTTCCTCTTGGACTAGTGGGTTATTTATAAGAGTGTTGTTTAGGGATTTTTCCAGTTATATTTTTGTGGTGATAACAAGATCTAGTCTTGTAGCAACTTTGAAGCTTGTAATACAGTATTGTTGACCATAGTCACCATGCTGTGCGTTAGAGCTCTAAGACTTACTTATCTACTCTTTGCAAGTTTGTACCCTTAAAAAACATCCCGCCAATGCCCACCCCATCTTCATCCCAAGCCCTGGTAACCACCATTCTGCTCCCTGTTTTTTACGAGTTTGGCTTTTTAAATTTTAAAATATTTATTATTAATTAATTTATTTATTTAATTTATTGATATAATTGACATGTAAACTTGTGTAACTTCAAGGTGTACAACATGTTGATTTGATACATTTATATATTGCAATAGGAAATAGCACCATACTGTTAACTAACACCTCTATTTCATCATGTAATTACCATTTCTTTTTTGTGGTGGGAATAATTAAGATCTTTGTTAATTGCAAAATTTTACAGTTTCTGAGCAATCAATTATTTATTATAAAAGAATTAATATCAATTGAGAAACATTTCCAAAATGCTGATTTAAATCTATATCCACTTATTGAGCTTGATAATGTCTCTTGCAAATGATTCAGAAGTTTTGATAAGGTTGGTTTATTTTTCATTGCTAAACAAGAGAATCATTTTATTATGTCTCAGATGTAACTTTTACCTGTGAGATTTAATTACCTCAATTAGCAAAAAGTATACTGCCACAGCAAAAAATATTATATAGTTGAAGATTCTCCTCCAATATATCAGTGTAGCGCTTTCATTGTGATGTTTTTTGAAGTAACTTTACGTATACAAGGTTAATTGGAAACCTTGATACTCCTAGCAGCAATGTTTTCTTGACAGGAGATTATCTGAGATTAAGGGAATTGATTAGATCTGTAAAGAAGATGACAGATGAAGCTTAGAATGAATGATGACCCAGACAGTGATTAGAACACTTTTTCTCCATTTACATTGCAGTCAGTCACACATAGCATTTTATTCTCACAGGTAAGATTTTCAAGGAAACTGCTAGGCTTCAGATTGAGGGAACAAGAAGGATTCTTTTTGGCATAAGGATGAAGGTAACTATTTCATACCTTGTAAGACAAAGGCACACATATATGTTTTAACAACAGAGTCATCTAGTTGAATTATTCTTGTCTGCCTTGGGTGGTATTTGCTAGGTGTATTTAGAGAAACGGATCTATTTACAGACACTCCCATCTCTTTCTCACTCTCTGAAATCGAGGAAATTGAGGAAAAATCCTTTCTGTGTTTGCTTGGACACAGTTATGTTTGATGGGCCTTCATCAGAATATAAATTGATCAGTCTCCTAATCCTCCACTTTGAAATAAAGTACTCAGCCATTATTGACTCCCAGAAATATTTATTGGCCTGTAAGTTTGTCCTCCACACATTGGCACAAATATCTCGTTCACCAAAGTGGTTATAATGATGGAAATAAAAGCTGAAGCATCAATTTGTAATGGGTGGAAGGAGGTGGGGAGCAGCTGTGTTCAGTGGATTGATTGCTGTTTGTACCCTTGGGCATTTTCCAGAAAGCCCTTTCATATTTATTCTTATCATGTTTCAGAGGCATGAACCTAAGGGACTGCCACTTAATGTCTGTAGTTGGGAAACTCGAGACCAATTTTCTTGGATGCTCAATGGGAAGGACATAGGTACCACTTTATCCCTCAGATTTTAGGTCTTAAATTATTAATAACCTGTTTGTAATTGCTTTTATTTTGTGTCAGCTGAACTTGGCATATTACAAAGAGTTCTACAACCAACCAAGAGTTCTTGGCATATTACAAAGAGTTCTTAGTACATAATAAAGGCAGAGTAAATATTTATTACAGGTAAAATGAATGAAACTTTTGTTTTTACTTTAAAAAAATTGAAATGCCATTGTTTAGAGTTCAAGATAAACTTTTAAGCATAAAGCTGTTTAAGATAAAAACCAGTTAATTCTCTTAGTGCTTACGTATCTCTAATAGCTTTTGCCATTTTAGTGTCATGCTGTCTGAATTTTAATCTATCCGAGGAGTTACCTTGTTTGTCTTTTTTATTAACATTTTATTATTTTTTAATCCCAATGTTTCAGGAGCTTTTATTTTATCACTTCTTTTTTGTAGGCTTGTTTTTGGGATTTCAGATTTTGGAATCTCTGATATTTTAAAACTAAATTACTGGCCAAGAACCTTTCAGTCATTCTTTTATAAACATTCTGGTTTTAAATACCTACCATCTAAACAGCAATCAATCAAGAAAAGAATAAAAAGCCAATGAGGTCAATTATTCTTCTGTCCAAACTCCAAATTGATAGTCTTCAATTCTGATATCGGTTTTGTCTAATTATTTAAAGCTTTGGCAAACGTTTTGACAGGACATTTGATGTTAAGTGTGTTATTCTCCCTTCCTCCCTCCCTCCCTCTTTTTCTTTCCTTCTCTTTCTCTCTCCATCTCCCACCATTCTTCCTTCCTTCTTTCCTTCCCTCCTTTCTTCCTGCATTTCACAGGGATTTTCAAGATTCATCCTCCTAAGGTCACTTATTACATTAAAAGTTCAATGTGTTTATTTTATTATTATTTTAAAAAGATTTATTTATTTATTTGGCTGTGCCAGGTCTTAGTTGCGGCATGCGGCTCCTTTAGTTGTGGCATGCATGTGGGATCTAGTTCCCCGACCAGGGATCGAACCTGGGCCCCCTGCATTGGGAGTATGGAGTCTTAACCCCTGGACCACCAGGGAAGTTCCCAATGTATTTTAATGCATAAAACACCAGCCATCTAGGACAGTTCCATTTAAAATGACGAGAAGAAGGAGTAGTTTGCTCTAAAGTCCACATTCACTTTGAAATAAGAATTGTGCCTCCAGAGTGAAAAAGAACTGTGAATAGGCTTTGTCACAGTAATTATACTATCGGCCTGCAGAGCTATGTTGGCAAAGGTGCTGGTGTTCAGGAGACTCTTCTAGTCCTGGATCTTCCACCCACCTAATATCATTACTTCTTCTGCTTAAAGTCACCTCCATGGGGTGAGAAACTTGATCACTTAAAGAAGCCACCCAGTCTCTCTCTTGAACATCACCTAATGCTAATTCTCCACATAGCCCTTACTACTCACTACTTGATATTTTCCTTGTTTGTTTCTTTTGATTATCCTCCTGGAATTTAAGCTTCAGAAGCTTTATGTCTTTTTTTCTTTGCTGAATATCTGGCATGTAGAAGAGAGCCGGGAATATACCATATCTCATTGACTAGCATGACATCAACTGTAAGATACACCATCATTTTACATACGTATGAAAAAAAATGCCACCATTTATGCTGTGGGACAATGCCTTCTTGTCACTTTAGGCTTTTAATTTTAATATATTGAAGAGCTCTTTTAGATTTGTTTAGAAAGAACATAAATTTATCATACAGCAAAAATAAATGGTTGAGCTATTCCTGAAACAACTTCTCACTCAGAATCCAAACCTCCAGTATAAATTTTCAGTGAAAATTGCCAGTACATACATTTTTCCACACAATATCATGGTCTGTGTCATCAAGTGCATCAGTGAAGCCGTATTTCTTAAAAGATTGCTCCATTATTGTCTTCGTGATTTTTTTCCCAGATGGTGACACTCGCTCTGCAAGTTTTGATGCTTGTGGAAAGTCAACGCCTGGCAGACAGCAACTCTAAGACTCACCCAGATTTCAGAGAGGTCAAAATGTGAGAAACTGTACATCCATGCATTGCAAGAATAGGGTTGTAGATACTCAGTAAATAAATGATTTTTGAATACTTAAAGAAATGACTCTTGTCAACTCTCTCTGTCCTTGGGCAAGCCAGTTTATTCCTTGAGCCTTATTTTTCTCATTTAGAAAATTAAGGTGTTAGACTAGAAGCCCCCTAAGATCCGTTTTGCTAAAAGAAAAATTGTTAAGTGCTTTGTAAGGGGCTGTAGTTGTATAAGACAGTATAGTGTTGGTGAACCATTAAAAAATACTCTGTCCAACATGGTCTTCAAAGGTTCAAGGTTTCAGTTCAAACAGTAAGAATTCCACCCATCTGTCCTTTCAGATAATTGATGGGAGATGCAAGAGCTCAGCTCAGAAGGTATAAGGTATGTGGAGTGTGGGCATTCTCACCACACTTAGCTGGCCCCTTTCTTTTTTTTTTTCTTTCTTCCTTCCCTGTGGTACGTGGGCCTCTCACTGCTGCCTCCTCTCCCGTTGCGGAGCACAGGCTCTGGACGTGCAGGCCCAGCGGCTGTGGCTCACAGGCCCAGCCGCTCCGTGGCATGTGGGATCCTCCCGGACCAGGGCACGAACCCGTGTCCCCTGCATCGGCAGGCGGACCCCCAACCACTGCGCCACCAGGGAAGCCCTGGCCCCTTTCTTTATGTGCCTGGTTGTGGCTGGTGAGTGAGTATACAGCACACAGAGTACTGCCATTAGAGAGAAAAACTAATCATTGAGAGGATTTACAGACAGGAAGAAATGTATGCTTAACCTCTATATGGCTCAGGATGTAAGGAAGGGATGACCTCTGGACCCTTTGCCAAGGTTAGAAAGTACTTGGAGGGGCCAAGCAGAGAGCAGGACTCAGGTTGCAGCTGTGGTAAGAGGACAATCTGGCCCGACTGCAGGTGACCCAATTGGGCAGAATTTAAAGAATCTTGGTTGTCAAGTTTTGTCTTGGTTCTCTCTATACATAGCCCTCAGAGTCTTGTATCTCCAGATGTGGCTGAATGGACACTTTGTGAATACAGAATTGTTCCTTTATAAGCCTGAAGTCAATGCCTACAAATTTGGGGAGCAACTCCATGAACCACCAGATAACCCATGTAGGTATGCACAACATCCAGCTTAAAAATGTCTATAGGCGCTGCCTGACATGACTACCTACATCAATTAATCTCTATGGCCTTGAACTTGCTGTATACCTCGCTATGTTTCAAGAGGCCCTATGTTAGACACAGTGACCTCCTGCACATCAGTGAGAGGATTGAAACTAGAATAAGGAAAGCTGGGATTGGTTTCTCCTTTGTTTCTTCTATTACTGAAAGTATCCGACTATTGTAATTAATTGCTTCCTGCCTGTTTCTTTCCTTAGGTTATGAGATACTCCCCAGAGAACTGAGGAACAACAAAGAAGTACATTATTAACTAAAATCAGCACATTCCTTTTTTTTTATTTTTTTACCGTCCTGGAATAGATAATTTATCGTAGTTTTATGCCTCAGGAAACATTCCATTTTGGTTACAAGACACAGAAAGAGGCTGTCTTAAACTTGCCTCACAGACACCTTCATATACTTGGCATGGTGCTAACGCCTCCTACTGCCGTGGGATTTGTTCTTTCTCAGCGTAATTGGAAATTCTCCTTCCAGGTCAGAATCAAAGAAGGATTAGAAAGAAGTCCATTTCAACATTTAAAGACCACTTCAAGAATACTTATAATATCCTGCCAGTTATGAATATATTACATTTACTAAAATTTTCTAAGTACCCTGCCAAATTTTTTCTTAATATTATAATCAAAAGTATTTAGTTATTGGTATTTTTGTAGCCACTGAAAATGCCAAGTAATTATATACAGAATATATTTTCTCCTTTGAAACTTCAAAGCCCCAGAGGTTCAGACTATAATGGCCACACTCTTCCAGATATATTATTCATTATAGACTAGCTCTCAAGAATCCTACATTATAGAAAACTAATTACCTGCTACATTTTAAACCACACGTATGCTAATTTACATTATGAGCATTTTGAACAATCTTTCACTCCAGGTCAACTATTTATTTATTTATTTTTTTAATAATAAAGGCACTGAACATTTTTTGGTAAAGCTTAAAAAAAATTAGGGAAATTTGACTAGTGAAGAATTTGACAGAATTCATTATTAGATGCATGATAAACAAGTATAATGGAAGATGGGTAAGAAATTTATGTTCTGGGCCAACTGTTTAAATATAAGTCTTTATTGCTTTATGATTCTGTACAGATGCTAAGGCCTGAAATGGAGGTGATAAGAGATGTGTCTACCTATTGAGGATGTGAAAGACACCACTTGTCCGTTTGCAGGCAACACCTTGGAGAGGATGAGGTAGGATGCTTTTTCTAGGTGCCCTTCTGCCCGTACAAGGAAGCTTCCCAAAGGATAGTATATGGAATTATATGCATGGTAAATTTGGGTTTACAGTAAGTCCCCTACATACGCACCTTCAAGTTTCGAACTTTCAAAGATGCGAACATGCGTTCAACATGTCCAATCACGTTAAGTTAGCTCACGTGTCTGGCGTGCATTTTCACATGCGTGTATCCTCTACAAATGGTTGTGCTTTTGTGTACTTTACAGTACTGTATAGAGCACAGTAGTACAGTATCTTTATTTCAAGGCCAGGATGTCTGGAAGCAAGCGTAAAAGCAGCCGTGATGTAGCTGGTGCTGCTAAGAAGCGCCAAGTGATAACAATGGAAACAAAAGTGGAAATAATCGAGAGAGTGGGGCGAGGCTAAAAGAGGTGGACGTTGCTTATAGCAAGAATTGTTCAACCATCAGCACGATTCTAAAGACAAAATCATGGAACATGTGAAGTCTCCTGTGCCAATGATGTCGACAGTAATATTGAAGAAGCACGGAAAAGTGATGGAAGAGATGGAGAAACTTCTCAGTGTGTGGATGCAGGGTCAGCATCAGCATCGAGTCCCGCTCAGCTTAGTGCTGATTCAAGAGAAAGCTAAAGGCCTTTATGAAGACTTGAAGAAGGAACATGGCAAAGAATCAGAGGGCTCATCTTTTAATGCCAGCCATGGCTGGTTTCATTGGTTCAAGGCTAGAGCCAACCTTCACAATGTAAAAGTGAGTGGTGAGGCAGAGTGTGCAGATATGGTAGCTGCCTGGGAATTTCTTGAAATGCTTTGAGAAATTATTGGTGAAGGCACGTATTTACCTGAGCAGGTTTTTTTTTTTTTTTTTCGGTACGCAGGCCTCTCACTGCTGTGGCCTGTCCCGTTGCGGAGCACAGGCTCTGGACGCACAGGCTCAGCGGCCATGGCTCACGGGCCCAGCCGCTCCGCGGCATGTGGGATCTTCCCGGACCGGGGCACGAACCTGTGTCCCCTGAATCGGCAGGCGAACTCTCAACCACTGCGCCACCAGGGAAGCCCCTAAGCAGGTTTTTAATGTGGTTGAGACAGGACTATACTGGAAGAGGATGCCAAACCGAAGTTACATCAGTAAGGAGGAAAAGTTGATGCCAGGCTATAAAGCAACAAAGGATAGGCTAACTCTTGCTTGGTGGCAATGCTTCCAGGGATATGAAGCTGAGGCCTCTCTTAGTTTTTCAGAGAACACAAGAACCCTTAAAATCATAGCCAAGGGCTCTCTTCCTGCCGAGTGGAAGAGTAACCCCAAAACCTGAGTTACACAGACCAGTTTCCAGTACTGGTTTTTCCACCACTTTATCCCAGAGGTAGAGAAATATTGCTTGGAGAAGGACATCCCATTCAACATTCTTTTGCTGCTCGACAGTGCTCTGGACCACTCCTCGCTCAAGGACGACTTTCATCCCAATATCAAAGTAGTGCATCTGCCACCGAATACTATGTCCCTCATCCAACCTATGGACCAGGGAATTATAGCAACTTTCAAGAAATATCTATGTCACACTTTTCATCAGGCAGTAAACGCGTGTGATGAATCAGGAACAACCTTTTGACAGTTTTGGAAGGCCTATAACATCTACAGTGCATAAAAAACATTGACTTTGCTTGGCATGAGGTTATGGCCATCACCGTGAATGGGGTTTGGAAGAACCTCTCCTTGCTGTTTGTTCACAATTTTTGTGGATTTGAGAAGGTGGATGAGGAGTCCAAAGAGGTCTTCAGCAACTCAGTGACCCTCAGCGAGTAGCTGGAGCTAGATCTGCAAGAGGACGACTTCACTGAATTCCTTGTGTGCAACACGAGGAGATAACTAATGAAGACCTGATGGAACTGGAGGCCCAGAGAAAGGATGAAGAGAGACAAGAGGAAGAAGTAACTGAAGAACTGAAGAGATTCACAGTGCAGGAAATGGCAAGGGGATTTTCTTTATTTGAGGAGGCACTGTTAGTTTTTGAGGCACAGGACCGGAACACAGAACTGTACATGAAGGTTGCAGCAGCCGTTCAGAATGCAATCCAGTGCTACCATGTCATCTATGATGAGAAAAAAAAGAGCTACTACCCAGACATCACTGGATCATTTTTTCAAGAGGGTAGATAGAATTGATTCCAGCGAGGAACCAGACCCTGTGCCATCAGCGTCAGGCGTGAGTGAAAGTGCAGCCTGCCCTCCGTCTCCTGTTGCTGACGATCCCTCAGCTCTACCATCTCCCCCCTCCTCTCCCTCCTCCAGTCAGTAACTCTTCCTGCCTGTTCACTCGATGCCAGCCCCTGTATGCCAGCTGTTGGACTGTACTGCTGTACTTTTCAAGGTACTGTACTGTAAGATTAAAAATGTTTTCTTTATTTTTTGTGTTTGTTTGTTTTTTATGTATTGTTTGTGTGAAAAGTATTATAAACCTACTACGGTACAGTACTATATAGCTGATTGTGTTAGTTGGGTACCTAGGCTAACTTTGTTGGACTTAAACAAATTGGACTTACGAACCTGCTCTCAGAATGGGACTTGTTCCTATGTAGGGGACTTACTGTACCCAGACCAGTCTGCTGTCCATAAAGTTTATTCTTTGCTACAGCTTTTAGGGAAGGATATTCAAAACTCGTCTCATGTGTAAGTGTTCAAAAACCCTGGGAAGGCCTGACATATTATCACATACAGAATGACCATAGAGAAAACTTCAACAATAATAGCAAACCAGGCACGACTGTATTAGTGACACCTAGAACACAGAGCATTTCAAGTCAAGCTCTCTCCATTAACCCCATCACTCTGCACTGAAGTCTCATTCATTTAGAATGCAATTAAATTCCTGCAAGAGTCTTTATGAATTGTCCCCTTCCACCCTCTCAGATGGCAGTTCTTACCGCTGTCTCCCAGACATCCCAGCTTCCTCTGCTTTAAGGTGGCTACAATGTCTCTTGTTCAGTGTTTCATAAGTATTTATACAGGTCTACAAAAAATATATATATAGGTGTACATATATATATGTAATTATTTAAATAGCAGTGCTTTATAGTTTTCAAAGTACCTTTACCTTTTTTCTTTGATTTCTATCTTGTTTCCAGAAACTTTCTATCAGTTTCTACCAGTTTTCTAAAAACTCTCCTATACTTGATATTAGATTATTAAGGTATTGATATATAAAGTATATCAATTACTTTCAGTAGAATTAATTGATAATGTAAATGAGTGAATCAGTGTGGCATGTTGGTGCCACTGAAAAAGTACAGCAAAAGATGGGAAAAGCATGTTTATTTGCTGTCAGGAAATACATGAAAAAGTCAGTGGCACTTCAGACCCAGGGACACACACAGAATGAAAGTGAGGGGATGGAAAATGATATTCCATGCAAATGGAAATCAAAGGAAAGCTGGAGTAGTAGCAATACTCATATCAGACAAAATAGACTTTAAAATAAAGACTGTCATAAGTGACAAGGAAGGACACTACATAGTGATCAAGGGATCAATCCAAGAAGAAGATATAACAATTGTAAATATATATGCACCCAACAGAGGAGCACCTCAATACATAAGGCAAATGCTAACAGTCATAAAAGGGGAGATTGACAGTAACACAATAATAGTGGGGGACCTTAGCACTCCACTTACACCAATGGACAGGTCATCTGGGCAGAAAATTAATTAGGAAACACAAGCCTTAAATGATACATTAGAGCAGATAGACTTAAATGATATTTATAGGACATTTGATCTGAAAGCAGCAGAATACATTTTCTTCTCAAGTGCACATGGAACATTCTCCAGGATAGATCACATCTTGGGTCACAAATCAAGCCTTGGTAAATTTAAGAAAATTGAAATAGTATCAAACATTTTTTCCAACCACAATGCTGTGGTTTACAGGAAAAAAACTGTAAAAAACACAAACACATGGAGGCTAAACAATATACTACTAAATAACCAAGAGATCACTGAAGAAATCAAAGAGGCAAAAAGGCACATGAACCCCAATGCTCATTGCAGCACTGTTTACAATAACCAGGACATGGAAGCAACCTAAATGTTCATCAAGAGGAATGGATAAAGAAGATGTGGTACATATACACAATGGAATATTACTCAGCCATAAAAAGAAATGAAATTTGGTCATTTGTAGAGATATGGATGGACCTAGAGACTGTCATACAGAGTGAAGTAAATCAGAAAGAGAAAAGCAAATATCATATATTAATGAACATATGTGGAATTTGAAAAAAATTGGTCTAGGCAATCTTATTTACAAAGCAGAAATAGAGACACAGACGTAGAGAACAGACGTATGGATACCAAGGGGGAAAGGGGTGGGTGAGATGAATTGGGAGGTTGAGATTGACATATATACACTATTGGTACTATGTATAAAATAGATAACTGGGACTTCCCTGGTGGTCTAGTGGTTAAGAATCCGTCTTCCAATGAAAGGGATGTGGGTTTGATCCCTGGTGGGGAAACTAAGATCCCACATGCCACGGGGCAGCTAAGCCCGAGCACTGCAACTATTGAGCCTGCACACCACAAATAGAGAGCCCATACACCACAACTACTGAGCCCACGCACTCTGGAGCCCATGTGCCACAACCAGAGAGAAGCCCATGTGCTGCAACAAAGAGCCCATGTGCTGCAATGAAAGATCCCACGTGCTGCAACTAAGACCCAATGCAACCAAATAAATAAATAAATATTAAAAAATAAAATTAAATTAAAAATAAAATAGATAACTAATGAAAACCTACTGTATAGCACAGAGAATTCTACTCAGTGCTCTGTGGTGACCTAAATGAGAAGGGGATATATGTATACGTATAGCTGATTCACTTTGCTGTACAGTATAAAGTAACACAATATTGTAAAGCAACTATACTCCAATGAAAATTTTTTAAAGTCAGTGGCTGCAATGAGAGAAGGCAGACTGGAAGAAAGAATTTTATCCCAGTCCTTCTGGAATCAAGGTAGCATAAGGTGTACAGATGCAGAACAGAGTGACTCAGTGAGCTAGGATTCAATTAGTGGAAGGTAAAGAAGCTGCTTTTAGGGGAAAACTTGTGAATCATGAGACAACAGCATCAAACCAGGGTGAAAAGTCACGCATCCTTAGATTGGAAAATCTGTCCTGTTTTTATGCCTCTCTTGTATGAAGGTGATAATAGCTCGCTCCATCATGGTGCCACTTAATGAGAGTAGAAAACCTGGGCTCACATGCTCTCAACAGCAAGAATAATTAATATGTGTGTTCAGATTCTATTTATGCTTCTGCTGTGAATGGAAGTCATCTTCTAGGTTGAATGAAAACAATATTTTTAAAAAATTGGAGTATAGTTGCTCTGCAATATTATCCAAGTTACAGGTGTACAATATAGTGATTCACTATTTTCAAAGGTTATACTCCATTTATAGTTATTATAAAATATTGGCTACATTCCCTGTGTTGTACAATATATCCTTGTAACTTATTTTTATACCTAATAGTTTGTACCTCTTCCTCCCCTAACCCTATATTGCCCTTCCCTCCCTTCCCTCTCCCCACTGGTAACTACTAGTTTTTTCTCTATATCTGTGAGTCTGCTTCTTTTTCCTTATAGTCATTAGTTTGTTGTATTTTTTAGATTCCATGTGCGGGTTATATCATGTGGTATTTGTCTTTCTTGTCTGACTTACTTCACATAGCATAATGCCCTCCAAGTCCATCCATGTTGCTGCAAATAGCAAAATGTCATTCTTTTTTATGACTGAGTACTATTCCATTGTGTATATGTACCACATCTTTATCCATTCATCTGTTGATGAACACTTAGGTTGGTTCCATATCTTGGCAACTGTAAATGATGCTGCTAAGAACATTGGGGTGCATGTATCTTTTTGAATTAGTGTTTTTGTTTTTTCCATTTGAATGAAAACACTCTTACCTGCCTCATCCTAGCTCCAATTCCAGCCACTGAGAACTGGGTATTGATGGAATGGGCTGTGCTCACTTGCTCAGCTCTCAGCTTTCCGCTCCTTTATTCAGGATATGACAGAAGATCGACAGAAACTACTCATGTGTATTTGACACATCTCCGAGGTTTTGAGGTGTGAAGCTAAATGGTTTGGTTTAAAAGCCAGACCACTGAAGAATGTTGAATAAAGGTGCTGTAAGCAAAAGGGAGGATGAGGGCTTCCCTGGTGGTGCAGTGGTTGAGAGTCCGCCTGCCAGTGCAGGGGATACAGGTTCGTCCCTCGGTCCGGGAAGATCCCACATGCCGCGGAGTGGCTGTGCCCGTAAGCCATGGCCGCTGAGCCTGTGCATCCAGAGCCTATGCTCCGCAATGCGAAAGGCCGCAACAGTGAGAGGCCCGCGTACCGCAAAAAAAAAAAAAAAAAAAAAGGTGATACACCCTTCTCCCTCCCCCAGTAAACTTTTCAAAGAGACACTGGCCTGGCTCACAATGGGAGCGTCCTGCCATGAGCTATTTTATGGCAGACTGTATCTCCAGTTCCACATGCTTTTCAGAACTTTGCCTTTCCCCACCAAGAAATGGGGTAATTCTTTTCTGCTTGAAATTGGAACTAGAATCCAAGGAATAAAGTAGAAGAGATGTTGGCCAACTTCTGAAGCTACATTATAAAAAGGTGATACAGTCAGTCCCTCCCGCCCCCACCCCATCTCTCTCTCAATACTAGGCCTTGGAATCTAGCCACCATGTTTTTTTTTTAATTGAAGTGTAGTTGATTTACAATGTTGTGTTAATTTCTGCTGTACAGAAAAGTGACTCAGTTATAGATACATACACACAAGGTTTATCTCAGGATATTGAATATAGTTCCCTGTGCTATACAGTAGGACCTTATTTTTTATTCATTTTGTAAATATTAGTTTGCATCTACTAACCCCAAACTCACATCTATGCCTTTCCCCCCCACCCTTGGCAACCACAAGTCTGTTCTCTATGTCTGTGAGTCTGTTTCTATTTTGTAGATAGGTTCATTTTTGTCATATTTTAGATTCTACATATAAGTGATATCATGGTATTTGTCTTTCTCTTTCTGACTTATTTCACTTAGTATGGTAAACTCTAGTTGCATCCATGTTGCTGCAAATGGCATTATTTCGTTCTTTTTTATGGCTGAGTAGTATTCCATTGTATACATGTACCACATCTTCTTTTTTTTTTTTTTTTTTTTTGGTACGTGGACCTCTCAGTGTTGTGGCCTCTCCCACTGTGGAGCACAGGCTCCGGATGTGCAGGCTCAGTGGCCATGGCTCACGGGACCAGCTGCTCCGTGGCATGTGGGATCTTCCCAGACCGGGGCACGAACCCGTGTCCCCTGCATCGGCAGGCGGACTCTCAACTACTGTGCCACCAGGGAAGCCCCCACATCTTCTTTATCCATTCATCTGTCAACCTAGCCACCATAGTTTGAAGATTAAATGTGAGGAGACCACATAAAGAAGCCATCAACCCCAACAGCCAGCATTACTGCCAGACATATGAGTGAGTTTTAAGCTGATTCCAGCCCTCACTTTGTTATGCAGCAGTTGATAAGGAATAACAGATTTCAAGTTCTTTGCTCACTGACTTTCATTTTGGAGGCTCACCATGTTCAAATTCTACGTGGTTTTCTTTGGCTTCTGCACGTGTCATACACTTCACTTGGAGTGCTCTTCTTCTGAGGAAATACGCATTCTTCATTTTTGTTCCCTAACGTAACTCAAAATCTCTTTTGAGACTATAGGGACTATTGCTATTCTCTTTATTCTGCATATCCCTACACACAATGATCTCCTATAGACTGTATTTTCATTCATGTTTGTTTTGTTTTTCTTTCTCTTTGCTTTCTCCCACAGAGTCAAGTCCTGAATATTGTGAATATTCAATTAGACTGCTAATGACTGGAATTTACCGGAGGGGCTGTGTGGTGTTGTAGGTTAAGAGCATTGGTTCCAGACCCAAACCACCCAGGTCAGGATAGTGGCTCTACCACTTGCCAGCAGTGTGCCTAGAATAAGCTACCTACTATCTGTATCAGTCAGGGTTCTACTAGAGAAACAGAACCACTAGGAGATATACACCCACACCCCCACACACAGAGATTTCTTTCAAGGAATTACACAACTGTGTGGTTTTGGCTGGGCAAGCCCAAAGTCTGTTTTCTTGCCACACCAGCTGACCAGATCCCAATCCTAGGCCACTCTAGCCATTTACCCTTTTCTTGCAAATTGGTGCCGGAACAATCTCTGTTTGACAGTAAGCCATGTGTAGGAGGCCTCATCCAGTCTCGGGTCTGCTGTCTCTCCCCTTCCTCCCAGTAGCTATTTTCAACCTTGTCTCCTCCTCTCTACTTTGTCAGAGGAAGGGAAATCCTGTCTCTTTTTCTCAGGCTAGTTTCTGTAACACAGTTTTAAGTCACATCTGTGCAGTTTCCCCCTAAAACTTCTCCAAATTCTAGTCCATCTCTTATTTTCAAGCTCTTCACTCTGCTTGTTCTTAAAATATAAACGTGTTCCTACTCTTCCCTACATCGGACTTTAGCTACTGGGCCTTCCTTTGTCAAACAAAGTTCTTTTTTCTCCCAGCTTTATTGAGCTACAACTGACATATAACATTAACATGAGGTAAGTTTAAGGTATACACATGTTGACTTGATACATTGAAAAATGATTACCACCAGGGGTTAGCCTACACTTTCATCATGTTACCTAATTACTATTCTTTCTTCCAGTGAGAACATTTAAGATTTCCTCTCTTAGCAGCTTTCAAGTATTTAATACAGTATTGACTATAATCACTATGCTGTACTTCAATCCCCAGAAATTATTCATCTTATAATTCAAAGTTCTTGAGAAAGGCATATGATTTGCTCTTTTTGCATCCTCACTTGTCATTCACTCTTCATGCACTAAAATCTGACTTCTACCTCAACCTTTCCATTGAAACTGCAGTCACAAGGTTGATGACCTAAAGCGTGGCTCCAAGAGATGACTAGAAAGCATCTTCAGCAATTTTGTTCAAATCTCTGTAGCTCTAGACAATGCTCACCACTCTACTCTGCTCGAACCCCTCTCTTCTCTTGGCATCCATGACACTCTTCTTATAGCGCATATCCCGTTAATATTTATAATTTCTCAGTCATCCATTTGCTCATATCAATACGACTTTATGTATTTTGCTCATATTCTCCAATCAAATATGGAAGAACCTGCACTTAGTCCAAAGGGGCCAGTCCCATGAAGTGTCAGGTGAAAAAGGAACTAAAGACTCTGATCAACCCATTGGGAAACCAGTTTTTCAGCTGCTATTATGTCTGTCACTTCCTCTCAGCGTTAGTGTGGAAAACCCATGAGATGTGAAGCCTTCAGTTCTCTTCTGTGAACAAAGAAAATGCTGACCTAGTTGAACAGGTGGGTTTACCTAGGCATAAAAGAGGTTGGGAACTTATATATGGCCAATTAAAAAAAAAATCTTGCATAACTAGGCATCATCACATTTCATGTAGAAGTTATTTTTCAATTACATGAAAATATAAATATTTCTCAGAATTTAGTCACTTCATGTAGGTTGGACATATAAAATCTATGTTATTTTGTATATTTTGGGGGGCAAACTAATTCTATTAGCATTAACTCCTTTGTTTATTATTTATTGACTGTGATTTCAACAGTTCCTGGCTTATACAGTGTTATTGGTGTTAAATTTGTGGGCTGTAAGCTTAGGGGATACATTTTGTAATCCACCATCTGCTATGAAAATGTGTGATAGTTTAGGGATGTCAAACTCTCAAGTATAGAGGAAGCTAAGGGGCTATATAACCACTGCCTCAACTGGCTAATGGGTAGCTGTAAAGAAAATGCGATCAACAAAAGGGGGTGTGAATGCCTCGAGGTAAATAGGATGAGCCAGTGGATTTCCTGAAGACCAAACAGGAAGAAATACACTGAAATCATAAGAGAAGGTAGGACACCAGCTCCATCTGTGTTGTTCTTCATTTCCACTTGAACAAACCACAATAAAAACAGCTGACATTTCTATCATGCTTCTTATATACAGATACTACTTCGAAAGCTTTACATCTATTAACTTTTTAATCTTCATGCAACAATCCTGTGAAGGACAAATTTTACTCTCCTCATTTTTTATTTTGTGGACTCCATGAAACACAGAATAATGAACTCTTTTCCCCAAAGTCACACAGCTAGCAGTGGCAAAACTGTCATTTCAATTTAAACTCTCTGAGCACAACATTGCAATAAACCTGGACAAAACTCTCTGAATCCATTTCCCCAATATGAGCGACGACCGCTGTTTCTGTTTTTCTTTTAATACATTTTTTATATCACTTCTTCTTTTGCCACAAGGGAAGAACAAAAAGGGCAAGTGATACTCTAGAACAAGGAAGTGCTTCTCCCCTGGGTACTTCTTATGATCCCAAAGACAATAAAAACAAGAAATTACTGCTGCTACTCCAGGGGCATCAAGGAGGTGCTGGAGGGCAGTGGGGTGATGGGCCTGGGAGCCAGGGGAGGGGCATGTGAGAGGGTCGGAGTGTTTTGAGGGCTTCTCCCAAGTCAGTGGTATTTTGGGTATTTATAATCCTTAGAAAAAGAAAGATGCACGTCTTCTTCTATTCCACTCTAGATTATTGGAAGCTGCTAAAATAGAAATAACTGCAAATGCTCAGCAAATGTTGAAAAAGAATCTTCTGATGGCCTTTTACTGGCTACATATAAAGTCATGTCTTGCTGATACTCCTTGTGGAGACTGAGGTGCTTTGATATTTATGTTGTTGAGGTTATAAAAATAAAGAAGTGGAAGAACTGTAGAAGTGAATCAACAAGACCACTTCCTAATATGGAACATATTCCCATTCTTACGGACAAAACTGTTTTTTCTTTTCGGTACGCGGCCCTCTCACTGTTGTGGCCTCTCCCCTTGTGGAGCACAGGCTCCGGACGCACAGGCTCAGCGGCCATGGCTCACGGGCCCAGCCGCCCCGCGGCATGTGGGATCTTCCCGGACCGGGGCAGGAACACGTGTCCCCTGCATCGGCAGGCGGACTCTCAACCATTCCGCCACCAGGGAAGCCCCAAAACTGTTTTTTGAATGACGTGATTTTTCTTCCGCAGATCCAAAAGACTTATTTTTGTCTTTTTGCTCTTTGGACTGTAGATCTTGGAAAAGGGGAATCTATTTTCACATTTCAATCTATTTTCACATTTCAATAATAAGCCTCAACAGCCTCTTTTTAAATACTTCCTGTGACAAGAATGGTACTACTCACAAGACAGCTTATTCTATTTTAAGAAATACAACTCAAAGTATGAGAACGTTGATATTGACAATCGGTAATTGTCAGAAAATGTTTTCATGATGTGTAAGTACAAAATATTCCTCATGGTCTGTGGCTGAGAAAAAGTCCATCTGACAGAGGTGTAGTCAGAACGTTGTTTGGGGTCTTTAGCAGTTTAAAAGACTCCTCAACTCTTCCTTATCTCCCCAATCCGTGTCTGGCCCCGTGGTTGCCCCCGAATGCTAGTGTTCATTCTCCATGCTCACCCCAAACTGGGACCTGAATCTAGGGACACGTTTTACTGCAGTCCCGTACTCGGCGACACCACCCGGCTGAGTTCTGGCACAGAGCAATCCTCCCAGTAGAATTTTTAGAATAGCAAACCTCTGCGATTCTATTTCCTAATTTTCAACTTGAGACAGCTTTTAATTTTTCTGACTTGAAGAGCCAGACCTCTAGCACAAAGAGCAACGTTGTTTCAAAATAGCATTGAAAAACTGTACTGGTAAACAAGAAAATTTCCCCTTTTAATTATATACTGACATGAACAAGTTAAAACTCGAATGAGAAAAGAGTTATCTTTTTAAAAATAAAATAGCCACATGGGAGTTCCCAGTGTGGCTCCATGACAATGGATACTACTCAACACTCTCTGGGAAAAAGAGTCAGAGAAGTAATTACTAGAAGTTGATTGTGTAATATTGGATTTGAAAATCATCCAAGATGTGAGTGTTGTCCTGGAATAGAAAGTTATGATAGCCCCAAACACCACAAGGTAATATTTGTTACAAGTGGTCCTGAAAGAATATGTATTGGAAGGAAACATTATCAATATTTTTAGCTGTTTTCCTTCAAGAGTGAGAGTGTAACAGATACACACTTGAAACAGTAAAGTGATGTATTTTTCTTCCCTTTAAATTGTGGTGTCCTGGGACTTTCCACCCAATGAACCACTGGGTTTCAGTGCTTTGGAGAAAGGACAGAACACACTATTTATTGCTCAGATGCATTTAGGACTCAGGATCTTTAGAAGCAAGTTTTGAAGAGAGAGAGAGACAGAGAGCCTTTCTACATTTGCAAACTCCTTAAAGCTTGGTCGTCTGAACTTCAACTTTTACTAGGAATTGCAGAAAGAGGGAGCAAACAGACTGTGATCTAGGAAGGATGTTGATCTCATAGGGAAGAATGGGGGATCTCCAGGGGTGAACAGAGAAGAGGAAACAAAGAGTACATGGTCAGATCTATAACTTCTTCCTCCCTGCTTCACATCAAGGCTTGAGAGTGAGACGTTAAAAACAACCAGACAAGGTTTGGGCATATGGGAGGAGGGAGGCTTTCTCTCCATTTTCCTGGGCACAGGCTGGAATTTCAAGTCCCCTTACGGAAGGAGAGCAACTAGAAATGTACATCCAGGTGACAGGTTAGAACAGTTGAGGGGAGCTCTGTTGACTTCTCTTCTGTCCAACCAAGGCCAAGTTCAGTCATCGTGGAGACAACAGCACAAGGATCTGGTCAGGAAAGAGAAAAGAGAAAATAAAGAGAAAAGAGAAAAGAGAAAATACTGCAAGTTTTCCTCCCTGTGACTTTTAACAGAAGATACCAGAAAAATGCCCAGTGTCCAGGCAGGATGAGAAACAACCTCACAGAAGTCAAAGAGGGCCAGGGGCACAGTGCAGGACCCACTCCCAGACCCCAGGATCCTTTTCTCCTCACCTCCACACCCATGCATCCTCTGATAGGGGAGACACTCTGAATGCCTGAGCAATTACCTGAAATAAAAGAAGTTAAACCCAAGTAGACTTTTAAAAATTAGGGGAGCCCAAGTTATCTTTAACTGGCAAGTTTAATTGTCCTTTGGTTTCAAGGCTTTGCAGATCAAGATGGGAAAGCCTTCTTCATTCTCTAGAAAAATAGTGAATGCTACACCTTTCTTGTTTCTTTCCCTCATTTGACAGTAATGTAGAAATGCTGATTCCTCCACACACAAAATACAAAGCTCTAGATGTAATTGTTAACCTTATATGGTCCAGGCACTAACTCCAATTGAGTAAATTCTAAAATTCCAAAAATGATTTCTATTTTTCATTATCACACCAGACTGGTGGACTCTGACAAGCAGATCCCTATATCCTTTCCAAGACCTGTTTCCTTTTTCTCCTGAGCACACAGTTAAATAATTCTCAGCTTCCTGTTAATAAGGTGGGGTCATACGACTACATCTGAGTCAATGGAATGTGGATGGAAGTGATTTATGCTGCTTCCAGGCCTGGGCCCTAGAACCTCCTATGCAGTCCCTCTTGGTCCTTCCCTCACCTGTCAGTTAGATGCTGAATAGGTGGGTGAGGACTCTGGCTGGAAGAGCTGATAGCTAGTATATGCCTGGATCCCTGAATGATTTTGTGGAACAGAGCCCCAACTTCCACCTGTCAAGAATTATGAAGGATCTGGGATTTTACTCTACTCATAAGATAACATGTGTACCTGTTACGGTTTCATGGACCTTGGAAGAAGACACAAAACTCCTGAGTCAGAAACAGAAGACTTTATTATTCCTGACAAAAGTGGTAGCCAGAGCTTCATGTTGGTTTGCATCTATTCGTCTTGTCTCCCAAGTTCCATTCAGTCAACTCAGGACACAGGAGAGATGTCTCCACAGGCAGTGGGCTATATTACAGGAGAGGACCACTGAGCTTGGGGAATTCACCACTTTTATTGTAAGCAGAAGCAAGCCTGTCCTTGCCCATGGGGAAGACGTTACTTCATCCTTCAAGGCTGATCACAGTAACTATAACCCTGGGAATGGCCCTGGTAAAGAATGTCAGGGTCTTGACATGACTAGCTGAAACTTGCAATGATTCTCACAGTCCAGGCAGGACTGGGTAGTAAACAAACTTCTGCAAGGTTAAGCCACTGAGATCTTGGGTTGCTGTTGCAGTTAGCCTATTCTACTTGATACATGGATTCACTTGGAAAGAACCTTCCTTGCTCATCCCAGAAATTTAGCAGTAATTCCTCTTTTTCTGCCTCTTTCCATATGCTTCATTTTCTCTATCTACATTTGATAAGCAGCCAGGGGCTATATTTTTTAGACTAAAGAAAGTACCCATTTTTTCTAAGGTAATTTTTTTTTCTCAAAAATTATGACTAGAATACAAGCATCAAGGTTTCAGTTTAATTAGATTCAGTGTTCATTTTTTAATTTAAACATCTACATTTGAAAAATTTGATTAGTAGCAATTTGGACAAATTGGCAAAGGTCTTCAAGGTATCCCAGTTAATGAGCCATCACTAAAGATAATAAATAAATACTATTACTTTTATTATACTGATATTTATATACTAGTGGTAATAGTATTTACACTATTACTATTATTATTAAATTTTTTGTTATTCACTTTTTAATAGTTATTTCTTTAACTCACAAAGGAAAAGTCAAATGCTAAAAGTATTGTAATGACAAGAGTTATGGAAAAGTACAGACAGAATGACATTTTGTAATATCAAGGGCAAAATCATTAGAATATATTTCTTCTCCATGAGCTACTATGGTGAGTTCCTTTAATGTTTAATGTTGAGCTAGGGAAATTCCAAAGAATACACAGTTTTCGGTGTGAGTTAAATTGTTACTAGTTTCCACATGACATATTGGGTTGGCCAAAGCCTTCAATCGTTTTTTTTTTTCCCCATAACATGGCTCTAGTAGCACTTAGTTGTCTTTAACCTCATTTGAAACAATTTTGTTAGATTGTATTGTGACAGTTGTCATATCAGCATTAATTTTAAAAAACATCAAAATTGGTGAATTTTTGTGTAGCCATTTTAATATTGAAGATAGAAGAAAAAAGCAACATTTTCAGCATATTATGCTTTATTATTTCAAGAAAGGTAAAAACCCAAATGAAATGCAAAAGATTTGTTCAGTATATGGAGAAGGTGCTGTGACTGATCAAACGTGACAAAAGTGGATTGCGAAGTTTTGTGGTGGAGATTTCTTGCTGGACGATGCTCCACAATTGGGTAGACCAGTTCAAGTTGATAGTGATCAAATTGACACATTAACTGAGAACAGTCAATGTTATATCACACAAGAGATAGCCGACATACTCAAAATATCCAAATCAAGTGTTGAAATCATTTGCACCTGCTTGATTATGTTAATCGCTTTGATGTTTAGGTTCCACATAAGTTAAGCAAAAAAAACCTTCTTGACCATGTTTCCACATGAGATTCTCTACTTAAACATAACAAAAACGTTCCCTTTTTAAAACAAATTGTGATGGGTGATGAAAAATGGATAGTGTACAATAATGTGGAATGAAAGAGATCATGGGACAAGTGAAATGAACCACCACCAACTACACAAAAAGCCAGTCTTTATCCAAAGAACGTGATGTGTAAATGGTGGGATTGGAAGGGAGTCCTCTATTATGAGCTCTTTCCGGAAAACCAAATGATTCATTCCAACAAGTACTGCTCCCAATTAGACCAACTGAAACAGCACTAGACAAAAAGCATCTGGAATTAGTCAACTGAAAATGCATAATCTTCCATTGGGAAAATGCAAGACTGCATGCTTCTTTGATGACCAGGCAAAAAATGTGACAGCTTGGCTGGGAAGTACCTTTTGTACAGCTTGGCTGGGAAGTACCTTTTGTACAAACAAATGTTTGTTTCCCCAGAAGATTTATGTTGTCTATTAAGTCTTCCACCACCATCTGGTATAATTAACGATTTGTGAAACTTGCCTCTTTTAGCACAAAATCCATTGCTTGGCAGATAAGGCAGGTGGGCATTCCATGAGATGAGCCAAGGTTTTGAACATAAAGTCTTCCTCAGCCAGCTGAGAGCAGATATATGAAGAGCCCTTGCCACCTGGAATTTATTCTTCTCCATTCATTGTCCTGGAACACGGGGCAACAGCTAGAATTTGACTATAACTGAAACTGAAACTTAGCAGCAGTATAAGCCCAGCCCAACCTATGTCATCATCCAAATGTTGACGTCAGACTTTATTGTTATTTGGTAGAACCTTTGTTTTCTTGTTCTTTATTCATAGCTCTTTCCATTGCTCTGTGCTCTATTCCTTTTATCTCTTCCCTGACCTGACAAATCACCATTTTCTTCTTTCCATCTCATTTTTTTCAGAAATAATACATGCTCATGATAAAAAACATTCAAACATTAGAAAAGTATTATAAAGCAAAAGCCTGATATTATGCAAAAGAAGTAAATATTGATAATAATTTCTTTTGTTTCCTTGGATAAATTTTCTATGCATATTACAGTGTAAATAATACATATGTGTTTTGTTTTCTACAAACAGAATCATACTCTATGTACTATTTTGTATTATTTCCCTACTTAAAATATGTTTCATGATCTCTTTGAATTAATATATATAATATTACCCCATTTTTATAAAATGAGGGACGTTTATTATGTTAGGCAAACCAGAAATCCTGAGATAAGAAATCTCCAAGGCTTTACTCAGCTATCATTGGCAAGTTGGCTTTCCCCTCCAGGTTACACAATGGCAGTAGTAGTAGCTGGAAATGTATTCTGATATAGCAAAGCAGAGAATTAGAAGAGGGACTGTCTTTTCTTGTCTTTTTTAAGAGTGAAGAAATTATCTGTACTTCAGTTAAAAAAAAAGAGTGAAGAAACTTTTCACCCAAAGCCTGTAGTAGGTTCCCCCTCATACATCTTTGTCCAGATCACACCAAATGCCCACATCTAAGCAAAGAGAGTGGGACCACAGTGATTGCCTAAGACCATTTACCATGTGCCCTAGGAATGACATGAGAATGGGGCATTCCTTCAGTCACATAGAAGGAGGTGAACACAATTGGAGCTCTGCTAATAAGAAAGAATGGGGAAATGGTTGCTGTGTAGGCAACTAAATATGTCAGTTATATTTTTACCCTCCTTTTTTCAAAATTGTGTCAGTTATCCTTAAACGTTTATTCTTTCACTTAAATTTGAGAATCTGTTTGTCATATTTTCTCAAAGTCCTCCTGAATTTTATTTGGGACCACGAGGAATTTATGGATTATTTTTCTTTATGTGTTTGTGTGTAAGGAAAAATATCTTTGCAATCTCATGTTTTTCAAGATGAACTTGGTTATCTCTTCATTTATTTAGTTCCTTTTCTAAGTCCTTAATAGAGTTTAAAGTTGTTCTTCATGTAATTCTATATATTCTTTGTTAGATTTATTCTTTGCTAGACATCTTATAGTTTTATTGTTATTGTTTAGGGTATCATATTTCCTCTTACATTTTCTAGTTGTTTATTGCTGCTGTAGAGGAATGTTGTTGATTCTTATTTGTTGACCTTGTATTGAGCAAACTGGCTTCCTTATTCTAATGAGATTCTCTGTATCAATATTGGTTATTTTGTCTCTTTCCTTCCAATTCTTTTTTTTTTTTTTTTTTTTTTTTTTTTTTTTTAAATTGAGTTATATTTTTATTTTTTTTTTTATTTTTTTTTATTTTTTTTTTATTTTTATTTTTTTTAACATCTTTATTGGGGTATAATTACTTTACAATGGTGTGTTAGTTTCTGCTTTATAACAAAGTGAATCAGTTATACATATACATATGTTCCCATATCTCTTCCCTCTTGCGTCTCCCTCCCTCCCACCCTCCCTATCCCACCCCTCCAGGCTGTCACAGAGCACCGAGCCAATATCCCTGTGCCATGCGGCTGCTTCCCACTAGCTATCTACCTTACTACGTTTGTTAGTGTGTATATGTCCATGACTCTCTCTCGCCCCGTCACAGCTCACCCTTCCCCCTCCCCATAACCTCAAGTCCGTTCTCTAGGAGGTCTGCGTCTTTATTCCTGCCTTACCCCTAGGTTCTTCATGACATTTTTTTTTCTTAAATTCCATATATATGTGTTAGCATACTGTATTTGTCTTTTTCTTTCTGACTTACTTCACTGTGTATGACAGACTCTAGGTCTATCCACCTCATTACAAATAGCTCAATTTCGTTTCTTTTTATGGCTGAGTAATATTCCATTGTATATATGTGCCACATCTTCTTTATCCATTCATCCGATGATGGGCACTTAGGTTGTTTCCATCTCCGGGCTATTGTAAATAGAGCTGCGATGAACATTTTGGTACATGACTCTTTTTGAATTTCGGTTTTCTCAGGGTATATGCCCAGTAGTGGGATTGCTGGGTCATATGGTAGTTCTATTTGTAGTTTTTTAAGGAACCTCCATACTGTTCTCCATAGTGGCTGAACCAATTCACATTCCCACCAGCAGTGCAAGAGGGTTCCCTTTTCTCCACACCCTCTCCAGCATTTATTGTTTCTAGATTTATTGATGATGGCCATTCTGACTGGTGTGAGATGATATCTCATTGTAGTTTTGATTTGCATTTCTCTAATGATTAATGATGTTGAGCATTCTTTCATGTGTTTGTTGGCAGTCTGTATATCTTCTTTGGAGAAATGTCTATTTAGGTCTTCTGCCCATTTTTGGATTGGGTTGTTTGTTTTTTTGTTGTTGAGCTGCATGAGCTGCTTGTAAATTTTGGAGATTAATCCTTTGTCAGTTGCTTCATTTGCAAATATTTTCTCCCATTCTGAGGGTTGTCTTTTGGTCTTGTTTATGGTTTCCTTTGCTGTGCAAAAGCTTTGAAGTTTCATTAGGTCCCATTTGTTTATTTTTGTTTTTATTTCCATTACTCTAGGGGGTGGGTCAGAAAGAATCTTGCTCTGATTTATGTCATAGAGTGTTCTGCCTATGTTTTCCTCTAATAGTTTGATAGTTTCTGGCCTTATATTTAGGTCTTTAATCCATTTTGAGCTTATTTTTGTGTATGGTGTTAGGGAGTGTTCTAATTTCATTCTTTTACATGTACCTGTCCAGTTTTCCCAGCACCATTTATTGAAGAGGCTGTCCTTTTTCCACTGTACATTCCTGCCACCTTTATCAAATATAAGGTGTCCATATGTGCATGGGTTTATCTCTGGGCTTTCTATCCTGTTCCATTGATCTATCTTTCTGTTTTTGTGCCAGTACCATACTGTCTTGATAACTGTAGCTTTGTAGTATAGTCTGAAGTCAGGGAGCCTGATTCCTCCAGTTCCTTTTTTTGTTCTCAAGATTGCTTTGGCTATTCGGGGTCTTTTGTGTTTCCATACAAATTGCAAAATTTTTTGTTCTAGTTCTGTGAAAAATGCCAATGGTAGTTTGATAGGGATTGCATTGAATCTATAGATTGCTTTGGGTAGTAGAGTCATTTTCACAATGTTGATTCTTCCAATCCAAGAACATGGTATATGTCTCCATCTATTTGTATCATCTTTAATTTCTTTCATCAGTGTCTTATAGTTTTCTGCATACAGGTCTTTTGTCTCCTTAGGTAGGTTTATTCCTAGATATTTTATTCTTTTTGTTGCAATGGTAAATGGGAGTGTTTTCTTGATTTCACTTTCAGATTTTTCATCATTAGTATATAGGAATGCCAGAGATTTCTGTGCATTAATTTTGTATCCTGCTACTTTACCAAATTCATTGATTAGCTCTAGTAGTTTTCTGGTAGCATCTTTAGGATTCTCTATGTATAGGATCATGTCATCTGCAAACAGTGACAGCTTTACTTCTTCTTTTCCGATTTGGATTCCTTTTATTTCCTTCTCTTCTCTGATTGCTGTGGCTAAAACTTCCAAAACTATGTTGAATAAGAGTGGTGAGAGTGGGCACCCTTGTCTTGTTCCTGATCTTAGTGGAAATGCTTTCAGTTTTTCACCATTGAGGATGATGTTTGCTGTGGGCTTGTCGTATATGGCCTTTATTATGTTGAGGGAAGTTCCCTCTATGCCTACTTTCTGCAGGGTTTTTATCATAAATGGGTGTTGAATTTTGTCAAAAGCTTTCTCTGCATCTATTGAGATGATCATATGGTTTTTCTCCTTCAGTTTGTTAATATGGTTTATCACATTGATAGATTTGCGTATATTGAAGAATCCTTGCATTCCTGGAACAAACCCCACCTGATCATGGTGTATGATCCTTTTAATGTGCTGTCGGATTCTGTTTGCTAGTATTTTGTTGAGGATTTTTGCATCTATGTTCATCAGTGATATTGGTCTGTAGTTTTCTTTCTTTGTGACATCCTTGCCTGGTTTTGGTATCAAGGTGATGGTGGCCTCGTAGAATGAGTTTGGGAGTGTTCCTTCCTCTGCTATATTTTGGAAGAGTTTGAGAAGGATAGGTGTTAGCTCTTCTCTAAATGTTTGATAGAATTCGCCTGTGAAGCCATCTGGTCCTGGGCTTTTCTTTGTTGGAAGATTTTTAATCACAGTTTCAACTTCAGTGCTTGTGATTGGTCTGTTCATATTTTCTATTTCTTCCTGATTCAGTCTTGGCAGGTTGTGCATTTCTAAGAATTTGTCCATTTCTTCCAGATTGTCCATTTTATTGGCATAGAGTTGCTTGTAGTAATCTCTCATGATCTCTTTTATTTCTGCAGTGTCAGTTGTTACCTCTCCTTTTTCATTTCTAATTCTATTGATTTGAGTCTTCTCCCTTTTTTTCTTGATAAGTCTGGCTAGTGGTTTATCTATTTTGTTTATCTTCTCAAAGAACCAGCTTTTAGTTTCATTGATCTTTGCTATTGTTTCCTTCATTTCTTTTTCATTTATTTCTGATCTGATTTTTATGATTTCTTTCCTTCTGCTAGCTTTGGGGTTTTTTTGTTCTTCTTTCTCTAATTGCTTGAGGTGCAAGGTTAGGTTGTTTATTCTAGATGTTTCCTGCTTCTTAAGGTGGGCTTGTATTGCTATAAACTTCCCCCTTAGAACTGCTTTTGCTGCATCCCACAGGTTTTGGGTCGTTGTGTCTCCATTGTCATTTGTTTCTAGGTATTTTTTGATTTCCTCTTTGATTTCTTCAGTGATCACTTCATTATTAAGTAGTGTATTGTTTAGCCTCCATGTGTTTGTATTTTTTACAGATCTTTTCCTGTAATTGATATCTAGTCTCATGGCGTTGTGGTCAGAAAAGATACTTGATACAATTTCAATTTTCTTAAATTTGCCAAGGCTTGATTTGTGACCCAAGATATGATCTATCCTGGAGAATGTTCCGTGAGCACTTGAGAAAAATGTGTATTCTGTTGTTTTTGGATGGAGTGTCCTATAAATATCAATTAGGTCCATCTTGTTTAATGTATCATTTAACGCTTGTGTTTCCTTATTTATTTTCATTTTGGATGATCTGTCCATGGGTGAAAGTGGGGTGTTTAAGTCCCCTACTATGAATGTGTTACTGTCGATTTCCCCTTTTATGGCTGTTAGTATTTGCCTTATGTATTGAGGTGCTCCTATGTTGGGTGCATAAATATTTACAATTGTTATATCTTCTTCTTGGATCGATCCCTTGATCATTATGTAGTGTCCTTCTTTGTCTCTTTTAATAGTCCTTATTTTAAAGTCTATTTTGTCTGATATGAGAATTGCTACTCCAGCTTTCTTTTGGTTTCCATTTGCATGGAATATCTTTTTCCATCCCCTTACTTTTAGTCTGTATGTGTCTCTAGGTCTGAAGTGGGTCTCTTGTAGACAGCATATGTAAGGGTCTTGTTTTTGTATCCATTCAGCTAATCTGTGTCTTTTGGTGGGAGCATTTAGTCCATTTACATTTAAGGTAATTATCGATATGTATGTTCCTATTCCCATTTTCTATATTGTTTTGGGTTCGTTATTATAGGTCTTTTCCTTCTCTTGTGTTTCTTGCCTAGAGAAGATCCTTTAGCATTTGTTGTAAAGCTGGTTTGGTGGTGCTGAACTCTCTCAGCTTTTGCTTGTCTGTAAAGGTTTTAATTTCTCCATCAAATCTGAATGAGATCCTTGCTGGGTAGAGTAGTCTTGGTTGCAGGTTTTTCTCCTTCATCACTTTCAGTATGTCCTGCCACTCCCTTCTGGCTTGTAGGGTTTCTGCTGAAAGATCAGCTGTTAACCTTATGGGGATTCCCTTATGTGTTATTTGTTGTTTTTCCCTTGCTGCTTTTAATATGCTTTCTTTGTATTTAATTTTTGACAGTTTGATTAATATGTGTCTTGGCGTATTTCTCCTTGTATTTATCCTGTATGGGACTCTCTGTGCTTCCTGGACTTGATTAACTATTTCCTTTCCCATATTAGGGAAGTTTTCAACTATAATCTCTTCAAATATTTTCTCAGTCCCTTTCTTTTTCTCTTCTTCTTCTGGAACCCCTATAATTCGAATGTTGGTGCGTTTAATGTTGTCCCAGAGGTCTCTGAGACTGTCCTCAGTTCTTTTCATTCTTTTTTCTTTATTCTGCTCTGCAGTAGTTATTTCCACTATTTTATCTTCCAGGTCACTTATCCGTTCTTCTGCCTCAGTTATTCTGCTATTGATCCCATCTAGAGTATTTTTAATTTCATTTATTGTGTTGTTCATCATTGCTTGTTTCATCTTTAGTTCTTCTAGGTCCTTGTTAACTGATTCTTGCATTTTGTCCATTCTATTGTCCATTCTATCTCCAAGATTTCGGATCAACCTTACTATCATTATTCTGAATTCTTTTTCAGGTAGACTGCCTATTTCCTCTTCATTTGTTAGGTCTGGTGCATTTTTATCTTGCTCCTTTATCTGCTGTGTGTTTTTCTGTTTTCTCATTTTGCTTATCTTACTGTGTTTGGGGTCTCCTTTTTGCAGGCTGCAGGTTCGTAGTTCCTCCTGTTTTTGATGTCTGTCTCCAGTGGCTAAGGTTGGTTCAGTGGGTTGTGTAGGCTTCCTGGTGGAGGGGACTAGTGCCTGTGTTGTGGTGGAAGAGGCTGGATCTTGTCTCTCTAGTGGGCAGGTTCACGTCTGGTGGTGTGTTTTGGGGTGTCTGTGGCCTTATTATGATTTTAGGCAGCCTCTCTGCTAATGGGTGGGGTTGTGTTCCTGTTTTGCTAGTTGTTTGGCACAGGTTGTCCAGCACTGTGGCTTGCTGGTCGTTGAGTGAAGCTGGGTGCTGGTGTTAAGATGGAGGTCTCTGGGAGATTTTCACCGTTTGATATTATCTGGAGCTGGGAGGTCTCTTGTGAACCAGTGTCTTGAAGTTGGCTCTCCTACCTCAGAGGGAGAGCCCTGCCTCCTGGCTGGAGCACCAAGAGCCTTTCATCCACACGGCTCAGAATAAAAGGGAGAAAAAGTAGAGGGAATTAGTAGACGTATGAGGAAAGAAAGAAGGAAAGGAGGGAAGGAAGGAGGGAAGGAAGGAAGGAAGGAAGGAAGAAAGAAAGAAAGAAGCAAAGAAGGAAAGAAGGCAAGAAGGAACGAAAGGAGGGAGGGAGGGAGGGAGGAAGGAAGGAGGGAAAGAAGGAAAAACAAAAAGAAAGAAGATACAGTAAAAATAAAATAAAGTATAATAAAGTTATTGAATTAAAAAATTCTTAATTAGAAAAAAAAAAAAAAAAAAAAGGACGGATAGAACCTTAGGACAAATGTTGGAAGCAAAGCTGTACAGACAAAGTCTTACACAGAAGCGTACACATACACCCTCACAAAAAGAGGTAAAGGGGGAAAAATCATAAATCTTGTTGTCAGAGACCACCTCCTCAATTTGGGATGATTCGTTGTCTAAAGGAGGGAAGGAAGGAGGGAAGGAAGGAAGGAAGGAAGAAAGAAAGAAGCAAGGAAGGAAAGAAGGCAAGAAGGAACGAAAGGAGGGAGGGAGGAAGGAAGGAAGGAGGGAAAGAAGGGAAAACAGAAAGAAGATACAGTAAAAATAAAATAGAGTATAATAAAGTTATTGAATTAAAAAATTCTTAATTAAAAAAAAAAAAAAAAAAAAAAAAAAGGGACGGATAGAACCTTAGGACAAATGTTGGAAGCAAAGCTATACAGACAAAGTCTTACACAGAAGCGTACACATACACCCTCACAAAAAGAGGTAAAGGGGGAAAAATCATAAATCTTGCTGTCAGAGACCACCTCCTCAATTTGGGATGATTCGTTGTCTAAAGGAGGGAAGGAAGGAGGGAAGGAAGGAAGGAAGGAAGGAAGAAAGAAAGAAGCAAGGAAGGAAAGAAGGCAAGAAGGAACGAAAGGAGGGAGGGAGGAAGGAAGGAAGGAGGGAAAGAAGGGAAAACAGAAAGAAGATACAGTAAAAATAAAATAGAGTATAATAAAGTTATTGAATTAAAAAATTCTTAATTAGAAAAAAAAAAAAAGGGACGGATAGAACCTTAGGACAAATGTTGGAAGCAAAGCTATACAGACAAAGTCTTACACAGAAGCGTACACATACACCCTCACAAAGAGAGGTAAAGGGGGAAAAATCATAAATCTTGCTGTCAGAGACCACCTCCTCAATTTGGGATGATTCGTTGTCTAAAGGAGGGAAGGAAGGAAGGAAAGAAAGAAAGAAAGGACGAAGGTAAAGTATAATAACGTTCTTAAAATTAAAATTGATTATTAAGAAAAAAAATTTTAAGAAAAAACCATGGACGGATAGAACCTAGGACAAATGGTGGAAGCAAGACTATACAGACAAGATCTCACACAGAAGCATACACATACACATTCACAAAAAGAGGAATAGGGAGAAAAATCATAGATCTTGCTCCCAAAGTCCACCTCCTTAATTTGGGATGATTGGCTGTCTATTCATGTATTCCACAGATGCAGGGTACATCAAGTTGATTGTGGAGCTTTAATCCGCTGCTTCTGAGGCTGCTGGGAGAGATTTCCCTTTCTCTTCTTTGTTCTCACAGCTCACAGGGGCTCAGCTTTGGATTTGGCCCTGCCTCTGCGTGTAGGTCGCTGGAGGGCGTTTGTTTTTTGCTCAGACAGGACGGGGTTAAAGGAGCCGCTGATTCGGGGGTTCTGGCGTGCGGAGGCCGGCGGCGGGGAGGGAGGGGCACGGAATGCGGGGCGGGCCTGCGGCGGCAAAGTCCGGTGTGACTCTGCACCAGCCCGAGGCCCGCCGTGCGCTCTCCCGGGGAAGTCGTCCCCGGATCCCGGGAACCCGGCCGTGGCGGGCTGCACAGGCTCCGCGGAAGAGGGGAGTGGAGAGCGACCTGCGCTCGCACACAGGCCCCTTGGTGGCGGCAGCAGCAGCCCCAACGTCTCCCGCCCGCCTTGGGGTCCGCGCCTCCAGCCGCGGCTTGCGCCTGTCTCTGGAGTCCGCGCCCTCAGCCGCGGCTCGCGCCCGTCTCTGGGGTCCGCGCTTTCAGCCGCGGCTCGCGCCCGTCTCTGGGGTCCGCGCTTTCAGCCGCGGCTCGCGCCCGTCTCTGGGGTCCGCGCTTTCAGCCGCGGCTCGCGCCCGTCTCTGGGGTCCGCGCTTTCAGCCGCGGCTCGCGCCCGTCTCTGGGGTTCGCGCTTTTAGCCGCGGCTCGCGCCCGTCTCTGGAGTTCCTTTAAGCAGCGTTCTTAAACCCCTCTCCTCACGCACCAGGAAACAAAGAGGGAAGAAAAAGTCTCTTGCCTCTTCGGCAGGTGCAGGCTTTTCCCCGGACTCCCTCCCGGCTAGCTGTGGTGCACTAACCCCTTCAGGCTATGTTCAAGCCGCCAACCCCAGTCCTCTCCCTGCGCTCCGTCCGAAACCGAAACCCTAGCCTCAGAGCCTCAGCTCGCAGCCCCGCCCGTCCCGGCGGGTGAGCAGACAAGCCTCTCGGGCTGGTGAGTGCCGGTCGGCACCGATCCTCTGTGCGGGAATCTCCCCGCTTTGCCCTCTGCACCCGTTGCTGTGCACTCCTCCGCGGCTTCGAAGCTCCCCCCTCCGCCTCCCGCAGTCTCCGCCCGCGAAGGGGCTTCCTAGTGTGTGGAAACTTTTCCTCCTTCACAGCTCCCTCTCACTGGTGCAGGTGCCGTCCCTATTCTTTTGTCTCTGTTTATTCTTTTTTCCTTTTGCCCTACCCAGGTACGTGGGGAGTTTCTTGCCTTTTGGGAGGTCTGAGGTCTTCTGCCAGCCTTCAGTAGGTGTTCTGCAGGAGTTGTTCCACGTGTAGATGTATTTCTGGTGTATCTGTGGAGAGGAAGGTGATCTCCGCGTCTTACTCTTCCGCCATCTTCCCTTACCGCCTCCTTCCAATTCTTATACCTACTATTTATTTTTCTTGTCTCATTATGTTGGCCAGGACTTCTAATACCATTTTAACGAATAGATGGGATAGTAGATGGTGTCTTAGTCACAATTTTAAACAGAATGTATCTAAAGTTTCTTCATGAAATCATATGATTGCTGTGGCATTGCAGTAGGCAGATTCTGTTAAATTAAGGAAGTTCCTTTTCTTAGTTTTCTAAGAGAAGCACACTTATTAATGGCTGCATACCATTCTTTTGCAAAAATACATCATAATCCATTTAAGCAATCTCTTACTGAGAAACGTTTGGATTATTTTCAGAATTTTATTTTTTCTATTACAAAAAAAAAGCCACATCAAAAATATTTGTACATATTTCTTTCCAGAATTGTATATGTGTAGAAAAAATTTCTAGAGGCATAATTGCTGAGTAGAAAGATATGTTCCTTAAACTTTTTGATAAATGTTATCAAAGAGAGAAAGAGTTAAGCATTTATTCATCTTGTTCTGTGCACCATTTCAAGCTAACTAAAGAGCCCTAGTTGATGAGAGTGTAACAGAGAAAAACAAACCTGACTCATATTGTATCTATTCCTTTATCTCTAACCTTTGAGCTCTGCTGCCTGTGCTTAGTCATGCTGGCTTTGCACCTTCTGCAAAAGAATGTTGTCTATAGCCTGAAATATACATGATAGCCCATTCTCAAGACTCTGACATTTAAATGTAAACACTTTTCCATTCATATAGTGATAAAAAGTTGCAGAACAGAAAATAACAATTATCTTGTTGGAGGTTTACAGGAACATTGTGACTAAACCTACGTGGACAGCTGCAAGAACAACACCAAAGAGTTTACAGCAACCAGCCACACCCACTCACTCTTCAGTACAAAAGACGCCTGAATTCTAACTTGGGTAAGATGGGTATTTGGGACGCTAGTCCATCATCTTCTCAGTCTGCTGGCTTTCCAAATAAAGTCACTATTCCTTGCCCCAACAACTTGTCTCTCAATTTATTGGCCTGTTGTGCAGTGAGCAGTACAAGTTTGGACTCGGTAACAAAAGTAGTTGGTTTTACAGAAGAATTCCAGATGAAAACATAGGAAGGATGATAGCATTATAAATGCACCATTATATGACTTCTAAAGTAATAACTGATTCAAACAGTAATCATTAATGGATGTCAAAACATCAAGAGGAATGTTGATGATTATAATAGAAGGATCAGACAGCCACTCTTGAATTTACTTGTTAGTCTTAACAGCAACACAGCTAAACAAGCAGACATTATGAAGTATTGTACACAGCCCAAAATATGAAGTATTCTTGCAAAAAAGCTTGAACCTGACTGTAACCGAGGTTATCAATCTAACTTCCAGTTTAATGGAAGGAGAAGAATAGGGGAAAAGTTAAATGGCACCAGGGGGAAGCAATTAGGCACATTCAGAAGGGGGGCATTCTACAGAAGAACCATCTTATTTCATCCATAAGTCAATGAGATGAATATAAAAGGGAAGGGTGACTGTTCTAAACTAACAGAGACCTAAGAGATGTAATGTAACCATCAAATGCCATGTGTGGACTTTGTTTTGTTCCTGTTTCAAATGAATCTGCAAAAGATATTTTTAAGAAAATTGAGGAAATATTATTACAAACAAGGTATTAGATAATACCAAAGAGTTATTATTAATTCTGTTACAAAAGAAAATAGGATTGTGGTTATGTAAGACAATGCTCCTATTTTTTAGTGACACCTATGGACGTACTTGTGATTTTAAATAAAGTAATACCAGGGATTCTCTCAAAAATACTAAAGCACCAACTCCATCCCCCCCAGCCCCTGGCCAAACCAAAACAAAATGTTTGGTTTGGCCAAACCAAACCAAAACAAAACAAAACAAAGAGGAAGGAAAGAAAGAAGAAAAGAAAGATCAGTTGAAAAGAATATCTTTTAAAATGTTGATAATTGTTTAGTCTGAGGAATATGCAGGTCAGTTATACTATTATCTGTACTTTTGTGTATGCTTGAGAACTTTCATCTTAACAGGTTTTTCTTTTAATTGTTGCAAGTTACTTAAGTCCAAGGGATTTAAAATCTGAAACCAAATTATTTTGCTTTTGTGAGTTATAAATTAAAAAAAATTAAGTCCTAATCAAATTTTCTTGATCTTTGAAAGTCCAAAGAAATTATAATCCAAATTTCTTAAATTAAACCCCCAAATTTCCCAGTCGTTTTTCTGCTTAGTCTCAGCCAGGTGAATCTCACTCCAATTGCTTAAGTAGATATAGCATTTTTTGTTTTTTTTTTTTAAAACAGTGGTCCTTAATCTGATGTTCAGGTTTCTCCTCCAGAATTTCTAATTTCATTTGCTTGAGATGAGCTAGGGCAGTGGTTCTCAAACCTTTGTGTGCCTTAGAATCCCCTGGAAGGCTTAGTAAAACAGAGATTGCTGCACCCTACCCCCGGTTTTCTTTTCTAGCAAGTTCCCAGGTGATGTTGATGATTCTGGTAGTGGTCTGGGAACCACACTCTGATAATCACTGGGCTGCGGAACTAGCAGTTTTTAAAAGCTCTGAGTTGATTTTAATGCCAGCCAAGGCTGAGAACCACTGAAAAATCTTCAGCAGGTACTGTCTTTAGCGGATATGGGTGTGGTTCTTTCAGGATCTCAGAAAGTTACATATGCCTCATGTTTAAATAACAGGCTACACAAGATAATCACAGTTTCAGCCCCCCACACTTACCACGCCATAAAATTTTTTAAAAATCCCAAGTTCCTAGAGAAGAGCTATCCCAAGCAAAATGATGTTCCCCAAACCTAGTACTTGGTAAACTCCCAAAATGGGACCTCTGTGGTAACTGAATGAAAGACATCAGTGGAGAAGAGAAAACCTTGATTTCGGGCTCATCAGGATGCCGGTCCATCCAAGTAAGTTGTTTGTATTCCATGGTTTGTCAATGTCAAGTCACCAGAGGTTATTATTGCTAATGTGTGTTTGCACCTGAGGGGAAAAAAATCCACCTGTGTATATTATGTTCTCTCTCAAGAATGCAGGCATTTCAATGGTTGCAATCCCAGTTACCAGGTCTTTTGTGGATCTCTATTTTTGCCTCAACAAGAGTATCAAAAACCTCTTCATTTCCACTGACCCTTTGAATGTGGGCATTTTGCACTGCCTGGGCTTTTTAGGGCTACCCTTAAGGATGTGATTTCCAGGAGCTTAACTATCCTAAATTATTTGTTTGGAGCTCGTAATTATTAGTTTCTTGTTTTGCACGTAAATAGCACATGTCTGCAGATAGAGTAACATTACATAAGGTTTAAGTGATCTCATCTCTAAGCCTCATCCTATCAATTTCAGGAGGGCCACTTTGTCTTTCTAGGTGAATGAGGAAGACCCCTGGTCTTACTGTCCATCTACCTGCAGGAGAGATGATCTGTTTTTCCATGAGGCTAATCACAATTACTCGTTCTAGCCTGCATCTGCCTCTCTCACTCTTGGGCACTGCTTTGTTTCTTCAGTTTTTCTCTGACGCTCTCTTTTTAAATTGGTTCTCCCAGCTTGGCTGTGTACAGGCTCTGTATGTGCAGGGATGTGGGAACCTCACAGTTTTGCTGGAGTTTGGGTATCACGCATCAACTTTCAGTTTGAAGATCACTCTCTCACCCCTCACTTCTTCCAGACTCCTGGTATCTGAGCTTCTGATGCATGTTGACTAACTCTGAAAATATATATTTTTCTTTGATTAGTATCACTCATTTAATATCCCTCTCTCCTTTTATGAATGAATGTAGGAGAGGAGAATTCAAACTTCAATTTTTTGCTAAACAATTCAGAAGCTACAGAAGGTGTGGCCTCAAGCCAAACTACCTAAGCCATATTATTTTTCCTCATTGCTTGAAATGTCAGTGAGGTCTGGGTATGATGCCAGATTATTTCTGTTTTTTAATTTTTAATTCAATTTTTATTTTATATTGGAGTATAGATGATTTACAATGTTGTGTTAGTTTCAGGTATACAGCAAATGGATTCAATTACACATATACATATATCCATTCTTTTTCAGATTCTTTTCCTGTATAGATTATTACAGAATATTGAGTAGAGTTCCCTGTGCTATATGGTACATCCTTGTTGATTACCTATTTTATATATAGTAGTGTGTATGTGTTAATCTCAAACTCCTAATTAATCCCCCCCCCCTCACCTTTCCCCTTTGGTAACCATAAATTTGTTTTCAAAGTCTGAGTCTGTTTTTGTTTTGTAAATAAGTTCATTCAGATGATTTCTGTTATAGTTTATGAAGACCATCCTTACATAACCAGATTTATACCTGAAATAGAAAAGCAATAAAATAGAAATATTTGAAATAATAAAAGAGTAAAATAATAGAAAATTTTAACACTTTAGTGTCTCAGTATCATTTTTTAATTTAGTAAGATGGATCTCCCTGCAAATGATGAAGCTTATAAATGTCTCAAAGACATTTAATCAGATAATATACTATTTTGCTTGGCCCAGATAATGTAAAAGCAAAGTATTAAAAGGAAATGATGTTCTGTACACGATGGCAATGAAAGTTTCAGGGATCTATTTAATATCTAGTTCAAAGAGAGAAATATTTCTAAGGCTCTGTGTTTAAGCAACAGATTTTTCTTTGAATCTAATTTGGTTGTTTAAATCTTAGTGACTCAAGCCAAGATTGCCAGTAAGGAGAACAATTTTAGTACACATTTGAAAGAAGTTAGTTGAAAATATGAATTTATGAACCAGCATTTGAACTAAACTATTTTCCCCATAATTAGCCTTTTTTCATTATTTTCAGATATATAATATGTATTTGTCATTTAACATTTTAAAGTAGAAAGACTACTTTTTTCATAGTAAGAGGCAGTATTCCTCTTGGAGGCAGATTTCTGGTGTGACCTGACCATTTTCCTCTCCCTGACATGTATACACCTTGGGAAGTCACTTAGCTTTCTTTGTGCCTGGGTTTCCTCATCTACAAATTGGGTTAAATAACAGTAATCCATTTCCTAGTGTTGTGAATGCTAAGAGAGCTAACATACGTAAAGCATTTGGAACAGCTCTTGGTATAGTAAGCATTGTGTTACCTGCTACAATTATTAACATAAAAAAGCATTTTATTAACCTTATTGTTTCATATAAGCAAGTTATTATTACTGTAATAAAAGTAATTTTAAAAATGTTATATTCTATGGCTACCACAGGGGATAGTGAGGTGAGGTGAGGAGATAAATTAGGAGTTTGGGATTAACATATACACACTACTATACATAAAACAGATAACCAACAGGGACCTGCTGTAGAGCACAGGGAACTATATTCAATAACTTGTAATAAACTGTAATGGAAATGAATCTGAAAAAAGAATATATATATGTATAACTGAATCACTTTGCTGTATACTTGAAACTAACACAACATTGTAAATTAACTGTACTTTAATAAAAAATATATGTTATACACTCAGAGCCACAGGTCTCAGCCTTTTTGGTGACGTCTCTGTCACTGTCCTGGGAAAGCTTCTCAACTTCCCAGTGTGTAGCTTCTTCATTCACAAAAATGGAAATCACACTAGTGCCCACTTACAAGGATGTTCTGAGGACCAGTTGAGTGAACATGAGTGAACAAATACCCAAAAGAGGGTGTGGTGTACAGTAAGCACCCAACAAATGAGAACCATCCCCACATCTTTGCCACCATCACTGTGAATGTCCGTATGTCTCCTTTCATTCTAAATTTTATCTCATTCTGATCCAGTCAGTTATTAAACAGAACTCATTGATATATCTTATGTTCTATTTTCAACCCTGTACATTTTGTATTTGTGAAATGCACTATTAGAACATTTTACTAAAAGTAACAGTATGTTTCTTTCACAGTTCGGTGAAGTTAAATAAATATTTCGAAAATTTTTTGGCCAGTTTCCCTCCTGATTTTTGGGATTGGGTCTCAAATGTAAAAATAATCAAACAGCAACAGCAACAACAAACCCCTGCCAATTCTAGGAGACAGGGAGAAAGTTTACAGTGTTTCGAGTAATATAATAATGCTATCCATCTTTCATGTATTATGCCCAGTCCTTAAAAATGTTATCTCATTCTATCCTCATAGCAACCCTATAGGGTAGCTTCTATTGTTATTCCCATTTACAAATGAATAAACTGAGTCAGAGAATGGTTGAATAAGTTAAATAATTTGTCCAAGGTGACACCGCTGTTAAATGGCTGAGCCACAGGAGTTGAATCCATGAAGTCTGGTTCTCAAACATGGACTCTTAAACGTACTGTTATGATTTGGAGGAGGGATTTTATAATGGGGTAATTTAATCTTTCCTGACAGGTGCTTTCTCTCAGTGGGTTTTCTCTTCTTATGACATTATAATCAGAGAGACCTAAAGTAAGGGCAGACAGATACCAAGTGATAATTTGGGAAGTGAGCAGTTTTCGGGAGGGCTTTTCATGTATGTAGAGGAAACTTCACTTTTATTTGTATGTCATTTAATGTTTGTTTAATCCTTAACACAAAATTTTCCAAATATTCACAAACTTTTTTTACAACCAAAAATAGAAACTTATTTATGTAGTCAATTAAAATTTCCAAATACTTAAACATAGATTGTAATTGTAATGTTTTCATAAGTCTAACACAGCAAATTTTCTTAAATCTTTTAAAGTCTTTTAAAAATGCACTTAAAACAACAAAATGATTACAAATTTTTTTCTTTGTTTTCATACCCAAATCAGTTTTTAAATATCAATATCGTGGCTCAAAATGTAGCTTTATCTTTTGACTCTTACAGAGAGGATTTGCTACATGCAAACTAGAGAATTTTTCAGCTTTAACTCCCTCCCCCATACTATAGCTCTTTTGTTAGAGTAAAAGTTTTATTTATTTAGACTTTCTCAGTTTAAAAAAATGAAGATTTTTCTCTGATTTATTTCATATATAAATCATCTGTCCACTTGTCAGGGTGAACCTAAGTTTTATACTTTCAGTGCCTCTCAGAGATGAACAGTATTACCTGAGTCTGGAGATCCATTTAAGAGTAAATTGAATTTGCTAACTTACTATCATTCCTGGTAAAGAAGTACCCATTTTCCAAGCATTTGAAATTATGCTGGTATTTCACACCTAAAGCTAGTGTCTATTTTTTCTCCCTTTTGCTATTATTTTTAAGAAGCGCCACAGGAATATTATTCCTTCCCGAGTGGAGGCCAGCTGCGCAGTCTTCAGAACTGTGGGAGTTTCCATTCCCAGCCACAGGATCTGTTCCTCTTCAGAATTTATGTGGCTACATAAATCAGGGCTCTGCCGCTCGAGTCAGAAACTGACTGCCAATGGTCAATAGTACTGAAAACATCTTTTCTTAAGGTTTCTGAAAAGTCTGCTAATGGATCCTGTGGTCTCTTATCCAGAACAAGCGATGCTTATCAGAAAACCCCAAACATCCAAAGCTACAAAAGCCACCAGAAACCCAAACAAGTACTCGGTCTAAAAATAGATAAGGATGTAGATGTTGATAGATATAGATGAGAGTTTTCCAGCCTTGGAACTCTTGATATTTTGGACTGGATAATTTTTTATTGTGGAAGGTGGTCCTGTGCATTGTAGAATATTTAGCAGCATCCCTGTTCCTGGCCTCCACCACTAGATGTTAGTAGCCCCCTTCTCTCAATTATCATAGCCAAAAATGTCTCCATCCGGACATCGCCCAGTGTCACCTGGAGAATAAAATCTCCTTGGTTGAAGACTACTGATATACATATGTCATAATCCAATGTAGGCTGCTGAAGGGAGAATCAGATCCAAGTAGAAGCTTTTTAAAAATCTTCTCTCAGCTTGATATTGCTGATTGGAGGTGAGGAACAGAGGCTCTCCATACTCTTCTTGTCTCTTTCCCTACTCACTTTTGCAATTAGCTGCCCTATCTACTGGCCCTTCACTCTTCCTGCTGGTTTTACTTCCTGTTGGTTTTTCAGGAATTTGAATGATAAATGGAGAGAAAAACTAGTTTATAAACTTTATTAGCCTGGGTGCTTTCCATGAGACTTGGCAGATCATTAACTCAAACGGTCTAATAAACATAGTACATTTATTCTCTCAAAAACTGAAAGGTTCAAAGGTAGAGCTACAGAAATAGATCCAGAGCCATACGTGATACCGTCAGGGCCTCAGTTTCCACATATTATATATCTGGAATCTCTGCTTTCTCTGTGTTGGCTTCTCTCTCAACCCTCTCCATATGGTAGTCAGATGGATACCAGTATCTTAAGATGTATACTCTACTAGTTCCACTTTAGTAGAAAAAGAGCTTCACTTTCCCAACAATTTTTTTTAAAGTCCTAAAATACAGTCTTGTTTCCTCTGGTTGGCCCGGGTTGGGTCAGGTGCCCATTCTTGAACCAATCCCCATAGTAAGGGGAGCCTCAGAGTTCCTACTGTCCATACTTACTTCACAAGCCTAATCCTGGACCTGGGAGAGTCAGCTTCACTGCAGTTACATGGACAGATATTAAAGAATGTTTGGCTCTCACTGTGCTAGGACCAGAAGAAGGGGAATTAGAGGCTGGCAAGGCAAAAAACCTAAGATGTCCATTCTAATTGTGCTCATTGGAAATGCCAGGAAGAAGGTTCTGGTGTGTTTGGGTCCAAGGTTCAAGACTTTTAATAATTCATCCTGATAGACAATGTATTTAGCAGAACTTCTCAGAATTTGATATATGTCTTCTCTTAGCTTTAATTTATAGTGCTCTTGGCAGTCTCTCTGTATACATTTTCATTGGCATTTTAATGAATGAATACAATTTGATTGCTTTGTAAGGGCTTGATGTTTTATTTTAAGGAAAGGGGTTATTCCCTTATGCCATGAAGATATTCATGCCACATTGCACTACTGTAAATGTTAAAACACCACATAGTTTATTGATAACTTTGGCAGTCTTATAAGTTGATTTTAATGTTGTTTTCAACTTAACATCTATGGAGAAAGCAGTTTTCCTATGTTTAAAGAATATGAGAACGGCAACAGAGATACTCATAAGAGAACAGTAAGACAATTTCATTTTCTGAGAAACACAGTGATATTTTATACACCAACTCTAAGGCAGAATAATTGACAATATTTTTATAAAAAAGAAGACTTTAGCAATTTCTTTTAGTGTGTGAGAAGCTTAATTCAAAGCCAAAAATCGGTAACACTTTGTACCCAATTGATGTTTTTGCTTTTGTATCTACATTATGGGAAATGTATTCTGCATAAGAAAGATATAAAGATCTCATACACTCCCTATTCCATTTTATTTTCCCCCCTTATCTTCTCTTCCCTTTCCAACTCTACCTCTTCTCCCTTTTTACACTGTATTCTTCTTTTACCCTGCCTTGTACTTTTCATTTCCTTTCTGCCTATTTCCTTTGGCTTAGTTTCTTCATCTCTTAATAGTTTATTGAACAGCCTGCAATGGCTTTACTGAGTTTCTATATGGATGAGAGAAAGGCAGCAATTGTTCAATTCTACTGTCTGCAAATTTTTAATCCTCTCATCATTTCTTTTTAGGGTCTGTACAAAAAGGTTTTTCACTAGCGAAGAATTCCATGCAGAATTAAACTTTCTATGGTGGACACTACTGATTGTGCACATAAGTCTGTTCTCCCCTTATAACAATTATTGCTAGAAACAAGCACCCAGGCATAATAAAAAATACTTGGAGATGGGATCTAACAAGGTTTTATTTTAAAATTTATTTTTATTGTAATTTTTTGATTTTACATACAGCAAAATTTACACTTCTTTGTGTACAGTTCTATGTGTTGTGAAACATGCATGAAGTTGTATAATCATCACAATCAAGAAACATAACAGTTTCATCACCTAAAAAAAGGTTTCTCATGCTACCCCTTTGTAATCAAGCACTCTCCAGTCCCCAAACCTGCAACCACTGATTTGTTCTCTACCCCTACGGCTCTGCCTTTCCTACAGTATCATATATTTGGCATTGTACAGTGTGCAGCCTCTTGAGTATGGTGTTTTAAACCTAGCATGATGCATTTGAGGTTCAATCCTGTTTTTGTGTATCAATAGCCCTTTTTAAAAAATTGCTGAGTAATATTCCTTTTTATAGATGTAACAGAGTTTATCACTCACCAGTTAAAGGACTTCTGGATTCTTTCCAGCTCTTGGCAGTTATAAATTAAACTGCTATAAACATACTGTACAGATTTTGAGTGAACATAAGTTTTTATATTTCTTGGATAAATATCTAGGAATGGGATTGCTGAATCATACAGTAACTATATATTTAGCATTATAAGAAACTGCAAGCTGTTTTCCCAAGGAACAGTATCATTCTGCATTCCCATCAGTCATGTATGAAACTTTTCATTGCTGTGCATCCTCAAAAGCATTTAGTATTGTTAATGGCTATTAATTAAATTTCATTAGTTAATTAATCAATTAACATATTTTAATAGATGTGTAGTGATATTTACAATAGTTTTAAATAGTTACTCATTATTCATAATACACGACAGACACCTATTCACGTGTTTATTGTCCATTTGTATATTTATTTTTCTTCTTAACATTTTACGGGAGTATACTTGCTTTACAATGTTGTGTTAACGTCTGCTGTATAACAAAGTGAATCAGCTATATGTATACATATATCACCATATCCCCTCCCTCTTGCGTCTCCCTCCCACCCTCCCTATCCCATCCCACTAGGTCATCGCAAAGCACCGAGCTCATCTCCCTGTGCTGTGCAGCTGCTTCTCACTAGCTATCTACTTTACATTTGGTAGGGTATATATTTCCATGCCACTCTCTCACTTCATCCCAGCTTACCCTTCCCCCTGCCCATGTCCTCAAGTCCATATTCTACATCTGCATCTTTATTCCTGTCCTGAACCTACTTTGTTAGAAGCTTTTTTTAAATTTTAGATTCCATATATATGTGCTAGCATATGGTATTTGTTTTTCTCTTTCTGACTTACTTCACTCTGTATGACAGACTCTAGGTCCATCAGCCTCACTATAAATAACTCAATTTCATTTCTTTTCATGGCTGAGTAGTATTCCATTGTATATATGGGCCACATCTTCTTTATCCATTCATCTGTCCATGGACACTTAGGTTGCTTCCATGTCCTGGTTATTGTAAACAGTACTGCAATGAACATTGTGGTGGTACATGTCTCTTTTAGAATTATGGTTTTCTCAGGGTATATGCCCAGTAGTGGGATTGCTGGGTCGTTTGGTAGTTCTATTTTTAGTTTTTTAAGGAACATCCATAATGTCCTCCATAGTGGCTGTAGTAATTTACATTCCCACCAACAGTGCAGGGGGGTTCTTTTTTCTCCACACCCTCTCCAGCATTTATTGTTTCTAGATTTTTTGATGATGGCCATTCTGACTGGTGTGAGGTGATACCTCATTGTGGTTTTGATTTGCACTTCTCTAATGATTAGTGATGTTGAGCATCCTTTCATGTGTTTGTTGGCAATCTGTATATCTTCTTTGGAGAAATGTCTATTTAGGTCTTCTGCCCATTTTGGGATTGGATTGTTTGTTTTTTTGATATTGAGCTGTATGAGCTGCGTGTGTATTTTGGAGATTAATCCTTTCTCTGTTGCTTCGCTTCCAAATATTTTCTCCCATCCTGAGGATTGTCTTTTCATCTTGTTTATGGTTTCCTTTGCTGTGCAAAAGCTTTTAAGTTTCATTAGGTCCCATTTGTTTATTTTTGTTTTTATTTCCATTTCTGTAGGAGGTGGGTCAAAAAGGATCTTGCTGTGACTTATGTCAGAACATAGCCTATGTTCTGGAGCTGTCCAGTTTTCCCAGCACAACTTATTGAAGGGCTGTCTTTTCTCCATTGTATATTCTTGCCTCCTTTATCAAAGGTAAGGTGACCATAGATGCATGGGTTTATCTCTGGGCTTTCTATCCTGTTCCATTGATCTATATTTCTGTTTTTGTGCAAGTACTATACTGCCTTGATTACTGTAGCTTTGTAGTATAGTCTGAAATACGGGAGCCTGATTCCTCCAGCTCCGTTTTTCTTTCTCAAGATAGCTTTGGCCATTTGGGGTCTTTTGTGTTTCCATACAAATTCTGAAATCTTTTGTTCTAGTTCTGTGAAAAATGCCAGTGGTAGTTTGATGAGGATTGAATTGAATCTGTAGATTGCTTTGTGTAGTAGAGTCATTTTCACAATGTTGATCCTCCCAATCCAAGAACATGGTATATCTCTCCATCTGTTTGTATCATCTTTAATTTCTTTCATCAGTGTCTTCTGCATACAGGATTTTGTCTCCTTAAGTAGGTTTATTCCTAGGTGTATTATTCTTTTTGCAGCAATGGTAAATGGGACAGTTTCCTTAATTTCTCTTTCAGATTTTTCATCATTAGTGTATAGCAAGGCAAGAGATTTCTGTACATTAATTTTGTATCCTGCTACTTTACCAGATTCATTGATTAGCTCTAGTAGTTTTCTGGTAGCATCTTTAGGATTCTCTGTGTATAGTATCATGTCATCTGCAAACAGTGACAGCTTTAGTTCTTCTTTTCTGATTTAGATTCCTTTCATTTCTTTTTCTTCTCTGATTGCCATGGCTAAAACTTCCAAGACTATGTTGAATAATAGTGGTGAGAGTGGGCAACCTTGTCTTGTTCCTGATCTTAGAGGAAATGGTTTCAGTTTTTCACCATTGAGAACGAAGTTGGCTGTGGGTTTGTCATATATGGCCTTTATTATGTTGAGGAAAGTTCCCTCTATGCCTACTCTCTGGAGACTTTTTATTTTTATCATAAATAGGTGTTGAATTTTGTCAAAAGCTTTTTCTGCATCTATTGAGATGATCATATGGTTTTTCTCCTTCAATTTGTTAATATGGTTTATCACATTGATTGATTTGTGTATATTGATGAATCCTTGCATTCCTGGGATGAAACCCACTTGGTCATGGTGTATGATCCTTTTAATGTGCTGTTGGATTCTGTTTGCTAGTATTTTGTTGAGGATTTTTGCATCTCTGTTTATCAGAGATATTGGCCTGTAGTTTTCTTTCTTTGTGACATCTTTGTCTGGTTTTGGTATCAGGGTGATGGTGGCCTTGTAGAATGCATTTGGGAGTGTTCCTCCCTCTGCTATATTTTGGAAGAGTTTGTGAAGGATAGGCGTTGGCTCTTCTCTAAATGTTTGATAGAATTCACCTGTGAAGCCATCTGGTCCTGGGCTTTTGTTTGTTGGAAGATTTTAAATCACAGAGTCAATTTCAGTGCTTGTGATTGGTCTGTTCATATTTTATATTTCTTCCTGGTTCAGTCTAGGAAGGTTGTGTTTTTCTAAGAATTTGTCCATTTCTTCCAGGTTGTCCATTTTATTGGCCTATAATTGCTTGCAGTACTCTCTCATGATCCCTGTGTTTCTGCAGTGTCAGTTGTTACTACTCCTTTTTCATTTCTAATTCTCTTGATTTGAGTTTTCTCCCTTGTTTTCTTGATGAGTCTGGCTAATGGTTTATCAATTTTGTTCATCTTCTCAAAGAACTAGCTTTTAGTTGTATTGATGTTTGCTATCATTTCCTTCATTTCTCTTTCATTTATTCCCGATCTGATCTTTATGATTTCTTTCCTTCTGCTAGCTTTGGAGTTTTTGTTCTTCTTTCTCTAATTGCTTTTGGCGTAAGGTTAGGTCGTTTATTTGAGATTTTTCTTGTTTCCTGACATAGGATAGTATTGTTATAAACTTCCCTCTTAGAACTGCTTTTGTTGCATCCCATAGATTTTGGGTCATCGTGTTTTCACTGTCATTTGTTTCTAGGTTTTTTTAATTTCCCCTTTGATTTATTCAGTGATGTCTTGGTTTTTAAGTAGTGTATTGTTTAGCCTCCATGTGATTGTATTTTTTACAGTTTTTTTTTCCTGCAATTGATATCTAGTCTCATAGCATTGTGGTTGGAGAAGATACTTGATATGATTTCAATTTTCTTAAATTTACCAAGGCTTGATTTTTGACTCAAGCTTTGATCTATCCTGGAAATGTTCCATGGGCACTTGAGAAGAAAGTGTATACTGTTGTTTATGGTTGGAATGTCCTATAAATATCAATTAAGTCCATCTTGTTTAATATGTCATTTAAAGCTTGTGTTTCCGTATTTATTTTCATTTTGGATGATCTGTCCATTGGTGAAAGCAGGGTGTTAAAGTCCCCTACTATTATTGTGTTACTGTAGATTTTCCCTTTTATGGCTCTTAGCATTCGCCTTATGTATTGAGGTGTTCATATGCTGGGTGTGTAATTATTTACAATTATTATATCTTCTTCTTGGATTGATCCCTTGATCATTATGTAGTGTCCTTCTTTGTCTCTTGTTATAGTCTTTATTTTAAAGTCTATTTTGTCTGATATGAGAATTGCTATTCCAGCTTTCTTTTGATTTCCATTTGCATGGAATACCTTTTTTCATCTCCTCACTTTCAGTCTGTATGTGTCCCTAGGTCTGAAGTGGGTCTCTTGGACACAGCATATATACAGGTCTTGTTTTTGTATCCATTCAGCCAGTCTGTGTCTTTTGGTTGGAGCATTTAATCCATTTACATTTAAGGTAGTTATCGATATGTATGTTCCTATTGCCTTTTTCTTGATTGTTTAGGGTTTGTTATTGTAGGTCTTTTCCTTCTTTTATGTTTCCTGTCTAGAGAAGTTCCTTTAGCATTTGTTGTAAAGCTGGTTTGGTGGTGCTGAATTCTGTTAGTTTTTGCTTGTCTGTAAAATTTTTAATTTCTCCATCAAATATGAATGAGATCCTTGCTGGGTAGAGTAATGTTGATTGTAGTTTTTTCCCTTTCATCACTTTAAATATGTCTTGCCACTCCCTTCTGGCTTGCAGAGTTTCTGCTGAAGGATCAGCTGTTAACCTTAAGGGGATTCCTTTGTATGTTATTTGTTGTTTTTCCCTTGCTGCTTTTAATATTTTTTCTTTGTATTTAATTTTTGATAGTTTGATTAACATGTGTCTTGGCGTGTTTCTCCTTGGAGTTATCCTGTATGGTACTCTCTTCACTTCCTGGACTTGATTGACTATTTCCTTTCCCATGTTAGGGAAGTTTTCAAGTATAATCTCTTCAAATATTTTCTCAGTTCCTTTCTTTTTCTCTACTTCTTCTGGGACCCCTATAATTCGAATGTTGGTGCATTTAATGTTGTCCCAGAGGCCTCTGAGACTGTCCTCAATTCTTTCATTCTTTTTTCTTTATTCTGCTCTGTGGCAGTTAATTCCACTATTTTATCTTCCAGGTCACTTATCCGTTCTTCTGCCTCAGTTGTTCTGCTATTGATTTCTCCTAGATAATTTTTAATTTCATTTATGGTGTTGTTCATCACGGTTTGTTTGCTCTTTAGTTTTTCTAGGTCCTTATTAAACGTTTCTTGTATTTTCTCCATTCTGTTTCCAAGATTTTGGATCATACTTACTATCATTACTCTGAATTCTTTTTCAGGCAGACTGCCTATTTCCTCTTCATTTGTTTGGTCTGGTGGGTTTTTGCCTTTCTCCTTCATCTGCTGTGTGTTTCTCTGTCTTCTCATTTTGCTTAACTTACTGTGTTTAGGGTCTCCTTTTTGCAGGCTGCAGGTTCGTAGTTCCTGTTGTTTTTGGTGTCTGCGCCCAGTGGCTAAGTTTGGTCCAGTGGGTTGTGTAGGCCTCCTGGTGCAGGGGACTGGTACCTGAGTTCTGGTGGTTGAGGCTGTATCTTGTCTTTCTGGTGAGCAGGACCACGTACAGTGGTGTGTTTTGGGGTGTCTGTGACCTCATTATGATTTTAGGCAGCCTCTCTGCTAATGGCTGGGGCTATGTTCCTGTCTTGCTATTTGCTTGACATAGGGTGTCTAGGACTGTAGCTTGCTGGTCATTGAGTGGAGCTGGGTCTTAGCGTTGAGATGGAGATCTCCTGGAGAGCTTTCCCTTTTGATAGTATGTGGAGTCGGGAGGTCTCTTGTGGACCAATGTCCTGAACTTGGCTCTCCCACCTCAGAGGCACAGGGCTGATACCCGGCTGGAGCACCAAGACCCTGTCAGCCACACGGCTCAGAAGAAAAGGGAGAGAAAAAGAAAGAAAGAAAGAATAAAATAAAATTATTAAAATAAAAAATTGCAAAAATTATTAAAAATAAAAAAATTTAAAAGTAATAAAAAAAGAAAGAAAGAAGAGAGCAACCAAACCAAAAAACAAATCTACCAATGATAACAAGTGCTAAATCTCTACTAAAAAAAAAGAGACAGAACCCTGGGACAAATGGTAAAAGCAAAACTATACAGACAAAATCACACGAAGAAGCATACACATACATGCTCACAAAAAGAGAAAAAGAAAAAGATATATATCTATCTATATATAAATAAAAAAGGAAGAGAGCAACCAAATCACTGAACAAATCTACCAATGATAATAAACTCTAAATACTAAACTAAGATAAACATAAAACCATAAACAAATTAGATGTAGAGAGCAGACCCAGAGTCTACAGTTGCTCCCAACGTCCACCACCTCAATTTTGGGATGATTCATTGTCTATTCAGGTATTCCAGAGATGCAGGTACATCAAGTTGATTGTGGAGATTTAATCTGCTGCTCCTGAGGCTGCTAGGAGAAATTTCCCTTTCTCTTCTTTGTTCACAAATCTCCTGGGGTTCATCTTTGGATATGGCCCTGCCTCTGTGTGTAGGTCGCCTGAAGGCATCTGTTCCCCATCCAGACAGGACGGGGTTAAAGTAGCAGCTGATTGGGGGCTCTGGCTCACTCAGGCTGGGGGGAGGGAGGGGTATGGAATGCAGGGCGAGTCTGTGGTGGCAGAGGCTGGTGTGACTCTGCAACAGCCTGAGGCACACCGTGTGTTGTCCCAGGGAACTTGTCCCTGGATCATGGGACCCCGGAAGTGGAGTGGCGGGCTGCACAGGCTCCCGGGAGGGGAGGTGTGGATAGTGACCTGTGCTTACACACAGGCTTCTTGGTGGCGGCAGCAGCAGCCTTAGCATCTCATGCCCATCTCTGGTGTCTGCGCTGATAGCCATGGCTCGCATCCATTGCTTCAGCTTGTTTAGACAGTGCTCTGAATCCCCTCTCCTGTGCACCCCGAAACAGTGGTACCTTACCTCTTAGGCAGTTCCAGACTTTTTCCTGGACTCCTTCCCAGCTAGCTGTGGCACAGAAGACCCCTTCGGTCTGTGTTCATGCAGCCAGCCGCAGTCCTCTCCCTGGAATCTGACCTCCGAAGCCCGAGCCTCAGCACCCAGCCCCCACCCACCCCAGCATGTGAGCAGACAAGCCTCTCAGGCTGGTGAGTGCTGGTCTGCACTGATCCTCTGTGCAGGAATCTCTCCACTTTGCCCTCTGCACCCCTGTTGCTGCACTCTCCTCCATGGCTCCAAAACTTCCCCCCCTGCCCAACCCCCGCCCCCCCCCCCCCACCCCCGTCTCCACCAGTGAAGGGGCTTCCTAGTGTGTGGAAACTTTTCCTCCTTCACAGCTCCCTCCCAGATGTGCAGGCCCTGCCCCTGTTCTTTTGTCTCTGTTTTTTCCTTTTTCTTTTGCCCTACCCATGTACGTGGAGAGTTTCTTGCCTTTTGGGAAATCTGAGGTCTTCTGCCAGCGTTCAGTAGGTGTTCTGTAAGAGTTGTTCCACATGTAGATGTATTTCTGATGTATTTGTGGGGAGGAAGGTGATCTCCACGTTTTCCTCCTCCGCCATCTTGAAGGTCTCCTTGGTAGTGTTTTCTTATTACCTTTTTAGTGTCTACATGGTCTGTAGTGATATCCCTTTTTCTTTCCTTATGTTAGCAATGTGTATCTTCTCTCTTTTTTTTCCTGACCAGACTCGTGAGAAGTCTATCAATTTTATTATTCTGTTGAAGTAACTGGCTTTGGTTTCATTTATTTTCTCTTAGAAAAACCCGAAACAACTATGTCATCGATTTCTGCTTTTTGTTGTTGTTGCTGTTATTTTCTTTGTTTTGAATTCAGTTTGCTCTTCTTTTTTTAGTTTCTTAAAGTGGAATCTTAAATGACTGATTTGAGTCCTTTCTTCTTTTCTAATACAAATTTTAAATTAATTAATTAATTATATATACATGTTAATAATATAAGCAAATTGTGTATGTATATATTTTCCCCAATCCCTGATTTAGCAGCCCGCTACAGATTTACATATGTTGCATTTTCATTTTTATTCAGTTTAAATGACTTTTAAACTTTCCCACAACTTCTTATTTGACCCATTTGGCATTTAGAAGCAAGTTGTTTAATTTCCAAATATATGAGGAAATTTTCCATATATCTTTCTATTATTGACTTACAATTTAATTCTGTTATGTCAGAGAACATATTTTGTATAATGTAACTTCTTTCAAGTATGTTAATGTTTGTTTTATGACCAAATATATGGTCTTTCTTGGTGAATGCACAGGTAAACTTGAAATGAATGTGTTGTGTAGAATATTCTATATTCTTTTGTTGGGCAGAATATTCTATAGTCTGTAAATGTCTATAAATGTAAATTAGGTCAAGTGGTTGGTAGTTTGTTTAAGTCTTTTATATTCTTGCTGTTTGTCTGTCTTCTTGTTATATCAGTTACTAAAAGAGGACTTTTAAAGTCTCCAAGTATAATTGTGGATTTGTTTACTTCTCCTTTAAGTTTTATAAGTGTTCATATATTTTGAAGCTCTATTAATAGGTGCAAAACAATTTAGGATTGCTATATATTTTTGAAGAACTGACCTTTTATCTTTATGTAATGGCCCTCTTTATCCACACTTTCCTTCTTTATATGAAATATACTTTGTCTCATATTAATATAATAATTCCAGTTTTCTGTTGATTAATATTTGCATGGTATATAATTTTTCATCCTTTCACTTTTAAAATATCTATATCATTATGGTTAAAGTGAATTTCTTGTAAACAACCTTATAGTTGGGCCTCATTTTCTTAATCCAATATGAAATTTTTTATATTTTAACTGATATGCTTATATTATTTATGTTTGATGTACATATTAATATGCTTGGAGTTTTATTTTTTTTCCTCTGTTTCCCATTTTCTGCCTTCTTTTGGATTGTTTCATTTTTTTAACATTCCATTAATTTTATTTTATTATTTGATATGTATCTTGGATGCCATATTGTTATTGGATATATATCGTGTGTGTGTGTGTGTGTGTGTGTGTGCGTGCACTCTAGGGATTACAGTATACCTACCTATCCTGTCACAGTCTACTTAGAGTTAATATTTTAGCACTTCAAGCAAAGAAACTCTCTCTTCCTTTTATGTTATAGTTGTCATACGTTTTACATTTAATTAAGTGAAAGCCCACCACTAGAAAATGTAACAATTTTTTTTTTTGCTTTCAATGGCTATATATATTTTAAAAACTTAGGATGAGAAAATATTTTTAAAATATTTATCTAGATATATACCTATTTATGTTTCTCTTCCTTTATTCCAGTAGTCCCAAATATTTCTCTGGTGTTATTTTCCTTCATCCAGAAGAACATCTTTTACTATTTATTTTAAGCAAGTCTGCTAACAACAGATTCTCTTAGCTTTCCTTCATTTGAGAATAGATTTATTTTGCCATCATTTCTGGAGGATATTTTCACTGGACATTGAATTGTGGATTGACAGTTCTTTTCTTTCAGGACTTTAAAGATATTGTTCCACTGCCTTCTGGCCTCTGTAGTTTCTGATGAGAAATCCATAGTCATTCAAATTGTTGTTTCCTTATATGCAATGTGTCCTTTTTTTAATGGCTCCTTTTAAAGCTTTTCTTAATTTTTGGTTTTCAGCAGTTTTATTACGATGCATTTGGGCTTGGTTTTTCTTTGAGTTTACTTGTGTGTTGTTTGCTGAGGTACTTAAATATATAGATTCAGGCCTTCAAATTTGGGAAGTTTTCAGTGTAATTTATTTAGATATTTTTTCCTTTAATAATTGTTTCTTGTCTTCCTCTGTGACACCAATGATATGAATACTAGACCATTTAATACTGTTTCACAAGTCCCTAAGATTCTGTTAATGTACTTTCCATCCCTTTTTCCTTCTGTTTTCTTCAAATTAGATAATTTCCCTAAATTTATCTTCTAATTCACTCTTCCTTCTGTCATCTCCATTCTGCTATTGAGCACATCCACTGATATTTTTATTCCCAATATTGTGGTTTTTGGTTACAAAATTTTTATTTGGTTTGTTCTTATAGTTTCTATTTCTCTGCTGAAAACTTCTGTCTTTCCATTTATTTCAAGAATTTTTACCTTAACCTCATAGAGCATAGTTATAATGGTTACATTAATGTATTTTTCTGATAATTCCAATATCTAAGTTATCTCAGGGTTGTCATATGTTGATTGTCTTTCCCCTCAGTAATTAGGCACATTTTCCTGGATTTTGGTACTTTGAGTAATTATAGATTGTACCCTGGACATTTTGAAAATTATGTTATGGAATCCTGAGTCCTGTTAAAATTCTCCAGAGAAACTTGATTGTTCTGTTTTAAAAGACAACTAGGCTTCCTCTGGTTGTAAGATAATATGGAGTGGACAAACTTCACCCTAGTCTTTCTAATAAGTACAGCTAAAAACCCTAGACAGTATATCTAAATCAAACATAGAAGACTTTGAAAGATAGAGAGAAAAAAGAAAAACTAGGGAGTTGGCAGAGTCCCTGGCAGAGTTCCCTTTTGTTATTGTTATTGTCATTGTTGATTTATACACCCTGGACTGGACGCTGAAAGAGGCAACCTGGAAACATCAATTGGCATAGCCAAAAACATCCCAAGAAAAACTGACTCTCTCTAGCTACAGGACCAGGAAAGTGGAAGACTAGCAAGAAGGAAGTCTTTTAGACACTAACCACCCTAATGCAACCACTGGAACTCATAATAAATAGTGGCCATATCCCCTTTCTCAAAGGCTGAGGAGGCTAGTCTTCACCCTTATCCAGATGTAATGACACTCCCTCTTCCCTCCACTCCCAGTGGTATCAGTAGAGAACATGGGGAATGTGGACTTCAATGCCCACCTGGGAGTAATGGGAAAGTTCCCCCTCTCTCCAACTGGCATGGTGTCAGATAATGTCTGCTAAATAAGATTTAAATAAGAGTCTCATGACAACACTCAAAAGGTCCAGGATACTATCAGAATCACCCATCATCCTAAGAATCAGGAAAATCTTAACTTGAATGAAAAAAGACAATTAACCAATGCCAACACCGAGCTGATACAGATATTGGGATTATCTGACAAGGAACTTGAAGCAGCCATCATACAAAGTCTTCAACAAACAATTACAAACATGTTTGAAATAAATGAAAAAATAGAAAGTCTGAGAAAGAAATAGGTGGTATAAGTAAAGGTCTATTTTTCTGGTCCTCTGGCAAGAAAAAGAGGATTTCTCTTTGAGTTTCTGTTATCTTCCCTGATGTGCTGTGGGCCAGCCTTGGGTCAAAGTATGGTGATAAAGGAGAGGAAAAAATCAGAAGATTCACTACCACACTGATTATTTGATTTCTCTTCCCAATCTCCCTGCTACTTTTTAATTTTCAAAGCTCTCAGGTGCTTTTGTATCTTGTCCAGAGTTGTAATTAGGCTAAAGTAGACTTACACCCTCCTGGCCAGAATGGAAATCTAACAACATTTTGAAGCTAGGGTGTTAGTCAACCCACCCTAGGTTTGAAGTTGTGAAAGATCTGTGACAAATTACCAGGGACAAATGTTATCAATGGAATTTGGATGCTAAAACTTTGACTTTTGAGGAATTGGCAAAATGCATTGAGAAGGAGAGGTAAAGTGAGGAAGACGTGGACAGAAATACAATCCTCTGGTTACAGCAAACTGCTTTCATAAAAATTAAATCACTGATGGGGCTAAGGAAAAATAATATCAGACCACATAAAGTTAAAGTAGGTATCCGAAAACAAAAGAAAAATGTGTCGACTTTGCACGTTACCAGATTGCACATTATTGCTAGTTGGGAGGAAGAAAAACTCCTTCAGTACAGGTGACCACCTTGCCTAAACGGTCTTGTCAAATTTTACTTTATTTATTCCAGCTTGGATGAATTTAAATCCAGTAGTACTGATGGGGAGTAGAAGAAGGATGTGTGAGGAGGGTGCTGAGTTTACTCCATCTGTTAAGGTGGTGAAAGAAAAGATGATTGACTTGAATCCCACGGGTGGGGGGATTGAAGGCTATATGCTATGTCTAAACTGAATAGCCTTGGGGTGATGGAGTTATAGCATACTGGTGATCAATGTACTGCAACACCTGCCATAGAGTGGTAGGAAAACTCAGGCGACCTAAAGCAAATCTTTAGGGGTATGGTGATGTTATGATGTGAAGTACTAGCGTTATGGCAAAACCATTATTTGGAAAGCGAGAAGGTAAAGAACAATATCAAAAAAAACCCCAATAAAGCCTCCCAAATGCAAAAAACTTGTAGTGGCATTACCTATAATACCTGAGTGCATAGTTGGAATACATGTGATTGTGAATGGAGTGCTTTGCCATTGTGGGCAATATCTTTTGCTTGATTTTAATTGGTCATATCAATTAGGAATTTTTAGAATTGCCTGCCCCCTCCTCCCTACCGAATACTAAACAGTACCAAGTCCCAAGAAAATAACAAGAAATTTTAGTTTTAATTTTTTTTAATGTAATTTAAATATTTAAAAGGATACTAATTCCCAGCAGCTTGCTCTGCAACTCTCCTCTCTGGCCTGTGGGGAAAAGTAGGTGATTCATGGAAATGAAATGCTATTTATTGTGCTTAAATCAAGTAGTTCCACTGATCACTGCTACCACGTCACACATGGGGACAGCTGTTCAGAAGATCCAGTAAGCTAAGATGACTGAGATGCTGTGATAGTCTTGGCTAATACTTTCTATACTGTCCCAATCTTAGAAGGAAGTCAGGCAAAATTTTCCTTTTTCGTGGGAATGACTGGTAAACATTCACCATCCTCTCCTAAGGGTAGTTGAGTTTTCCAGTGTCTTTTGACAACCTGGTGAGGTTTAGACCGGATCACAGTCAAATGCAAAGTTAACATATGCGTTAATGATAGTATGAAAGTTTCCCTCTCAGAGGAGGAAGCCCCCAAGATTTGAAAGCAACACTGGTCCATATGACTAGTTGATGATGGTTTATATGTATGGCTAAGATAAAGAGCTGAGTTCAGTCAGCTAAATGCTTGGGAATTACTTGGGTTGGGGACCATGAGAGACAGGCCACCCAAAGCAGGGAATAAACTGATGTATTTGCCACGCCCTTTTAATAAGAGAGATACAACTTGTGGGGCATTTTGGGTTTAGGAGACACCATACACTATTCCTGGGCATCTTGCAAGCACTAATATATTGAGTGACAAGAAAAAAATCTGAACTTGAATGAGATCCAAAACAAAAACGGGCTTTGAGAGACTTGTTGTAGCTTCAAATAGTACCATTTAGGTTGGCCTAATGCATAAATTATTGTGAAGGCTTTTGCTAACTGGACACACAGACTGGAGTCTCTTGCAGAAGTGTTTAACACTATCCTTCCCTCCCCAAGGAGCAGCTGTTGGAATATTGGATTCAAAGTTCCCTGATGTTGAGAAGAGATATGACCCCTTTGAAAAACAATTACTGGCCTTTTACTGGGCTTCAGTAGATACTGCTCCCACTGCTCAGGGATTTAAAATAATTCTGAGATCCATAATACCTTTATGTCTTGGGCAATGTCAGATTCATTCATTCCCATAAGGAAGGAGCAGCTCAGAAGACCTCAGTGTAAAAGTGGAAATTATACATATATATGAATATACCACAGGCTGTGGCCCTGGAGATGTATATTGTATCCATAGTTATAGCTCCACCCTGCCCTTAGGGCCAACCACAGGAACCCCCCAAACTGGCAGCTCTTAGTGCTAAATGGTTTGAATCATAGATTCCTCTCCTTATTAAAGCAAAGTGAGTTTCCTGGTTTACTGATAGAAGTTCCCAAACTGAGAATGCTTTGCAGTCTAGAAGTTTACCCCATTTGATCCGTGGGTCATAAAACCTTGGCTGAAGAAGCAAGGGTGAGTTTGAACAATGGTCAATATTGAGGGCAGTGTATCTATAGTACAACAAGAACTTGACCTTACTAAGTTCTTAATGCATAGTCAGGCAACGCTTCACAGAGAATGCAATTATAGAAAAACCTGTAGGAATTCCAAGGATGAATTGAAGTGAGCTATGTAATGCCAACCAGAAAAGCCCAGTGGGTGGCTCAGAAGGGGACTGGGAATGTAGAGACTGTCCTTGTCCAGCCACTGGAAATAGTTACCCAGGTACTTGAACTGAGCTGCATGAAGATGCTCAAATTATGAAACGCTGGTGAAAAAATGACAGATTCCTTTGCCTCCTGCTGAAGCTGCTAATGAGGTAAAAGACTGTAGACAATGTCAAGAAGAAAAGAATCACTAAAGATGGCTTTGCATAAGGGTCTTCAAGTTTAAGAGCCAGCATTTAGCCGGCAAGTGGATAATATGAGTAGCCCTAGCTGGCTTCCAATGAGTCCTGCCTGGAGTAGACATGTAATTTACTTTGGTCTGTGCTTCCCCAGTGACCTCAACAATGGCTGAGAAGATCATTTAAGGTATGAGGCACGAGTTGTCCATTAATTGGTCCCCCAGATTTCACTGGACCAAGGTATGCATTTAGCTGCTGGTTAGGTACAAAACTGGACTAAAGAGAGTAATAACATATGGACAAATATCCCTGACCACATGCAGAGGAGAAGTTTGGTTACTAGCTACAATGAGCAATTAAAGTACCTATCAATAAGCCTGGGGGATGATAAGGCAGGAGATGATGGCTGACTCACTTGGGTGAATGCAAGTTTCATCTGATTATATGGGTAGTAGAGGGGACACATCTTTGGACAGGTTTCTGGAATGGGGATTGCGAAGAAAGGAGTGGGGTTTGATGCAATCACAGCAATTCTGTATTCTTCCTATCTCCCATAATTTTTCTTTTGTTTTCCCACGTTCAGATGTGCTGGTTCTGGGGCTGCCCTTGTGTGTCTGGAAGAGGAAAACAGTGGTCAGAACACTATTTTAATTCTTCTGAATTTGACTCAGTGTATTCTTAAGGGAACAGTGAGTTGGATGGCATGTCATGTGCCTAAACTAGGTTTGACGGTCAGTGCTGTCTCACTGCCTAGTGGTGGAAACAGTCTCATCGTCCTTAATCTTTCAAAATGCTAGTCTTGTCTCCTGGGCAGGGACAGAAGAGGAAACTCTGGCAAGGCTGGGCCTGAAGCTTGCTCTGTGGTTAGGCAGAGACTCTCAGCCTGGAAGTCTGAAACAAGGTAATAAATGGAAGCAAGTGGAAACTGTGGGAGATGGGAAGGGAGTATGTAACTGGGTGATGGTGCTAGGAAAGGGCACCATCCCATTTTCCCGAGAGAACATCTCAGAACAAGAGAATCAATACTTTAGGCTGTTTCAGACGTGATGTTGAGTTATAGCCAATGCTAGGCAAAGCCCCCAGATTTGTTTTCCCCTGAGAAGGAGAACTGGATTGAAGCCCTACTATAAGATTCATCTGAAAAATGTACTTGGGAAACTTAGAGAAAAGATATTAATCAACAGCATTTCATGATGACTCACTTGAATAAGAGCAGGTTGCAATTGCCATTTGGGTAATGTTTTGTTGGTTGTGCTTATCGTATTGATTCTTCTGCAGTTTCTAGAAGAATCCTAGCTTTGAACTGGAGGGGAGATTGCAGATTTGGCATCTGTAGCTGATACTGTGCCTTGCTGTGAACCAAGATGACAGCCTGCTAAGGCAACTGGGTGTGATGGGAGATGATTTGCTGCAATGCTGCCTGCCTTGGATGTCAGGATCTACTTTGCTCTTTTGACAATGCCAGATGTGAATGAGATCAAGTGCCTTACAAGCCCATCTTGATGGAATCAGGATGGTGCTCCAGAGGTTGAATACTGGCTTGATATGATTATCATATATGATTGGTAATTCATGTCTGGAACTTCAAAAAGAAAAATTATGGGAAGTTTTACGGCTTATTCAAAATGAACTGCATCTAGGAGTTTCATAGGCTCAACTAGCACAACTTCTGAATTTCACTCAAGCCACAAATACACAGTGAGAACATCTGTTGTGCCTTGATCAACATTGGCCACAATATACTAAGAGGGACTTGGCGCGTCTGGGGAGTTGGACTTGGTATATGAAGACAAGCGGAGATAGATAGCTTTTTTGGAGTCTCACCATCATGGTGGAAAAGACCTGTTAAACCAGAAAAGGACAACTAGTGAGATAGCTGCAGACTTGTTGGTGTGTCTGGAAAGATGATGAAGCAATAGGAGAATGAACTTAACCTATTACTAAACTGATAGAGGATTGGGCTTGCTAACATCTCTGGGGAAAGGCATGAGCCCTGACATATTGCTTGCAACAGAATCTGATATACTTAAAAGGGCAGTGCCCAGGTACAATGGAGGCTCAGGCTAGGAGGGTGCATTTGTGGAAAAACTGAAACCAGCCTAAAATGTGGCTGAAGCCAGACTATGGCAAAATGTCGCTGGTAAGTGGGTTCTTTGTTTTGGTTCCATAACACCCACAGTGCCATAAATTAAAAAGGTATTTATAGGGCTTCCCTGGTGGTGCAGTGGTTGAGAGTCCGCCTGCTGATGCAGGAGACACGGGTTCGTGCCCCGGTATGGGAGGATCCCACATGCCGTGGAGCAGCTGGGCCCATGAGCCATGGCCGCTGAGCCTGCGCATCCGGAGCCTGTGCTCCACAACAGGAGAGGCCACAACAGTGAGAGGCCCGCATACCACAAAAAAAAAAAAAAAAAAAAAAAAAAAAGGTATTTATATTCCCTATGGCACAAATTGGTTAGGTTTTGACACGTCAAGGATCATTGCTTGCCATACAGAACAGCAGGCCCCGACTTCAAATCTTCTGAATCAGAATCTGCATTTTAATGAGATTGCCAGGTGAGTCGTATGTACAATAAAGTTTGGGAAACACTGGAATAGGCTTTCTTTATCCTTCTCATGGTGCAGGATTGCCTCTATTTCTGTCAGTAGATCTGAAAGAATAACTAGGGACTTTGCCTGGTTTTGATATTTACAAATATATTATCTTGCATAAAAGACATTTGTCAAATGCCAAATGTTTACCCACAACCCCCAGGTTAAGTTTTTGTTGCTTCATTTGCACCCAAACATTTCTATCAGTAGGTGGCTGGGGGCAGCTCCAGTAAGGATAATAGGAGCTACATCTAAATCCCCCTCTTGGCCCCCTTGACCTCATCTTCCCGCGTTTCATTTTCATTTTACAACCTGTATTAGTTAGAGCTCTCCAGAGACATGGAACCAGTAGGAAATACATGCATACATATATAAATATATATAAAATGAGGAATTGGCTCACGTGATTATGGAGGCTGAGACGTCCCGCGATCTGCCATCTGCAAGCTGGGGATACAGGAAAGTTGGTGGTGTAATTCCAGTTCAAATCTGAAGGCTTGAGAACCAGGGGAGCTGATGGTATAAATACCACTGCAAGGGCAGGAGAAGACGAATGTTTCAGTTCGAGCAAGTAGGCAGGAAGAAAAAGGGACAAATTCCTCTTTTTTCTGCTTCCTGTTCTATTCAGTCCCTCAGTGGATTGCACGATGCTTACCCATACGGGGGAGGGCAATATATACACTTCTGCTGATTCAAATGCTAATCTCATGGAGAAAAACCCTGACAGACACACTCAGAAATAAAGTTTAACCTGGGCACCCTGTTGGCAACAGTCAGGTTGACAAGGAAAATGAACCGTCACACAACTAAAGAAATTTTTTTGTTTCCCATCCTTTTTTACATTCATCACTCTGATTCTAACTCTAGGTGGTGTGTATGTAAGAATAATTGTAGAATTTTATAATTGGAGGGAACTTCAAGATTATCAAGCATAATTCTCTAATTTTAGGAGAGAGAAGTACGTGGCCTAGAAAAATTAAGTGACTTTGTAGTCTACTGTGGGTGGAATTTCGTACAGTATACATATTGACATTTGGGAAAAATAAATATATTATGCCAGATGGAGTGGGCTTTTAGTCTCCCCTGGGTCTCATAAAATAGATTATTTTACAAAGTACACAAAGAATTTATTTGAACATGGCTCTATGATAAAAATCACCCTGGGCCACTGAAACCGGATTCAATACAGGTTTGCTTCTGGATATTTTTACTGACAGGAGCAAAGGTGTTTGACTGTGGAAGGCAGCTATGCTCACTACTATACCACCAACGCTGTAAGGTATTTGACTGTGAAAGACAGGAAATTTCTTTGCTTTAGGCTGTGAATTTGGGAATACAGGCTTGTCTTGATAAGCTTTTTATTTCATGTTCCATGGGCACTTTGTACGACATAAAAGTCTGTTTTGTGATATGCTAGAGGAATTATGGGTAGGCATAGTCATTAAATACAGTTTTATCTCCATTAATACACAAAAGACGATTAGTGCAAAAAAGGATGGGCTTTAAGCAATGTGTGAACTGGGACTGCGTCTGTCTCGCCCATAGTTGTATTTTTATACCTACATAGTGGTTTGGCTTTAAAAGATGGCCTTTTAGTTGTATTTGATGGTGCCTACTCTAAGTAGTTTAAAATCTAACTTAGAAGGCAAATCATGTAAATTCAATATACAGAGAGGAAAACAAAGTAAAAGTTCAAACCCTGTTGCAATCATTCTATAAGCTCTGCTAAAAGAGGTCTATAGATACTGGCATAAAATCAACGAGGGGAGATATGACCATGGCTTGGAATGTTGTGGGGAAAAATAAGCATTCACAAAAAGGATGGGATTTGAAGATGGGTGAGATCAGTACAGGCAGAGTGTCAAACGAAGGCTTATATAAATGAAGCAAGCACAAGAAAGGTAGGGTCATGAACTAGAATGACTTGGTTGGAGGCATGGCTTGTATGGGGATATAAGCTTGAGAAGGATTGGTGAGACTGTGGTACATCCTGCCTGACAGACTATGGATTTAGTCACACATATGTGGGAAACTGGGAGTCCTTGTTTAACTGCAAGATGATGCAATTAAAAGAGTTTCTTAGAAAGGTAAATATGTCAGTGGTACACAAAATGGATGAGCAAAAGGATTTCAGGCAAGGAGTATGTTCGGAGATAAAAGAAAATCAGAAGCAGACTTGAGATGGTAGCAACACAGGAAGATTGCATTCTAAAGACACAAAAAGAATTGGCTGAACTTAGCACTCATTAGATGGGATACATTCACTAATGCTTCATGCTTTCTTCCCATAACCTATGGACTTAGGATTTTCTTCATTTAAAGTAAAGATGGATATTTACCGTACGTAAAGTTAAACAATAATATAGTCTTTTCAGTGTGAACAGATTAACACGTTTTATTAAGCAATCTCTGAATATATGTAGGAAGAATAATACCCCCAAGACACTTCAGTTCTGCTGCTTAGGGTTACTCCACGAGGGAACGACCCATTCTTTTTTTTTTTTTTTTTGCGGTACGCGGGCCTCTCACTGTTGTGGCCTCTCCCGCTGCGGAGCACAGGCTCCGGACGCGCAGGCCCAGCGGCCATGGCTCACGGGCCCAGCCGCTCCGCGGCATGTGGGATCTTCCCGGACCGGGGCACGAACCCGTGTCCCCTGCATTGGCAGGCGGACTCTCAACCACTGCACCACCAGGGAAGCCCACGACCCATTCTTTAAAAGTTTTTCTCAAGATATTTCTAGGCAGACCTTGAAAAAGAATAAAATGTTGTAAATCGTTGACCCTCTACACGCGTCAGATTGCTCCTTTGAAAAATGGGGATAACAACACACAGGGGCTGTCGAGTATTAAATGAGTTAAAACATGTGAAGTGTCACACAAAGTGTCTCAGGAAGTCTTAGCTCCCCTCCCATGCTCTTCCTCCTTATTATGTTTAATGCATCTGAAATAGCCATTTTTGAAACCACGCAACTGTTGCTGTACACCAAAGTGGACATTTCCTCCCAAATATAATTTGCTAAAATTGTATAGTTTCAAAAGGATTAACTATCAATACACAAAATATTGATATTCCATGACCAGATTTCTTGGACCACCTCAAAAGGACTTACCACGTGAAGGAAAATGTATTCTTTTTTTGTACACTACTGATCAGGTCTTCCTCTATTCGCATACTTTATTCTCCTATACCAGACTCTCTGGGGTTTCATTGCACCTCTCTGGCGGCTCCTTTTCTAACTCTTTTACACACTCACTCTCTTCTATCGGCCGCCTGAATGCAGAGTATTCATCACTCAATCCTGGACACAGTTCTCTCCTTCCTGTGTTTTCCTTCACTAAACAGTTTCATCTATGTCAGCGTCTACAGGTCCATGATTCCCAAGTATATATCATGCCCAAACCTCTCCTCTGAATTCCAGATACAAATGGGTCCCTGCCTAGATGATATTTCTCCTTGGATTTCTCAAAGGCACCACAAATCCACATGTCCAAAACAAAACATATCCTCAGACTCAACTTGCTCCTCTTCTAGTATCTGCCGTCTTTAAAAATAGCACCTTTTATTATTTAGCCAGAAACCTAGGAGCTGCCCTCAACACTTACATCGCTTTCATGTCTGTTTTCAAATTCATTGCCAACTGCCATCGATTTTATCTCCTAAATGTTTCTCTAATCAGCTCTCTTAATCTCTGCTGCACGCATCCCAGACTCAATGATCTCCCTGAACATCCTTTGGCTCCTCTACTATTTATCTTCTTTCTTTCAAAAATTTATTTTCCACTTTACAAAATGAATAAAAACATACTTTAAAACATCAGGTAGTAGCTTAAAACAGTAAATAAATTTAAAAAACAAACAAACAACCAAATAAATAAATAGTGCTCCGTGCTCAATCTGTTATTCCTTACTCCACAGAGTAAGTCACTTTCAACTTTTTTTGGTTGTGTCTTTAGATAGTTACTCCATAATTCTAAATAACGTACTTATGTTGCCTTTTCTTGATCTTAAAAAAAATGGTATATGTTGTATTCTCTCTAAGAAAGATGAGGATTTTGTTATCTTACATCCCCCATTTTACCTCAACCTTAATATCATTGTACCACTTTTTGGGTTAAATTAGTATTTAGTATTTATTTTATTAAGATTATGGATTGAATGTATCAAAATGTTTCTTTTCCTGTGTAACTTTTTGTTTTCATCAGGAGTTAGTTATTGCCTTATTTTCACATTGATTTAGTTTTTTACATACCTGTTAGTATTTCAGTCCCAAACTAGTTAACACAAGTGTCTAATCTCAACACATTCAAACATAACAGAAGGTCTCTCAGTTTCTTTTTCTCCTTCTTTCTTTCTTTTTTTTTTTTTTTGAGAACTCCTTTCTCAGGCTCTCTGTCTTCCTACTCCAGTATAGATTGACTGCTCTCTTTCCTTCTCTTTCCCAGCCCTCTGTGGTTATAATTGAGCATTTTCTCTCCTCTCTTGGCATGTCAGTTATATTTCTTTCTAAAAATTCTTTAGTTGTTACCCCAGAGACACAATATACATTTTTGGGTAGTCTCAGTCCACCTTTAAATAATGCTATGATGCTTCATGTGTAGTGCAGGTACCCTATACCAATTCCTCCCTCCTGATCCTTCTTATGACATTGCTGTCATTCATTTTGCATATCTATTGGCTATAATTACCTTATGTATTGTTACTGCTCTTACTTTTACAATTATCTTTTAGATAAATTAAGAATAAGAAAATAAAAGATTTTTACTGTACCTTCATTTATTCCTTCTCTGATGCTCTTCCTTTCTTTATGTAGCTCTGAGTTTCTGACTTATACCATTTCCTTCTCTCAAAGAACTCTTTTTAATATTTTTTGCAGGGTAGATCGGCAAAAAATATTATGAATTTTCTCAGTTTTTGTCTGGGAAAGTCTCTCCTTCTTTTTTTACTTTTCAAGAATACTTTCACTGGAAATGCAATCCTAGGTGAGTGATTTTTTTTTCTCTCAACACTTTAAATATTTCACTACATTATCTTCTTGCTTTCATAGTTTCTGATGAGGAATTGGTTGTAATTCTTATCCTTTTACCTCTTTGGATAAGGTGATTTTTCCCCTCACTGGCTTCTTTCAAGATTTTATAAGAAAATGTCTTTGATTTCTGTAGTTTGATTATGATAAGCTTATGTGCAGTTTTTTTTTTTGTATTTATCTTGCTTGGTGTTCGCTGAGCTTTCTGGATCTGTGGTTTGGTGTCTATTATTACTTTGGAAAATTCTAAGCTATTATTACTGCAAATATTTCTCCTGTTCCTTTCTCTCTTAATTTTCTTTTTGATATTCCAATTAAACATACTTAACATCTTTTTAAAAGTTGTTTTTGGTTGTTTGTTTTTTCTTCTGTTTTTATTGAGATACAATTGACACACAGCACTGTATAAGTTTAAGGTGTACAGCCTAATGATTTGACTTACATGCATCATGAAATGATTATCACGGTAAGCTTAGTGAACATCCATCATCTTGTACAGAAACAAAATTAAAGATATAGAAAAAAAACTTTTCCTTGTGATAAGAACTCAGGATTTATTCTTTAAACAACTTTCATATATAACTTACAGAAGTGTTAATTATATTTATCATGTTGTACATTATATCCCTAGTATACTTACTCATCTTATAACTAGAAGTTTGTACATTTTTGACCACCTTCATCTAATTTTTCTCCCCCCTACCCCCGCATCTGGTAACCACAAATCTGATCTCTTTTTCTATGAGTTTGTTTGTTTTTGAGGTATAGTTGACCTACAACAATGTTAGTTCCTGTTATACAACATAGTGGTTTGATATTTCTATACATTTCTATACAAAATGATCACCTTGATAAATCTAGTTACAATATGTCTCCATACAAAGATAACATAATTATTGACTATAATTGCCACACTGTACATTTCATACTGGTGACTCATATATTTTGCAACTGGAAGTTTATACCTCTTAATCTCCCTCACCTATTTCTTTCCTCCCCCACCCACCTCCCCTCTGGCAATGACCTGTTTGTTCTCCTTATCTATAAGTCTGTTTCTGTTTTGTTACATTTGTTCATTTATTTCGTTTTATAGATTCCACATGCAAGTGAAATAATACAGTATTTGTATTTCTTTTCTGATTGTTTTCACTTAGCATAATACTCTCTAGGTTCATCCATGTTGTTGTAAATGGCAAGATTTCCTTCTTTTTTATGTCTATATGGTATTCCATTGTGTATATGCATATTTTATATATATATATATATATATATATATATATATATATATATGACATCTTCTTTATCCTTTCATCTATCAGTAGACACTTAGGTTGCTTCCATATCTTGGCTCTTGTAAATAAGTTGCAATGAACATAGGTAAGCATATATCTTATCTAATTACTGTTTTGGTTTTCTTCGGATATATACCGAGATGTGGATTTGCTGGATCAGATGGTAGTTATATTTTTAATATTTTGAGGAATCTCCATAGTGTTTTCCATTGTGACTGCATCAATTTACAGTTCCACCAATGGTACACGAGGGTTTTCTTTTCTCCACATCCTTGCCAACACTTGTTATTTGTAGACTTTTTGATAATAGCCATTTTGACAGGTGTGAGTTGATATCTCATTGTGGTTTTGGTTTGCATTTCCCTGATGATTAGTGATACTGAGCATCTTTTCATATACTTGTGGGTCATCTCTATGTCGTCTTTGGAAGAAAGTCTATTCAGATCCTCTGCCCATTTTTTTAACTGAGTTTTTTATTTTTTTGTTGTTGGGTTGTATGTGTCCTTTGTATATTTTGGATATTAACCCATTGTCAGATACATTGTTTGCAAATATCTTCTCCTATTCAGTAGACTGCCTTTTCATTTTGTTGATAGTTTCCTTTGCTGTGTAAAGCTTTTTAGTTCGATGTAGTCCATTTGCTTATTTTTGCTTTTGTTTCCCTTGCATGAGGAAACATATCCAAAATATATTGCTTAAGACTGATGTCAAAGACTGTACTGCTTATGTTTTATTCTAGAAGTTTTATGTTTGTGTCTTACATTTTAGGTCTTTAATACATTTTGAGTTTACTTTTGTATATGGTGTGAGAAGGTAGTGCAGTCTGATTCTTTTGCATGTAGTGGTCCAGTTTTCCTAGTCTCACTTATTGAAGATACTGTCTTTTCCTCATTTTGTAGTCTTTGCCTCCTTTGCCGTAGATTAATTACCCATATTAGTGTAGGCTCATTTCTGGGCTTTCTATTCTGTTCCATTGGTCTATGTGTGTGTTTTTGTGCCAGAACTATACTGTTTTGATTACTGTAGCTTTGTAGGACTGTTTGAAATCAGGGAGCATGATACTTCCAGCTTTCTCAAGATTGTTTTGACTGTTTGGGGTCTTTGTGCTTCCATACAAATTTTAGAATTATTTCTTCTAGTTTTGTGAAAAATGTCATTGGTATTTTGATAAGGATTGCATTGAATCTGTATATTGCCTTAGGGAGTATGGCCATTTTAACAGAATTAATTCTTCCAATCCAAAAACACAGTATATCTTTCCATCTGTTTGTCCATTTCTTCTAGGTTGTCAATTTTATTGGCATATAATTGTTTGTAGTAATCTCTTATGATCCTTTGTATTTCTGTGGTGTTGGCTGTAACTTCTTTCATTTCTGATTTTATTGATTCAGGCCTTCTCTCTCTTTTTCTTGATGAGTCTGGCTAAAAGTTTATCAATTTTGTTTACCTTTTCAAAGAAGAAGCTCTTAGTTTCATTGATTTTTTTCTAATTTTTTTGTCTCTGTTTCACTTATTTCTTCTCTGATCTTTATGCTTTCTTTCCCTTTACTAACTTTGGGTTTTGTTTGTTCCTCCTTTTCTAGTTCCTCTAGGTATATGGTTAGGTTTTTATTTGAGATTTTTCTTGTTTCCTGAGGTAAGCTTGTATTGCTATAAACTTCCCTGTTAGAACTGCTTTTGCTGCATCCTTTAGATTTTGCATCATTATGTTTTTGTTTTCATTTGCTTCCAGGAATTTTTAAATTTTTCTTTGATTTCTTCAGTGATCCATTTGTTGTTTAGTTGTGTACTGTTTAGCCTCCACTTTCTTGTGTTTTTTTACAGTGTTTTTCTTGTAGGTGATTTCTTGTGCCATAAGGTTGTCAGAAAAGATTCTTCTTTTTTTTTTTTGGCTGTGTGGCATGTGGGATCTTAGTTCCCTGACCAGGGATTGAACCTGTGCCCCCTGCATTGGAAGCATGGAGTCTTAACCACTGGACCACTAGGGAAGTCCCAAGATTCTTGATATGATTTCAATTTCCTTAAATTTACTGAGACTTGTTCAGTGTCCTAGCATATGATCTATCCTGGAGAATGTTCCATGTGCCCATGAAAATGTTGTGTATTCTGCTGCTTTGGGATGGAATAATATATATATGTGATATATATATAAAATTATATATATCATATAAATTATATATATAAAGTTCTTCTGGTCTAATGTGTCATTTAAGACCAGTGTTTCCTTGTTGATTTTCTGTTTGAATGATCTGTCCATTAATGGGATGTTAAAGTCCTGTATTATTGTTGTGTTACTCTTAATTTCTCCTTTTATGCTTGTTAATATTTGCTTTATATATTTAGGTACTCCTATGTTGGGTGCCTATATATTTATAATTCTTATATCTTCTTGGATTGATCCTTTGATCATTACACAATGTCCTTCTTTGTCTCTTATAACAGTCTTTGTTTTATAGTCTATTTTGTCTTATGTAAGTACTGCTACCCTACGTTTCTTTTGATTTCCATTTGCATGGAATAACTTTTCCCAACCCCTCACTTTCAGTCTGTGCTGTGTCTTTAGATCTGAAGGGAGTCTCTTTTATGGGTCTTGTCTTGGTATCCATTCAGCCAGTCTATGTCTTTTTATTGGAACATCTAATCTATTTAAACTTAGAGTTATTATTGAAAGGTATGTACTTATTGCCATTTTTGTTAATTGTTTTTGGCTTGTTTTTGTAGCTCTTTTTTATTCCTTTCTTGTTCTTTTGCTCTCTTCCTTTGTGACTTGATGACTATCTTTAGAGTTATGTTCAATTTCTGTTCTTTTTTTTGTGTGTTATCTAATATGGATTTTTGGTTTGTGGTTACCATGAGGTTTATGTATAGCAATCTCTACATATGCGTGATTATTTTAAGTTCTTGATCTTTTTTGTTTGTTTGTTTGTTTTTTGCGGTACGTGGGCCTCTCACTGTTGTGGCCTCTCCTGTTGTGGAGCAACAGGCTCCGGACGCCGAGGCTCGGAGGCCATGGCTCACGGGCCCAGCTGCTCCATGGCATGTGGGATCTTCCCAGACCGGGGCACAAACCCGTGTCCCCTGCATCGGCAGGCGGACTCTCAACCACTGCGCCACCAGGGAAGCCCTAAGTTCTTGATCTTTTAAGTTCAAATGCATTTTAAAAATTCTGTATTTTTACTTCCTCACCCATGTTTACTGTTTTTGATGACATATTTTACATCCTGTTGTTTTGTGTATTCCTTAACTACTTGTTGTGGGTATAGATGCTTTTACTACTTTTGTCTTTTGACCTTCCTACCAGCTATATAGGTGGTTGACTTACTACCTTTTCTGTATATTTGCCTTTACCAGTGAGTTTTTCTTCATGTAATTTTCATATTTCTAATTTTGGCCTTTTCTTTTTTTTTGCTTAGGGAAGTCCCTTTTAACATTTCTTGTAAAGCTGGTTTGGTGGTGCTGAACTCTTTTAACTTTTGCCTGTCTGTAAAACTTGTGATTTCTCCATCAAATCTGAATGAAAGCCTTGCCAAGTATTCTTAGCTGTAGGCTTTTCCCTTTCATCATTTTCAATATATCCTACCACTCCCTTCTTGCCTGCAGGGTTCTGCTGAGAAGTCCGCTGATAGCCTTATGGGAGTTCCTTTGTATATAACTTATTGTCTTTACCTGGTTGCTTTTAATATTCTCTCTTATCTTTAACTTTTGCCATTTTAATTACAATGTGTCTTGGTGCAGTCCTCTTTGGGTTGATCCTGTTTGGGACTCTCTGTGCTTATTGGACCTGGATATTGCTTTCCCAAGTTAAGGAAATTTTCAGTTACTACTTCTTCAAATATATTCTCAGCCCCTTTCTCCCATCTTTTCCTTCTGGTACTACTATAATATGAATGTTAGCCTGCTTGATGTTGTCTTTGAGATCTACTAAACCATCCTCATTTCTTTTTTCTGTTCAGCTTCAGTGATTTCCACTACTCTCTCTTCCAGTTTGTTGATCCATTCCTCTGTATCATCTAATCTACTGTTGATTCCTTCTAGTGTACTTTATATTTCAGTGATTATATTCTTTATCTCTTGTGTTTCCTCTTTATATTTTCTAACTCTTTGTTAAAAACTTTTAACTTCTCACTCTGTTCATCTAATCTTCTTCTGAGTTCTTTGAATATCTTTATGATAATTACCTTGAACGCTTTATTGGGTAGATTGCTTATCTCCACTTCACTGTAGTTCTTCTGGGATTTTATCTTGTTCCTTGTTTTGGAATATATTCCTCTGTTGCCTCATTTTGCCTAATTTGCTGTTTTTATTTTTATGTATCTGATAGGTTGGCTATGTTTCCCAACCTTGGAGAAGTGGTTTTTTTGTGGGAGACATCCTATGCACCCCAGCAGTGTACTCCCCTCTGGTCATCAAAAGTATATGCTCTAGAGGTGCTCTCTGTGTGGTCTGTGTGTGTGTGTCCCTCTTTTGTGGTGGGCTGACTACCATGGGCTGTCTGATACGTGTGGCTGGCTCTGGTTCAGTTGATTGCCAGGTCCCATCTTGTGCAGAGACTGCTGGACCCTGGTGGGTGGTGCTGGGGCACAAGGTGGCTTGCTGCAGAGCCCTATAGCATCTCAGGGCTAGTGCTGGCTCACTGGTGGTTGGAGCCAGGTTCTGCAGTAAGTAGCTGTGGGGTCAGGAGTTCTGGATTTAATTTTGTCCTGCTGGTGGATGGGTCAAGCTCATGATATATATAAATATATATATGTGGCATCTGGGGTATCCCAAAGCTTGTGTTCCTCTCCTGGTGGTTGGGGTCAGATCCCAAGGTGGGTGGTTGAGGGACCCAAGGTATCCCAGAGCTGGTGTTGACCTATTAGTAGGTGGACTGGATCCTAACATGGCAGGCTGCAGGGCTGCCATAGTCCTGGGGCTGATGTCTGCCTGGTGGTGGTGATGTCTGCCTGTTGGTGGTGGGGCTATGTCCCCACCTACCTAGTTGCTTGGCCATAGGAGGTTCAGTGCTGGTGCCAATAGGGCAGTGGGTGGGACCATGTCTTAGCAGAAAAAAGCTAGAGGGAAGATTCCAAAATGGTGGTTCACGGCAACATTTTTCTCATGGTAGAACAAGCTGCCCAAAATTGCTGTCACCAGTGTCCTTGTCCCCAGGGTGAGCTTCAGTATCTTCTTGCCTCTCTGGGAGACTCTCCAAAATCATCATGTGGGTCTGACCCAGGCTCCTTTCAAATGACTACTTCTGACTTGGGTCCTGGACCATGTGAGACTTTGTGTGTGCTTTTTAAAAGTGGAGTCTGTATTTCCCACAGCCCTCTGGGTCTCCCCTCCCAGGAGTAAGAACTACTAACTTTCAAAGCAAAATGTGCTGGTGGCTCATCTTCCCAGTGCAGGAGCCACAGGCTAGGGAGCCTGATGTGGGGCTTGGGCCCCTCTTTCCTTGGGAGGAACCTCTGCAATTGTAATCATCCTCCTGTTTTTGGGTCACCCATCTGGGGTAGGTGTCTTGGCTATATTGTGTCTCCACTCCTTCTACCCATCTTGTCGTGGTTCCCTCATTATGCCTTTAGTTATAGAAGATCTTTTCTGCTAGTCTTCTAGTCTTTATTATCAATAGAATATTGTGTATACTTTTAATATATGTATATATATGTATATAATATTGTATATAGTTGTAAATTTGGTATGAGTATGGGAGGAGCTGAGCTCAGTCTTCCTACTCCGCAGTCTTGGCCATCCTCTAGGAAGCTCTGTTAACACCTTTTGAATTAACTATTTACTGCCCCACATTTTAGCTTGGGAATTTTCTATTGACCTGTTTTCCAGCTTGCTGATTCTCTCCTCAGCCATATGCAGTACTGATGAGTTCATCAAATACATTCTTTATTTTCATTATGGTTTCTGTTTTCCAGCATTTCCATTTGATTCTTTATTAGAGTTTCTATTGCTCGTCTTACATTAGCAATCTGTTCTTGCATGTTGTCTACCTTTTTCATTAAAGCCTTTAACATATTAATCACAGTGATTTTAAATTCTGTCTGATAATTCCTACACTTGGGTCATATGTTCTTTGCTGTGTCTGGTTCTGATCCTTGCTTCGTCAATTCACACAGTTTTTTTTTTCTTGTCTTACAATTTTTTGTTGAAAGCCAGACATGATGTATTGAGTAATAGAAATAAAGATAATTAGGCCTTTAGTGTAAAGTTTTATGTTAATTTGGCTGGGTGTTTGCCTGTGTTTAATGCTCATAGTAGCTCCAAATTTCCATAAGCTTCAAATTTCTCTAATATCACTTGTTTTGACTCATCTATTGACTTTGGGCTTCCTAAGTGCTTTCCTCAGAGAGAATATGCATCTTGTAACTTTTCAGCTGTAATCCTCTGTTATTACATTGGAAACTTATTAGCCTGGAGGTAATGTATGTAAGAAGAGAAGTGTTCCATGATACTATGGTTAAATTTCAGACTTTTAGAAGGCCTGTGTTCCTGGGCTGTGAACTTCATAGGTGTTTCATAGTTTTATTTTCTCAAATTAATTGAGGCAGGAAGACACCTGTGGGTTAAAATAGGAGAAATGCCCTTCCTCCAGATGGGATAAGGTTATTATAAGGTCTTTTTCCTTAGAAAGTAGGACTTTGCTATGCAGGATCTTCTGAGCATATCTTACAATGATTACTCTTCTTTACCCTAACCAGAGCCCTAAGAGGATCTTTCTCAGTTTGTCACCCTGAGAACCTGGTGGGACTCCAGGTTACTCTGAACTGTTCCTACCAGTTTATGGCTCCACATCTTCTGCTCCAAATAAACAGATCTCAGCTCTGGCTCTGGATCGGACTATGTTTCAAGATTGGTGGTTTACCTTGTGACCTCAGTTCTCTGATGGTGCAAGAAAAGTTGTTGATTTACAGCTTGCTCAGTTTTCCTGGAAGGATGGGAGTTACAATTTTCAATTAATATTGACCTAAAATCAGCAGTTATTGATTATTCTTTTGATCTGAGTCTAAGCTGTTTCCTTAGGAATTTCCTTTGTCCCTCTCCTGCATGAGAGCCTTGAATTCCTGGATCCTTCATTCATTTTTTCTTGGTAAACTTCTTATTTTAGTGGAGTCTTTCCAGTATTTTCCCAGGAAAAAGTGCATGGGAGTAAAGTTTTTAAGACTTTGCTTTTGAAAAGTCTATTCTACCTTCAGGTTTGAGTCATATTTTGACTGGACATAGAATTTTTTTTTAACATCTTTATTGGAGTATAATTGCTTTACAATGGTATGTTAGTTTCTGCTTTATAATAAAGTGAATCAGCTATATGTATACATATATCCCCATATCTCCTCCCTCTTGTGTCTCCTCCCACCGTCCCTAGCCCAGCCCTCTAGGTGGTCACAAAGCACTGAGCTGATCTCCCTGTGCTATGCAGCTCCTTCCCACTAGCTATCTATTTTACATTTGGTAGTATATATAAGTCCATGCCACTCTCTCACTTTGTCCCAGCTTACCCTTGCCCCTCCCTGTGTCCTCAAGTCCATTCTCTGCATCTGCGTCTTTATTCCTGTCCTGCCCCTAGGTTCTTCATAACTTTTTTTTTTTTAGATTCCATATATATGTGTTAGCATATGGTATATGTTTTTCTCTTTCTGACTTACTTCACTCTGTATGACAGACTCTAGGTCCATCCACCTCACTACAAATAAATCAATTTCATTTCTTTTTCTGGCTGAGTAATATTCCATTGTATATATGTGCCACATCTTCTTTTCCATTCATCTGTCGTTGGACACTTAGGTTGCTTCCATGTCCTGGTTATTGTAAACAGTGCTGCAATGAACATTGTGGTACATGGCTCTTTTTGAATTATGGTTTTCTCAGGGTATATTCCCAGTAGTGGGATTGCTGGGTCGTTTGGTAGTTCTATTTTTGTTTTTTTTAAGGAACCTCCATACTCTTCTCCATAGTGGCTGTATCAATTTACATTGCCATCAACAGTGCAAGAGGGTTCCCTTTTCTCCACACCTCGCCAACATTTATTGTTTGTAGATTTTTTTTGTTGATGGCCATTCTGACTGGTGTGAGGTGATGCCTCACTGTAGTTTTGATTTGCACTTTTCTAATGATTAGTGATGTTGAGCATCCTTTCATGTGTTTGTTGCCAATCTGTATTTCTTCTTTGGAGAAATGTCTATTTAGGTCTTCTGCCCATTTTGGGATTGGCTTGTTTGTTTTTTTAATATTGAGCTGCATGAACTGTTTATATATTTTGTAAATTAACCCTTTGTCCGTTGATTTGTTTGCAAATATTTTCTCCCATTCTGAGGGTTGTCTTTTCGTCTTGTTTATGGTTTCCTTTGCTGTGAAAAAGCTTTGAAGTTTCATTAGGTCCCATTTGTTCATTTTTGTTTTTATTTCCATTACTCTAGGGGGTGGATCAAAAAAGGTCTTGCTGTAATTTATGTCAAAGACTGTTCTTCCTATGTTTTCCTCTAAGAGTTTTATAGTGTCTGGCCTTACATTTAGGCCTTTAATCCATTTTGAGTTTATTTTTGTGTATGGTGTCAGGGAGTGTTCTAATTTCATTCTTCTACATGTAGCTGTCCAGTTTTCCCAGCACCACTTACTGAAGAGACTGTCTTTTCTCCATTGTATATCCTTGCCTCCTTTGTCATAGATTAGCTGACCATAAGTGCATAGGTTTATCTCACTGTGGTTTCTGCTTTGTCTTTTGATGTGGGGTACCTTCTGTGGTGAGCTCCAGTTTCTTTCTGTCCATGATTGTTCAGCAGTTAGTTGTGACTGCGGTGCTCTCGCAAGAGGGAGTGAGAGCCCATCCTTGTACTCTGCCATGTTGAACCAATCTCCTCATTATAATTTTTATTCAAGATACCTTATGTTTTCTGCATTATTCTTCCCCCATCTGGGTTTATTTTTTTTTGCAATTTTTTGTTTGCTTGTTTTTTCTTTGCTTTCATGTTGAAGACTCTTCAACTGTCTGGGATCCTTGACTCCCCACTCTTATTTAAGACTGAGGCCTAACAAACAGGCCAGTGGGCCTGTGTGAGTAGAACTTGTCACTGATGGGCTTCACCATAGGGTGTGACGCAGGGATATGGCTGTTTGGATGGAGACCTCCTGCATATATCACAATCTGTAGGTTTTCTCCTTTGTGCTGGTCAGTCTCTCTAGAGAGGTAATCTCATATGTTAAGCCAGGCTAGAGGATAACACTGTTCTTAGAGATATCACTGTTCCTTCTAAAGACTTTCAGACAAACCTCTTATTTTCTTTCATCCATCACCTCCATCTTCAGAGGAACCAGATACTTCTAAATTCTGAGCCTTTTGAGAGCTTCATAGTGCAAATTAGCTTGATTCTTGTTGGCTTCAATTTATACTCCCCCATCCTGTGCGAGTGCACGCACACACACACGCACAAACACACAATATCACCTGAAGGCCCAGGGGTTTCTCCATTCTGATCAATCAGTTATCACTCTTCAGTTACTTACCTGCTTGTGCACTTTTTGACATAACTTGCCTGCTTATGCGTGCTTTCCTTTTCTCTTGTTCTTTTGAGTTTTTGCCTCTTTTTTTCCTTTACTGTCCTTTAAGTGGGGTCATAAGAGGGAATGGAGATAAGCAAATGCATTTATTCAGATAATCTATATTCAGAGTCTTTCTCATTTTACAACCCTATTGCTTTAGTATTGTAACTGGTTGTGAAAAGGGCATGGTTTTTTCCTTCACCTCTCAATTCCAAGTCATTCTGACAACAAGAACTTGAGAGGAGACTGAAGAAAGGGTGATATTTTTGAATTTTGTAATCTCAGCTCATTGACAATTCTCTTTAGTCTTCTAATGAGAAACTTCTACGTGACTATTAATATTTGTCTACACTGTCAGCATCCTAGCTAGCTTATAAATTGCGTGTGACCCATTCACTCTGATCATCTCCCTGCATCTTGGTTTCTCTCAACTTTTCAGTGTGAGGGGCTCCTTTTCCTTTCTTTTCCAAAGCTTCAGTTCTGTGGTGGCTTCATCTCTTAGATGAGCTTTCCCCACAACTCTGATGTCACAAAAGTGCTGCCCATCGAATTTACTTATGGTATCAAGTAGTTTTGCACATCATGTTGACTGGTCCGGCAAAAGACATTTATAGAGCAAACCCTGCTTGTGTACTCAGATGCAGAACTATAAAACAATACCTAAACTACCTACTAAAAGTCGTATAAACCAGAGAGCTAAATATCAGGTAACATATTTTATTTAAAACATTAAACATGGGGGTTTATACATGTCCTTAGCAGTGCTGCCTGAGCAACAGCCCAAATAAATTTGAGACGCTCAAATTCTCAAGCAAACAACCAAGCAACAATTGTTTGTTGAGTACGTATGTACTCTAGCCTGAGACGGTACCTGGAGGAATATGAAAAAAACATAAAATATTGTTCCTGCTCTTCCCCCAGGCATGGAGGCATGTCATGTGGAGTCCTCCATTGGATCAAAAGCACAGGCTTGTCATTTGACATATGGGACCAAATATCTTACTGCCCCGTTGCTGAGGCAAAGCTACATGTAAAAAATGCTAGCAACACAGCACTGCACATCTAAATGTTTAATCATCTGTCAGAGCCAGCAAATACTATAGATAGACATTCAGATCAGGAGGTCAAAGGGAATAGAAGCAGAAACCAGAAACATTTACTGAGTTCCTACCTATGAAGCCTATGTTTTAGGTGGTCTGGGAACACATGGAGGGAGAAATTCCTAGCCACTTGGTTTGGCCTTGAATCATGTGCTGGATTTGTATGGAGGGAGAAAAAAGGTATCTCATGAAAGAAGAATGTGGACCACAAAACACAGTGACAAAAGTGATGCCTGTGTGACTTGGAAGGGGAAGGGCAATGGTCTGACTGGAGAAGCAGGGAATGAAGTTGGATTGTAGGGTAGGGCAGGAGTCAACAAGGGTAAGAGAATCTTAGTTTTCAGAAGAAGGAAAAACAGCACATTGCATCACGGAAAACCCTTGGTTTAAGGCCCAACTTTGCTGCATTTTTTTATGACATTAAATGGGGAAACATTTATATAACCCTTCCTAACTGCAATATTTTTGGTTGTTGTCTTATTTATTTGTATCTCTTGGACTGGGACAGGAGTACCCCTTGGACTAGGGGAATAAAAGAGAAATTAGATAGTTTGTGTTCTATTTAAATGACTGGAACAAAGGAGGCAGATGATTTATCCACAGCCTGGCAACTATGGGAAAGATTTCCCTGGCCTCTTGCACCCCTCCCCCCCCACTCCCCCACCCCCCGTCCCTAACAATCCTCTTCCCAGAACAGAAGAAGTTGGTTTGGGTACTTTGCAGGACTACTTTGCAGGTAATCATTATTTCAAAGAATCTCAATTAAGCTCCACTGTATAGGATGTAACTTTGGGATTTTATGCTTTCTCATCTCCCCTGATTCACCCAAGTAGGAGGGATTCCAGGGGCATGCTTGCAGGCCGGAGGGCAGTGGGCCGTTCTCCTAAGAGGGAGGAATGAGACTTTGGTGGTCTTTTTCGGTAAATAACTTTCCATCAACTTCTCAAGTCCCATCTCTCAGTGGAGAAAGATGCACCAGGCCACATAAAACTCAGTGTAGGTCCGAGGGAGCTGCAGCTTGGTCGGCTGAGCAATTGAAGTTATGGCCCTAAATTTTGGTTTCGTGATGATGAAGGCGACCTGGTTAGTAGGCTGCTGGATTTCTTTGTCCCTGCACACATCATGCTTGACGAGACGCTTAAGCAAATAGACTAGGCAACCGCTAGGAGGTAGCCGAGCTATTCGCCGGCCGCCGGGGTAGCAGAAATGGCTAACTGTGTGTCCCTGGGCTCGGCCGGTCCAGGCGGGTGGCGCTTTTCCAAGGTCGGGGTTGCGATAAGCTGGTCGGTGGAGAGAGAAGGACGTCGAAGAACAAGCGGCCCTTGCATCTAAAAGGCAGAGGAGGCGACAGCGCCTCCAAGGCATTGTCACGTCCCGAGGTCTGTTTGCTGGGCCACCAGCTGCCTGCACATCTGGATGCAGCAGCGCCTTTCCCTGCAGGGCGGAGGCGAGGCGGAGGACCCCGGTGTGCACGCACCTCCTCGTGCGCGCGCGTGCGGGCCCGCGAGCGTGTGTACCCGTGTGTGTCTGCGTGTGTGCCCGCGAGCGCGCGCGCGCACGGGTGTCGCTGGAGCCGCGGCTCCGGGACCGGGGAATGGGGGTGGGGGCCCAGGAAGGAATCAATCTCCGCCGGCCTCCTCGCGCCTCACTGCGGGTTAATAACCAACCAGTTAGAGAGAGAGCCGAGGGTGACGGCGGCAGGGTGACAGCCCCGGCGCGCCGGCTGCGTGTCGGAGGGTCAGGCTTTCAGCCAGTCTCGGCCACACTCAGGGATTTGTGTATACACATTTTAGGGGAGGGTTATTATCATTATTGTATTGTTTGCCTCTGTCTCCGGGGGACCAGGGCGGGAGAGAGGGGCGCGCTCTCCAGCCGAGCGTCGCGCATCTGAACGGGTCGAAGGAGGCAATTTCGCGGGTGGGGGAGGGAGGGGAGACCTTGATTTCCACCAATCCCCGGGCGTTTGTCTGCGAAGTCCCGGGCGCCGCGGAAGGCTGCGGCGCGTCGCTGAATTAACTGATGAAAGCGAGTTCTTTTCTTCTCCGGGAGGGGTGGGAAGCAGGGGTCCTGGCGGGGGAGGCGGAGAAGCCCGGGGCGGGCTAGCGGTCCCGGGCCGCCGTGGAAATTTCCAAGGACTTGGCGCGGCGCGGGGAGCGCGTCTGGCGGGGGGGGGGGGGGGGGGGGTGCCTGGCAGCGCAGTAGCGCGGGAGGCGGGGAGAGGCGGCGAAGGGCGCAGGAGCATCGCTCAGAAGGGGGCGCCGCGGACCAGATGTCTGCGAGGGAGCTGAGACTCTCCCCGGCCCCACGCCGAGGGCGACGGTAACGCTGCAGAACCGGCGGGAGCGACTCGCCGCCGCCGCTCCCCGCGCTCTCGGAGACCCCGGCGCCCGCCTTCAGGGGGAGCGACCATGGCTGTAGCTTGTGACTTGCTGCCGGGGCACTTCCCCTAGAAAGAAATCCTCGAAAAAGTTGCATTGGAAAAAATCCTTGCGCCGACCTTTGAAGCTGTGGGCGCCGAAGGAGCGTGCGTGCGAGTGCGAGCACGAAAGCGAAAGGTGTGTGTGCATGGGGGGCCGGCGGTGGGGGGATCCTCCGCTGCCCCTGCGCCTAGCCTAGTGCTGAGGCTCCGGCCCTCGACCGCCACCCTGGGCCCCGGGGGCTGCGATGAGCCCCTGCGGGCGGGCCCGGCGACACACGTCCAGAGGGGCCATGGCCGTCTTGGCGTGGAAGTTCCCGCGGACCCGGCTGCCCGTGGGAGCCAGTGCCCTCTGCGTCGTGGTCCTCTGTTGGCTCTACATCTTTCCCGTCTACCGACTGCCCAACGAGAAGGAGATTGTGCAGGGGGTGCTGCAACAAGGCACGGCGTGGAGGAGGAACCAGACGGCGGCCAGAGTCTTCAGGTACTCCTGCTCTCGCGGCTCCACCCAGCTCTCGTGTCCTTTCTTCCCGGGACGCCGAGGACAGGGTCACCGGCGAGGACCGCCTTGCAGAGGCCCTTTCATCCCGTCCTTCTTGTCCTATTCCCTTTCTTTGTCGTTCCCAACCTGGAGACATTAGTCAGGGGCCTTTCCCCAGCCCTTACCCCGGGAGATGTGCAGACACCTGCTTTGGCCGTGGAAAGTCTGTACGCATTTCTTCCCAAGCCTGAGTTGTATTCAACGATTTGCCGATAACCGGTGGGAAGAAGAATCTAGGCTAACTTTGTCCCTTGAACTTAATGAGAATTTATCTCGGGCTCTGCAGACAGTCGAAGCTGTAGAGAACTAGAAGCAGGTACCAGGCGTCTTCCTGGGGTTTGGTGCATGGTTGGTAACATAAGTCACTAATGAGGGAGTCATGGGCAGTGAAAACATGGACATCCAGCCTGGCTGCCGCTGCTCTGTGCAGTATGCCCATAACAAACGCAAGGCACTTACTGATGCCCTCCTAAAGAGCCGGGGACTGAGTGATTTTTACTGGAGTTTCACCGACTTTCTAATAACAGACATTAATATCCCCATCTTACCAACCACAAACTGAATCTTCAGAGAAGTTACTTCCCCAAGGTCATGTACCTTTGCAGGGTCGGAGCTGGGATTTTGGTCACATAAAGCTCTAAAGCTCCCAGCTCTTTTGCTGGGCTTACAGTGGATGCCTTCTGGAGGCTGGGAGATGTACTTTAGGTGGGGACTTGAAATCAGAAAACAAACAATAAAACCAAAACCAGGTTGGAAATCAACCTCTGAGCATCACTCAGAGGTTGTAGTTTCCCTTCTTTTCTGGGAATTTCAGTTTAACGGTCTAAAGATGAGTTCTTGGCAGGGGTTGTGCGGTGAGATTGGAGGTGAGGCAAAGCTGCTTCCGCTTCTTCTCTGCCTTCCTGATCGTGCGGAAGGGGCGCCCTGGTGCTTCTCCCGCTGTCAGGAGCCCCTTTCACCTTCAGTCCCTTCAGCTGAAGATGCTGCGGTTGGCGCTTCCTGTGATGGTTGTGGTCTGGAGGTGCAGAGGGGGTACGGAGTGCTTTCCTTTGCTCTGCATAGGATCTTTCCAAGCCGTATATGGCCAAGTGAGAGCCAACTTCACTACTGTTAGTTACAAATGTTCAGAAATATCTGTAAATTAAAAAAACAAACTTTTAAAACATATGGTTTCCTTCCCTTTCTCAGGCCTGCTCTTGGAAAGGTCAAAGAGATAATAGCCAAACTTTGCAGGGAAAGGCAGCTGAATTCGCCTTTAAACTGCGAGGGAAGACGTTCCTTCTGTCTCTCTGTTTAGAATTCTGCTATCATTAAGTTTAAAAATAACCCCACTCCACTTAAAAGTATATAAGAGCTAATTTTCTCTTACCTTCATGGTATTGATTGTTCTACTCAAAAGGCATAGCGTGCCCCCATTCTTTTCTCTAGAGACAGAAGGTACTTTCATTTCAAGTAATGTAAGGAAATGAGTTAAGAGCTTCCCATTGGTTTGCAATGAAAGAGTACATTTTTTTTTTATAGGAGGAGCAATAATGAAGCTCTTTTAGAGAATAGATTTCTTTTGGAGGACATAATTGAGTGGAAAATGCTTCACATTCTGAGAAGCCCAGGCTGGTTGTTTCTGAGACACACTTGCCTCTTGTTGTCTATAGCCTGGGGGTAATCTTCAGTGTGCTTGGCTGGCATTTGGTCTAGTCTCTCCGTGCAGAGAAATACTTATGAAAATCCCCAAACTGCCTAAACACATACCCCTCAAAGTCAGTGTCCGTAAGACTGTGTGAGTGGCACCATTGCGCATGGAAAAGAGTTTGGGCTTTGGAGGAGAATCCTGAATTTTTAGACTGACCGTGCCATGACTACGGAACAGCAGAGGATCTTTGGCAAGTTATTCTATCTCTTTGAGTCTGAGTTTCCTTACGTATAGATAGAGATAATAGCATCTACCTTGTAGGGTTGGTGCAAAGTTTAAATAAAAAAACTGATGCCAAGTGTCTGGCACATATAACTAGTCAGTGGTGTCATTCTAATTGTTAGACAGTGTAAATGATAAGTTAATATATGTTACAACTTTAATAAGGACATTTGACCAGGCCATAGGAATTTGGAATGTTTCACTTGCCAGGTTTGCAGCGAATCATTAGTGGTTCAAATTTGCCCGTCCGCACGCCTCCCCACTGAAGCTAATGAACAGGGACGAGGATTTTAAAAGATAGTCAAAGTATCATGGTTTGTTGAGGATTTTAAAAGATAGTCAAAGTATCATGGTTTGTTAAGTCAAAAATTTTTTTTTACTCTGCATGCTTAATTGTTTTTTAACATCTAGATTGTTAGTATGTGGGTAACAGAGTATGATTGTTAGCTATTAGGTCAGCCAGAGGCCTTTATTGTGTTAAGGAGACACAACTTTGGCAAACAGGTATTTGTGTTTGCCAGTCTGAAATATCTTCTTCACAAATACAAACACACATACATAAATGTACAATGTGCACTTACGTGTGGGGATGTATACACACTTATCCATAAACCACGGAATGATGTATGTATATGTATAAATATATGTATATTCATACATACATACATACAAATAATTGCAGCCAGTCAGTCAACCCATATTTAATGAGTGACTACAATGTACCAGGTATGAGTTAGGCCCTGGGGGATAGCAGTAAACAGGATGCATGGATTGCTTCCCCTGAGACAGCTTACCTTCTCCTAGGGCGCGACTGATAAAAACCTATGAGTAAGGAAATGTGATGGTTTAAAGTCTTGTAAAATCCTGTGAGGACAAAAGAAAGTGTTTCACTAGGTTTATAAGCATCAGAATTTCAGATTCCGTTTTGCCGTCAGTGCTTCCTTTTACTTTTGTGATTTTCTTCTTCTCCAACCTTAGAACTGAAGTGCTGACTTCTCAGAGGGGAATTTTGACAGATTGCTTGGGGTGGGGGGGGCAGCAAGAAAGTAACAAAGTTGCAAGGGTTTTGCTAAGTAGGAAGTTTCCCTATCACCCACATAGTCTAAGAAAGATAAAGAAGTCAATTCACCCTATCATAGAAACTTAAAATTATTATAAAACTCTTGCTGCTTCTGATTGAGTAATCAAGTAGTACAAGGAAATGCCAAACCAAAGTGGCATTTGTCTCTTCCGTCAGGTCCTTCCCCATTTTGGTTGTTCCTCAGAAATAAACTCCTGTTCACAGTTTATGTGCAAGGCACCTGACATGGTAGCAACAACAAAACCAACAAATTATTAGGCTCTTGTTATGTGCATGGCACTATGCTAAGTGTTTTAAATGTACTGTCTGATTTAATTCTTCTAAGAACGTTGTATGGGTACCTTGTTATCCGCGTTTACAAAGATGACTATGCCCTGGTCCCTGTGACAAGTGTATATGTATGTAATCAACTAACCACCTGGCAATAGGGTCGTTAAATAGAGGCAGCACAACAGAGTGAAAAACTTAGGAATTGGAGACCTGTCAGTACATGGTTGGAGTTCCCTTTCTAGTTGTGTGACCATTGGCAAGTTCGACTCTCAGAGCTTCACCTTCCCCATTTGTAAAATGGGGTTTGTTATCATTTTTTACAAGTTTATAGTGAAAATCATATGGTAGCGTACAGATAGCATTTAAAAGGGTGCTTGCTTCGTACCTCTGTTTAATATGTGGCCCTTACACAATTGAACCACAAACAGAGGGCTGGGGAGATTCATAGAACGTGGCACTTGATTCTGGGGAAGGAGGGAAGTTGGAGAGGAGGTGGCATTTGTACTCAGCCTTGAAGGATGGTAAGATGGGGGAGTAGTGAGAGGGGAGTGCAAAGGATGTTCTAGGCAGACAGGACAGCAACAGCCAAGACAGGGAGGTGGGCAAGGGTCTGGTGTGCTTCCTGTGGGAAAGTTCTTAAGTCGCCCACAGCGAGCACAGCAGTAAGCAGACTGGGAGGCAGGGGGGAGCCAGGTCACAAGCTCTGAATGGGCTTAAGGTGCAGCTCATGAGAAATGAACAGACGTCAAGTATCCAAGGGCACTGGCCATGTGTCGACATCAGCAGAGGTGGTACATCACTGTTCCTGGTGGATCTGGAGAAAGGGGATAACACCGGAGTGCTGTGAGCATCCTGTCTGTTCACTGGCTGGGGGCCATCAGTCTAAGTAGTCCTGTTTCTCTTTCCCTTTCTAAATTCTGAACGAAAAACACTCCTCTAAGCAGTTCTAGTTTTATGTAGCTTCCTTTCTGTCCCTATTTTAAATCTGTGGTTACCAGAAGCTTCGGGTGTTTCCACAGCTGCCCTGGTGGCTGCAGAAGGGCGCTGGGTGCGGGGGGGAGGGGGAGCGGTGCAGCCATCTGTGTATATGGGATGTAAGTTTTATGTTTGTTAAGTGGGGAATTTGTGGAATTCACTGTAAAAGTAGTTTAGGAAAAAGCTGGTTTAATGTGGTGCTTACGAAAATAAGCTACCATTATGCTGCAGATTTACACATGTGAAAAAACTCCACCAGCAATAATGCAGTAAAAAAAGTAAGTCATTAACATTGCTTGGACTCATGACATGTACAAGGTCCAGTTCTTAGTGCTTGTATTAGTTACGTTTGTTCCCATAGCTATTTTATAAAGTAGATATTTGTATGTTCTTTGTCTTACAGTTGAGGAAATGGAGGTTCAGAGAGAACCACTAACAAAGTGATTGGGTTGAGTTTCCACCCACAGCTGTTAGACTCGAAGCCTTACGCTCATTCCCTGACCATCTCGGGGAAATGAGGCATTGCTGATGTCTCTTATGATCTGGCCATGATTACTTTTCCACCATCATCTTTCATCAGTGTTCCTCCTTATGCTTTAGTCGTATTGGTAAAAGTTACCTGAAATAAGTTACCTGAAAATAGTCCCTGAAATAAGCCACGCTGTGTTGGCTCTGCTTGCGCCATTCCCTCTGCCCGAATGCTTTTCCTTCAAGGCCACAGGGCCCGCCCTTCACGGGGTCAATCCTTGCTCATCTCTCCACAGTGCAGTTGCAGTGGTTAAGAACAAAGGTTCCAAAGTTAGCTGTCCTCAAACCCTACTACCACTATTTGTTGTGTTCTGGAGAAAATCAGACTTCATATCCTCGTATGTAAAATGTGGCTTCTTCTAGGAGTGTTGTGAGCATTAGAATAGGTAATACGTTGAAAATGCTGAGAACCGTTTCTGGCACATAGAGTCGGCCCTCCGAATCTGTGGTTTCCGCATCCGCGGATTCAACTAGCCTAGGATGGAAATTCGAGATCCGCAGCTGGTTGACTCCTCGGAGGCAGAACCCACGGATATGGAGGGCATCCTATACTAGCCATTTTATATAAGGGACTTGAGCATCCGGGAATTTTGGTGTCTGTGCGGGGTGGGAGGGTGGGGAGATGGGGTGGAGTCCTGCAACCATTCCCTCACGGACACCGAGGGCCAAGTGTAATTAGTGCTTAATCTGCATTAGCTTTCCTCAAGGCAGCTTTCCTTCCTTCCTCCCCAGGATGTGTTAGAATCTCCTCCTTCAGGGAAAAAAAAAAAAAAAAAGCCTTGTGCATATTATTTCATTTTTTCATTGATCCAAAATATCTACTACTGTATCTACCACTATTATCGTAAAAGGGGCTGGAACCATAACAGTGAACTTAACAAAACCCTTACTTTCTTGAAATTTATAGGCTAACGAGGGGAGACATAATAAACAGGTAAATATAGAAATAGCTGGTAATGACAGGTGCATTTCTCAAGCTGTGTTAAAAGTACCGGTTTACTTGTCTGCCTTTCATGCCGACTCATTCATATTTGCATCCCCGGAGCTGAGCTGTGGTTCCTGGCACACTCATTTTTGTTGAGTTACTGCGTGACTGCACGTTTTAGAATGGAGTGGGACCAGTTAGCTAGTCAGCCAGCAAGGATTTATCGAGGTCCAGCACTCTGCTTGGCTGTTTGGGGACCGAAGGAGTAAATGGCATCCTCTCCAAGAGTTCCTACTCTAGGACAGAGTTTCCTCACCTCAGCACCACTGACATCCTGGGCTGGATAATTCTTTGTTGTGGAGGGTTGTCCTGTTCATTGTAGAATATTCAGCAACACCCATGGCCTTTGTCCAGTGACCATCCACAGAATGAAACAACCATATATGTCCCCAGATATAGCTCCCAGGGGGCAAAGTAGCTGCTGGTTGAGAATCACTGCTTTAGAGAAACAAAATCAGTCCAATTGACAGGATTTAAAACACCCAGAAAATATCATGCCATTAACAGCTACATTTGGAAACGACAAACTGTAAATGCTTTGATGACTGGAAGAGGAGTGGATGAATTGACTTTGATAGATGGCCAGGTCTTGGTTCTAGGGAAGGGTAGGGAGAGGGGATGCATTTGGAGAGATTTATGATAAGTTTCTATTGAAAGCTTGTGTGTGAGCTGATCAGTGCCCCCCCTTAGACCTTGGCAAGAGAAGCCCATGCTTTGTGTCCTGTGTTTTAGGGGGGAGCTCACTTTGCTCCTCCTCTGGTCTCACCCCTTGTCAATCAGGCAAGGCTCAATGGGGCCTTTGTAGACCCTGGACTTCCCAGCCCAGATGACTCAAGCCCACTCCGTAGCCTGCCTGCCTTTATGTAGTGTTCCCCTAATTCCTCCTCCTGGGGGTGGCTTGTCCCACTGCTGTGTGCACTCCTAGGCCCAAGGGTTGGCCAAGGAACAGCTCTTTGCGAGAATGGGAGGCAGTGAGAGGAGATTGGGTGTGGGATTGGGTGGATTTCACGTGTACACATGGGGAGGGGTGGCTCTTTCTGCGTTGCCATGTTCTAGTACCAAACTTGCTGGAGTTGGAGAAGCCTCAGTTTGAATCAGGCATTCCAGATTGTTATACAGGTCTGTTTGTCCAGGGAGAAGGATAGGAGGAGAGAACATATATTTTATCTGTTTGTTAATTTGCACTTTTGTCTTCTGCCTTGCCAGTAGGGATTTTTTTTTTTTTTTTACCATGTGGGAGCCTATTTGTCTTTGTTTTGTAAAGGAGTGTTAAGGCAGCTGGTTGGATCAACTGAATAATTATATATGTTAGTGTAGAGTATGGCCACTTTGTCTTTTGACAAAGTTCTGTTAGGAAGCCAGAGCTGTTATATCAAACTAAAAACATGCTGAATCAGGAGACCCAAGCTCCCCACTGTGGGGATAGGTACCTCCCTCAGCGTCCAGCGTCCACTTTGGGGAGGTGAAACCCATGGTCGTATTGATTGAAGACTCGGTTTTAATATGCTCATACAAAAGAAGTGGAGTCTAGGATTTGTTACTTACAGATCCCAGAAGCAAGGGGGAACAGTGAGTTTGGGGAGGGGCAGCCCTCCGTCCCAGGCCAGGAGCTCAAGAGTGGGAGACAGAAAGTAAGGTAACAAACACCTATTACTTATAAGGTGGTTGGGGCAGAGGTCTGGAACTTTTTGTTGGCTTAACTCTAAGTTGTTATTTTAAAAGGTGCCTGGGGAAAAGCAAAGAGGGAACTTAGGGCGGGCGTCCTGAATGCGAGTCCTCAGCAAAATGTCCGGACTCTGGGTGTGAGCAGGGTTATCATACTGTAAAATGCCTAGGCAGCAACTCAGGAAAGCAAGCTTTTTTCTCAAAGCTTGTTTTTTCTCATCGTAGTTGTGAATCATTTCGGAAGTGATGCTGACTGTGTATCTTAATGCAGTCCCTTATGATGAAGTTGATAGATTTCTAGTCAAATACTTTCTAGCTTTTCATTCTATTTTGGCTCTTTTGGGAGCTCTGTGACCTTGGGCAAGCTGCTTAACCTCTCTGTTCCTTTGTTTTGTCATCTGAAACATGGTATAATATGCCAACTCACTTCCTAGGTTTATGATGATGATTAAGGGAGATGATTAGTGTGCAAGCCATCGTCATTCTCAGGCTGGATTGGTGAGATGACAAGATGATTGTTCCCACCTAGGAAGAGCCTGGACTTCAGGGCCCCATAGAATCAGGTGTTAATACGGGTTCTGTCATTTATTAACTTCGTGACCTTGAAAAATTTACCTGGCTTTTCTGAGCCTTAGCTATGGGTGGCATTTCTTACCTTGGGAGGATTAGGTGCTGAATAATTGCTAATTATTAAGCCATAATGATGAGAAAAGCTGCTTCCTGGGACACATCCTATGCCTATTATTGTACTTTTAGTAATGGAATGTATGACAATGAAATGTGACCTTATGACACACTTCTTCCTCCACAGTGTTAGTACTAAGGATGCTGTAAAATGGCCAGCAGAATTTTAAGGAAGAGAGCAGACCCCAGTCATAAATCACCCATTCATTCATTCATTCATTCAATCATTCATTTACCTACATTTAGTAAATGCCTCTTGTGTGCCAGTTAGGTGCTGGGATACAGTGATGAAAGTTAGACATGGTTCATGATTTTATAGAATTTATTGTCGAGTCTAGTGTGATTAGTTGAGTCAATAAGAAACTGAGTTCTGTGTTCCAAGGGTGAGAGTTTGTTTTAGATAATCATGCTGAGTTTCGAAGCAACCGATTTTCCCCCTTTCTGTTGGACCGTCTCCTAGCAATGGCACTGCATGAGAGGGAAGCTGCCAAAGCCATAAGAGTTGTGCCACTCCTTTAATTAGGTGCCAGAAGGAAGCTGAAATGAATTCAGAGTTCCACGGTCTCCATTATTCAGGGCTTGAGTAACAGACCAAAAACCAGAGATTTATTTCCAAGTGAGTGTGATGAGAAAGGGCTTGTTTTGAACAAAGTGCTTGTTTTGATTATTGATAAAACAAATATGTACATGATTTTATGTCCCTCACGCTTATTTAAAAAATATATAGTGTTTATTATTTGTCTGATTTTGGAAGTAATAGATACCTATTATAGGAAAATTTTAAATGTAGGAAAAAGGAGAAAAAAAATATCACTCATAATTCTGCTCCTCAGAAGTGCTCATTGTAACTGTTTCTTTTTGTGTATTTGTTTGCATGTGTATTATTACTAAATTTTATGTATTTTGTGTATTTAGTTTTATATCCTTTTTAATCATTCAACATTATAGCTTTAACATTTTCTCATATAATTCATTTTTAACTTACAAGCTTGTGATAAAATAGATTTATGATTTTCATTTTGGAAAAAAAATTATTTACCATGAGTTTCTTTTTTAAAAAAAAATGTTACCCCATTGGAACAAATTACTTTCTTCAAAAGGATCCTTAAAAAGGATATTGAAAAGATATGTTGGCCAAAAGGTTCATTCGTTTTTTCCCATAAGATGGCTCTAGTAGCACTTAGTTGCCTTTAACCTCATTCAAAGCAATTTTATTAGACTGTATATGACAGCTGTCATATCAGCATGCATTTTAAAAAAGACTTATAAAAACCGGTGAATTTTTGTGTAGCCATTTTAATATTGAAAATGGAAGAAAAAAAGCAACACTTTCGGCATATTATGCTTCATTATTTCAAGAAAGGTAAAAATCCAACCGAAACGCAAAAAAAGATTTGTGCCATGCATGGAGAAGGTGCTGTGACTGATTGAACGTGTCTTAAGTGGTTTGCGGGGTTTCGTGCTGGAGATTTCTCACGGGACGATGCTCCACGATCGGGTGCACCAGTTGAAGTTGATAGTGATCAAATCGAGACATTAATTGAGAACCGTCAACGTTATACCACATGGGAGATAGCTGGCATACTCAGAATACCCAGATCAAGAGCTGAAAATCATTTGCACCAGCTTGGTTATGTTCATTGCTTTGATGTTTGGGTTCCACATAAGTTAAGCAGAAGAAACCTTTTTGACCATATTTCTGCCTGCGATCCTCTACTTAAATGCAATGAAATTATTCCGTTTTTAAAACATATTGTGACGGGCGATGAAAAATGGATACTGTACAATAATCTGAAAGGGAAGAGATCGTGGGGCAAGCGATATGAACCACCACCAACCACACCTAAGGCCGGTCTTCATCCAAAGAAGGTGGTGATGTGTATATGGTAGGATTGGAATGGAGTCCTCTATCATGAGCTGCTTCCGGAAAACCAAATGATTCATTCCAACAAGTACTGCTTCCAATTAGACCAACTGAAAGCAGCACTCCATGAAAAGCGTCCAGAATTAGTCAACAGAAAACGCATAATCTTCCATCAGGATAATGCAAGACTGCATGTTTCTTTGATGACCAGGCAAAAACTGTTACAGCTTGGCTGGAAAGTTCTGATTCACCCACTGTATTCACCAGACATTGCACCTTCGGATTTCCATTTATTTCAGTCTTTACAAAATTCCCTTAATGGAACAAAGTTCAATTCCCTGGAAGATTGTAAAAGGCACCTGGAACAGTTCTTTGCTCAAAAAGATAAAAAGTTTTGGGAAGATGGAATTATGAAGTTGCCTAAAAAATGGCAGAAGGTAGTGGAACAAAAGGGTGAATACGTTGTTCAAAGAAGTTCTTGGTGAAAATGAAAAAATGTGTCTTTTATTTTTACTTAAAAACTGAAGGCACTTTTTGGCCAACCCAATATTTGGCAAATACTGAATAAGAGAAATCAAAGAGCTTCTTTAAAGAGTTCTTTTCTCAAAGTTGGCATTTAATATAAGACCAATACTGTTTTCATTTGTAAAAGTGACTGACATTTATTCACCCAGAGAGAAACATTGCTAATATTTTGGTATATATTCTTCCAGACCATTCAACGCCTCCGTGTTTGTATATAATGAATTTGACAGTATGTCGTGAATATTTTTGTAGTAACAATATATGTAGATCTACATCATCGCTTTTTTTTTTAACATCTTTATTGGAGTATAATTGCTTTACAATGGTGTGTTAGTTTCTGCTTTATAACAAAGTGAATCAGTTATACATATACATATATCCCCGTATCTCTTCCCTCTTGCGGCTCCCTCCCTCCCACCCTCCCTATCCCAGCCCTCTAGGTGGTCACCAAGCACGGAGCTGATCTCCCTGTGCTATGCGGCTGCTTCCCACTAGCTATCTACCTTACGTTTGGTAGTGTATATATGTCCATGCCTCTCTCTCGCTTTGACACAGCTTATCCTTCCCCCTCCCCATATCCTCAAGTCCATTCTCTAGTAGGTCTGTGTCTTTATTCCTGTTTTACTCCTAGGTTCTTCATGACATTTTTTTTTTCTTAAATTCCATATATATGTGTTAGCACACGGTATTTGTCTTTCTCTTTCTGACTTACTTCACTCTGTATGACAGACTTTAGGTCTATCCACCTCACTACAAATAGCTCAATTTTGTTTCTTTTTATGGCTGAGTAATATTCCATTGTATATATGTGCCACATCTTCTTTATCTATTCATCTGTTGATGGACACTTAGGTTGCTTCCATGTCCTGGCTATTGTAAATAGAGCTGCAATGAACATTGTGGTACATGACTCTTTTTGAATTATGGTTTTCTCAGGGTATATTCCCAGTAGTGGGATTGCTGGGTTGTTTGGTAGTTCTATTTTTAGTTTTTTAAGGAACCTCCATGCTGTTCTCCATAGTGGCTGTATCAAGTTACATTCCCACCAACAGTGCAAGAGGGTTCCCTTTTCTCCACACCCTCTCCAGCATTTATTGTTTGTAGGTTTTTTGATGATGGCCATTCTGACTGGTATGAGGTGATATCTCATTGTAGTTTTGACCTGCATTTCTCTAATGATTAGTGATGTTGAGCATCCTTTCATGTGTTGTTGGCAATCTGTATATCTTCTTTGGAGAAATGTCTATTTAGGTCATCTGCCCATTTTGGGATTGGGTTGTTTGTTTTTTTGATATTGAGCTGCATGAGCTGTTTGTAAATTTTGGAGATTAATCCTTTATCAGTTGCTTCATTTGCAAATATTTTCTCCCATTCTGAGGGTTGTCTTTTTGCCTTGTTTATGGTCTCCTTTGCTGTGCAAAAGCTTTTAAGTTTCATTAGGTCCCATTTGTTTATTTTTGTTTTTATTTCCACTTCTCTAGGAGGTGGGTCAAAAATGATCTTGCTGTACATCATCGCTTTTTAATGGCTATAAGATTTTCCTTTTTCAGGATAGTTAATAATTTATTTAAGTAAAATCCACTATTATTGGATATTCACGTTGCAGTTTCTTACCTTTAGAAATAATGCTTTTATGAACATACTTGTGTATACATCTTAAGCATTTGTCCATTTATTTTCTTAGTATAAATTTCCAAAAGTAGTTTCTTGATGGTTTTTTTTTCCCCCACCATCAGTTCTTTATAACTGGTTTCTTTGGTTGTTCATAGAAAATCTTTGACTTTGGCTGAGGGCAGATTTGAGGTTTCCTCCATTTCAGTGCGGATAGCGGTTGCGTAAATAGTCAGACATGCAATGATTGTTAGCATTAAATGATGAAATTGTTCAAGAAGCCAGAACAACTAAGAAAGATTCCCATAAAACTGGATATGTACAGTGGCAGTCTCCCCTCAATTGCAGAGACCTAGCTATGAGGAATTTACTTAGTGCTATGTAACATGTACCTTTATCTGTCACGGTTATCCTCCCCATTGGCATGGTCTGTCATCTACATTTAAAAGGCAGTGCCGGGCTTCCCTGGTGGTGCAGTGGTTGAGAGTCCGCCTGCTGATGCAGGGGACGCGGGTTCGTGCCCCGGTCCGGGAAGATCCCACATGCTGCGGAGCGGCTGGGCCCGTGAGCCATGGCCGCTGAGCCTGCGTGTCCGGAGCCTGTGCTCCGCAGCGGAAGAGGCCACAGCAGTGAGAGGCCTGCGTACCGCAAAAAAAAAAAAAAAAAAAAGGCAGTGTCTTATTTTGTAAATAAGTTCATTTGGGTTATTTTTTTCAGATTCCCTAGATAAGTGATATAATATAATATTTGTCTTTCTCTGTGTGACTTCACTTAGTATGATAATCTCTGGGTCCATCCATGTTGCTGAAAATGGCAGTATTTCATCCTTTTTATGGCTAAGTAATATTCCTGTATATATGTGCCACATCTTCTTTATCCGTTCATCTGTCGATGGGCACTTAGTTTGCTTCCACATCTTGGGTAGTGTAAATAGTGCTACTGTGAACATTGGGGTTCATGTATCTTTTTCAGTTAGAGTTTTCGTATTTTCAACTAAATGGACTCACAGACATAGAAAACAAACTTATGGTTACCAAAGGGGGAAGGTGGGAGGAGGGATAAATTAGGAGTATGGGATTAACAGATGCATGCTACTGTGTGTAAAATAGATAACCAACAAGAACTTATTGTACAGCATAGGGAACTATATTCAATATCTTGTAATAACCTATAATGGAAAAGAATCTGAAAAAGAATATATCTATATATTTATATATATCTGAATCACTTTGCTGTACACCTGAAACTAACACAAGATCATAAATCAACTATACTTCAGTTTTTTAAAAAAAAGCAGTGCCTTTATGGAACCATTTGCATCATTTTCCCAGGACTTAAGCAATTAAATAAAACTGTAATTTAAAAGGGAAAATGAACTATGCTTCACTATAAGGTAGGGATTTCAAGGAAAACTACAACTGTTCTAAATTTAAAAATTGTGTTTTCTGACTCCGTTAAGAGTCTTTTTCGGGCTTCCCTGGTGGCGCAGTGGTTGGGAGTCCGCCTGCCGATGCAGGGGACATGGGTTCATGCCCCGGTGCGGGAAGATTCCACATGCCGCGGAGCAGCTGGGCCTGTGAGCCATGGCCACTGAGCCTGCGCGTCCGGAACCTGTGCTCTGCAGCGGAAGAGGCCACAACAGTGAGAGGCCCACGTACCACAAAAAAAAAAAAAGAGTCTTTTTCCTGTTTACTGAAATTAAAACTCTTGAGCTTGACTCTGGAACAGATTGTACCCACTGAGTGGGGGGTGAAGGTGCAGTAAAAAGGCACAAAAATCCCATGATGATATTTTGTTGGGTTGGGTTTTTGGAGGTTGAGTGTTGGTGATTGTGTTGACATTGGCCTATGTCATTTCTTCCTATGTCCTTCTCCCCTTGTAGCTGTTTGAAGCAGCTTATACATACTGTTGCTTTGGTGCTTTAGGGTCAAAGATTCAGTCTTGTTTTTGTCTGTTTTAGATCCCTCATCACAGTCTTATTACTAAGTGTCTAAGGAGTATTTGTTGTCTGAATAAAGACACTGGATTATCTGAAAGGCCTGTCCACAGCTGTTGGAATACCTTTCAGGGGTAGTTTCTTTTGTTGCCTAATATTAAGACTCCGTGCCATAAATATTCACTCCCAATTCATTCATTCCCTCCTCCACTCATTCCTTCATTCAGCAAATATCTCTTCAGTGCCTTCTATGTGCCAGACACTGTTGCTAGGCCCTGGGAATAAAGCGGGTAGCCAGGAGGACACGGGCCTTCCTGCAGAGAACATAGAAGCACACAGTATTTATAGGAACAGTTATGTGCTCCAAAAAGCCTCTCAGCTCCTTTTTATGGAGGAAAACCAAGCACAGGTTGACCTTCACTTTCAGAACTGAGCTGTGTGTGTCTGTATTTGGTGGAGTCCAGAGAGGACCCAGGTCCCTCCTTTGGTCCATTGAGGTTTTGGCCTGCACGGGGACTCCACGCAGCTCAGTGGTATAATATCTTTCGACTCTGGGTAACCTGTGCAATATGTGAGATATTAGAGAGAAAAAGCCCTTTAAAGCATTGCTAAAAGATACATGAGTCCTTGGGGGAAAGCAAAACTCAATTACCAGTGGAATAAAAGAGACGGAGAAGCCAGCCCGGTTTGGAGGGGGATCTCTCACTTGGTGAGCTACTGCTCTGCACTCCCCCAGCCAGGCTGCCATAGTGAGAGGGAGCTCAACAGGAAGCAGAGAGGCGGGAAATAGGACGCATCCACCGGGAACTGGGGAGCCTCAATTTTGGGGTAAAAATGCAGTCATTTTATTTCTTCCTGGTAACTGCTCCAACTATGCCTTGTCAAACCTACCTCCTGACCCTCACCCCTTCCTCCCCTTTATTGATACTCATGGGTCTGTGACCAACTTGGCCAGATTTTATCTCCACCTTGATTATTGGGATAGTCTTATCTTGGTACTTAGCTCAGTTGTGTTGATTTTAAAGCACAGTGAAAACTCTCGTGTGTGTGACCCCGCATGCGTCTCCAGCACCTGGGCTGGAAGTGTGAAGGGCGCCTGCTCCTTCCCCACTGGGCAGGGAGGACGGAGACCACTCACAGTCTTTCCCTTGGTGACTACTGCTTCTCAGGTGAACCCTGACAGCCTGCCCACATTTTTTAAGAGCAAATTGTCCTGGTTCCTTGGCCTGCTGGGCAGCCTTCTCAGGTGGAGGAAAGATGCTGTCCTTGCCTCACCAAAGGGAATTTCACTGCCCATCGCCTCAGCCTCACCATCTCTTTCCACGTCTGTTTCTTCTTCCCAGACAGTGCAGGGCCAGCACAGCAAAGCACCGGAGGATTCAATAACTGTTTCTCTTTAACGCAGACCCTCAGCGCTTTTATAAGTGGGTTCTTTTGGAACTTACCCCATCCCCCTTCTTCCCTAGTTGGCAGGGAGGGAGAGCACTGTCTCCTCTCTCCGCAGGATGGAGAAGCAATAGTATCTCCCAGGGATGCTCATTCCTCCCAGGCCTTCTTAGTATGGATCAGCTGTATGGTGGCGGGGGACTGTTCCTCAGGTCGTGTACCACCACTTAGAAGACTTGCAGAGAGGTGGCTGGCTCCAACTTCTGGCAGCTTTCTGAACTTAAAAGATGGGGTACTTAGCACATATTGGTCTCAGTTTGGGGCTATGACCACAGTTCCCAGATGTAAGAAAAAAACCCCTCATATTTTGTTATACTTATCCCCTGGAAGAGTTTTTGTATCCTTCTAAGACTGTCATTGTGCACTGTTTCTTAAAGGATCCCTATGGGCCCTAGGATCAGTGAAATGCTCAACTGAGTCAGTTCACTTTCATCTTGAGCAGGTGATCAAGGTCTTACATCCCCAAAAGTCATCCATGCTCCCCACAACCCCATTTTGGGGGTTTACCATGAGTGTCTGCAACTGTTGCCTCATCATTTAGGGTCACTTTCCTACCGCTGATTCATTCTCATTTCCTTTTCTTTCCACTTAGGAAGCTTGGGGGACAGACCGACAAGGGTGGTGCCTTAAGCCAACCCTATGGAAGGATACCCTGCTGGCCAGGTACCCCCAGTCTTAATTCTGTTGGGTTCTCCCTCTTCTTTGGGGAAGGGGAGAATCCCCACTCCTCAACAGACTTCTCCAGCTCCCAGTTTTCTCTCTCTCTCGTTTTTTTCTTTTTTTTTTTTTGTTTTTTAGTTTTTTTTTTGGCAGTACGCGGGCCTCTCACTGTTGTGGCTTCTCCCGTTGCGGAGCACAGGCTTTGGACGCGCAGGCTCAGTGGCCATGGCTCATGGGCCCAGCCGCTCCGCGGCATGTGGGATCTTCCCGAACCGGGGCATGAACCCATGTCCCCTGCATCGGCAGGCGGACTCTCAACCACTGCGCCACCAGGGAAGCCCTCTTTTTTTTCTTGAAGTACAGTTGATTTACAATGTTGTGTTAGTTTCAGGTGCACAGCAAAGTGATTCAGTTATATATACATATATATATATATATATATATATTCTTTTTTCAGATTCTTTTCCCTTATAGGTCATTATAAAATATCAAATAGAGTTCCCTGTGCTATACAGTACACAGTATACAACAAGTACAGGTCCTTGTTGGTTATCTATTTTATATATAGTAGTGTGTATATGTTAATCCCAAACTCCTAATTTATTCCCCCCCCACCAGTTTTCTCTTTTTATGACCATGATTGGGGGATAATAGTGGTGGTGGGGTCTCGATCGCTAATGAACCCCCCTCAAGCCCTCCTGGGGGACTGACCGCATATCCAGTGCCTCTCTCAACTCAGAATATGATGTACTTAGCATCTTTGTCTCCAACTTTGGACTTCAACCGTAATTCCAGCATATAATCCCACTGAAAATCCTGTTACGAAAGGAAAGGACCTGTAGAGAAGCCAGAAGATTGCTCCTGGCATATCAGATTTCAGGATTTATAACTTTTAAGCATTCTGAAAAATGTTCTTTACATTTTGAAAATAGAGATGCAATACGGAAAATTAAGTTTATATTTAATTAGCATTTATTGAGCACCAGTTACCTGCAAGCACTGTGCTAGATGGTCTCCATGTGCAATATATCCATCTAACCCTGGATTTTAACATCAGCTCCATTTTTCAAACAATAATGATGATATTTTTAGTAGTATAGTTATTTATTTTGTGTCTGCCATATGCCAAGCCCTGTTTTAAGCACTTTACGCAGTGTTATGATTTAACATTCACAAGTGCTCTGTGAGGGAGATATTATTATCCTTATTTTATAAAGAAACGGGCTGTGAGTAATTATTTGCCTAAGGCCGCTTAGGTTGTAGGTGGTTCTGAGAGCTAGCGTTTAATGAATGCTTACTATGTGTCAGATCCTCTTTTAAATACTTTGATGTATGTTACCATCATCACAGGAGTTTTGTAAGATAGTCCTTCCCCACCCCCAAACAACACCAATGTATTATTTTACATTTCTGCAGAATAGAAGTCTAACGTGGCTTCATCTCAGTGGGCTGAAATCAAAGTGTCTGCGGGCTGCATGCCTTTCTGGAGGTTCTAGAGGAGGGTCCGTTTCTTTCCTCATCCGTGTTGTTGGCAGCATTCACTCCTGTGTGGCTGAAGGATGGAGGTCACCGTTTCTTTGCTGGCTGCCAACTGAAGGCTGTCCTCAGCTTCCGGAGGCCACCCTCATTCCTTCGCTCATGTTTCCTGTCTTCCTTCTTAAAAGCTCCCAAGGGCCGGTTAGGCCCCTCACTGGACCTCTGCCTCCCTGTGCCTTTTTTAAGACTTTATTTTTAAGAACAGTTTTAGGTTCACAGCAAAACGGAGAGGAAGGTTACAGAGATTTCCTATATACCCTCTGCCCCACACATATGCAGAGCCTCCCTCATTGTCAACATCGCCCCCTAGAGTGGTACATTTGTTGCAATTGATGAACCTACCTTGACATAATTACCCAAAGTCCATAGTTTATCTTATTAGGGTTCACTCTTGGTGTTGTACATCCTATGGGTTTGAATAAATGTATAATCGCACATATCCGTCATTATAGTGTTATACAACGTGTTTTCAGTACCCTTAAAATCCTCTGCCTGTTCATCCCTGCCCTTTTCCCTAACCCTGGCAACCGCTGATCCTTTACTGAATCCATAGTTTTGCCTTTCCCAGAATGTCCTATAGGTGGAATCCTACAGTATATAGCCTTTTCGGATTGGCTTGTTTCCCTTAGTAATATGCATTTAAGGTTCCTCCGTGTCTTTTCACAGCTTGATAGCTCATTTCTTTTTAGCACTGAGTAATAGTCCGTTGTGAGCATCTACCACAGTTTATCCATTCACCTATTGAAGGACATCGTGGTTGCTTTAAGTTTTGGCAGTTATGAGTAAAACTGCTGTAAACATGTGCATGCAGGTTTTTTATGTGGACATAGGTTTTAAACTTTCAGGGATTAAATACTAAGGAGTGTGATTGCTGGATTGTATGGTAAGAGCATGTTTAGTTTCGTAAGAAACTATCAAATTATCTTACAAGGTGGCTGCACCGTTCTGCTTTCCCATCAGCCATGAATGAGAGTTCCTGTTGCTCCACATCCTCACCAGCATTTGGTGTTGTCCGTGTTCCAGATTTTGGCCATTCTAATAGGTGTGTAATGATATCTCATTGTCGTTTTGATTTGCATTTCCCCTATGACATGATGTAGAGCATCTTTTCATATGCTTATTTGCCATCTGCTGAGGTGTCTGTTAAGGTCTTTGGCCCATTTTTTTTAACGTGCAATCTAATTGACATATACCATTATATTAGTTTTAAGTATATAAAATAATGATTCAATATTTATGTATATTGTGAAATGATCACCACAGTAAGTCTAGTTAACACCCAACACCATACATAGTGACAAAGATTTTTTTCTTGTGATGAGAACTTTAAAGCTCTACTCTCTTAGCAACTTTCAGATGTACAATACAGTATTACTAACTGTAGTCACCATGCTGTCCCTTACATCCCCAGGCCTTATTTATTTTAAAACTGGGCATTTGTACCTTTTGACCACGTTCACCCATTTGACCCACCTCCACCCCCCAGCCTTTGGCAAACACCAATCAGTTCTCTGTATCTATGAGTTGATTTTTATTTTTATTTTTTTTAGTTAAAAGTTGGGTTATTATTTTCTTATTGTTGAGTTTTAAGAGTTCTTGGTATATTTTGGACAATAGTCCTTTATCAACTGTGTCTTTGCAGATATTTCCTCCCAGTCTGTGGCTTATCTTCTCATTCTCTTGACATTGTCTTTCACAGAGCAGAAATTTTTAATTTTAATGGAGTCCAGTCAATTAGTTGATAATGTCTATCAGTTATTTCTTTCATGGATTGTGCCTTTGGTGTTGTATGTAAAACATCATTGCCATATCCAGGGTCATCTGTGTTTTCTCCTGTGCTATCTTCTAGGAGTTTTATAGTTTTGCATTTTACATTTAGGTTTGTGATCCATTTTGAGTTATTTTTTGTGAAAGGTATAAGGTTTGTGCCTAGATTAATTTTTTTGCAGGTGTATTGTCCAGTTGTTTCAGCACCATTTGTTGAATAGACTAAGATAGTCCAGTTTTCTGATGGAGAAACTGAAACAAAGAGAGCTTACGGACCTCGCTCAGGCTTATGAAGTTAGTAAAAAATCTGTCCGGCTCTAGGGTTCATGGGATCTAGGGCTCTAAGCCTCCTTATTATGGTGGACTGCTCCCTTTGCTGTAGGACCAACATTGACTTTCAGGGCTTCAAGTTAAAGCCTGCTACCTTTTTTAACACAAAGGAAAGAATCTCAAATGGTAAAATTTCAGTCTGTGAAGGTGAATTAACACTTGCTGTATTTTTAGTTATCCAAGTATCCAAGGCTGTTTTTACCACCCACCCCTCAAAGATCCTGCAAATCAAGCAAAGATCTTGGGTTCAAGTCAGTGGGAAGGTGTCTCCATCCTTTCTGTCTCTGCCTTACATCTCTTATTCACCCCAGGGGCTTAGCTTTAGGGTTGTTTGTTTTTTTTTCCTCTCCTATCTAGCTGTCGTAACACACTTTCTTAATTCTCATTTATACCTGCGAGATGGATGCTAAGAAATGATACCAACTGTGGGGTATCAGGAGACTGAAGTCTGTAAAACTGCAAGAAACCAGAGTGGAACAGCTAGCTGCATGGTGACCTTTCCTGTGTCACCTGAAAAAGGAAGTTATTCTCTCTCTTTTCTCCATAGCTGAAATCCCCAGAGGCTTTTCTTTCGGCGTCAGTCTCTGTGCCTGAAATGGAAGCCATGTGATAATATTTTGCGTTATTCCAAAAGATCATATAGAGATCTAATGTGTAATTTCTGTTTCTTGAAAAGTCTTCATCAAGGTAATGCATTTTTAGTGTAAAAATCAAAACTTACAAGTGTGTATTAAGCAAACATAGGCGTCTTCTCAATTTCATTCCCTGTAAGAGGTAAACAGTGTTAATGTTTTGATGTGTATCCTTTCAGATGTTTCTTCTATTCAGAGTATAATTTAGTGTTCAAACTGGGATACTTGAAGTAAAATACTATCATTACTCCAAGGCAGCAGCAATAAAATAGGACTATTTCAAACGAACTGGATGTATTGATACAATCCCCCTACTTTATAAGTGTTTTTATCCATATCTATATAAACATCTAGATATACTTCATATATATATATATATATATATATAGTATAGTGATGGCTTCTAAGATGGCCCCCAATGGTCCCCACCTCCTGGTATTCATGTGCCATCCCCTCCGTTTGAGTGTAGGCTGGGTTTAGTGACTCACTTCTAGAATAGAATCAATTACTGCAGGAGTGATGGTATATCATTTCAGAGATTGAGTTATAAAGACCATGACTTTCATTTTGGGTGTTCTTTTTCTCTCTCCACTGGGTCACTTGCTCTGGGAGAAACCAGATGCCATGTTATAAGGAACTTGGGCAGTTCATGGAACTGAGGTAAGAAAGTGGTAAAGGACACATGGCAAGGAACCAAGGTGCTTTGTCAACAGCGAGTGAGGAACCAAGGCCCCTGACAACCACAGAAGTGAGCTAGGAAGTGGATCCTCCAGCTTTAGGTGACAGTAGCCGACAGCTTGACTGCAAGTTCATCCGAGACCCTGAGCCAGACCAATCCAGTTCAGACACTCCTGACCCTCAGAAACTGTGTGAGAAGCATGTCTTTGTTGTTTGAAGCTGCTGAGTTTTGGAGTAATTTGTTAATATAGTAATAAATAGCTAACATTTATCAAGTAATTATCAAATCACATAAAAAGTATTCTTAACAACATCCGTCTTTTCCTACTCACAACATATCTGTCAGTAGATACCTCATTTAGTGTGTGTAGCACAAAGCAGTATTATCTCATTAAACAAAAAAGATGGAGAGAATATAAAATTGCATTTTAGAATTGACCATGGTGAGTTTTTTCCTTTGCTTTTTAAACCAAAACTGCCTTAACAAACATCCTGGAAATAGAGGTTTCTGCTTCAGCAATTATCTCCACAGGATAGCTTCTTACACTGAAAATTTCAGGGTCATGAAGCAACACATTTGATTTTAGACAGATTGATATTTACAAATTATCGTCCAACGGAAGTCATCTGTTTTGTGACTAAAAGGAGACTGTTGGTCTGTCCAAAACTGAATAGTATTAACTTTAAAACATTTTGCGATATGTGGGTGAAAAATTATAATTTTAATGACTAGTGAGACTGAGCTTCATTTTACTGTTTTTTTTTAAATTTTAAAGTTTATTCCTGAGGATTTCCTTTCCAGGGAAGGGTACTTCATGTATTTTGCCTACTTTCTTCTTGAGGTGGTCATTTTTTCTTTTTTGACTTTGTCATATCTACGGCAAATATTTTTCCCAATTTGTCTTTTGACTTTGCTTATGTTAATGTTTTAAAAAGGTTTTAAAGTCTGCTGTAATAAATGTCTACCTTTTGCAAAAAAAGAAATAGGTAAAAGTTTTTTTTTCTGTAAAGACTTAAAGAATAATCAGGCAATCAGCTTCATCAGTTTTTTCTTTTATGGCTTTTGAACCTTTGTGTCATGAATCCTGCAGCCCAAGATATTTTCATTTGGTATTTTCTTTTAATTATTCCTGAGATATATATTTTAAAGTAATAACTAGAATTAAGACTTATAACATTATACCAGAACATATAAGATTTTTAGAAATTTCATGTAATGTCGGAAACATTTTTATTAACATATTTCCATACAAATAACCCAAAGAAAGTTTACTATTAGTTGTTTTTTTTTGTTTGTTTGTTTATACAGCAGGTTCTTATTAGTCATCAATTTTATACACATCAGTGTATACATGTCAATCCCAATTGCCTAATTCAGCACACCACCATCCCCACCCCACCGCGGTTTTCCCCCCTTGGTGTCCATACGTTTGTTCTCTACAACTGTGTCTCAACTTTGGCCTTACAAACCAGTTCATCTGTACCATTTTTCTAGGTTCCACATACATGGGATAATATACGATATTTGTTTTTCTCTTTCTGACTTACTTCACTCTGTATGACAGTCTCTAGATCCATCCACATCTCAACAAATGACTCAATTTCATTCCTTTTTATGGCTGAGTAATATTCCATTGTATATATGTACCACAAGTTCTTTATCCATTTGTCTGTCAATGGGCATTTAGGTTGCTTCCATGACCTGGCTATTGTAAACAGTGCTGCAGTGAACATTGTGGTACATGTATCTTTTTGAATTATTGTTTGCTCGGGGTATATGCCCAGTAGTGGGATTGCTGGATCATATGGTAATTCTATTTTTAGTTTTTTAAGGAACCTCCATACTGTTCTCCATAGTGGCTGTATCAATTTACATTCCCACCAACAATGCAAGAGGGTTCCCTTTTTTCCACACCCTCTCCAGCATTTGTTGTTTGTAGATTTTCTGATGATGCCCATTCTAACTGGTGTGAGGTGATACCTCATTGTAGTTTTGATTTGCATTTCTCTAATGATTAGTGATGTTGAGCAGCTTTTCATGTGCTTCTTGGCCATCTGTATGTCTTCTCTGGAGAAATGTCTATTTAGGTCTTCTGCCCATTTTGGGATTGGGTTGTTTGTTTCTTTAATATTGAGCTGCATGAGCTGTTTATATATTTTGGAGATTAATCGTTTGTCCGTTGATTCATTTGCAAATATTTTCTCCCATTCTGAGGGTTGTCTTTTCGTCTTGTTTATGGTCTCCTCTGCTGTGCAAAAGTTCTGAAGTTTCATTAGGTCCCATTTGTTTCTTTTTGTTTTTATTTCCATTACTCTAGGAGGTGTATCAAAAAAGATCTTGCTGTGATTTATGTCAAACAGTATTCTTCCTATGTTTTCCTCTAAGAGTTTTATAGTGTCCTGTCTTACATTTAGGTCTTGGATCCATTTTCAGTTTATTTTTGTGTATGGTGTTAGGGAGTGTTCTAATTTCATTCTTTTACATGTAGCTGTCCAGTTTTCCCAGCACCACTTATTGAAGAGACTGTCTTTTCTCCATTGTATATCTGTGCCTCCTTTGTCATAGATTAGTTGACAGTAGGTGCGTGGGTTTATCTCTGGACTTTCTATCTTGTTCCTTTGATCTAAGTGTCTGTTTTTGTGCGAGTACCATATTGTCTTGATCACTGTAGCTTTGTAGTATAGTCTGAAGTCAGGGAGCCTGATTCCTCCAGCTCCGATTTTTTCCCTCAAGACTGCTTTGGCTATTTGGGGTCCTTTGTGTCTCCATACAAATTTTAAGATGATTTGTTCTAGTTCTGTAAAAAATGCCATTGGTAATTTGATAGGGATTGCATTGAATCTGTAGATTGCTTTGGGTAGTATAGTCATTTTCACAATATTGATTCTTCCAATCCAAGAACATGGTATATCTCTCCATCTGTTGGTATCATCTTTAATTTCTTTCATCAGTGTCGTATAGTTTTCTGCATACAGGTCTTTTGTCTCCCTAGGTAGGTTTATTCCTAGGTATTTTATTCTTTTTGTTGCAGTGGTACATGGGAGTGTTTCCATAATTTCTCTTTCAGATTTTTCATCATTAGTGTATAGGAATGCAAGAGATTTCTGTGCATTAATTTTGTATCCTGCAACATTACCAAATTCATTCATTAGCTCTAGTAGTTTTCTGGTGGCATTTTTAGGATTCTCTATGTATAGTATCATGTCATCTGCAAACAGTGACAGTTTTACCTCTTTTCCAATTTGTATTCCTTTTACTTTTTTTCTTTTCTGATTGCCACGGCAAGGACTTCCAAACCTACTTCCAAACCTATGTTGAATAATAGTGGTGAGAGTGGACATCCTTGTCTTCTTCGTGATCTTGGAGGAAATGCTTTCAGTTTTTCACTATTTGAGAATGATGTTTGCTGTGGGTTTGTCGTATATGGCCTTTATTATGTTGAGGTAGTTTCCCTCTATGCCCACTTTCTGGAGAGTTTTTATCATAAATGGGTGTTGAATTTTTCAAAAGCTTTTTCTGCATCTATTGAGATGATCATATGGTTTTTATTCTTCAATTTGTCAATATGGTGTATCACATTGATTGATTTGCGTATATTGAAGAATCCTTCCATCCCTGGGATAAATCCCACTTGATTGTGGTGTATGATCCTTTTAATGTGTTGTTGGATTCTGTTTACTAGTATTTTGTTGAGGATTTCTGCATCTATATTCATCAGTGATATTGGTCTATAATTTTTTTTTTGGTAGTATCTTTGTCTGGTTTTGGTATCAGGGTGATGGTGGCCTCATAGAATGAGTTTAGGAGTGTTCCTTCCTCTGCAATTTTTTGGAGGAGTTTGAGAAGGATGGGTGTTAGCTCTTCTCTAAATGTTTGATAGAATTCAGCTGTGAAGCCATCTGGTCCTGGACTTTTGTTTGTTGGAAGATTTTTAATCACAGTTTCAATTTCAGTGCTTGTGATTTGTCTGTTTATATTTTCTTTTCTTCCTAGTTCAGTCTTGGAAGATTATACCTTTTTAAGAATTTGTCCATTTCTTCCAGGTTGTCCATTTTATCGGCATAAAGTTGCTTGTAGTAGTCTCTTAGGATGCTTTGTATTTCCGCATGTCTGTTGTAACTTCTCCTTTTTCATTTCTAATTTTATTTATTTGAGTCCTCTCCCTCTTTTTCTTGATGAGTCTGGCTAATGGTTTATCAATTTTGTTTATCTTCTCAAAGAACCAGCTTTTAGTTTTATTGATCTTTGCTGTTTTTTTCTTTGTTTCTATTTCATTTATTTCTGCTCTGATCTTTATGTTTTCTTTCCTTCTGCTAACTTTCGGTTTTGTTTGTTCTTCTTTCTCTAGTTCCTTTAGGTGTAAGGTTAGATTGTTTACTTGAGGTTTTTCTTGTTTCTTGAGGTAGGCTTGTATAGCTATAAACTTCCCTCTTAGAACTGCTTTTGCTTCATCCCATAGGTTTTAGATTGTCGTGTTTTCATTGTCATTTGTCTCTAGGTAGTTTTTGATTTCCTCTTTGATTTCTTCAGTGATCTCTTGATTATTTAGTACCGTACTGTTTAGCCTCCATGTGTTTGTGTTTTTTACATTTTTTTCCCGTAATTCATTTCTAATCTCATAGCGTTGTGATCAGAAAAGATGCTTGAGATGATTTCAGTTTTCTTAAATTTACTGAGACTTGATTTGTGACCAAAGCTGTCATCTATCCTGGAGAATGTTCCGTGTGCACTTGAGAAGAAAGTGTCATCTGCTGTTTTTGGATGGAATGTCCTATAAATATCAATTAAATCTATCTGGTCTCTTGTGTCATTTAAAGCTTCTGTTTCCTTATTTATTTTCATTTTGGATGATCTGTCCATTGGTGTAAGTGAGGTGTTAAAGTCCCCCACTATTATTGTGTTACTGTCGATTTCCTCTTTTAGAGCTGTTAGCAGTTGCATTATGTATTGAGGTGCTCCTATGTTGGGTGCATATATATTTATAATTGTTATATCTTCTTCTTGGATCAATCCCTTGATCATTATGTAGTGTCCTTCCTTGTCTCTTGTACTGTTCTTTATTTTAAAGTCTATTTTATCTGCTATGAGTATAGCTACTCCAGCCTTCTTTTGGTTTTCATTTGCATGGAATATCTTTTTCCATCCCCTCACTCTTAGTCTGTATGTGTCCCTAGGTCTGAAGTGGGTCTCTTGTAGACAGTGTATATATGGGTCTTGTTTTTGTATCCATTCAGCAAGCCTCTGTCTTTTGGTTGGAGCATTTAATCCATTTACATTTAAGGTAATTATCAATATGTATGTTCCTATGACCATTTTCTTAATTGTTTTGGGTTTGTTTTTGTAGGTCCTTTTCTTCTCTTGTGTTTCCCACTTAGAGAAGTTCCTTTAGCATTTGTTGTAGAGCTGGTTTGGTGGTGCTGAATTCTCTTAGCTTTTGCTTGTCTGTAAAGCTTTTGATTTCTCCATCGAATCTGAATGAGATCCTTACTGGGTAGAGTAATCTTGGTTGTAGGTTCTTCCCTTTCATCACTTTAAGTATATCATGCCACTCCCTTCTGGCTTGTAGAGTTTCTGCTGAGAAATCAGCTGTTAACCTTATGGGAGTTCCCTTGTATGTTATTTGTTGTCTTTCCCTTGCTGCTTTCAATAATTTGTCTTTGTGTTTAATTTTTGCCAGTTTGATTACTTGTGTCTTGTTGTGTTTCTCCTCGGGTTTATCCTGTATGGGACTTGCTGTGCTTCCTGGACTTGGGTGGCTATTTCATTTCCCATGTTAGGGAAGTTTTCGACTGTAACCTCTCCAAATATTTTCTCTGGTCCTTTCTCTCTCTCTTCTCCTTCTGGCACCCCTATAATATGAATGTTGTTGCGTTCAATGTTGTCCCAGAGGTATCTTAGGCTGTCTTCATTTCTTTTCATTCTTTTTTCTTTAGTCTGTTCCTCACCAGTGAATTCCACCATTCTGTCTTCCAGGTCACTTATCCATTCTTCTGCCTCAGTTATTCTGTTGTTGATTCCTTGTAGTGTAGTTTTCATTTCAATTATTGGATTGTTCATCTCTGTTTGTTTGTTCTTTAATTCTTCTAGGTCTTTGTTAAACATTTCTTGCATCTTCTTGAGATTTGCCTCCATTCTTTTTCCGAGGTCCTAGAACATCTTCACTATCATTATTCTGAAATCTTTTTCTGGAAGGTTGCCTATCTCCACTTCATTTAGTTGTTTTTCTGGGGTTTTATCTTGTTCCTTCATCGGTATATATCCCTCTGCCTTTTCATCTTGTCTATCTTTCTGTGAATGTGGTTTTTGTTCCACAGGCTGCAGGATTGTAGTTCTTCTTGCTTCTGCTGTCTGCCCTCTGGTGGATGAAGCTATCTAAGAGGCTTGATGGGAGGGACTGGTGGTGGGTAGAGCTGACTGTTGCTCTGGTGGGCAGAGCTCAGTAAAACTTTAATCCACTTGACTGTTGATGGGTGGGCCTGGGTTCCCTCCCTGTTGCTTGTTTGGCCTGAGGCAACCCAACACTGGAGCCTACCTGGGCTCTTTGGTGGGGTATGACAGACTCTGGGAGGGCTCACGCCAAGGAGTACTTCCCAGAACTTCTGCTGCCACTGTCCTTGTCCCCAGGATGAAACAGAACCACCCCCCGCCTCTGTAGGAGACCCTCCAACACTAGCAGGTAGGTCTGGTTCAGTCACCCCCCGGGGTCACTGATCCTTCCCCTGGGTCCCGATACGCACACTACTTTGTGTGTGCCCTCCAAGAATGGAGTCTCTGTTTCCCCCAGTCCTGTCGAAGTCCTGCAGTCAATTCCCACTAGGCTTCAAAGTCCGATTCTCTAAGAATTCCTCCTCCCGTTGCTGGACCCCCAGGTTGGGAAACGTGATGTGGGACTCAGAACCTTCACTCTAGTGGGTGGACTTCTGTGGTATAAGTGTTCCCCAGTCTGTGAGTCACCCACCCACCAGTGATGGGATTTGATTTTATTGTGATTGCGCCCCTCCTACCGTCTCATTGTGGCTTCTCCTTTGTCTTTGGATGTGGGGTATTTTTTCAGTGAGTTCCAGTGTCTTCCTGTCAATAATTGTCCAACAGCCAGTTGTGATTCTGTTGTTCTTGCAAGAGGGAGTGAGAGCACGTCCTTCTACTCCGCCATCTTGGTTCCTCCTCCTAATCTGGTTTTTTCTGATTTAACTTTTTGCTTTAAATTTTAGATCTGTCTTTGACTTATTTTAGTATAATGAGGTAGAGAGCCTGTATTTTCCCCATATGTTCTAGCATCATTACTTAAAAACAAAACAAAAAACTTACCTCACTGCATGGATTTGAAATGTCAAGTTTATCCATGCTAGATAATTCTGTATATTCAGGTCTATTTTGGAAGTTCCACTTTCTTTGCATAGCTTTGTCTCAGTAGTTCTGTTCTATAAACATACTGTCTCAAATACTGTAGCTTTTTAGTAAATTTTAGTATCTTGAAAGGCTAGTCACCATTTCTGTGTCAGAATTTTCTTTGCAGTTCTTTCATATTTTTCTCTTAGGTGCAATTGAGATTGCTTTTCAAGTTCAAGTGATTCCTGTTGATATTTTCATTTGAATTTCATTAATTGATATATTGTTACAAAACTGACATTTTCTATCCAAGAATAAGATATATTTACTTATAAATTCAATCCTCATTTTATTTCCCAAAACAGAGTATTTAGTTGTTTTCTCTTAGATTCTATACATTTCTTATTGAGATTGCTCCTAGTTATTTTATGTTTTTGATGCTTCTTTTTTATGCCTAGTAGTATTTTCTTTTCATAATTATTTCTGTGATTATTGTTCATATATAGGAAAGTTATTAATTTTTATTTATAATAATCCACCTTATTTAAATTTCTTAGTGTGTGTTATTTATTTATTTTTTTGGTTTATCCTCTTGGGTTTTCCATATATGCACTTGCATTTTTATATATCTTATAAATAATGATAGTTTTGCTCTCATTTTTTATATTTACTTCTTGTGATTGGTGTTCTTTAATGGGCCTGCTTTCGGTGTTTATTTAATGAGTTCAGGGCTGGACTTCTTTATCGTTCCTCTCCTCTTTCTCTCTCTCTCTCTTCATTTCAATCTTACCCCTCATCAGTTTCGAGCTCTGTGACCTTGGGCAAGTTTCTGATGTGTGAAGACAGTGGGGCTCAGAGGGGTAGTGAGTGGCTGAGCCAGGATGCAGACTCAGGAATCTGACTTCAGGACTACTCTCTAAGACTATCCCTATACATGGCCTCAGAAATGATTTTGGAAGCTTGTTTGCTGCCTGTCTGTCTCTTCTCTTCCCCTTCCCTCTCCCCTCCCCCACCGCCCCTCCCCCCACCGCCCCTCCCCCCCACCGCCCCTCCCCCCTCCCCTTCCCTTCCCTCCCCTCCCCTCTCCCTCCTCCTTGTCATCCTCCTTCTTCCTTTTTTTTTTTTTTTTTGTGGTACGCGGGCCTCTCACTGTTGTGGCCTCTCCCGTTGTGGAGCACAGGCTCCAGACACGCAGGCTCAGCGGCCATGGCTCACGGGCCCAGCAACTCCACGGCATGTGGGATCTTCCTGGACAGGGGCACGAACCTATGTCCCCTGCATCGGCAGGCGGACTCTCAACCACTGCGCTACCAGGGAAACCCCTTCTTCCTTCTTTTTTTCCTCTCCTCCTCCTTCTTCTTCCCCCTCCTCCTCCTTCTCCTCCTCTCATTCCTCCCTCTCCCTCTCTCTCTCTCCCTTTCTCCCTCTCACTCTTCCACTGTCCCTCCCTCCCCCCTGCTTATTTGCTTATAGATCCTCTAAATATAGTCACCAAACCTCATCCCAGATTGCATTCTGTTGGAATAATTGTGGTGGAAATCTGCATTTGATATAATAAATCTGCATTTGCTATAATAAATCTGCATTTGATAAACCATTATGGTGACTGGAAACAAGGTAAGATGGACCTCCGGCTTGAAGAAACAGCAGATTTCATCATATACCATTGCCTCTCTGTGAAGGTCTCTTTGGAGGGGGGTTCTGAGTTGGTTTGTTTATTTGCCATAACCAGTTTCATCTTTTCCAGATTATTCAAAGTCCTTATTTCTTCACTCCTTCAAGGACTCTTGCTGCGTATTCTCCTCTTAGCCTTCACTACAGTAAGGTCCTCAGTCTGAGAGGGAAACACAGCTCACTGTGAGAGGCTTAAATGAATCTGGTTTCTGGAAATGTCATTATTTTAGGAGGGCACATAGGAGGGCGGGCAGGAAAATAGTTTAGATTTTTGTGGGGAAATGGAAAGCAAGAGCCAAAACAGAAGTTCAGTTCAGAAGAGAGGAAATTGATGATAGGTTTTAAAAACTGGTGTGTGTTAATTTTGCTATATTTTCTCTGCCTGTATCTTACTTCAGAGACAGATTGTCTGCTCTAAACCAAGTTTTTTGTTAGTGGAGCTCAGGTCTATCATGGGTGGTTAGGATGGGGCTGGGGTAGGAAAAATGGCAAAAATAGAAACTTCTTGCTTTCAAGTGAGAGAATTTCAACTCTGCTTAGTCCCTCTTCTTTTATCCATTAAATCATTGTGGAGCTCTTACTATAATGACGGCTTTGAGGCGGGATACAGAGAAAGGGAATGGCATAGTCCCAGACCTCCAGGTGCTTGTAGGCAGTGGGTCAGACAACTAAGTAATGATGTTTAGGAGAAGAGAAGAGTGCTGAACTTATGCCTGAAGGATGAGTGGGATTTGAAGTGCCAGAGAAATAGCAAATACCAAGGCATAAATAGAGCATGTCTGCTGGTGCCAGGTATCTGACCATTAATTGGTCAGCCCATATGGCCTAGGACCTTCCTGCTGGCAACACATGCCCTTGGCTTCATGGACATCCCTAGCATATTCTGGATATAAAAGCACCTGTGTGAGAAGTTTAAAGTATTTTCCATAAAAATTGAGAATTTGCGCTTAGATATACATTCATCAATTTTGGTACAATTTAGTGTACATTTCAGTAATTCTATTTTGTTGTTGATCATCAGGGGTATCTGGCTTAGTTGTCTATATTCACTGGAATAGGGTGACATTTGTGGACAAGTGTTTACCCAAGCCCTTTGGCACAGGCTGGAATTCTCTTGCTTCTCATTTTCTCCTCCCTTGGATATTATCCCATTTTCTATTCCTGATGGTTTCTGTGTGGAAATAACTCCTCCATCATTTGTTCTGCATTTTTCCTGTTTTCTTTGTTGGCAAAACTCAAGTGTGTTTATTTGGTCGCTTTAATGCATGAAGTCTTCTTGTCCTTCTTTATAACCTAGTTTTACTTTATGTAGAAAAGTGAATTAAAATAGTAATAATAATAATGGCTAACTTTGAGCAATGTGACAGGTTCCATGCAAAGGAATTTCTATGATTGATCTTATTTCATTTTCTCTACTAAGCTATCAGGTAGATACTGTTTTACTCCTATTTCCAGTTGAGAAAAATGAAGCTGAGAGAGTTTACGGAATATAGCCAAGGTCTCATATGTATTAAGAGGTAGGACCAGAATTCAAATTCAGGTTAGCTTGCTCCCAAAGCTTACTAACCACGAGCTATGCCTATACCAGGACATTGATGGATGGTTCATATTTGAACTGTAAATAATACAGATATGTCTCAAATTAAAGTTACTCGAAAATTATGCAACATTCTCAATGTAAATACTCATCACTTACCTGCCAAAGAGTTAGTCTAATAATGCATAAGAAACTAAAATTGTTTGTGAAATTAATCAAAAGTTCTGCTTAAAACTTTTAGAGGCTGTAACCATTGAAAAGAATATGGGATACTTGGTTTAGCAAAGTTTTTTGAATTTGCCCATGATGATTATTTCAATGCTTTATAGGAATTCAAGTATCAAGTTATTAAAAAAATTTTTTTTTCCATTTCTGTGATGCCCTTACTTGGTTGTCACACCATATACAAATATATCTGCCTTTTGGTGAATCCAGCAATGACTAAAGTAATTTATATGTACAAACAAGAGCAGTAGCGGTTGAAAATCACAACCAGTTCCCCACAACACTGACGATGCGCTGATACAACACGTCTTTTCTAACAATTGTGGGAATTTCAAAACTGCATGTGTCAGGCACAAAGGAAGCATTGTCCTGTAGCCAAGTGTGGCACAGCAGCCAGGCTTCTTTGTAGAATGTTGAGTGGGAATTCTTGGTAAACTCTAAAAATGTTGTAATTCTAGTATTTGAATACTAAATTTTTCATAACTCTAAAAAATTAACTTGGTAGATTGTTAAGAGGTGGTCCTTTGTCACACATAAAAATCAGAGTCCGTGCAGAGACGTGTCATCCGTCAGTTAGAACTCAAGAAGCGTCTTACTGTTTTTGACACTTCATGTCCTATCAGTAAGACCTGTTGGTTCAAAACCTCGGCCAAAAGTGATGGGGGTAGGGGTGGGAGTTTAAAACTGGTTAGTTTAAATATTTATTTAGAGAAGAGGGTGGATCTTATTAATATTAACCCTTTACCTTTGGAATATACCCTAGAATTTATGGAGTATTTCATCAACTTGTCTTATTTTGATTTAAGCACCCATGAATCTGGTAGGTGTGGTGTGGTTACCAGCATCAGCATTTTCCAAATAAGCAACAGAGAAGGAGAGTAAGTGACTTGTCCAGCATCACACTTGCTAATTCCTTTCTCTTTTGAATGTCACTCCCCTCCTTTTTGCCTATGGGATAACGTCTAAACTTATTAACCAGCTGTATAAAGCCCTTCATAATCTGGTCCTCGCCTACGTTTTGAATTCAAATCTCCTCTGGAAACAAATTCATGCTTATTTGCCATGTATGTTTTGCCTCCTCATCATGCCAAGTACTTGTGGCTCTGTTCATCGTGTTCCTGCTTTCCCAAATTTAGGATCTAACGGGCTAGAAAATTACCAAAGAAATTAAGAAATGGACATTAATAAATGGATAATTTTGTATTGTGGCAAGAAAGGAAATTATAAGATACCACCATTTCATTAAAGACTTTACACGTTACCATCAAAATGTAGGAAGGACATAATCTCAGGAAAAAAGGCTACTAATGAAAATAAAATATGAAAGCCTCACTCATTGCCTGCATTCTCCTCATTTTACCAGAGATGGTTGAAAAAAATTGTTCTGGACTGGCCCTGGCCTGTGGGATTTGGGAACTTGGTGCCGTTGTACTCGCTGTTTTCTTGGTCAGGAATTCTTTATTTTTCTCATGCCTCTAGCTTTTGGCCTGTCTGGCTAAATCCTCTTAGTCCTTCCATTCTCAGTTTACATGTTGACTTTAGAAAATCTTTTCCCATCTCCCTCCACCTGTTCTCTCCCACCCGAGCCAGCCCTCCAATTATCTCCCCTCGGTGGCGTTCTGTGCCTCTTCCTCCAGACACTGATAAATGGTGACAAGGTTGTTTATTTGCTGCTCTCTCTTACCACAAGACCATGAGATTTTAGAAGACAGAGACCCTTCTTATTCACCCGCATTCCTAAGGTTTAGCATAGAGTCTTTTGCACAGTGTGTAATACGCATTTAATCGATGAATGAATGTATGAATGAATAAATATCTGGGTCCCCTTCATGACCTTGGCTTGTGTCTTGTTCGTCTTCTGTGGCCTGCAGTTTCAAGCACAGAGGATTTATTCAAACAAACACAAGCGCTCATTGAATTGAATTAATTTATGGATTTTTGACCTCATTGGTTCTTCTATTTTTCTTTGTCAAGGAAAACTAATTATGTTCTCCATTATCAGAGTGTCTGGGAACAGTCTGCAGCTGCTGTCTGAAATACTTCCATGGGCTATAATGCTTCTCTCAGCTTTTGTGGTCAGTTTGTCTTTTTCTTGTAGTCTGTTCACTTTTGGTTTACCAGGTTGATCATCACATTTTTATGTATTTTTATGGCAAAGGAATGTTAAGGCATGCTATAAAGGAGGTATGGAGAATATTCAGCATTTATTGTAGTCTGATATTTCTAACTCCACAGGGGCTTATGATGCTTTTCCTTTTTGTTATTGTTCCTTTAAAAAATACATACCTTTTTTTTTTTAAATTTTGTCAAAACGATTTATCCAGAAAGGATAGCCACAGCTTGTCGTAAGATTTATTAGTGATGCGAGCACTCTCTTGGGGGCATAGGATCTCTAGTCAGTAGGAGATCCTAGGTCGAGCATTTTTCCAGCTCACAAAATGACTTTGACTCGTGTTATTTCACTGATTCTTGCTCAGTCACAGTGGGACCCACTTCTTGGCGCTGCTCACAGAGACGCTCTCTGTTGATGGCGAATTGCTGAGATCTCTTCTCTAAAACTGTGCAGCCATGAGAAACCTAGAGTTCCGTCTGGGCTTGGGTCTATGCTTTAGAAAAAACATTACCTCTTCTTCTTGAAACTCTCTTCCTTTGCTTCCCATTGCATTCTCTTTTGTTATAAAAATATCCCGTCTTTATAATAGAGTCAGAATAATAATAACCACAACTACTTACGAGCACTTCCTATGTACTAAGTACCTTATACATCTTATTTACAATCCTTTCATTAGTCATCAACTAAGTTTGTCCCCATTTTGTAAATGAGAAACCTGAAAGCCAGAGTGTTAAGTGGTTTGGGTAAAACCACATGGCAGTAAGCGGTGGAGTTAAAGCCATGTGACCCCAGAGTCTCTGTTCTCTACATTACACTGTGCTTCTTTCCTCATCAGACGACCTGGATCATAGCTATGTGGTTTTTGTGCCCCTGCTTAATTCTTGTAAAGGGAAATAAAGTACGTGACTCACGGGATTGTGTCAAGAACTAAATGGGGCAGCATATATTTGAAAGGACCTGGCATAATGTCTTGTGCATTGCAAGAACTGAGTGTTTTTCTTAATTCCTTCTTTTTTCTCCGTATCCTCCTTTTTCCATTAGCCCAACCCTGGCCACTCAGTTTTAGATATCTCCTGATGGTCTGTTCTAGGTTTTTTCTCTTTTGTATCTCTATACGAGATATTATTAGTTTTTTTGGTTGAGCGTAAGGAATGTGACTGTGACTCAATGTTTCATTACTATTAGCATGAGAAAAAAATACTGCAAACCAAAGTTGAGCCTCGGGACATAACCACATTTAGGTGACGGGAGGAAGAACTGCTGTTTTGTCAGGAAAGAGAGAAAAAGCAAATAGGAGGTGGTTAGGTGGGTTGATACACTGCCATGGATATCCAGGGCAGAGAAGCTTATAAGAAGGAAACAGTTGGTCAACAATGCCGAAGGCCAGAGTGGTCATTTGGATGAGTAAGAAATGAGGAAAGACCATCTGATTTGATTTGGTCATTTGGATGTATTTGAAGCCCTTGGAGAGGGCTGTTTCAGTGAAGGTGATGAATTGGAAGCAAGTAGAAAAGTTAATGAGGAAATAGAAGCAATAAGTGCTTTGAGATGTTTTGTTTGTAAAAGTCCTCAGAGAGATTTTAGCATATCTTAAAGAAGGTGGCATTTTTGAGGAAATTTTTCTTTGGCTTAGGATAAATATAAGTATTTTTATGGTCAGAAATTAAGGATTTAGGTAAAAAGGAGACTTTCAGGATGCTGGAGAGAAGGGGTGTTTAGTAAGTGTAAATTAATTTTAAAGAAAGCCCGAGATGATGGCATTAAGATCACTGGCAGAAAAAAATATTAATTGTACTTTTCTCAGTGTGGTTGTATTGCTTTTTAACTTTTAATTTCTCCTCTGTCCTTTTAAATATTTACCAGATTTTCTATAACAAGCATTTATTACATTAAGTTTTTAATAGTTCTAAAAAATTTATCAAATTTAATATGATAAAGTAATAAAATGGTAAATATAAATACATAATATGAATGAATGAATAAAAATAAATATGACAAGTGATAAATTGATAAAATAATAAAAATGATAACTTTCACAGCACTAAAAAGGTATAGAAACATATAAGATGAATATTAAAATCCCTACATATCCTAATACCCTCCATTTCCATTTCTTTAAAGCAGCCATCATCAGAATCGTTTTTCCTGGCAGCCTTTTAGTTTTACACACATATGTTTTCAAATCAGAAAACATTATTGAAAATCACCAGTAAAGAAGTTAAACTGGAAAAGGATAATACCACCTGGCTTCTGGTTTTCTGACTCCTCTTGAAAGACTAATAAATAATAATAGAGGAATATAAATAAGAATGAACTTGTAACAACGAAGAAAATGGAAGAGGCTACAATAGCAGACAAAAGGCATCAACAGAATTTTAGGAGATGAAAAGCAGATGGCTCAGTCACGTCTGACAACATGTAGAGTACAGAAGTTGGAAACTTGAGTGTTTGCAACAGGGTAAGCCAGCAAGAAGGAAGCCAGTTTATGTTGCAGAATTCCCAAAAGACGCAGCAATTAGAGGTGAGTGCTGATGACACTAAAAGCAGGAAGATTGGTTGGAAGTGTTCCCGATCTCCCCTTACCCACAGACACAAGGAGTTGTCTTTGTCCACGTGTTAGAAGACTGGAGATGACACAGAGTGACTCTGGACTTGGGACATCAACTGAAAACAGGGAAATTAAGAGAAAGGTTATATTCTGAAGAGTGAGACCTCAGCCTTCTCTTTTCACTTAGCTCCCAGAATGTTATCAACCAGGCTTATACCTTATCAAGAAATTGGAAGATTCCTCAATGGGAAAACTGACTAGTACAAGAGAAAAAGATGTGGATATTGACATTTGGGGATCCTGTCATGAAATGGCTGTTGGATTACACTCTGATGAGGCCCAGCAGTTGGTAATTACTACCCAAGCACAGAGCTTTTATTCATCTGTTTAGTACCGCATTCTTAAACATAAACAGAGAGCTATAGAACTTTATTTAGAAATAAAAATATTTCTAAAATATTTTTAGAAAGCCTCTAACGTGAAAGACAGAGACCAAAGTAAACCAATAGAAAAAACACACATGAAATGGACAATAAGAAAGCAGAAAAATATATAACAAATTATATGGCTACGATTCTCACAAAAAATTATATTGCATTCACAAAGGTTAGGAAGCTATGAATATAAAACTTTTTGAAAATAAGATAATCAGAAATAGAGACACAGACGTAGAGAACAAACGTATGGACACCAAGAGGGGAAGGGGGGAGTGGGATGAATTGAGAGATTGGGATCGACATATATACACTATTGATACTATGTATAAAATAGATAACTAATGAGAACCTACTGTATAGCTCAGGGAACTCTACTCAGTGCTCTGTGGTGACCTAAATGGGAAGGAAATCCAAAAAAAGAGAGGATATATATATATGTATAGCTGATTCACTCTGCTGTGCAGTAGAAACTAACACAAAATTGTAAACCAACTATACTCCAATAAAAATTAATAAAAAGATTTTTTTGAAGATCAGAAAGAACTTTTTGATATTAAAAATATGGTAGTGGAAATTAAAAGTTCAATAGGTGGATTTGTAAAATAATGTTTAGGAAATCATTCCTCCCAAAATAGAAAAGAAAAATAAAACAGTGAAAAAATGGAAAAAAAGGTGAGAAGTTTGGATAATAAGAATTTCAGAAAGAGAAATATAGAAGAAAAGGAAGTTATTAAAGAAATAATAGAAGGTTGTTTCCAGAACTGAAGGACCTGTTTCCTGGTTACAAGGGACCACCAAGTGTCTAGCACAGTGAATGCAAAAGACCTATTCAAGCCATATGATTGTGAAATTTCAGAATCCTTAATTTAAGATCTTAAAAACCTTTTATGATGAAAAATGATTAAAATCAAATGATTAGAAATAAGAATGATGCCAGATTTCTCAACAAAACACTGGCAGCTAGAAAGCAATGGATAATGCCTTCAAAATCTGAGAAAATTTATCTTTTTTTTTGAGAAAAATCATTTTTAAATTAGAATTTTATACCCAGCCAAACTGGGAGTATTTTCAACATTCAAAGACTCAAAAAATGTACTTTGCTTGCACCCTTTCTCGAGAAGAAAATAGAGTATATGCTGTACCCAAATGAGAATACTAAGAAAGAGACAATATGGATAAAGGAAACTGAGTAATACAATACAGAAAAGAGGTGAAGGCAGTTCCCAAGATGACAGGTGTTCATCAAGGCTAGAGAGAAGGCAGCCCAGATTACAGCCAGAGGACAAAGGCTCCAGAAGAGATGTTTCCAAGAAAAAAAATCAAACTGATTAATCTCTTGATGTGTTTGACCACACTGAGAAAATTTTACAGTTCTTTGAAGAATTAGAAGGGGAATTATTGGAAGGCACATGACAAATGAAGCAAATGAAAATAGGCAATAGTTAACTCCAGGAAGAGCAAATTTTAGAAAGCCTACAAGAAAGGAAATACAGTGATAGTACTCAGCTATGAAATCATACTTAGGACTCATAATACTAAAATAATGTTGGTTCAACTAAAATTTTTTATGTAATTCTTTGGGGAATGTGGAATGAAGAAAAGTCTGTGCGTGTCTGTTTGGGGTAGGATTGGATAGTGATATCTTCATCTTCCTTAGTAGTAAGTCAATTGATAGTACAAATAGTTGGAAAATAAAAATAGCGCTATTTGAATGAATGAAACCATTGCCTTTTGGTCTAGACGTGGGTGTGGGGAATATGAAAGGAAACACTTAGTAGTTTAAACTCTGTTTGTATTTTGTATAACATACTTTTTTGAAGCAAGAGGAACCTCATTAGTATATACCCTTTAATTCAGGAAATACTTCTAAAACTTTATCCCAGGAAAACAATCATGAATATGTTCACAAATCTAAGCATGAGAATGTTTACCACAGTGTTGTTTGTAGCATCAACAAATTGTAAACAGACTAAATTCCCATTTCAAGAGGGCAAGCACTGAGCTCATTTTGTTTACTGCTGTGTCTTCAGTCTCTGACACATACTAGGTACTCAATAAATATTTACTGAATATTTACTGACTAAGGGAATAATTGAATTAATGCATAGGAAAAATACACACCAAACAATCTATTAACAATGGTTATCTCTGTGTGGAGGGATTATCTGTGATATTTATTTTTGCCTATTTTTCTAGTTTGTATTTTTGAAAATTTCTAAGATTAACATTTTTAAATTATAAATTTCTATAATTTAAAAATATAGTACATTTTAAAAAACAACCATTAATATTTTAAAAACAACCACCAATCAAGAGAGCAGTTCATAGGCTTGAGGCTGAAATGGTCTTATAACTGCACTGTATTTGCTTCTGAACTTCCTGATGACTCAGTCCAAAGGACCACTTGATGGGTCAAAGTAATTCTTACTGTTTGATAAGTAGAAACATAACATTTTTATGTAATTAGAAAAAAAATTTCCTGACACTAAATTCAAGGAGAAAGTTATCACATAAATAAATGAGACCATGAATATGTAACAGGCATTACCTTCAACTTCAGTTTTAAAGAAAGTTGGATGCTATTCTGTTTTTTTTTAATTAATTAATTTATTTTTGGCTACCTTGGTTCTTTGTTGCTGTACATGGCTTTCTCTAGTTGCGGAGAGCAGGGGCTACTCTTTGTTGTGGTACGTGGGCTTCTCATTGCAGTGGCTTCTCTTGTTGTGGAGCACGGGCTTCAGGTGCACGGGCTCAGTAGTTGTGGCTCGAGGGCTCTAGAGCACAGGCTCAGTAGTTGTGGCGCACAGGCTTAGTTGCCCTGTGGCATGTGGGATCTTCCCGGACCAGGGCTCGAACCCGTGTCCCCTGCACTGGCAGGCGGATTCTTAACCACTGCGCCACCAGGGAAGTCCTGGATGCTATTCTTGATGTAACTGTTTCTTATACTGACCCTCAATAAAGGCATAGCTTTGTAATGTAACTTGGTTGAAGGCGTTTCTACAGGATGGTTAGTTTATTCAGAGACCTCTCTACTTTTCACAGGTTACTGTTCCAAAAGTTGTTTTCAAGTCCAAAATGACCAAGAGAATTTTTGACCTTGCATTCCTCAATACATTTCTACCAAGTAGAGTGTGAGTCTGTCCTTTGAAAGTATGTTATTCTGCTTTTTGGTTTTATAGCCAATTAAGTTACAGTTTCCCCAAATGGTTAGGTTTTGTCTGCACTGAAGGGTTTTGAGGTAACTAAGCATTTTCCTTGATCTCTTCTGATGTTGTGAGGGATTCCTTAGCAGGTAACCCATAAACACTTGCCTTTGTCCCCTTTAATGGGCAGATTCAGAGTGGCCTTGAACATCAGGAAACATACATTTTTGTATTTCCCCCAGTTGAATGCAGTCTTGTTTATCTCTAAGCACTGAAGACATCATAGTAGGCTTATCAGGTCTCTAGTTTTCAGCTTCTGTTTATCCTTTATTGACAAACTAAAAACAAAAAAAATTCCCTTTCATCTATTATTTTCTTCTCTTTTTTCAATTGTTGTTTCTTTATTCACTCTTTGTCAAATGACTCATTCCATCTACACTTGTAATATCCTTTATTTTCTCAATGCTTTCAGTTTTTAAAATTCATCTCCACTTTTGTTTCCTTTTTAAGCCTACTCTTCTCCTTAATTGTTGCTGTCAACTGTCTCAATACTTTTCTATCTGGATGGGATCAGTGATATTCACAAAACAATTCAAAATTAAGTACAAATGTAGCGAACATAACAAACAGGGTGAGGGATGATAGGTGGATGAACTGAGAATACCTGCCTGATTGTTTTCACAACATGTTGGGGGTAAACTGAATTGACACATTTGACCTGGAGAATAAGCTGTGTTCTCATCTATGGAAGTTTATAGGATGGGCATTTTAAAATAGCTACTAGTTATGCGAATAGCTGAGTTGTTCCTGGATTTGATACAGAGAAAGAAAATAAAGAGTCGAACTCCTAGGAGAAAATCCACTAAGACATCCCTTTGTCTCTCCCAAATACCCGTTCCTTTAACCACACATTTAATGGGAACTAGATGACAGTAAATTAAAGGTTATTGACAACCTGAATGGCTGATACTCTGCTGAGTAAAGAGAGACCCATATGTTTTAGACAAGCAGGTGGCACAGTTAATATTCTGGTAAGAAAATTGAGAATCCCTGGTTTGTTTTGTTGCACAGAATTCTATCCTGTGAAAATGGGTCATAACGAAAAGCCAAAATTTTTCCCAGAAAATAATTTTGAGTATGTTGAAATACTGGAATGGTTACTCACATAAATACCAGAAGTGTGTGCCATACATCATGGAAGAGACAAAAAAATTTCAGGACTAATGCTCCAGTCCTGCATTGAGTAGGCAGTAGAGCTGAGTTGAATCCAACAAACTTGACTCCTGGGTTTGAACCTCTAAAATTTACCACTTAGGTCATCTTATGTTTGTTGGTTCAGTTTCCTAGTTTAGAGAAATCTGTATAGTTTGGAAAACCCATGTGGTTTCTATCACATTTGTCTCCTTTTTGTTTGTTTTGCTTTCCACTAACTTTTCATCTTCCACAGAAATAATCTCACACCTAGGTGTTATTAGAACAAGAAAAGAAAAAATCGTTCTAAAGAGAGTTCTTTTTTTCTTAATTTTTTTCAGCATAGTGACTTACATACATCATGAAATGATTATCACAAGAAGTTTAGTGAGCGGGCTTCCCTGGTGGCGCAGTGGTTGAGAGTCTGCCTGCCGATGCAGGGGACACGGGTTCGTGCCCCGGTCCGGGAAGATCCCACATGCCATGGAGCGGCTGGGCCCGTGAGCCATGGCCGCTGAGCCTGCGCGTCCGGAGCCTGTGCTCTGCAATGGGAGAGGCCACAACAGTGAGAGGCCCACGTACCAAAAAAAAAAAAAAAAGAAGTTTAGTGAGCATCTGTCCTCTCATAGAGACACAACATTAAAGAAACAGAAAAAATATTTTTCCTTGTGATGAGAACTCAGGATTTACTCTCTTAAAAGCTTTTATATATAACATACATCAGTGTTAATTATCATGTTGTACATTACATCCCTAGTACTTATTTATTTTATAACTGGAGCTTTGTACATTTTGACAACTTTCATCCAGTTCCCCCCGCCCCCTACTCCATCACCTATGGAAACTACAAATCTTATCTCTTCTTATATGACTTTGTTTGTTTGCTTGTTTTTGAAGTATAATTGACCTACAATGCTATGTTAGTTCCTGTTACACAGCATAGTGATGTGATATTTCTATACATTTAAAAATGATCACCGTGGTAAGTCTTGTTACCATCTGTCACTATACAAAGATATTACATAATTATTGACTATATTCTCCACACTGTACATTATTTTCAAATTTTTTTTAATTGAAGTATAGTTGATTTACAATGTTGTTTTAGTTTCAGGTGTACAGCAAACTGATTCAGATATATATATATATTCTTTTTCAAATTCTTTTCCCTCATACGTTATTACAAAATATTGAGTATAGTTCCCTGTGCTGTACAGTAGGTCCTTGTTGGTTATCTATTTTATGTATAGTAGCCCCACACTGTACATTTCATACCTGTGACATTTATTTTGTAACTGAAAGTGTGTACATCTTAATCTCCCTCACCTATTTCTCTCTTCTGCTGACCCCCTTTCCCCTCTGGCAACCACCTGTTTGTTCTCCATATCTATGAGTCTGTTTCTATTTAGTTGTGTTTGTTCATTTGTTTTGTTTTTTATATTCCATATATAATTGAAATAATACAGTATTGTCTTTCTCTGTCTGGCTGGTTTCACTTAGCATAATACCCTCTAGGTTCATCCATGTTCTCACTAATGGCAAGATTTCATTCTCTTTTATGGCTGAGTAATATTCCATTGTATAAATACAGCATATCTTCTTCATCCATTTATCCATCAATGGGAACTTAGTTGCTTCCATATCTTGGCTACTGTAAATAAGACTGCAGTGAACATAAGGGTGCATATATCTTTTAGAATTAGTGTTTTCATTTTCTTCGAATAAATGCCCAGGAGTGGAATTGCTGGATCATATGGTAGTTCTATTTTTAATTTTTTGAGGAATCTCCATACTGTTTTCCATAGTGGCTGCACCAATTTATTTCCCCATCAACAGTGCACGAGGGTTCCATTTTCTTCATATCCTTGCCAGCACTTGCTATTTGTTGTATCTTTGATGATAGCCATCCTGACGGGTTTGAGGTGATATCACATTGTGGTTTTGATTTGCATTTCCCTGACAATTAGTGATGTTGAGCATCTTTTCATGTGCCTGTTGGCCATCTGTATGTCTTCTTTGTCAAAATGTCTATTTGGGTCCTTTGCCCATTTTTTTTTTTTTTAAATATATTTATTTATTTGGCTGTGCCAGGTCTTTTTTTTTTATAACAACACCTTTTATTAATGAATTAATTAATTTTTGCTGTGTTGGGTCTTGGTTTCTGTGCGAGGGCTTTCTCTAGTTGTGGCGAGCGGGGGCCCCTCTTCATCGCGATGCGCGGGCCTCTCACTGTCGCGGCCTCTCTTGTTACAGAGCACAAGCTCCAGACGCGCAGGCTCAGTAGTTGTGGCTCACGGGCCTAGTTGCTCCGCGGCATGTGGGATCCTCCCAGACCAGGGCCCGAACCCGTGTCCCCTGCATTAGCAGGCGGATTCTCAACCACCGCGCCACCAGGGAAGCCCCTTTGCCCATTTTTTAATTGGGTTTTTTTTTTTTTTGATGTTGAGTTGTATGTGTTCTTTGTGTACTTTGGATATCAACCCCTTATTAAATATATTGTTTGAAAATATCTTCTACCATTCAATAGGCTGACTTTTTGTTTCACTGATAGTTTCCTTTGCTATGCAAAGCTTTTTTTTTTTTTTTTTTTTTTTAGTGTGCTGTAGTTCCATTTGCTTATTTTGGCTTTTGTTTCCCTTGTGTGAGGAAATACTGCTCAAGACTGGTATCAAAGTGTTTACTGCCTGTTTTCTTCTAGTTGTTTTTGGTTTTGAGTCTTACATTTAAGTCTTTAATCCATTTGTACTTTATTTTTATATATGGTGTGAGAAAATAGTCCAGTTTGATTCTTTTACGTGTAACTGTCCAGTTTTCCCAACACCATTTAATGAAGAGGCTGTCTTTTCCCCATTGTATATTCTTGCCTCCTTTGTCATGACTAACTGATGATATAACTGTGGGTTAATGTTTGAGCTCTCTATTCTGTTCCATAGATCTATGTGCCTGTTTTTGTGTCAGTGCAAAACAGTTTTGATTACTGCAGCTTTGTAGTATAGTTTGAAGTGAGGGAGTGTGATACCTCCAGCTTTGTTCTCTTTTCTCAAGATTGCATTGGCTGTTCAGGATCTTTTGTATTTCCATACAAATTTTAGAGGTATTTGTTCTAGTTCTGTGAAAAATGCCATTGGTGTTTTGATAGGGGTTACATTGAGTCTGTAGATTGCCTTGGGGTGTGTGGTCATTTTAACATTATGAATTCTTCCAATCCATGAACATGGTATATCTCTTAATTTGTGTCATCTTCAACTTCTTTCATCACAGTCTTATAATTTTCCAAGTACAGGTCGTTTATCTCCGTAGCTAGATTTATTCTCAGGTATTTTATTCTTTTTGATATGATTGTAAATGGGACTTTTTTCTTAATTTCTCTTTCTGATAATTTATTGTTAGTTTTTAGAAACCCAACAGATTTTCGTATATTACTTTTGTATCCTGCAACTTTGCCGAATTCTTTGATGAGTTCTATTAGTTTTTTGGTGATGTCTTTAGGATTTTTTATGTATAGTATCATGTCCTCTGCAAACAGTGACAGTTTTACTTCTTCCTTTTCAACTTGGATTCCTTTGATTTTCTTTTTTTCTTGTCTGATTGCTGTGGCTAGGACTTCCAATACTGTGTTGACTAAAGGTGGCAAGAGTGGACATTCTTGTCTTGTTCCTGATCTTAGGGGAAATGCTTTCAGCTGTTCACCATTGAGTGTGATGTTAACAGTGGTTTTGTCATATATGGCCTTTATTATTTTGAGATATGTTCCTTCCATACCCACTTTGTGGAGAGTTTTTATCATAAATAAATGTTGAATTTTGTCAAAAGCATCTATTGAGATCATATGATTTTTATTCTTCAGTTTGTTAGTGTGGTGTATCACATTGATTGATTTGTAGATATTGAACCATCCTTGCATCCCTGGGATAAATCCCAACTGATACATTAAAAGGAGTATGATCCTTTTAATGTATTGTTGGATTCAGTTTGCTAATATTTTGTTGAAGATTTTTGTACCTACATTCATCAGTGATATTAAAAATCTGCAATTTCTTTATTTGTGATATCTTTGGTTTCAGTATCAGGGTGATGCTGGCCTCATAGGATGAGTTTGAAAGTGTTCTTCTGTAATTTTTTTGGAACAATTTGAGAAGAATAGGTGTTAACTCTTCTATAAATGTTTGGTAGAATTCAACAAACAATCTGGTCCTGGACTTTTGTTTGTTGGGGTTTTAAAATTACTGATTCAGTTTCAGTACTGTTAATTGGTCTGTTCATATTGTTTATTTCTTCCAGGTTTAGTCTTGGGAGATTGTACATTTCTAGGCATTTTTCTATTTCTTCTAGGTTGTCCATTTTACTGGCCTATAATTGTTCATAGTAATCTCTTATGATCCTTTGTATTTCTGTGGTGTCAGTTGTAACTTCTTTTTCATTTCTAATTTTAATTGTTTGGTCCTTCTTTTTTTCTTGATGAGTCTGGCTAAATATTTATTAATTTTGTTTATCTTTCCAAGAGTCAGCTCTTAGTTTCATTGATCTTTTCTGTTGTTTTTATTTTTTAGTCCCCAGTTCATTTATTTCTGCTGTGATCTTTATGACTTATTTCCTTCCACTAACTTTGCATTTTGTTTATTCTTCTTTTTCTTGTTCCCTTAGGTGTAAGATTAAGTTGTTTACTTGAGATTTTTCTCATTTCCTCACGTAGGCTTTATTGCTATAAACTTCCTCTTAAAACTGCTTTTTCTGTGTCCCATAGATTTTGAAAATCATTGTTTTTTTGTTTTCATTTGTCTCCAGGCACTTTTTTATTTCCTCTTTGATTTTTTCAGTGACCAATTGCTTGTTTAATAGTATATTGTTTAGCCTCCAACTGTTTGTGTTTTTTGCAGTGTTTTTCTTGTAGTTGATTTCTAGTTTCATAGTTGTTGGGAAAGATACATGATGTAATCCCAATCTTCTTAAATTTACTAAGACTTGTTATGTGGCATAGCATGTGATCTATCCTGGAGAATGTTCCATTTTCACTTGAAAGCAATGTTTATTCTGCTGCTTTTGGATGGAATGTTCTATGTATATCTGTTAAGTTCATCTGGTCTAATGTGTGGTTCAGCTGAATAGAGTTCCCATATTTAAAACATAATTTCTCTTAGTGCTATTCAGGAACATCATTAACCATGATTACATAAAGAAATCCCTGCTGCATCCCCCTTTACCGTGTAAACTTGTGCATTGGAGAAACAGCTCAATTGTAAATCAGTGTAACTCGTGATTTGAGTGGCAGATTTGGCATCTGCCACTTGGGCAGAAGTTTAAAACTCAGTATACTGAGTGTGGTGGTTTACGTGGGTACTGGTGCTTCTGATCTAGACCTCATTTTCAAAACCTCATGTTCTCATGGATGACTGCCCACTTATTTCTCTGAGGGGATGCACTTGCCCCTTCCCTATGCTCCTACCCAAGCCTCCAAAAGTGAATTTGTTGCATTCCTCCAAACCCATGTTTTTAAGTTTCATACCACTAAAAATATATTATCCAAATTTGGTATATATCCATTTAGCTGTTTTGTCATGATCCTGGTAAGAGACCAAGAGAGAAATATCTTTATTCATATAATTAAACATATACAACAGGAAAATTTTCTTTGTCTTTCAAATCCTTCCATTCTTCAAAAGAGGGGAAAAAAATCCAAAAGGAGTATGTATAATTGGTCTTTTCATACCTAAGTTTGATGTTAAATGATTAGAAAGGGAGTCAAAATTAGAGGGCTTCATCAAGTGAAGTTTCTCAGGATAAGAGAGAGAGGTGATGGAGAAAAGGCTGGCTTTGGGGATGGTTAGAGGAAATGATAGAATTGTATCCAGGGAAAAGGCAGATACTCACTGGGAGACTTTAAGAAGTTTTTGTGGTGTGGTGACCCAACCCCCTCCATTACAATTTCAGGAAAATCCAAATGTCTTTGTGTGATTTTGGAGTTGGATTTATCCTTGAGGGTCTATGGATGATGCCACAAGAAGTTTGATGGTGAGGGCAGATTCTACTCATTTCACTGGAGTAAAAACCACATGTGCGCAGTCCTGCATGATCCTCTCCCTGCGACCCGCCTTCCCCGCACCATGCCACACTCTCCTTACTCTAGCTTCGCTGGTTTTCTCCATGTTCTTTGAACATACCAGGGTCACTCCTGCCTTAAGGCTTTTGTACTTGTTTGTTCTCCCTGAATGCTTTTCTCTGGGATAGCCTGGATATCTATATTGCTTACTTCCTTACCTCCTTCTGAGTAAACTCAAACGTCACCTACCCCGTGAGGACTTACCCAGCCTCCTGTTGAAAATTACACCCCCACCCCTTACTCACATACTTCATCTTTTGTCTGTCTTCTCCATTAGAATTTAAGAGGGCAAAGTATTCCAGGCTCTCCTTCTCCTGGCCCCCATTCTGTCCCTAGTGCCTGGAACAACACTGGGCACATAGAAAGTTCTCAATAAATATTTATTGAGTGAATCAAATAATGAGCACTGTTCAAAGGAGCCCAGTCAGTTTCAGTTACCAAAAAAGCAAACCGGTGATTCTCAAAGGATAACACTAGAGCTTTTCTAGTTGTATGGACAGATAAGCATAAGTAGGAAGACTGCAGGTAAGTGCTTATTGAAATCCTTCCTGGAAAAATTTATGCTCTTCAATTCAAACAATCAAGTGTACTTGTTAAGTACACTACAAAAGAAATATGTGTTAGGGAAAACCAGATCATCTTTGAAATACTTGTTTTCCAAAAGTTTCTCCTGTAAGTCTGCTCTGCCCGTGGTAGAGAAATGCAAATTACACGGGGCACAGATCGACCTCTCTTTGGAATACTTTTTCCTTATAATACAGTCATTTCAAATGTGAAGAATAAAATGCCACTAAATAAAAGATTACTTGCTGTCTTAAGTAGTATGCAAGAGTTGTTTTTCTCTGTTTCTGTAGTCCTGGCAAATGATCCAGAGATTAATCTTTGAAAAGCCTTTTTTATTATATCTGTAGAAAACATTATTTTAAGTGATAATCTCATGAAACTAATTCGCCTCCATACCATTCAAGGGAGTTTTACAGAGAAATAAGGTGAATACAAATCTCTACCCTGTATCGAGTGTGTATTTTGAATCTCTTAGGTCAGGGATGTAAGCCATTGAGGGGACAATACTGTGGACAGAAGGTGTGGCCTTTGCCACAGAGATGGTATTGTCACCACCTGCTCCCAAGTCTCCTACAGGCAGGGCCCTGCTGTTCATTCACTTCAGAGCAGCTTCTGCTAGTGCTTGTTCTAGATCCTGGGCCCTCAGTCAACTGTGACTCCTGACTTTTATACTTGCTTCAAAATGGGTGATTTAAGACAAAGATTCCTTTAAGTTAGGGTGAAAACCAACTTCAGGATGGTACAAACCCTACCTGCCATAATCTCTGTGAAATCTGCCGTTTCCATATTTAGAATAAGGAATTTCTCACCAGATTCTTCACTTAAAGAAGAGCCCTCTGTTTATCTTCTACTCTTAATGGAGTGAACGTATAATTTATCATCCAAATAGGGACATGTTTGGGAATGGAAGGGGCGAGGTAACTATTAATAGTTGTATCTGGGCAACAGTCATAACCTAGGATGGTGGGAGGCAAGCAGAATCGAATGGTGCCTGAATATGAAGGAGAATGAAATGAATACTTATTGAAACCATACAATGTGCTAAGGACTTTATATGTATTATCCTCTGATGTGGTATGTGGGCATGTTTTCAACAGTGAATCTGGAGTTACATTAACCAAGGAGTTGACATATACTAGTCTAACAGGAATTTTAGGAACTTAACTCAGGACGGTTTACGACAAGAGCTATCGATTGAACTGTCTGGAGGAAACGCGTTACTCATTTTGGCCAAAAGTCAAATGTTAAAATCGGTACTTGACTGAAGTCAGGCATCGCTAGACTAGAAAGAATTTTTTGGAGGCAAGATTTAATCTGAAAACTTGTCTAAAATTTTATAAGTTAAACTTTGAAAGTTTGGCACTGGTGAAGGAAACAGAATTTATCAGTGCCATCCGCTGATGGACCGCTCCTGTGGTGCCTGTGCTGCAGGCCTGCGATCCAAAAGGGAGGCTCGCTTTAATCACACTAATGTTTAGTGCACAGTGTAAGGAACTTGGGATTCACCACTCAGCAGATCTTCAAAATCCTGGATCTGCTACTACTGAAAATGTTTACCCACCTATAGCAGTTATTTTGACAAGAGTCTTTTGTCTGTTGGTGTCCATAGACTGCAAGTGTAAGGAATTTACTTCTTCAATTTGAATTTTGATGAGTGAGGACAAAACGTGCGTTGAGGTTCTGTAACATGTTCTTCTTTTCTTCCAACTTGTAATTTGTTCATCCAGTTGATCAACATTTATTAAGCACCAATTCAGTGTCTTAGCCACCATTTAAGGGGATGGGGACAGAACAGTGAACAGAAGACAAAAGTCTTTGCCCTCATGGAGTTTAAATTCTGGGATTTGGGGAGACAGACAATAAAAGTATAGATAAAACATATAGCATATAAATAGCATAAGTGCTATTAAGAAGAATAAAGCAGTTAAGGATATGAGGAACTTTCTATTATGACTGGGTCATGATGATTTTTCATGGTGTTGTTTATAGGGTTTTCTATTCTCATGAAATTTTTAGGGGCAGATTTGGTGTTTAACTATTAATCCCACATATGAAGAGTTCCCAACTAGGACTTTTTTTTTCCCCTGAGCAACTCATTGTCTAAATGGAATTAAATAACTGAAAATTAAATAAAGTTCTTAAGGATTATGTGTTTAATATTTTTAATGCTAGTATATCAACTAATTCTACAAAGATTAGAATTTTCATGTAATCTCAACTCTGTTATTCTTCCTTGTATTATTGCTTAAAATTTTATATCTATTTGTTGGTAAAAAAATGACGCAGTATTTTTCCTAAGGTTTTGTGCTAAGCACACTTAATATTTCCTTTAACTGACAATTTATTCTCCTTTGTAGTTGAAGATCCTTCATAATTTTTATACATAAAATTAATAGCTTTCACAATAAGTTTATTATTGCAACATTTTCCTTTTGACATATTAAAGATACATTTATACTTCACCTGATGGATAGAAATTCAATATATAAAGCATATAAGGAGATTTTTCACTCCATCTACTTCTAGGCTACTTATCAGAATTTTAAATTACACATTCAGTTGTAAACAGCAGACTCTAGTGACATTCCCTGTTTATGTTACTAACATCAACACCCTATTTAGATACGATGGTGAAGGAAATGATCACACAAGCGTTTGTCACATACGTGTACAAGGAGGCCAGAAATGGCATTGAATTGGATGTTTAGCTGAGTCTAAAGCTGGAGTGTGACAGCAGAGTTTGGCCAAATACTGAGACCAAAGTGAAACTCTCCTTCACCTCTGCTTTCTCAAATTCAGTTCGTCCTCAGAAGGGGCACGATAGTGTCAGTCATTGGAGTGACAGCCTCCCAACCTCCTTCATGTCTGGTGACCAAAGTGATGAACATGGCATCCAAGAGAGTTTCAGCAAGGTTCATGCTGATACTGGGCATTATTAACTGAGTGGTTGGGTTTCCACCCTTATTTGTCTGTTTCGTTTCACCGGAACCTCAGTCTTCCTGGCACAATAAGCCAGTGAGGTCTTCTTGGCTTAGTTGATATGCATGGCTTTCACTGGGAGGGGATGAGAACCTGAGTGAGTTTTTAGCAAGTGGCTCCCAGGCTTCCCTAATACTTACCTTCATGATGCAATTATAGCATCATTTAGCAGGAGCTCTGCTGAAGCTTGAATTCACATAATAAAAAGCATTTACATTTTAACTCCAATACTCAACTCACATTTAACGGAAACATAATAATCTGCAGATTTAAACTTGAATTTAAATATGGGTTTACTTTTTTAACTCTGTGATTTTATTGCCTGCCACAAATAATGGGCAGCATTAATGCAAAGCATGAGAAAGGGGGTGGGAACCAAATTTTCTAAACATTCTAAAAGCTGGTATGTGTCTTCTCTCCAGGGTCACCTGCAGGTTGGATGGAGGTGAAATTCAATTTTATATCTCCCAAACCTAGCACAGTGTTAGGCAAGCACTCTGTAAAAACCATTGCTACTGCTACTACCATGATTACCACTTCTACTGCTGGGAGTGCTATTTCCACTACTGCTTTTGCTTCTGTGGTTGTAGCCCATACAGCTGGTGAGCTCGTGTGGGCCCTTCTCAGGCATGGGGGGTGAACATACTTCCATGTTGTGGTCCCTTTTCAGCCACCCTCCAGACATGCGCATGGCAGAAAGGAGATGGGAAGGCACTCTGGATGGAGGGAAAAGTCCAAAAGTTTCTAAGAAAAGCACTCCCATATTGCAAATGGTGCTATGATTATTTTGAATTTGCTGTAACTCTTAGATTTTTAAAAGTCTTTGTACACATGTGACACTTTCTATTTTCTGTCGAGTATTTGGTTTTCCCACTCAGGGTATGATTGCCCTGAGCATGATGAAGCTGAGGGAAAACATGTGAATTTGAGTCCATCTAACACACATTTAATCAATAATTAAGCAAACATTTATTAACCTCATGAACTTTTTTCCCCACATCTTTATTGCAGTATAATTGCTTTACAATGTTGTAAATGCTGTACAACAAAGTGAATCAGCTCTATGTATACGTATATCCCCATATCCCCTTCCTCTTGAGCCTCCCTCCCCGCCCCCCATCCCATCCCTCTAGGTCATCACAAAGCATCGAGTTGATCTCCTTGTGCTATGCGGCTGCTTCCCACTAGCTAGCTATTTTACATTTGGTAGTGTATATATGTCAATGCTACTCTCTCACTTCGTCCCAGCTTCCCATTCCCGCCCTGTCCTCAAGTCTGTTCTCTACGTCTGCATCTTTATTCCTGCCCTGCCACTAGGTTCATCAGTACTGTTTTTTTATAGATTCCATATATATGCGTTAGCATATGGTATTTGTTTTTCTCTTTCTGACTTACTTCACTCTGTATGACAGACTCTAGGTCCACCCACCTCACTACAAATAACTCAATTTCGTTCCTTTTTATGGCTGAGTAATATTCCATTGTATATATGTGCCACATCTTCTTTATCCATTCATATGTTGATGGACACTTAGGTTGCTTCCATGTCCTGGCTATTGTAAACAGTGCTGCAATGAACATTGTGGTACATGTATCTTTTTGAATTATGGTTTTCTCAGGGTATATGCCCAGTAGTGGGATTGCTGGATCATATGGTAATTCTATTTTTAGTTTTTTAAGGAACCTCCGTATTGTTCTACATAGAGGCTGTAATCAGTTTACATTCCCACCAACAGTGCAGGAACCTCATGAACTTGACTTGAACAGGTCTCTTGCTCTGAGCTTCAGTTCCATTGTCTGTAAGTTTAAGGTAATGTAATCAGCTCTATCTTAGTTTTTTTGGGGATGAATAGAGGAAGCCAGTGCAAAGTGATATGTAAGCTGCTAGCTTAATAAAGATTAAATGGGGTGTCATTATATGGCTGGGACAAATTTTTCTTCTGAATTTCCTGTAGCACTTTGTGCTCAATAGCAAGTTTAGTTTGGTTTGGAAGTGAGAGCTGTGGTCCGGCTGGAAGTAAGTACCAGATATGAAGTAAAAAGACCTGGGAGCAAAATCATGCCCTACCACCTCACTAGTGACGTGCCCCAAGTTAAATTACTGAAAAAAAGAATCCTAAAGCTGCGTAGCTCCAAGGTCACTCACTGTGAGAATTAAGTGGGAAAAGATCTAGGAAGGCACCTGGTGTGTTGCAGGTGTTTGGCTGGTGTTTGGAAAGCATTCCTTCAGGAAAGAGAAAGGTAAGGGTGAGTCAAAATGGTCCTGAACAGGCAGCATGCAGAGAGGAAAAAGCATGTCCCGTGATGGCCCTAATACATTTCCTCAGATGTGAATTAGGAATAATAATGATAATAATTCCCTTAATTATCTCTTAGGGTTACTGTAAGGACTAAAAGTGGTAAGATATCACCAGAAATGGAATAGGGGCTCAAAAATTTACTCACCCCCAAAAGTTGAGAGTCATGCTTAAGATAATTCTCCTCGTTTTTAAAGACAGTCTTAAGCCATGTCTAGTTCTATGTTGACTGACTATAGTACCTAGGATGGTTTTTTGAGAAGATTTAGGCAATTCACTATAAAACTTCCCTGCCTCTGTTCAGGCTGCCTTTTGGGTAATGAAACACAATAAAAATTACCAAAGATGGAGGAGGCAAGGAAAGAGCAGCTGATGGAATGATGACGTAGAAGCAAGAGGGACGCACATTCTAGCAACTTTGAAAGATGAAGGCCATTTTCCCGAGCCCCTCTCCCCTGTCCTTTCTGCTGAAACTTTTGTGAAGGGGAAGCCAGCCAGAAAGTACCAGAGAAAGCACCAGGTGTTGGGAAGAGTTCCAGGCACTGACCCGATTTATTCATCTCTGCAATGAGGTCAGACTTGTACTACATGCTTCGCCTGTGCATTCTCAGGGAATTCTCAAGAACAGTCTCTGAGGCCGTTTCTGAAGCCCAGTAACATTCCTGGGTTATGGAGTCAGTAAGTGGCAGAGCCAATAGTTGAACCCAAGTACAGTTGCCCCCAAATCCTCATCCTCAGATTCTGCCTCTGAGGATTCAACCAATGGGTAGATGGAAAGTATTTGGAAAAATGAAAACTTCCAGAAAGTTCTAAAAAGCAAAACTTGAATTTGCCTCACACTGGCCACTATTGACATGGCATTTGCATTGTAGTTATAGCTATTTACATAACACACTGCATTAGGTAGTGCACTAAAAAGTAATCTAGAGATGATTTAAGGTACACGGGAGAAATTGTGTAGGTTGTCTGCAAACACTGTGCCATTTTATATAAGGGACTGAGCATCCATGGGGTTTGGTATGGGGGGGTGTCCTGGAACCAACCTCGAGGAGACCAGGGATGACTGTACTCTAGTTCCTCATCCCGTCAGATCTAAGCTTGGGTACCACTCGTGGCCAAAGATATCTGAGCAAGCAGGTCTATTTAGGGGCGCCATTCAGAAGTGGTGTATGTCAGCGATTTGTCTTATTGGTCCTTCTAGAAGTGGGACTGGGCAATGAGTTCTTTTACTCCTGAAGGCTCAGTGAGGAAATGGAATTGGTTTCTGACAGGCTTTGAATTCGAGGAGAATGTGAAGCTTAGCCTATGGAATAGTAACATGGCCACCACGTGAGGGGCAAGCAGAGGAGCGCCAGCGAGGCAGCCCAGGACAAGGGGAGGAGACCCAGGAGACCCTGGTGTTTCAGACACAAAGAGAGTGAGGAGACCTTCGCCAAGTCCCGGTGCTCAGCTGTGTCCCACACTTCTGAGAGAGCGGACGAAACGAGAACCGGAAAGGCCCGCAATTTACCAGTTGAAAGGCAGGTTGCTTCACCGGTGCCTGAAATCACATCCTTCATCTCATTCTGTTTCTATTTAAAAGGATTTCCCAGGGGTGGTTCTTTGATCATGCCCTCAGTTTGGGGGGACGTGCACCCTCTTTGGGGCTCCTCTGCGTATTCCCTACTCCGTACAGGTCACGTAAAGTCCGTGGTCCCCAAATGTAACCATCTGATTGTTAAATCACCATGAAGATGCATTAGCCATCCAAGCCTTTTCTGCTCCTGGATGTTTAAATCCATCAATCTGTAATTATAATGATTATTTTTGCCTTTGGACATATTTCAACTGCATGTGAGAGCTGATGTTTTTCTTTCTTTTTGTTTAGTTATATCAGTTTCAGGAGTACAGCATTATAATTTAACATCTGCATACACTACAAATTGATCACCACCATGTGTCTAGTTACCATCCATCAGCAGACAGTTGACCCCTTCACCCAATTTCTCCCACCCTCCAACCTCCTTCCCTTCTGGTAACCACTCATCTGGTCTCTGCAACTATGAGTTTGTTTCTGTTTTGTTTTGTTTTGTTTTGTTTTCTTAGATTCTGCATATGAGTGAAATCAGACAGTCTTTCTCATCTGATTTATGTCACTTAGCATAATACCTTCAAGGGTCATACACGTTGTCAAAAATGGCAGGATTTCATTCTTTTTCATGCCTGAGTAGTATTCCGTGGTGTATATATACCACATCTTCTTTACCATTCATTCATAAATGGACACTTAGGTTGATTTTATATCTTGGCTAGTGTAAATACAGTTGACCTTTGAACAACATGGGCTTGAACTGCACAGGTTCACTTATACATGGACTTTTTCAATAAATACATACAGTACTGCACAATCTGAGGTTGGTTGAATCCATGGAGGCAGAACTTCAGATACAGGGGGTCGATTATGGGACTTGCGCATCTGTGGATTTTGGTATCTGAGGCAGGTCCTGGAACCAATTCCCTGCAGATACCCAGGGACAACTGTAATGCTGCCGTGAACATGGGGGTGCATATACCTTTTCCAATGAGTGTTTTTGTGTTCTTGTGATAAATACCCAGAAGTGGAATAGCTGGGTCACATGGTGGTTCTTGTCTTAATTTTTTGAGGGGTCTCCATACTGTTTTCCATAGTGCCTGAACCAATTTACAGTCCTACCAGCTGATGTATTTTTTTTTAACTTTTTAAAAATTATGAAATATTCCAGTCATGCATTCTGAATGCTGAAAGAATGAATTAATAGTAGTCTAATCACCCTGGAGACACAGATGCTTTTGTGAGCTGGCACTGAAGTAAGGCTGCACATCTCTGTGGGAATGACAAGTGAATGAGTCTGCTGCTCACTTAACCTGCTGTTCTTTTCTCTCTCTGTTTTCTCTCCTAGGAAACAGATGGAAGACTGCTGTGACCCCGCCCATCTCTTTGCTATGACTAAAATGAATTCCCCCATGGGGAAGAGCATGTGGTACGATGGGGAGTTTTTATACTCATTCACCATTGACAATTCAACTTATTCTCTCTTCCCCCAGGTTAGTACAGAGTTTGTTGCCTTTCAATATAGTCTCTTCTATGTCTTGATATCATAGGAAAGGGATAATTGATTTTGCCTAACTAATCAGATCTACTTCTTTTCATCTTCTTACTTTTCTGAATTAGAAATGCTTCCTTTTATACTGTCATTTTTTCGTGAAGAAATCAAATAATGTTGTGATGCAGGGGCAGCAGTAGGATATTACAGAGTAACAGATTTCCTAGCCCTTCTGATTTGAGTCATATGAGACTGAAGAAAGCAAGCAGAGAAGGAAGCAAGATCAGGGAATTGTGGAATTCCAGTGCTTTGAGGTTGGCTCTGGTATGATCTTGAAGATTTGCAACACTGGAATGTTTTCTTGGGGCTGATACTCAGGGAGTGGGGACCATATGGTCAGAAGTTGCTTCTTAGAGCTTGTGAGTCTTAACCCTGTGGTTAGATTACTGCTATAAAGTGTAGGAGTGGTGGAGATGGAGAGAAAGTATTTGACCACTTTTGAAGTGGTCTGAATCAAGCTTTGCTTCCTTAGTGTTTTTCTTTGTGGTTTCCTAAGCATTGAAATCAAATGTTTTACTAAAATATATCTATGTAGCTAGTGGGGGGGAAAAGGAAGTCTTTATTTCTAGGGAGCCGTAGTTGGAGATGGGAAGTGGATCTTAGGTGAAATTGCCATTAGGGAGAAATTGAGAAATGAATGTCGGCTTCCCCAAGTCTTCACGCTACTCTTGGTTTGGCCAGATGATTGTGCAGAAAGAGAATTCATGGTCAGAGGTGGAAAACATATATCTGTATTAATAGCAAAGATTCTACAGAGGAGGCATCTTATAAAGTTTGAAGCACAGGCAGTACCAGATCCAAAGTCACGTGCTCTATGAAATAGCTCCCATTTGCTAGTTCATTCTTAGGTGTTTTCATCCAATTTAACGGTTTTAGAGTATGTATAATGATACAGTTGAAAAACTTTATTTTAAAGTAGGAAATAGAAGGTTTAATTCATGGCCAGCATCCTTGTGCTTTTTCTCTCTTCTTCATTTGCCCTTGGGAGCCTTCCTTATGTCAAAGCAAATGATTTACAGTCATAAAATGTAGAATTGAATTTTGTCTCCATCTCTTCCTAACTAAATGCCTTGCTAAGTCACCTAACTCTTCTGAGGTTCAGCTTTCTCATTTGTGCAGTGGCGAGAGCAGTACCTGTCCACTCACAGAGTTGAGGTCAAGGACATGTCATATAATGCATGTCCAGGTATGCTGCAAACTACAAAGCCTTATGTAAATGTTTTAGGTTGATTAATGTTGTCCTGGTTCATATACTGCATCTTTAGACTGAGGAATGAAGAGTATAATTGCATTAGTCAGAAATCTTCCTAGGCGTTTTTGTTTTTTTTTTTTTCGGTACGCGGGCTTCTCACTGTTGTGGCCTCTCCCGTTACAGAGCACAGGCTCCGGATGTGCAGGCTTAGCGGTCATGGCTCACGGGCTCAGACGCTCCATGGCATGTGGGATCCTCCCGGACCGGGGCACGAACCCGTGTCCCCTGCATCAGCAGGCGGACTCTCAACCATTGTGCCACCAGGGAAGTCCTTCCTAGGTGTTTTTAGCAGAAGGATATTTCATGTTGGGCATTAGGCACTTAAAAAATCGTTAGGCGAATAGAGGAGTTGGAGTCAAGAGGTGGCTCCTGGAATTACTTAGCCCAAGAACTTTACTGCCATAACTGTGGTTTAGGGATTAGAAAACCACCGTGGCCACTGCCATTGGCAGAAACAGGGCCAGGAAGATGGGTTTCAACTCACCTCCTCCCTCCAAACCTCCCTCAAGTGCATCTAGTGGGTAAGATTAATTTACATCCAGAACACTAGTTGCAAAGAAGTCCAGGAGGAGCAGTTTTTAAAGCAATCAAGCTTTAGCAGGAAGCTACAAAAAGGGTGGAATTGAGGTTGAGTAAGCCAATTCACAGCATCTTCTTTGTACAAATACTGATATCAACTTGCTATGAAATGAAGAAGAGATAAGGAAGCAATCTCCTTTAACAGCTCATCAAATAGAAAAGATTTTAAAGAAACCCAAAATAGGATTTTATAGATGAGGACTTTCAATCATACTAACTGACTTTGTGCTAGAAAATAGGTTTGAAGAGAAGAAATGATTAAAGAAATACAAACTAACTTCCCATCTTATCCGGTAAGTTGCAGCAGTAAGATAGCAGGAAACATTTTCTTTTTCAAGTGTGTGCACATGAATTTTGTGTCTCTGTGTACCAGCTGCAAGACCAAGGAACCATCCCTGAATAATAAAGGAAAAATGCTTTTTTCTTAGAAAGTGAAAGTCATCACATCACTCTGTGTGTGCACAGTCATTACAAAGGGCTGAACCAGTTCAATGGGTAGACTTGAAAAAAGGTTACCTGTGTATTCTTCTGAAGAGATTCTGAAATGACTAACTAATTTATAGAAATCCTGGAGAATCAGTTTGCATCAAAGGGTGTCTATACCCGGGCCCTCTTATTTCTCAGTGAAAGATTTCTAGCTTGTTATCAGGAAGCTAAGTTGTCAGTTAATTGTTAGGCTTCATTCATGCTCCCTGTGGGAAGAAAGTGGTGTGTGTTGATTGGGCAGAAATGCAGGTGAGTGAGCTGGGCTCTGTGTTGTCAGTTGAACAAAGCATCCCTCCACTCCCTGTTTCAGCAAGATAATGCTGAATCACTCCTTTGCTAACTCAGATGTATAACTTTATATCACACTTTTAATTATATATTTTAATGTATTTAGTTTAATTATATATTACACTTCTCCCCTAAATGCCCCATATATGTCAGCTGTCATTATTATTGGTATTACTCCTTTGCCTATTTTAATCACTGCTTTTGTTGTTGTTGCCAAGATGCAATCCAAGATTCTCTGTGTGATGTGGAAAGTTAACAGGTCCTGAATCAAGGCTGGAGGGTCCACAAGGGCCCTAGTGAGATGCTGTATACTTTGTAATTACAGTCAGTTGCTTCTTATTTGGACCTCCTATGACTTCCCATGGCTTTATTATCAAATTTATTCAGTTCTGCCTCCTATGCAGTTATTTGCCTAACCACCTATCACAGTTTTCTAAAAGTCTGTATCTGCTGATCTCAATACCATCTTGTGAGCTTTTGAGGAAACTCATTTTTGTGCCTCGTGCAGTGCTTCACACTTAATATAGATGCTCATTTCCAGCTGCTCTCCCTGCCTATGTATGTCCCACCTGGGCTGGACCACTGCTGTGCCCTGGCTTGAACTATAGGAGACCAAGCAGGACAGTTTGATGCAGCTGTTTTCAAATGGCTCTATAAATGTATTTTGGTGAAATATTTGTTGAATATTACTAGGCATGAAGGGCCGAATTTGAATCCTCATGGAGGTTTTCTAGAATATGCAGTGCATGTGTGTGTGTGTGTTTGGAGGGGGCAGTGTGATGGTAGGTGTTCCCACTTTGAGAATACTTGAGGATACCTCCATCCCCTAGACTGGGATCAGCTCTTTCCTGCTCTGCCTCTCCCTTGGAAGCCTACATGGTCCCACATTTGTATATAATACCGAATAAATGCTATTTTGGCCTAAGACATATTTTTACCCAGAAAGAGCATAAATTTCCTTGGCAATGAGTGAGGGAGTAGCAGGAATGTTAGAAACCACAACTGTGTTGATATAATTTAATAAATATTTTCTTTGGTGTAATAAATACATGGTCGGCCCACCATTCTCTTACATTGTGCTGGATAGTCACGTGAAATACATCACAAACTAGACGAGTCATTTTTCCTCAAAATATCTACCCAAGGCCATATGTAAAGAATCACAAAATATCATTAATGCACCACAGACAGACATTTCCAGCTGCTCTGGTCGCCATAAACTCCCTGACATCTTCCACCTGGCGTGGGCCCACAGTGACCTTGGCCCAGGGGAAACCCAGCAGGATATTTTGAAGTAGTTTTGTCAAAATGACTTTGTTAGAATGAAAATACACATTTTTTTTTTCACAGTAATGTGCTTAATAGAATCCTCTGAGCTCCTGGGTATTCCCGAGTCTCAGAGCAGTTTTTTTTTCCTAACGAAATTTAGATTCTACTATATAATCTACATCATTTGGTAGCTTGCTTTTTTACTTAACAATATGATTGTAATCATTTTCCAAACATATACCTTTTCAACTAGAAGGAAACTGAGGGGACTGTTTGGTGGGCATAGATCTTTGCCAAGCCTGTGTTGGTTCATGTTGTCAGACTTGTGTTTGGCTGAGACCTGACACAGGAGCTTAACCAAACAGGTATTTATTTATCTCAAGCAATAGTTAGGAATTAGGAGGTGAGTAGCTTAGAGCTAGATGGTGGCTACACAGCGCCATCAAGTTCCCAGGCTCCTGCTTGAACGTCTTTAGCTGGTGGCCAAGGAACCTTCTAGTTTTGATCCAGGATCCCAGTAGGACAGAGAGGAAACAGAAGAGGAAATCTGGACAGACTCCTGCTGATGTGTCAGTGGCCAGGACTGAATCTCATGGCTGTGTCTAGCTTCAAGAGAGGCTGGGAAATTTCAGTATTTCAGCTGTAAGGCAAATGCACTCCATGTGCTGACCTGGACAACTGCCTGCCTTAGTTTCTTCACAGGTTATCTCACTCTGTCCTTATAGCAACTCTGTGTGGTTGTTACTCTGGTCTTCATTTCATGGGTGAAACTGAGACTGAAGAGGGTGAAATATCTTATTCAAGGCTCTAGAGCTCGCAAGTGGAGGGCTGGCATGTAAAACGTGGCCTGTCTGATCTCCAAAGTAGTATTATTATTATTTTAAATTAATTAATTTTTGACTGCGTTGGGTCTTTGTTGCTGCGTGCGGGCTTTCTCTAGTTGTGGCGACTGAGAGCTACTCTTCTTTGCAGTATGTGGGCTTCTCATTGTGGTAGCTTCTCTTGTGGAACACGGGCTCTAAGTGTGTGGGCTTCAGTAGTTGTGGCACTTGGGCTCAATAGTTGTGGCGCACGGGCTTAGTTGCTCTGTGGCATGTGGGATCTTCCCGGACCAGAGCTTGAACCTGTGTCCCCTGTAATGGCAGGAGGATTCTTAACCACTGCGCCACAAGGGAAGTCCCCCAAAGTGTTATTGTTTATTATCTTGTTTCTATTTTTTTCTTAAAAAATCATGGGTTCTGGGGCTTCCCTGGTGGCGCAGTGGTTGAGAGTCCGTCTGCCGATGCAGGGGACACGGGTTCGTGCCCTGGTCCGGGAAGATCCCACATGCCACGGAGCAGCTGGGCCCGTGAGCCATGGCCACTGAGCCTGCGCGTCCGGAGCCTGTGCTCCGCAATGGGAGAGGCCACAACAGTGAGAGGCCCGCGTACCACAAAAAACAAAAAACAAAACAAAACAAAAAAGTCATGGGTTCTGGTGGATTCATTGTTAATTTTTATCACGCAATCACCTTGAAACCATTTTAAGGTTTTTGCTTCCCTTATATAAATACTCTTAGAGGAAATGGAGAAATTCTTTCATAGCTATCTGAGAGGGAAAAAAATAGAGTACAGATATGCAGGCCCTAGGATCCTATACAGCACTGTAGTTGCCCTTTGACTTTGAGTGCCCTAGTGGCCCACTTTGGAAGGAGAAATAAGACCAGTTCCAACTGGTTTCTATTTTGGTTTCTGTTAAATGGGTTCTGGACCCAAATCCAATGTGTGTGTGTGTGGAGACTATGTGGAGACTTTCCCATACCACCAAACACTTCTCACACACCAGCTGGGAGTCTTACAATTCAACTCAATTCTGACACTACCTACCCGGAGTTAGCATCAGATTCCACAGGTAAAGGACTCAGTCCCACAAGACCACGCTCCACTTCAGACATCACTCATGAGCCCAGGTTATTACTTGTACTTTTGACCAACCGGCTACAAATGGGAAGTTCCGGTGACTCCCCCCAACTCAGGATGCCAATCGCAAATCCGAGTTGTCACCTGTACTTCTGACCGAATCAGAGGTTTCCACGACCTCCTTCTTGGGTTCTATTAGTTTGCTAGAATGGCTTACAGAACTCAGGAAACCCGTTTACTCACTAGATTACTGATTTATTACAAAGGATATTAAAGGATACAGATCAACAGCCTGATGAAGAGGCACATAGGGCGAGGTCCCCAACAAAGGAGCTTCTGTTCTCCTGGACCTTGAGGCCCTGCTTCGTGGCAAGTGGAAGCGCCCTGTTTCCCCAACCTGGAAGCTCTCTGAACCCCATCCTTTGGGTGTTTTATGGAGGCTTCATTATGTCAGCATGATGGATTAACTCCTTGACCATTGGTGCTTGATTCAACCTGTAACCCCTCTCCCCTCCCTGGAGATCAGGGGGGTGGGACTGAAAGTTCCAACCCTCTGTTCATGATTGGTTCCCCTGACAACGAGCCCCCATCCTTAGATGGTTTCCAAAAGTCACTTAACATCAACCCAGATGTGGTGTGAAGGGGCTTGTTATCCATAACAAGACACCATTTTCACCTTTATGGCTCTGAAGGATTTTCAGGAACTGAGGACAAGAGACCAAATGTTATAAAAGATGTTCCCTTTGCTCTTATTGTTCAGGAAATTCCAAGCATTTTGGGAGCAGTAAGTCAGGAACTGGGCGTGAAGACCAAATATATTTGGGAAACATATTTTTGTCATCTGAATGTTCCTTATAAATCACAGCATCGCGTCCGTGATAGAGAAATCCAGGTTCTCAAAGGAAAGCAAATTATTCTTTGCACACTGGTTCTATATTATAGAAATCCAGAACATGATCCCACTACCATTAAATAATTCAGAGCATTTACTCCTATCATCCTTGGTTAAATGGCAACGTTAGAGAAATATGTAGGGAATGGAGTCTACAGCTCTGGGTTTTAGACCTGGCTTTCTATGATGACATTTGTGATCCCAGGCAAATCATGTAACTATTCTCAGCCTGCATTTATAATTTTCAGTTCGGGACTAATAATACCTGGTGTTTGTATTTCAGTGTTATTATGAGACACCAAGTTAAAATGAGATTGGGGTGTAAAAGTGCTTTGTAATGAATGCACTGTGCACACATACAATAATGTTACTTTTTTTATCTGCTTAAGCATTTATGGCATGTAAGCATTTCTTAGGCATTTTGGGAACCAATGGGGGAGAAAACTCTAGAAAAGTGGTCAAATCAATTTTCCATGCTGGTGAGTGGTGAGAAGAGATAAATCTGTTGAGTCTGGGATTTAGGGAAGTATAAATTAGTTATGGAGAATGCCTCAGGCTGTGCCAGTTGGACATTTGTATCATTATAGTTGGATAATAATTATGATACGCTGAAAGTGCAATGTAAGATACATTATTAATTTCTAGTGAATTAAGATTGTGTATCTTGACAATGGATGAGTAGCGTCTGTTCCTCTCATTGTCCCGTAACTGAGCAGATGAGGAGAGTGGGTCATCACAGGACTTGCAAATACCTGTTATCCTCGGAGGAAAGGAAGGCACACGATTAGAAGTTAGTTGCCCCACGGAGTAGTTGACAGTGAGCTGTAAGACGCCTTTGTCTTTCAAACTTAGAAATAATTACAAATTAAGACTTTTCTCTAAAGAAAATTGTCACAGGTTGTCTATGGTTGAGAACAAAATGAAAATGAGTTGTAAGGAATGGTGTGTCTCGCCACGGTGTGGACCTTTCTAACATATGTGACAGTGTGTAAAATTTAGTACAAAGGCTGATTATGGCTCAGGCTTAAAGCTTGCTGGGAACAACTGAAAAGGTTGCATGACACCAATTACCACTGAGTCAAATCTCATCCCGTAGGTCTGATGGGAGTGATAACTCTTTTCAGGAGGTGTTAATGTTCCACAGAACATTTTCTTCTTAGATTTGGTTCACATGACAGGGTGTTTTCCTGGAGAAAAAGCTGGTATATCTTTGTTTTTCTTCAGTTGGTTTCTTCATCTTGGTCCTTCTTACTGGCAAATGTCCAAGTGTAGAAAGGCATTTCTATCTGATTTTGACTTCGTTTTGAGCTTTTGTTTTCATACCAGGAGGCCTCTGCTCTTGATATGCTCATTTGTACTCCTTAAGTCTATTAGAGATCTCTTAACTGCATAAAGATACATTTGATTAACTTAGATCATATCAACACTGAATTTTCTCTGGCTTAATTAGTTTGGTCAGGGAATAAAAAGATACAAAATGAGTACAGAGAACATTTTCTTAATGTTTGTATTTGTTCAGATCAGTTTACTCTCCTTCTTCTGCTAATTGGCCTGTAACCTTTAGACCCCATGGGAACTGGCACAATATTCTTGACATCCCTCATGGCCTGACATATCGTCTTATCTGTAGGGTCAGAACTTCTGGGTGAAGAAGGGTTGGGGTAGGGATAGAATAGGGAAGCTAATTTGGCTGTGGAGGGTAAAAGGCGGTCCAGCTAGTAGCCAGAAAGGGTTATTAAGATTCTCACCCTAGGTAACTGTTTCCAGTAACCAGAAGATAATAAGGAGTAAAAGAAAGATAACTACCATATGGGATCACTTATATGTGGAATCTGAAATATGACACAAATGAACTTATCTACGAAACAGGAACAGACTCACAGGCATAGAGAACAGACTTGTGGCTGTCACAGGCGGGGGGAGTGGGGGAGGGATGGAGTGGGAGTTTGGGATTAGAAGATGCAAACTATTATTATATATAGGGTAGATAAACAACAAGATCCTACTGGATAGCACAGGGAGCTATACACAATAACCTGTGATAAACCATAATGGAAAAGAATATGAAAAAGAATGTATAACAGAATCACTTTGCTCTACAGTAGAGATTAACACAACATTGTAAATCAACTGTACTTCAATAAAATAAATTAAAAAGAAAAGAAAACGAACTTATGGTTACCAAAGGGGAAAGGGGGGAGGGAGGGATAAGTTAGGAGTTTCGGATTAACGTATACACACTACTATATATAAAATAGGTAAACAACAAGGACCTATTGTATAACATAGGGAACTATATTTAATATCTTATGATAACCTATAATGAAAAGAATCTGAGAAAGAATAGATATAGATGTATGTGTATAACTGCATCCATTTGCTGTACACCTGAAAGTAACAAAACACTGTAAATCAACTCCTTCAATTAAAAAAAAGAAAAAAAAAACCGATGTGCCTGTAGTGTGCAAAGCTCAGGCATGAAGATTGGGGGAGGGTGGAGCTATACCCAGAGAGCCAGGTTAAACAGTCATTGATTTCAGGTTCCCAGCCACTAGGCGGGGGGTTTTGGCGACTGGCAGCTTTGGGGAGGTACTGGCCAGAGGAAGGCAGGGTTCCATCCTTCTAGAGGCTTGGAAAGCTGATCATTTAATCCAGGCAGGGACTCAAGGGAACAAGGTGGAAGTTTCCAGCCTGGGGGCCAAAATCAGGCACCATTTTTGAGAACAAGGCGGAAGCACCTTTCTGGAACTGAGTCTGAGCTGGGCACCAGGAATCTGGAAGGGCAACCTGGGGCTGTGTTTTGAAAATAAGACAGAAGCCGAGTTCCCAGAGCCATCCCCGAAGGCCAGGGTCAGAAGACTGCAGGTGTAACTTGACGGTGATACCCACAGCTTTGGGTGGCCACTCCCCCAAATCATCCCCCTGAAGCCAGAGCTGCTCCACATTTCCCAGGGCTCAGGCCGAATCTGCAGTGGCTCCGATGTGGGTTCAGGCTGAGAATTAGGGCTGATAAAGAAGAATTTTTAAGACAAAAATGCTAGGTTCTTATCCTTTCCTGTGTCACCTCTATGGAGGCTGACAGGACAGAGGACGCAGAAGCTAAGTGAAGGAGAGAATCTGGGCAAATTGTTAATTAAGGCAATATGTTAGCAGCTTGACAGAAAGATAGGTGAGGGGATAAGTGTGGTGGAGAAATTCAGGATAGCGTGTGGGTGTGCTGTCTATAATGGAAACAGAAGTGCTTTTTGAGGATAACCAACGTTTTATACTCTGAAAACTATTTTTCATAAAATGTTTCTTGCCGAATTTTATTTTTCCTGTTTACCAAGACTCAGACCTTCTAACTCTTTACTAAGAAAAAAAAGGGTGCTGAGAAAAAGACAATAGCAAATGAAATTCACTCAGTAGTGTCTTTACTTGAGGTGGTCTGCTGTTAATAAAGCGTGGGCTAGCAGCTCCTTATAAATATATGATTATTTTGCTTAAATTTTTCTCTCCCTAGGGTTTGGTCTACTCTGCTTTTATATACATTTTGGGTCTTATCTACTATTCAGATGATAGCACATTCACAAAGTATTGTTAATTTTGGAGCCATAAAACGTATACATTTCCTAATTGCTTTTTCTTGTTAAAGCCTGACATAGACTTTGACTGTAACGCACAAGGTCATTAAGAACTGAGGTACTACAGTTGGCAGTTGGCTTCCAGATGAGATGGGGATTATTGGAGGACTTCTTCAAACCCAAAGGCCAGTGATATGTATGGACTCAAGAAAAAATATAGTACTTCTTTTTGTTTTTATAAAATAAGCTTTAATCCTAATTTTATTTGTATTTACTTGTTTATTTACAGGTATCTATTGGTCCTGTTCAAATGTGATTTTTTAAATTGAGGTATAGTTGATTTACAGTATCGTGTTAGTTACAGGTATATAGCACAGAGATTCAGTCATACATACATATATATACATACACATATTCTTTTTCAGATTCTTTTCCCTTATTACAAAACATTGAGTATAGTTCCTTTTGCTATACAGTAGGTCCTTGTTGGTTATTTAAAAAATATAGTACTTCTATATGATCCGTAAAATTTAGTACAAATCAAGAATCAATAAAATATAGTCAGAGTTGAGTGAGTTAAAATTTAAAATAAGGCTCTGATGCACCAGAAATTCCCTTTCACATGTGTTGGACTTGCCGCCAAAATAAATACGCCCTGCAGCCAGCGAAACTATGCTTTCCTAAAATTTTGGTGATTCTGTATAAAATGAGTTCACCCATTCATTCATCAAGCATTTATTAAGCACTTTGTGCTGTGTACTAGGGACAGTGCTAATTCTGGGGAGGTAGTGGTGAGTAAAGACAGACCCATTGTCTCCCCCCACCGGCTACTGTCTTCAGTGTCCCAGAGGTTCCTTACCTTCCACATGTTCAAAATTAAATGCCCTCTCTCCCCAGCTGGCTTCTCTTCTCTGTTTCCTGCCTCAGGTAATGATACTATAGCCCACGAATCACTAGAGCTGACACCTGGGTCTTATGTTTGAATCTGTCCTCTGTACTAACCACTTACCCAATGCAGTTTTATTTTGTAAATATCTCTTGACTCCATCCCCTCTTCCCTGACCTCTCTGCCACTGTGGTAGTTCAGGGTTTATCCTCTGTTATATGGGCTCATTCATGAACTTTCTGACAGGTTTCACTCTTATGAACTTGCCTCCCTGCAACGCCCTCCACCCTGCTGCCAACGGCTGTCATTATAAAACGTACATCTGGGCTTCCCTGGTGGCACAGTGGTTGAGAGTCCGCCTGCCGATGCAGGGGACACGGGTTCGTGCCCCGGTCCGGGAAGATCCCACATGCCGCGGAGCGGCTGGGCCCGTGAGCCATGGCCGCTGAGCGTGTCCGGAGCCTGTGCTCCGCAACGGGAGAGGCCACAACAGTGAGAGGCCCGCGTACAGCAAAAAAAAAAAAAAACCTTAAATCTGTTTGTGTAACTTCCCTTAGGTCGCTCCTCTCTGCCCGCCGTGCACACAAGAGCAAGTGGCCTAACGGCGCACTCACCACGTCTGCTGGAGCAGTGTCAGTGGAGGAAGCTCACAGAGAAGGCCAAGTAGCGGCTGGCAGATACTCTGCTGCCTTTCCATAATTACAAATTATGAGATCCTAGACTTTCTGGACTCCAGGAGAGGGACCCTTAAACTAGGCTGACATATTAGTCGTCTAACTAGGTGTGTGTGATTCAAAGACTGTGATATTAAAGTGTTAAGATACGGCAGAGCCTTGGCTTTGGTCTGTTTTATCAGCTCAGTGCTTGTGGGTGATGGAAAGCCCTCTGCAGTCATGATTGGCAGCTAGAGGACAAGCCTTGCAGACACAGGTGAGTGACATAGCTTGCCAGAAAAGGATTTATCAATCAGCTCATGGTTCGGCAAGAGCTAGCCTCTTCCCTGGCATGATGGGAGGGCCAGGGATCCCGGTCTTGCTATTGGCCAGGATTGAGGGAGAGGCCACTTTTCTTTTCTGCAGCACGGGGAATCAGTCTTGGTCAAGTTAACCCTGCCTGATTACCACCTACAGGATAAAGTTCAAACTTCATACGGGGGCACACAGGCCTTCAATATCTGAACTCTCGGAGAATATAAAATAATATAAGCTTAGTAATAGCCATCCACCTTCTTTCTCCTGCTTCTCATTGCTTTATACAGTTGATCCTTAAAAACATGGGTTTAAGGATGGGTCCACTTATACGCAGATTTTTTCCAGAGGTAGGTACTAAAGCACTGTCCCATCTGCTGTGGGTTGAATCATGGGTTCAGAACCATGAATACAGAGGAACGAGTATAAGAAGGGCTGATTATAAGTTAACAGGAGAATTTTTGACTGTGCGGAGAGTCGGGGTCCCTCATCCCCCCACTGTTCAAAGGTCAGCTGTACTCTGTAATTACCACATGACTTGCATTTCCCCCCAAAAGTTGTGCTTTTTTTATTCCCTCTGCCCAGAATATTCTTCCTTTCCTTGTCTGATGAATTCTTATTTTTCAAGATCCAGTTGAAGCATCTTCATGTCTCTATAACTGTCCCAGTTCCCTCTCCCAAATCTCCATTGCCTGCCATATCAACTAAAAATCTGTCCCCTGCCCCCCACCCCACCCAAATTTGTGTATATATCTGTCACCATACTATCGAATAGCAGTGATTTGTTCACGTGCTTTCTGCGCGCCAGACTGTGAGCTCCTTGAAGGCAGCACCTAGACAGGGCCTGGCGCATAGCATAGCAGGTGGTAAATGAAAACGAGCTGAATGAACAGTAGAATGGATAGCTATTCTTCCAAAGCCTTTGCAACCACATGACAGCAGCCTCCTTCCTTTGGAAGGAGATGCTGCCTGTGCTAGAAGGACCCAAGATCATTCCCATGAAGGCTACAGCACTGGGAGAAGGAAAGGGTGTGGGATGGTGTGTCTGAGACCACCTTCTTAGCGTTCAGAACTTCATCCTAGTCTCGAGATGAAATGATCATACAGTTTTAAAGTGAGCCACAGTATTGGTGCCGGACATGTATGTAGTTGTTATTTTGGTTTTGTTTGTTTTGCTATTATTATTAATCACTTTTCAAACACATTATTCTTGAGAAATTGTTACCGGGTATTGCTGAAGGACATTTTGATGTTTGTGAAGATCGTTTCTCTCTCTTTATCTCTATTCCTTATTTTCCACCATTGCCTCTGCCATCCTCTTCCAGATGACAGTGGCCTCTTGCCTAGAATTTTATGGTAGTCTCTTGTTGGCCTTCTTGTATCTAATCTGGCCTCCTCACCGGTCTGTTTCCACATTGCAGCCTGAGTTATTGTTTTAGAATGCAGATCAGATTATGCCATCACATTGCTTAAAATCCTTGATTAGCTTCCCATTGATTTCAGGATAAGACAGCCTTCTTAGGCCCACAAGAAGACCCTGGTCTGGTCCCTGCCTGGGGCTCCACCATCAGTTTCCATAGTGTTCCCTTTCACCCTTTACACTGCTTTCAGTTCCTCGTAAACACTAAGCTCTGTCTTTCTATAGAGCTTCTTGACTCTCTCTCCCTTTCCCCGGGAGACTCTTGTCTCCTCTTTTCTAGTTCACTTATGTTAATACCTTGGATCCTGTTTGAGTATCATTTCCTCTCAGATTAAGTAATCAACCACAGAATGATTATAGCACAATAAAGTCTCTCCCTTGGTATGTCTGAAATAGCTGTGAGAGTATATAAGGAGATTTCCACCCTGTTTTTCTTATGGAAATGGATGAATACTTACTCAGTTGCTAACTTTTATTGATATGACCCAAGTTGTTAGGGCACACTGGGGTCAGTGAACCTGGTACAGTTTTTCTGGTGAGAAATTTTGCAGTGCATATCAAAAGCCTTAAATATGTGCTTCTTATCTGACCCAGCGATTCCACATCTAAGAATTTACCTTAAAATAACTGATCAGGTTCTCAAGGTTGTATGTATCAGGTCAGTAACAGCATGAGGAATTCTGCGTGGAATGGGTTAGGGATGGCAGTCTTGCTGAAAAGTGGTCTTGAAGAGGCTCTTGCACGGAACTTTACATAAAACTAAGCCAACCTGATTGTTTATACCAAAGGAGAAAATGAGTGGGCTCATCCCTCCCTCCCTCCCCATCCACCTTCCTGGATTTGCCACAGTCCAAAGATGTTTATAGCAGTGTTGTTTATCATAGTGAAAAATTGGGAACCACCTAAAACATTCACAGTAAGGAATCAATTAAATTATGAGCCACCTATCCAGTCAAATAGAATGAGGGTATTAAAACAACGGTGGAAAGATGCGCATCATATCTTGTTAAATAAACATGCATGTTGCAACAGCAAGGATAAGATGATCCCATTTTGGTTAGAAAACAACTGTTTAGGATGAGACTATCTGAATATGACTTAATATTATTTTAAACTGATATTAGGGAGACTTTTCAAAAAACCTTTGATCTGTTCTTTGTCTCTTTGAATCCTGAATTTTTCACAAACTACCTTCTAAAAGGACCTCTTTCTTTAGGTCCTGGAAAGGGAAAGAGAGTCTTCCCCAGTCTTTGGCTAAAACTTCCCTAAAACATGCATTTTCCTATATCTTTCTGGATAATTGAAGATTCACACTCATCTCTTAACCTCCTACTCTTTGGGGTTTTTTTTAAGATTATATAAATATATTTTTAAAATTTATGTATTTATTAATTTTGGTTGCGATGGGTCTTCATTACTGCGCACGGGCTTTCTCTAGTTGTGGCGAACGGGGTCTACTGCTTCATTGCAGTGCGTGGGCTTCTCATTATAGTGGCTTCTCTTGTTGCAGAGCACGGGCTCTAGGTGTGTGGGCTTCAGTAGTTGCAGCACACGGGTTCATAAGTTGTGGCACACGGACTTAGTTGCTCCGCGGCATGTGGGATCCTCCCAGACCAGGGCTCGAACCTGTGTCCCCTGCATTGGCAGGTGGATTCCCAACCACTGCACCACCAGGGAAGTCCCTAACCTCCTACCCTTTGAATAAATATAAGTCTGCTAGGGCCCTGCCTGGGTTCTAGAGGAGAAAATGCTATCAGCAAGCCAAACCTGGCCCTCAAATGTCTTTTGTTTGGCTTTTACTGTTTAAAGAAAAAAGTCATCTGAACTATATTGCCAACATTAAAAACTAGATCTCATATAAAAATCTGGATTTTTAGTATTGCTTAGAAAAAAAAAATCAGTATATCTGGCAGCACTGGGTCCCAGTGCTCATAACAGGGTATGGATCAGTTCCTGCTCTTTTTGGTTTGGTCAGGTGGCCTCTGTTTACCATAGTTCTTAGCACTCCCTGTTGTCTTCCCTCCACTCTGCTTGTGCTTCCTGCCTGGATTCTGTAGGCATTTGATTTTGTAACTCTTGTGTGCTAGACTCCTTTAGCTCATCTGTGTATCCTTAACCTCTATACCAGTAGTCTGGAAAAGTTAACAGATTTGCTTTATTGGCTTATATTCCTAGCATCTCTGGGTAAGTCAGTCAATGAATGAATGAAAACTTTTATGTACTTATCGCATTCAGTATATAATGTCTGAGGACATTAGGAGTTACAAGGCATGCTTTATACTCTGGGGCAGCTTATTCTCTGTTTGTGGAGGATGAGTATATACACAAAATGGAGGCTAGCAATTGGTGCGAAATGCTAAGTGTCTAGAGTGTTTGGTTAGAGGGAGTGACAGTCGGCACTGTAGCTCTTTGGTGGCAGAGGGCAGGATGGTGGATGACGATCCCAGAAGATGAGATTGGTCAGGGAAAGTTCTAAGGAAGGAAGACCTTAGGTTGTATCTGAGGGTTGGTAGGATCTGGGGGGTCACAGACTTTATTGTGCACATGAATTGTGTAGGAGAACTTTAGCTTTTCGTGCTCTACTCAGAGATTGTGATTCAAGAGGGCAGAAGTGGGACCAAGAATACTCATCTTTAATATGCATATCAGGGTGATTCTGATATACGTGGGTCACACTGAAAAAAGGGGAGAAGATGGTAGGGTGAAATAGGTAGAAGTAGGGGTGTGAGTGGGGACTGTAGAAGCTATAAAATTTAACTGATTGGAGGTTTGTATGCCGGTGCCCTGGGGGATGATGAAGGGAGCAATGCTGGGAAGAAAGGGGTGCTCTGGAAACAACTTCTTTTCCTTTTTTTCTCACAAGAAAGGATGACAGATAATTTATTATAAAGTTGGGGGGAGGTGGGAAGCCTCAGGAACCAGTTAATCTCAAAAAGAATATTCTCTGATTTCTGCATTAAAAAAATTTGTTTTTTAAATTGGAGTATAGTTGATTTACAATGTTGTGTTAGTTTCTGAGTACAGCAGAGTGAATCAGTTATATATATACATACATCCACTCTTTTTTAGATTCTATTCCCATATAGGTCATTACACAGTACTGAGTAGAGTTCCCTGTGCTATACAGTAGGTTCTTACTAGTTATCTGTTTTATATATAGTAGTGTGTGTATGTCAATCCCAATCTCTCAATGTATCCCTCCCCCGTGATTTCTTCACTTTTTAATGGAATAGTTATATGTGGGACAGTACTGGGTTTGCTTTCTTTAAACTTAATAATTAATTTAATAGTTAATTAGCAGGCACTTGATCCGGTTCTGCTAGTTCAGGTACTTAATCAGTTAAATTGGATTAACAGTTTAACAATCTGCTCCATTACTGAGTAATTGCACACTATTTATAATTGAAAACAAAACAGATGTCTTAATTCCCACCACCTTTTAGTGGGATAAACATAGAGCCAGGGGGTCAGGCTTTTTGCCCCAATATGTTGTATAGTGACTGGTGTATGATTGGTTGTCACTCAGTAAATACTTGCCAAATGTCCTTAGCTGAAATGTGTTTGATGTTTGTGGTTCTTCATTTCTGGGAAAAAAGAAGGGAATTTGATTAGGTTAGTAGTTTTCTACACCATCAAATTCCTTGGGGTGTCTCAGTGTCACTTTCAGGAATGAGAGAGACCAAGAGGTCGGGGAGGGGAGGGCGCCCACTTTGACCTCAAACAACATCTTCTCTTTTGTTTTTCTATTTTTGTTTCTTTTTACGGTTTTTTTCTGCATACAGCCTTGTTCAAAAAACAAGAGACTTCCATTTCCAAGCACGCAGAATAACGACATCAACAGTAATAAGTTTAGAAGTCTCTGACGTATTGAAGAAATGATTTGATTCAATTCCACATATACTTACAAGCCACCGTGCACAGCTTTAATACCTAATTCTCATGACTCATTGAGCATAAGTGAATCCTAACGTTCCTCTGATCTGCTTCAGTTTTTGAGCATTTCCTTGAATTTGTATGGGATCTTATTGGACACAATACCTGCAGACACTTCATAAATCTTAAGAGCGAAAAACAATTTGGTTGGTGGATAATTGAGTAGGGAAGGGGGGAGGGGAAGAGGCACTGTAGCAGCCTCAACAAAAATATAGGAAGACAAGAAATTTAGGTTGTATTGGAGGCCAACCGTTGTAAACAAAATGGTGTGGAGAGAATATTGGGGGTGAGCATAGATGATGTGGTTTGAGAAAAGGATGAGCAGAGAGTTTGGGGTGTTGGTGGGTCCTGAGTGCCTCTGTGAAGATCTCAAACGTTTTTGTCGGCAGACAACATAGTACATTTTGTACTTTTCTGGTAGGGGAGTGACTTGCGTTAGCCTTTTTTTGTTTATTTAATGATTTATTGAGGGATAATTGATACATGTATTTAATGAGCATTATTTGACGCACTCGGACATACTGCAAACACCTGTGATACCATCACCTTTGTCTTAGAAGAATAATTAGTATATGAGAGTGAAGGAGGGATGGGGGATAAGAACTAGAAGCCGACTAATAGTAACCAGCCATTGTAAAAATATTTACAATGAAAGTGGAAAGAGAAAAAGCGTAGAAGAGCTTTTGAAGAGGTAGATGTTAGGGTGATATTGAGAGATGAGCAAACATGACTCCAAGATTTCTAGGCTTGTTGCTGAGAAAATCTGGGTCCATTAAAAATAAAAATAACAGTTACTGATCACTTAGCTTGTGCCAGACAGAACTCATTTAATCCTCACAACAGCTGTACAAGGTGGATACCATTATGACGAATGAGAAGAGTAAGGCACCCAGGTTAAGTAACTTGCCGGCGGTTATAGAAGAAACGTTAAGCCAGGACTCAGGTGCAGGCAGGCAGGCTCTAGGGTAAGGGTCATCAGCAGGAAGAGGAACTGTGCATATTTGCAGAAAAAGAATCCTTCGGTGGTTTTTCCACCTTGGGAGCTGAGAAGACGAAGTCTCGCCATGACATGAGGTATAGTTTCTGCTGCTGCGGCTGCCACTTTCTGCTTCACTACTAAGAATCACTGGCCATTACCTTTGCAATGTGCATGCCCTTCATATTTCCTTTCCTTTCCACCATAAAAAGCCCCCCAGTTTTGAGAATTTTTGAAATGTGGTCAAAGCACAGGCTCAGCCTTCCTACGGCTTTATTTATTTTTAAAAAATATTTTATTTATTATTTATTAATTTAGGCTGCGCCAGGTCTTAGTTGCAGCATGCGGGATCTAGCTCCCCGAGCAGGGATCAAACCCCGGCGCCCTGCATTGGGAGCTCGGAGTCTTACCCACTGGACCACCAGGGAAGTCCCCCTTATGGCCTTAGCATCCGTGGGTCAGAAACAAAATCAGTAACTAACTTCAGTTAACCAGGAATTGAATATGAAATATTCAATAAATCTGATGAATGGTCATCTTGTTACTGACAGCAAGTTTGTGTGCCTGACACACAGTGAGGCCAAACAAACTGAAACGTTGGTGCTTGGAACAGAAAAAGGTTTATTGCAGGGCCATGCAAGGGGACGGGTGGCTCGTGCCCAAAAAACGTGAACTCCTCAAAGGGTTTCAGCAAAGCACTTTTTTTTTTAACATCTCTATTGGAGTATAATTGCTTTACAATGATGTGTTAGTTTCTGCTGTATAACAAAGGGAATCAGCTATACATATACATATATCCCCATATCCCCTCCCTCTTGCATCTCCCTCCCTCCCACCCTCCCTATCCCACCCCTCTAGGTGGTCACAAAGCACCGAGCTGATCTCCCTGTGCTATGCGGCTACTTCCCACTAGCTAGCTATTTTACATTTGGTAGTGTATATATGACCATGCCACTCTCTCACTTTGTCTCAGCTTCCCTTTCCCCGTCCCCGTGTCCTCAACTCCATTCTCTAGTAGGTCTGTGTCTTTATTCCCATCCTAGGTTCTTCATGACCATTTTTTTTTTTTTTTTTTTTAGATTCCATATATATGTGTTAGCATATGGTGTTTGTTTTTCTCTTTCTGACTTACTTCACTCTGTATGACAGACTCTAGGTCCATCCACCTCACTACAAATAACTCAATTTCGTTTCTTTTCATGGCTGAGGTGAGTGAGAGGCTTGGTTAGTTGTTGCAGACGTCTTGGGGTCGGAATCCTTTGTTCTTGCAGCTGTCCACATAGGTCACGATGTTCTTGCCAACTTCCAACAAGATAAAGATTATTCTCTGTTCTGCATCTTTTTATCTCTGTATGAATGGACTCTTAAAGGTTAGAGCCCTGAGAATAGGCCATCCTGTATATTTCAGGCTATAGGCAACATTCTTTTACAAAAGGTGCAGAGTCAGCGTGACTAAGCACAGGAAAAGGAACAGATCTAATAAGGAATCAGATTTGTTCTTCCAGTCTGAACTGATGTTTTATTTTTGGCTTCCAAAAGTTATGTCCAGAATAATAGATATGTGAAAAATATATAATATTCCTTGGAATGCTTAAGTGTTATTTTTTTTATAATGGATTGAGTCAGAAAGTTTAATAGGGAAACAGTACCCAATATATAAATATTCACATCATTCAATTTCCAGAGATGCGTCCTATGTAGAAAGACTATTAATACTGAACTAATCTTTTTTAAAATCATAATTTTATTAGTGGAATGGGGAATACGGATTTAACAACAACTTTCTGGAAATTCATTTTGTATAATTGAAGAACAGTTAACCTTTTTTGAGTGGTAGGGATGTGCAAATATTCTGTAATTAGTATTTATAAATATATATCCCCAGGTAAAGTTTTGGGTAATATCTTTTTAAAGGGTTCAATAATTAAATATCTGTAATGAGAAACATTTGTCTCTGAAATAAATTAATTGCTAGATATTTTCATCATAAAAATGCTTAAACATGCAAAGTAAGAAAATTTTAATTTGGACTTCCAATGGGGCTGGTTAAATAACCAAAAAAGCAACTATTGGAAAAAGCTTATTTGCTGGAAAGGACCAAAGCTGCTTTTGATCCAGCTGCGTCTTGTCATTATTTTGCCTGTTTTGTTGGGCGCCATACTTACTAGGAACTTGCTTGTGGGAACTTGCCAGTCTTTAGTTGAAATAATAAAGTGGGATACAGAGATAAAGAGATGTGCATCTGAAGAATATGGTTGAAGGGCTGGGGGCTTCACTGATTCACTGGTTAGAATGTAATTAGGTCCTTGAGCAGGGCAGTGGAACTAAATAGTCCAGGACGGCATAATTAGATGGGTGGCTGAATGGTGTAATTACATTCAGAAGAGGGGTGCTGTAATTAGATGTGAGGCGGAGGGGGGGTGTATTTAGATGCCTAGGTTGAGGATACAATTAACATATGGGCGAGAAATTAAATTATGTGTGTGGGTGAAGCATAATTATGTGTGGGAGTCCATGCGGATACATGGGTGAGGGTACATAGAAATGAATGGGTTAGATGCAATTAGATGTGTGAGCTCATGTTCTTATGGACAAAAACTTGATATTTTCATCAATAAGGGCGAGCATATGTTTTGACTTCATCACTAATGGCAACTGGCATAGAGTGACAGCCTTTCAGGCCTATCTAAATGGTTGCAAATCAAAATCCCTGCTTTTCTGTTAGGACTTGAGACCCACATCTAACATTGACATTGATTCCTCTTCTTAATCATGGCACTTGGTGGTGTTCTAAGTACTGAAAGGTTTGGTAATTTTTCTAGCTTGAAAACTGCATGACAAGGAAGACTTACTCCTCCTTCCTATAAAAGAGAAGTCTGGAGGGAGTAGCAGAGCAAGACAAAGATTTTTCCTTTGAATTGTGAAGCGTGAAAATAGAATTGCCAACTCTTCCAGCTTAAAGTATCAGCATAAAGTTACATGTGTAACAAAACCAGCAAAACTTAGCTTGACAGACTCACTTTTTTTTTAGTTTATGAAACCATGTTTATTCAGCAATATTTATGGCATTTCTCCCCTTCCTCCCAAGTATAAAATTAGGAAGGCGAGGAATGTAGTTTATGGGTACAGTGGAAACAGAATGATAGAAAGGAGCTAGAGGAAGAAGAATCTAGAACAAGTTAGGTCCCAAAATCACCCAGTGCATCTGAGAAACATATTGAATTAGTGAAGTATGGTGAGAGTTGTAATAATCTGATATGTCCTGTATTAAATTTAAAACAATGGAGTCTTTTGTTACCATCTTCAAAAGCAGGAGAGCATTTTAAAATACAAATTCATTGCTTACAGAAATTCTTTATCTTAAAGTTATTTAATTGGCCACTTGTCTGCTTAATCTGATTCAGTCTGTTACTCAGTTCTCCTAATTCTGGACACCTTAGAGCCTCCTCTCATCTGTTTGGGGCTTAGGTTGTATCTGGTGGAGCTTCACCGTGGATAGAATCCAAGTGGGTCGCTTCCAGGATTTCACACTTTTTGGCTTCCTGGTGCTCCCAGGAAGCCTAGATTTAAGGTGAGTTATTTTTATTACCTGGATGTAGGGACATTACCGCCTTCTCCCTCATCTCCAGTTTTGTCCTACAGTGATTCTGCAGAACATTTTTTATTCTTTGGTTCTGATGCTAAGTTTTTACATTGTTAGACATGCCTAAAAGATACCCTCTCTCTCCAAGAATATTGGAACTTTGTTTTTTCAGGCAAGGCTTTATTGGGGCCCCTGCTGCAGCAGGGTGGGGAGTGAGAACAAACAACAGGTTCCCTTGCTTGCTTGCTTCCCCAGGGTGGGGCGAGCTTGTTCCTTACATGGGGTGAGGGTAGGGGTGTGTCCAGGCGTTGGGCCGGAGTGGTGGCTTCGGTGGTCTGCCCACCCCCTTGTGGTGTTTTGTTCAGGGCGCATGCGCACTACTCTGCTTTTGCTCCAGGCTCTTCAGGAGTGGCAGTTGCGTTTTTTGGTCTCTTTTTTGTCCATAATTTTGCCCCAACTGGGCGTGTACACAGTTATTTTTAGTCCCATACAGTTTCTTTGTATTTTGTTGCTGGAGGAGAGGTGCGTCCAGGTACAAGCTCTGCAGCACTGCAGCAAAGGGTCCCAGGTCCCAGCCTGTTTCATTCCCCCCTGAGAGACTCTACACCCTCATTCTTTTTTTTTTGTTTTTTTTGCGGTACGTGGGCCCCCCACTGCTGTGGCCTCTCCCGTTGTGGAGCACAGGCTCCAGACGCGCAGGTTTAGCGGCCATGGCTCACCGGCTCTCACCACTGCGCCACCAGGGAAGCCCTGCACCCTTATTCTTAAGGGGTAAAGGGCCGAAAGTCTCTTCTTCTGAAACGTCCTCCTGCTGGACAGGGGCCGCAGACCCTAGCCAGAGGTGTAGCACTCCCTTGCTGACTTATGCACTTCTAATTTGTGATCAGAGGTGCTGTTACTAAAATGTTGTGTATTCCTGTGAAAATAGTTACCACAACTTTGTTTAATCCAGTTCTTTATTTACTAAATGGTTCGCACGTTTCTTTTTTCCCCACGCCTGTCCTTCCTCCCTCCCTGCAAGGCCAGCCCAAACTCTAAGAATTAGAGATTGACGGTGGTTAACTCAGTCGCTCATAGAGGTAGTGTAACTATCATTGAGGACATCTAGTTATGTCTATGTGATGGAAGATGAGTAGGTGATCAAGGTCACTGGGTCTTACTACTTTGTTGTCTTGTGTGGATTGCCCATGAAAAGGAAAAGGAAGTGAGGTGTTTGGCTTTGGAAATGACTTGGTAAATAGGTCTTTATTCACTTAATTATGAGAGCCATTCTGGGACGCTTTGGAGCTATTTACATAAGACAGAAAGAACAGGGTTTAAGTTCTTCAGTTTTTAATAGCCTTCTTCAAGGCATATTCTCAGCCAGGAATATTTTCACAGTTGGCATTTGTAGTTTGTTTCTGAAAAAGTCTTCCAACCTGTAACAAGTCTTTTCACTTTCATTCGTTCCATAAAACATCAAAGACTCTAATTTTTGTCTTTTTTTTCCTCAATCTTCCTAAGATGATCTATTAGGCCGAAATCTCAACTACCTTTCTTATGCCTAAAAACTTCAGATCTCAGGTCCCAGTGTCAGTTCCTCAGAGAGATTTTTCCTAACCTTATAGCATTCTGTACTTTCCTATTTGTTAAACTCTGTTTTTCCTGCTTCCGGGAGCAGAGTATCTGTCTATTTTGTTCCCCAGTACATTTCCAGCATCCACAGCAGCTCCTGGCGCATATCAGGGCTCAACAAATAATTGTTGAATGAAAAGGGAAGTCAGGCATCAGGGCTATTTAAGAAGAGGCACAGGCAGTGCAGGCTGTGGACCATAATAAGGGTAAGGGTGTCTCAGAAGCAAGATTCTGAATGGCTTCGTTAATCGGCTCATGTTTAGAGAGTGGTGGGTCTCATGTTTGTTCTTGAAGTTTGGAGATTATATGTCCATTATGGCAGAAGACCTAAATAGACATTTCTCCAGAGAAGACATACAGATGGCCAAGAGGCACATGAAAAGATGTTCAACGTCGCTAATTACAGTAAGTCCCCTATGAACGAGTTCCATTCTGAGAGCTCATTCGTAAGTCCAATTTGTTCGTAAGTCCAATAAAGTTAGCCTAGGTACCCAACTAACACAATCGGCTAAGTAGTACTCTACTATAATAGGTTCATAATACTTTTCACACAAGTAATACATAAAAAACAAACACGAAAAATAAAACATTTTTAATCTTACAGTACCGTACCTTGAAAAGTACAGTAGTACAGAACAGTAGCTGGTATACGGGCTGGCATCGAGTGAACAGGCAAGAAGCGTTACTGACTGGAGGAGCGAGAGGACGTGGGAGATGGTAGAGCTGAAGGATCGTCAGCAACAGGAGATGGAGGGCAGGCTGCAATTTCACTCACGCCTGACGTTCATGACACAGGGCCTGGTTCCTTGCTGGATTCAATTCTATCTACCCTCTTGAAAAAACGATCTAGTGATGTCTGGGTAGTAGCTGTTTTTTTCTCGTCATAGATGACACGGTAGCACTGGATTGCATTCTGAACGGCTGCTGCAACCTTCGTGTACCATTCTATGTTCCAGTCCTGTGCTTCAAATACTAACAGTGCCTCCTCAAATAAAGAAAATCCCCTTGCCATTTCCTGCATCGTGAATCTCTTCGGTTCTTCAGTTACTTCTTCTTCCTCTTGTCACTCTACCCTCTCAATTATTGTCACTTCTGTTTCCATCGTTATCTCTTGGTGCTTCTTAGCAGCACTAGCTACATCACCGCTGCTTTTACGCCTGCTGCCAGACATCCTGGGCTTGAAATAAAGGTACTGTACTACTGTGCTCTATACAGTACAATACAGTAAAGTACACAAAAGCACAACCACTCGTAAAGGATGCACGTACGTGACAATGTACACCAGACACGTGAACTAACTTATGTGACTGGACGTGCGAACGCATGTTCGCATCTTTGAAAGTTCACAATTTGAAGGTTCGTATGTAGGGGACTTACAGTATTAGAGAAAGGCAAATCAAAACTACAGTGAAGTATCACCTCTCACCAGTCAGAATGGCCATCATAAAAAAGTCTACAAATAACAAATGCTGGAGAGGGTGTGGAGAAAAGGGAACCCTCCTACACTGTTGGTGGGAATGTAAATTGGTGCAGCCACTATGGAAAACAGTATGGACGTTCCTCAAAAAACTAAAAATAGAGTTGCCATATGATCCAGCAATCCCACTCTTGGGCATATATCTGGACAAAACTTAAAAAAGATACATGCAGCCCTATATTCACAGCAGCACTATTCACAATAGCCAAGATATGGAAACAACCTAAGTGTCCATTAACAGTTGAATAGGTAAAGAAGATGTGGTGTATATATAGAATGGAATACCGCTCAGCCATAAAAAAGAATGAAATAATGCCATTTGCAGCAACATGGATGGACCTAGAGAATTATCATACTGAGAGAAGTAAGTCAGACAAAGACACATACATGATATCACTTTATGTGGAATCTAAAATATGACACAAATGAACTTATCTACAAAACAGAAACAGACTCATGGGCATCATCAGAAAATCTACAAACAACAAGTGCTGGAGAGGGTGTGGAGAAAAGGGAACCCTCTGACGCTACTGGTGGGAATATAAATTGATACAGCCACTATGGAGAACAGTATGGAGGTTCCTTAAAAAACTAAAAATAGAATTACCATATGACCCAGCTGTCCCACTACTGGGCATATACCCCGAGAAAACCATAATTCAAAAAGACACATGCACCCCAATGTTCATTGCAGCACTGTTTATAATAGCCAGGTGATGGAAGCAACCTAAATGCCCATCGACAGATGAATGGATAAAGAAGTTGTGGTACATATATACAATAGAATATTACTCAGCCATAAGAAGGAACGAAATTGGGTCATTTGTAGAGACGTGGATGGTCCTAGACTCTGTCATACAGAGTGAAGTAAGTCAGAAAGAGAAAAACAAATATCGTATATTAACACATATATGTGGAATCTAGAAAAATGGTAGAGATGAACGGTTTGCAGGGCAGAAATAGAGACACAGATGTAGAGAACAAACGTATGGACACCAAGGGGGGAAAGCCGGGTGGGGGGGTGGTGGTGTGATGAATTGGGAGATTGGGATTGTCATACATACACTAATATGTATAAAATGGATAACTAATAAGAGCCTCCTTACAAAAAAAATAAAATAAAATTCAAAACAAAAGCAGAAACAGACTCACAGACATAGAGAACAGACTTGCGGTTGCCAAGGGGGAAGGGGGTGGGGAAAGGGTGGATTGGGAGTTTGGGATTAGCAGATGCAAACTATTATATACAGAATGAATAAAGAACAAAGCCCTACTGTATAGCATAGGGAACTATATTCAGTATCCCATGGTAAACCACAATGGAAAAGAATATAAAAAAAGAATGTATATATGTGTATAACTGAATCACTTTGCTGTACAGCAGAAATTAACACAATATTGTAAATCAACTCTATGTCAATAAATTTTAAAAATAAATAAACGAATAATATATCCATTATAACATTAAGAAAATACCTTTAGGTCAGACACTGCTTAAGATAGATTGGATGCTCAATAGAAATCTGCAAATTAAATAATTATTGAACAAATTGTTGATTATCTGATCTGTTCTTAGTTTGCATATAGAACAGTGAGCAAAAAAGATATGATACTTGGATTGATTCATATAAAAATGTGCATTTAAAAATGCATTGATTGATCAGAGTAGTAGATATACCCTCTAAGGGCCAATGATTAGAAAATATTCTGTTCAAAATCTATGTAAACCTTTGAAATTGCAAGTATCTCACACAAAGGTAAACTGTATGTAATAGTAGTGCTTTAGCAATGTAATGATAATTTATCCCCAGATAATTTAATTCTTTTAGTATTTAATAATGTACTAGTCTCATATATTTATACGGGACTTCAGAGTTTTCTGATAATGTTCAACACAGCTGATTTTAATTCTCATAATCATACTGGGAGACAGATGGGATAGTTATTATCATGCCTGGCTTCCAGTGAGGCACTGAGAGTTTGCAGGGCCTGGTAAACCATAATCTGAATCCAGATGGTTAATATAATAGAGTCATTAAGAAGATGGCCATTAATAGATGGAACAATGATAGGTGAAAAAACCTGGACGATGATTTATAAGGTGAATTGGTGGTCAAGCAATATTTTGAGACCATGGCTGTAGTCAATCTGCCTAATCCATCCTTTCATTTAGACTAGTATTTTTTAAGGTTAACAGGAAGAGTGTTATAGTATAGTACTATATTCTAAGACCCAGCAGATATTTTCTTACATGGGTGCAAGGAGATACCTTTGAAAAGAAAGGATGCAGTTAGTGCCTTAATAAAAATACTCCTTGACAGAATCATAATATTTCTGTGGAAATGAATGACCAAAATTCTTTCTATGTAATATACACCAAAAGGAGGACGCCTTGTTCACAGATCATTCTGGTAAGCATCGACCATTGCCAAATTAAAATATTTTGTGCCTAGAATAGAATAATGATAGTATTATCTCAATTAGTTAAAAAAATTCCGCAGTATTTTCTCAATTAAGTTTCTTCTCTGTAAAACTTTGGTGAGCTCCTTTGTTCACTGGCATATTACCAATGCCCAGAAGAATGCACCCAGATACCAGAGAAACAGTTATTGAAATGAAGTTGCTTGTGTGAGGGCTAGCATTGACCAAATGAAGAGGAAATAAGCAAATATTACCAGCACAAAGTCAGAAATGGCTTCCTCCTCAACTGGGCTTTTGTTCAAAGGCTTAAAAAAGTGCAATGGTGTGTGTGTGTGTGTGTGTTTGTGTGTGTGTATAAAACATATATATACACATATGTTGTATATGATATATATGTATATATAATGTAAGAACAGGTAAATACCATATAAAGTAGATAAATTTTCTGCTAATAAAATTATTCCAGTTGTTAAGATAGAGTGTGATAAATCACTATCTTACCATGTTTCTCCCAGACACATGGAATCTAAGGATTTTGTGGCTTGAACAAATCAGTGGACTCTGCTAGAAGGAGGAAAGAGATGAAAGAAGAGGGGAAGGATAATGGGAGGACCACCATGCTAGTGGCTCAGTGAGATGCTCTATGTACATCATCTCATATAATCTCATATAGTCCTGGGCAGCATTATCCCTCTTTAGAGACAGGAAGCGGAACGCCCACGGGTCCCACAATCTGGAAGTTAGGAGGTAGTATATGTACCCAGGTTTATGCTGGTACTGCTGCTGCCACTTCCCAGCTCTGCTTCTTCTGTGCCCAGATTCTTGCTTGGAAAACTGGTATTGTCAGTCAATGTGGTCCAGGGACTTTCCTTTAACAACAATGAGCGGGGGTTAAGCTGGCTTTTACAAATCGAACTAAATATTAGTAGAGCATGAGTGAGCCCACACTTCTGACATAAACTGTATACAGATAGTCGTATAACTCACTGAACTCAGATCAGGCTTCCATCCTCACTCCTGAAACAGGTCTGTCCTGAGGAAGGTTACCAGTGACCTCCATGTTGCAAAATCCCGTGGCAATTTTCCGCACTTATCTTACACAATCTATCAATAGCGTTTGCTGCAATTTTTCACCATCCTTCTTGAGTATCTTGAGATATTTCTTTTTTAAACTTTGCTTGCAAGATACTGTACTTTCCTGTTTTTCTCTCCCATTCCATTGGCCACTCCTTCTCTCTCCTTTACCGATTTCTCATCAGTCTCCTGACTTCTTGTTGAAGCCTCCCAGAATTCAGTTCTTAGACCTCCTCTCTTTCCTGTCTGCACTCATTCACCAGCTAGTCCCCTGGTTTTAAATACCTCCTATATGCTGATCACCTCCATCATTCTGTCTCCAGGAGAGACCAGTTCCCCGACTGTATTCTCATATATTCAGCTGCCTGCTTGACATTGCCACTTAAATGTCTAATGGGGATCTCACACTTGACATATTTAAAATTGATTATCCCCCCCAAATTATCCCCCCCCCCCACCAAAACCTGCTTCTCTGTCATCTTCCATGTCTCAGTAAATGGCAAGTCCGTCTTCACAGTTGTCCAAGCCCCAGACTTTGACATCGTTCTTGATTCCTCTCTTTTTCTCTTATCCTATTTCCATTGCATCAGCAAATCCGGTCAGCTCTTCCTCCAAAACATCTCCAGAATCTGATTACTTCTGACCACCCCCACTGCTCTCACTCTAGCCCAGGCCACCAAAATCTCTAGTCTGCTGTTTCAGGAGACTGGTCTCTTTCTTTCTGTGCATGACATCTTACAGCCTATTCACACAGCAGCAGAGTGATTGTTCCAAAACATGTTATAGCATCACTCCTTTGCTCACCCTACTCCTACCTAATCTCCCCTCCTCCTCTGTCCCTTGCTTACTCATCTCCAGACACACTGGGCTCTTTCCTCTTCATTTCACACCCCAGGAGTGTCCCCTCCCGGTGGTTCCCACAGGTACCTGTAAGGTTCACTACCCCCTGTCCTTCAGGGATTTGCTTCCATGTCTCCTGACCACCCTATTTCAATGGCAAGTCCTCTTCAAAAGTATTTCCTCATCTTCTCATGCCAATGATTTTCTTTCTCTCCACAGCCCATGTCACCATCTGATACTCTGTTTATTTACTCATTTGTCTTATTTATCATCCATTTCCCCGCTAGGATGTAAGCTCCTTGTGAACAGGGATTATTATGTCCCTGTCACCCAGGACAGTGCCTGGGACATAGTAGGTGTTTAATAAATACTCGTGGAATAAAAGAACAGTTAATTTGAGCATAAAGACTTAAATCTACATCTAAAAAATTACAGATCTAGCCCATGTGTTTGTTGATTTCAAAACTGCCTCCCAGGAGTGACTGAGAAAAATGCCATGTGTCATCCTGGGTTATCCTGGGCGTGTTGGAATGCTGGCCTTTGCCTGACACTCCTCTCTGTATCCTGATCTAGAGGTCACTGGACAGTCTCTGCTGTAGTGTTACGAAGGGAAGTCTTTCCCATCTGCAAATGCTTAGACGCTACAGTTTCAGTACTGTATCTTCATCAGCTATATTGTCATAGCTCTGGCTAGTCCTTTTACAAAATAGAAATCAAGGAAGTGCGATTCCCTTCTTGTGCTACAGTGAGTGCCCCTCACCTACCAGTGATCACTCACACCCCTGGAATTTCATTTTTCTGCTTTAATTAATTAATGTGCATATATTCGGGTATTCATTTATTCTTTTGGTGTAATCCATATTATGCCCTTCAGATTCATCAAGGATGGCTGACTTAATATCGGCGTGGTTATTGTATGTCCCAGTTATGCAGATGTAAGGTGTTCCCCCAGAGAACACCAACCGCTGTGCTCGGTTTCAGCAAGCAGGAAATGCCGTGTCTGGTGGTTCCTGCTGACCCAGCTAAAAGAGACCGAATGTCGCATTTCACTTCCAGGGGCTAGTGCTGGGTTTTGATATTCCCTGGGACTATAAATAGCACCCCAGGGAACGTTCAGGTACACGGAACATTTTCTTTGCAGTCCAGTTCAATGTCTGCAGAAAGTCATATGCTGTCTGGATGGACACACGTCACTTGTCCCTTAGTGCCTCCTAAGTTCTAGACAGACCCGCCCAGAGTGTTCACGTGCTCATAAACACAGCGTTTGCTCTCAGCGTACTTCTGTGCCTCTGTTTATGCTGCTCCCTCTGCCTGGCAAAATCTTACTCATCCTTAAAGATTCATCTCGAGTAAGAAAGCGTTCCCTGAATCAGCTTGACAGACGTGTCTTCTTGCCCCTCTCTGGATTCTCCACAGCATGTGAAACATACCTCTTCTACAACAAGTTCAGCATTACAGTAGGGTCTGTTACATAAGTTTCTGTGTTCACACTCTCCTCACATCCCAAACTGTGAATTCTGAGACCTGTGGTTTCTCTGTCTTCTGTTTATCCCCAAAAATTAGCATAGGAAGCACCAGCAACGTTGAGTGAATGACTGATTGTATGAATGAATGAAATTGCATCCAAACAGGGGAATAGAATTCATTTGAGTTTGTTCCCAGCTTAATGCTTTTAAAAAGAATCCTAAGAATGTTTAGTGGGGATTTTTCCATTTTCTTTAGCAGTCACTCCCCACTGTGTGCACGGCCAGTTTGATACCAGAAAATGTTATATTGAAATACACTTCAGGGAGCTAAAAAAAACCCGTTTATTTCAAAGGAATAGGCTTGTTTGTTCCTTGCAAACTTTCTGGCATCTTTCTTTCTACATGCGCTTTTCCCTCTGCCCCGTCTTCAGCCAAATTCTCTGGCCGGGTCTGCTGTAAACAATGATTTTGTGAGTGGTTGTGTGTTCTCTGCAGTGAAAACCCGCCTTGTTTTCTGTTGCTAGGCAACCCCATTCCAGCTGCCCTTGAAGAAATGCGCGGTGGTGGGAAATGGTGGGATTCTGAAGAAGAGTGACTGTGGCCGTCAAATAGATGAAGCAAATTTTGTCATGCGGTAAGAGAGCTCCCACAGCGCGGCTTCTGCCTCCTCTCTTCTCCCCCACCCCTCCTGCCAGCCCCGGGGCCTTTGGAAACCAGTCACTGGTGATTAATCAGAGGTAGCTGCTCTTCAGCCGTCCCTTCAAGTTCACATAGAAGTGAGTTGAGGAGATAGGCCAGGGGAGCCAGGGAACGGGCCCCAAGAAAGTGCAAAGCTGGGAGAGCTTCAGAGGTCGTGGGGAGACCCCCAGAGTGGAAACACTCATTCAATTTTATTTTACTTTATTTTATTTTATTTTTTATTTATTTTTTTGCGGTACGCGGGCTTCTCACTGTTGTGGCCTCTCCCGTTGCGGAGCACAGGCTCCGGACGCGCAGGCTCAGCGGCCATGGCTCACGGGCCCAGCCGCTCCGCGGCATGCGGGATCCTCCCGGACCGGGGCACGAACCCGTGTCCCCTGCATCGGCAGGCGGACTCCCAACCACTGCGCCACCAGGAAAGCCCCACTCATTCAATTTTAGACGATACAGTTGGATGACTCCAACTTTAAGACTTGTTCTTAAGACAAACTCTCTATGAATAAACATTTTCATTAATTCATTTCATTCTACACACTCTGCTGCTTTGTTTTTCACAAAAGCATTTGGAAGTAGTGAGTAGGATTTGAAGAGGGGTTGGATCTGGGCAGCACTAAGAAAACTGGGAGGAAGGAGGGGGATTACATTTCGAGCGAAGAGGAAGCTTGGTAAGGAGACTGAGCAGAGTGGTGACGTGATCCTGCAGGGGTGTGTAAAGGAGCTGCTAGGACACATCCAGCCAAGAGTAGAGACCACACTGAAATGGCACCAACATGCACCCTTGGGTAATTTTGACCAGCAGGGAAGATAGTGAGTGATTGGATAGTCACAGGCTTGGGATTGTCTGGTGGAGAGGAGAGAAGGGTGGGAAGGGACAGCATGGAGGGTCCTGGCTAGAGAGAGTGTGAAGTGACACACTTTGAAGTCTCGGCTGGATGGGAAGTGGGCCCTGAGAGGTGTGAAGGAGAAAGGAAGGGGGCCAGTGGGACCAAATGATGGGGTTCTTCAGAGCTGGAGGGGGCGGTGGCGGGAAAGATGAGAGAAGGTGGGAAAAAGAGAGCTAATGTCAAAGAATGTCCCACTGGAGAATGTGACTTCACCTTCTCTGGGGGATGAGCAGACGTGTTGTAGGAAAAAAGGACATTTGTTACTGAAGAGGTGTAGGAACCTGGAGGCTGTTCTGGGGAGGGTCTTTCAGGTGCGCCCCGAAGTCTCAGTGAAGTGGAAATGACTATGAACCAGGGGCCAAAACGCTCTGGGGCCAGGAAGGCTGAGGTCTCCAGCAACAAAGAGGGCAGAAAGCCGAAGGGGGGTGGCGGTTGTGTTTTGTGTTCATTTTTAAGGATAAATAGATAATGGTCTAGAAGTAGCAAAAGTTAGCTGAGAGAACACTGAACCACCTCTGGGCTCTGAGCTAAGTGGAGTAGGGGAGAGTAAAGCCTGTCTGAGAGTGTTTCAAGGAAGCTGTGTACTCAGGGGAGGGTCAAGTTCCCTCTCAGAGAGCAAGGGTTGGGCTCCTTGAAAGACTTTATCTCACTGGTGAAGCCTGCTGCAGAGTGGGAGTGGGGTCCTTTTCTATCTCTCTTTCCTTTATGGAGTTGCCCTGCCCTAGTTTTTCCAGTGTAAGACTCTGTTTTCCTCTCCATTGCCATTCTTATTTTTTGTGATACAAACCATAGAAACATGGAGACAATAAAAATGTAGTTCTCTTAATTCAAGTCGACGTCAGTTTGGTGATCACCTACTTTGTATCGGGTCTTCACTGGGGTTGGGAATGGTATGTTGAACAATTCCCCTCATGGACTTAAAACCTGGAGATGTGCCAGTGCTGTGACTGGGGTGATTCAGAAGCAGATGATGAGTGAGTGGGGACCTTCTGAGGGCAAGTGGCATCTGGGCAGAGCCCTTTCTCCATTCCATTCTGGACACAGGCCACCCTGTCCAAGCTCTAATGTAGGAAGGACACCAAGTGCTGCCACAGGGTTGTGAGCCATGGGGAGAGTGCGCTGAGATGGGATTTAAGCTGTAGAAGTGGGGACAGTTACCTGAAGAGCAGAGGTACCCCCGCTAATACATTGGTGTTAGGTGGAGGCTGAAGGGCCAGCAAAGAAAACAGGGAGGTTGGAGGACCAGCCCTTGCTGCAGACTCACTGTGTGACCCGCAGTGCACCATTGTACCTTTGCTGCAGCTCAGCTTTCTAATCTATGTGAGGAGGTGGCTGCAGACAATACCACAAGCCTTTCCATGGTAGAAACTCTGATTCTGTGATGCTGTGACTGTCACACCACTGTCACACATTCACGTAGTCTAGTTTAAATTTTCATATTGCTCTCGAGTATAAGCTGATTTGCTTTTTCCAGAAACTATGTAAGGAAGAAAGAGTGGAAATATTATACTCACAGACTCAGGAAAGTTAAGTGATTCCAAGAGGTCTGAGTGCAATGTGGAAGGAGGCATTAGTACAATAAATGTATTTTTTTAGTATTCCTGAGTGGGCGTGTGTTTGTCACTACATTTAGGAAGATGGATATTTTAAACTTAATGTGCACGAGATCAGGCCTAAGCATCTTTGGGGGTTACCTATATTATTTATTACAAATAAGCAAGACTACATTTGTGTTGTATACGATCAATACTGATATATTCAAGTTCAGAATTAATGAGTGCTTGTGATCAGGGTGCACAGCACAGGATTAAACAGATGTTCATGGAATGATGAGGGAGGTGAGGACTGAAAAAAATTCAAAGAAGGTCGCATCAAAACTAGATGTGCATGTGCCTTTGATTCAGTTTCAAGAATGGCACCATTATCATAACACCTTTGAATTTTTAAAAAGCCTTATTAAGGGTTTACAATGTGGGAGTAATTAAATGTTGATAAATTGTTTATAAAGTATTCTTATTTGACCATTTATATATCTATTTATGCACGGTTGCTTAATACACATTTTGGGGGCACCCTGAGGAAATGGAGGTAATATCATATGTTCAAAATTAAACATTTAGTGAGTAAATGTGATTGGAAAGCACATAGTATGTTCCTGGACTATAGGGCCCATGGACAGTTACATTGAAAGATGAGATCCCAAAACAGCCTTACCTGTACACAGTGGTATACCCAGTTACAGTTCAAGATGTTTTCCAGAATTAGGATATAACAATGGCATAATTTCCTTTGCTTGGACATTTTCAACTACGTCTTCTAATGCTAGAAGTCAACTCCCCGTTTTTCAAAGTAAACATTTGCTCTGTAACCAAAAGCAATACTTTAAAAAATAAAATTGTTGAATAAAATGTATCTGGGAGTTGTGCAAGACAGAGATAACTGTGTTCTGGAGAGGAACTGGGTGGGTCAGGAATATGAGCGAGGACAACATAATTTTGGTGCCTTTGAATTATTCTCAATTATATGTGTTTTACATATTTAAGTGGACATACAACTTAAAAAGGAAGTTTAGAATTTATTCTATTTAAAGATTCCTCTCCAGACCCACATCACCCACCCACCTCCACTCCCCACTTCAAAGAATATTCATTCCTCATCAGTTCTGTGATCGTATCTTCTAGGATCACGAGTATAGTTATTAAGGCACTTCAGCCATTAATATCCGTTCATTGAGCCAACAAGCGTTAATGCAGAGTTTGAAACACTTTTACACAATATGCCTAATTGGAAACAATTTGACTGTATTAAATGTGCCTTTTATGTAAATCTATGTAATTATCAATTTAGGAGTTGCGGAGCTAGAATTATAGTGTGCTTTTTTTCGAAGAGAAGAGCTACAGGGAAGTATCATAGAAATTTGGACTTGAAGAAAGTTTACCCAGAAGAACAGACATTTATACCAGCACACAATGTCATTATTTTCCAGAAATGAATGTATAAAATATTATCTTTATTGTTTTAAGCATTTCCCTCTATTGCAGGATTTGGCAGTTAGTGTCCGGCAGTGTTTCTCTGAGCTTTTGTTTTGTGATAGGAGGTGTGAAGTGGACCCAGACATATGAGCCATGGATCAATCTACGAGGAATGCACAGAAAAAGTATTTTTTCAGGAATACCAACTAGTTTCATTTAACGATGACAAAACAGGTTAACCTCACTTTCCGGCAATATTCAGAGTTTACAGGTTTAATATAATGTGGTTGATTCTCAAATGTTATGAAGGGCCATCAGGATCAAAGGGGAAGTGATAAATTAGGAGATTGGGATTAACATATACACACTGCAATATATAAAATAGATAACTAGGGCTTCCCTGGTGGCGCAGTGGTTGAGAGTCCGCCTGCCGATGCAGGGGACACGGGTTCGTGCCCCGGTCTGGGAAGATCCCACATGCCGCGGAGCGGCTAGACCCGTGAGCCATGGCCGCTGAGCCTGCGCGTCCGGAGCCTGTGCTCCGCAACGGGAGAGGCCACAACAGTAAGAGGCCCGTGTACCAAAAAAAAAAAAAAAAAAAATGGTAGCTAACAAGGACCTACTGTATAGCACAGGGAACTCTACTCAATGTTCTGTAATAACCTATATGGGAAAAGAATCTGAAAAAGAATGGAGATGTATATATATATATGGATATTTATATATGTGTGTGTGTATGTGTGTATAACTGATTCACTTTGCTGTATACCTGAAACTAACACAACATTGTAAATCAACTAGACTCCAATAAAAACTAAAAAAAAAAAAAAAAAAAATTACATTCATCAAAAAAAAGAGAGAGACAGATGCCCAAATTCTAGTCTGTGTTTTATCCTGGGAGTCCTTTCCATCTTTGCGAAGGTCGGTTAAATCACAAGAGCACAGTCAGCACCATGGCCGGATGAGCCTGGCGGTTAATAAGCTCGCTCCCCGACATGGTCTTCGGAAACCTTTTGGGATATGGTGCGACCACTAGACTAGAGATGCCTTAAGTAGGCTCTGTGACTTGGCTTCCCCCAGGCTCCCCACCATGCCTGTTGTGTTTGTTCCCAATGGGCACTCAACTGGCTGACATTAATCTGTGGGGAGCTGCCAGAAGAACCAGAATCTTGTTACCAAAGAACAGGTGGAAGGAAGATTCCAAATCAACTGAGACAAGTTTCTGCCTGGGATGCCCTGATGTGGTAGGAGTCAAATACAGGGTAAATACGAGACGACATCAAGGAACTTGTGCTGATCAGCTGAGTCGGTGCTCAGACAAGTCCACGTCCTGGGGGAAATTTGTAGGGAAATTTTAATAGTTGGGGAATGGCCGAGACCTTAATATTTGTAAGATGTCTACCGGCAAAAAAACGATGCTTTGGTTTGCTGAAGTAAGAAAAACTTAGAGGTGCCCTGCTGTGGAGTCAAGACATGGGTGGACAGGAGCACTTAGGACTCAGTAATAAAAGAAAATCTAATGGAAGCTATAGACTCATTTGGGATGGTCAGAAGTAATAGATATATATTTAGTTATATGATATTTCTGATATGTGACATATTTGAGCTTTTACTATGTATGAGGCATCAAGATAGGGATTTTTTATACATTTCTTACTTTAATCCTTGCAACCACCTTATTGGAGAGGAAAAGCCATTATCCTCATTTTGTGTAATGGGGAAACTGAGGCAGTTGACAACTTGGCTAATGTCTCACTGGCAGAAAGCCATGGGATTTGGATTTGCAGTTGCAATATTTTCCGTTGTAAGCATTCATAAGATGTTGCGGTAGAGGAGAGCACCCAGGGCTGTGTTGTGTGTGTGTGTGTGTGTGTGTGTGTGTGTGTGTACAAGGGAGGAGGAGCTATTTCTGTCACCTGTACTCTTCCCTTGCCTAGACTGGGATGGTGGAGAATCATTGCATTTCTTTAAATGACAGATTATTTTGTCTTCACCAGTAGGCAACCATACGTTGGTCATGTACCCAGAAGTCGCACATGCATCGATTTAGGTGGCAGAGTTTGCCTTGAATGTACTATTATAATTTAGAATTTGGGAAAAGAATGAAAAACACAAGCAAATACAATTCTTCCTTTTCTCTTGAAGTTTGTTGGTATCCACAGAGAACACTGTAGGTCCTGTGTCTTCTAGGGGACTACACCCTCCTGAGCACTAATTTCATATATACCCTGACTTATCACCTCAAAAATATTTTGAATGGAATAAATTCATTTTAGCTATATCTCTTTCCTTTAGTAAATCCCTTACCTCTCTAGCTGACATTTTCTTTCTTCTAAAACAGAAATAGTTTTTATGACAGCATTTTGAAGATGCTAAGAGTTAGTCATCTAATGTCTATTAAAAGGGAGAGGTGATAAAAACAGTTATTTGTGAATTGAGCTAGACTTAGTAAAATTCCTATTTGCCATGATAACTGACCTGATTTAAAAGTATGTAAATCATTCTGAACTGCTTGTTCTTGTTTCTCTAGATGCAATCTTCCTCCTTTGTCAAGTGAATACACTAAGGATGTTGGATCCAAAAGTCATTTAGTGACGGCTAACCCCAGCATAATTCGGCAAAGGTAAGAGTTTATGACTTCTCTTTGTGAGGAATTAAAAGGAAGGCTTTCGAAATATTTAACATCGTAAAGGCAGTGAACATAATTCAGTTTGGGAAACAAAGAAGAAAACCATCTGGACAGGCAGGAAGGATGAAGGAGGGAATTGTAAATAAACTAGACAGGATTATGGGAATCCAAACACTATTTCATGCTTCCTCTGGGATTCCGTTTCTTGCCTTTAGAGATGGTAAAAATAACATGTGAATCCATCATTTTGCTCAAAGAAGTAATATTATATCGTGCTTACTCATTACTACTACTTTCCAATTTGTTGGCTTCAGTCCCAACTCATTGATTGGCACTGATTGGTGAACAGAAGTCATATCAACTTTATTAAAGAGTAAAAACAGAGAAGTGACCACTTTACTGCATATGCACGCATGAAAGTAGCAATATTGTGGGAATGTACAAGAATGTGTGATCATATGATGTTACAATATAGTACATCACATGATATTCAGTCAGATTTGGGAAAGCAGATGGAAAATTCTTACTCTAGTATCGATTCCAGAAATCTTGGCAGTTGCTGTGGGAGCTTCTGGGGGTCGTCAGTTTCTAGTTGATGAAGCCCAGCGGTAAGCTGTGAGCTGTTTATCCAAGGACTGTTCATCGTAGAGAATGACTCAATCTCTGTCAAAAGAAGAGTCGAACATCGCCCTTATGCTCTCCCATGTACACTAGCAGTTAATAGTGAAATACCCAGATATTCTAAGCTCAGGCATTTGCCACCTAAGGAAGTCTTATCCAAGTGAACAGCGCTTGTGTGTCACTTGATAAACAATGCTACACTACTTGTTTTGGTTCATAAGTATTCCCACAAAATAGATGTTGGGAAACACAACCAATTTTTAATTTGACAGATACTGTGAAATTACACTTCCAAAATGTACCATTTACTTCCTCTTCGGTCATGGCTCAGACTGCCTGTTTTCCAATACTGAAAACATTATGTGCTGTTCATCTTTTAAATTTTTGTCAGTTTGCTGAGTTAAAAATGATACATTATTTTTTACTTAATATGGTTTTTTTTTAATATAAGAAGGGCTGAGTGGGTATTGACTATTAGTATTTTTTCTTCTGTGAATTGCCTGTTTGCATTCTTTGCTCATTTCATACTTTTTTTCTTTTTACAAACTATTTTCCTGTTGATTTATAAGAACTGTATAGATATTAAGTCTTTGTTTGCTATATATGGAGCAAATATTTTCTTCTAGTCTGTTTAGCTTCTGTCCTATCAGAACTCAACATTTTTGTACAATGAAACTTGTTAGTCTTTTCCTTTTTAAAAAAAAAACAACTATCTTTAGACAATCTTCCTTACCCACATCTCCTCCAATGAGAAAATATTATCCTGTATATTTTTAGTGCATTTATAGTTTCATCTTTCATACTTAAGGAATTTAATCCATGCGACTATCTTTATTTTTATAACACTGATCTTAATGTTTTTCCACAAAAATATATGTTCGTTATAAGAAAGTAAGAGAGAAAAATACAAAGAAGATGGTAACAAAAAGAATCACCCCAAACCTCACCATTTGTGAATAACTATAACTAACACGAGGTACACTTTTTTCAGATATTCCATATATTCTTCAGAACTTTGAAGATATTGTTTCATTATCTTCTGGCACCCAGAGTTGCCAACCAAAAATCTAATGGAAATTTATTCATTTCTTTGTTTGAGGGAAATCTTTCTTTCCTTCCTCCACTAAAACTTATACATTTCTTTTTACCATTTGAATTCAGAAAGTTTACCAAGATATATCTCAGAGTGGGTCTCTTTTTTCATTAATGTTGCTTGGCACATTAATGAGAGGCCTTTTGAGTTGGAAGACGTGGAGGTGTAGTGGTTATGAGTCTGTCCTCTAAAGCAAGATGACTTGGTTTTTGCTTCCTGCTCGCCCACTCGCAGCTGTGTGAGCTTGACTGAGTTACTTAACACTTCCTCCTTCAGTTTCCTCATCTGTAAAGCAGGGATAATAATACTTAGTTTAATTCCTACTTACAATGAATTAAACTACATATATATGTAGATGTATATATGTGTAAATATGTGTGTGTGTATATATGTATATTATATATATGCTTAGAACAGTGCCTGGTATATTGTAAGCACTATATAAACGTTAGCTATCATTAGTATTGCTTTTCATCTTTGTGAACATTCTCTCTCTTATATGCCTGATTATTTCCTCTTCTTCATTATATTTGCTCTCTCTTTCTAGTCCTCCTATTAAGTGGATATTAGAACTTCTATATATTTCTAACCCTTTCCTTGTACCATGTAGCTTTGTGTGTGTATATGTGTGTTGTGTCCCAAGGATAACCCCTTTCAGCTCAGTAAATCGTATTTTAGTTGTGTTCATTCTGCTATGTAGTCTACCATTTCCACTTCTTAATTGTATTTTTATTTTTTGTGAGCTAAATTATTTTTCTCATAGCAGCATATTTTTTATGGATATAATATCCTCTTAGGTTTCATCAAGACTGTATAAATGGACTTAAAAGTTTTGTATTTTTGTTCTTTCTATATTCAGATTATTCTTCCTATTTTTTGGACTTAATGCTACATGTATGATTTGACATTTTCCAAAATGTGTACTTTAGTTTTCTGTCCATTTTTGTATGGTAAGCCTTTTTGCTGTCAGTGAATATAGTTTTATAGGTATATTACTTTCATAATAAACAGTTCGTTTAAAAAATGTCACTGAAAACCAAAAATGTCAGTCAAATTTGTGAGTTAGTATTGAATAACTTAAATGAATGACCAAAAATCAGTGCTCTATATTTAATTTTTAGTGTGATTTGTTTGCTGACATAAACTAATGTAGCATAGCAAGGAGTTGGGAAGAATAAGAAAACAAAACAGTTCTCTTTTACAGTTTAGTTATTGACTCTCACTCAGTCTTGGGACTTTTGTGGGGTTTTGTGAGAGGGCTTGGGGGTCTGATCAGGAAGATGTCAGAAAATCAACAATGATGATGATGTCTCTTTAATTCAATTAAGTGGATTGGGGTTCTGGAAGTCATAAAAATGTGCAATTTTTAAAATTGGGAAGGGTTCATATCAGATTCAAGAGAATGAGCAAAAGGTCAAGAGAACACTTACAGAAATATTTTTCTTTGATTATTTAAATTTTTTCAGATAATTTCAGATTCACAAGAAGTTGCAAAACAAAAAAAAGTACAGGAAGGTCCTTTGTACTCTTCATCCAGTTTACCCCATTGGTAATGTCTTGCATAACCATAGTATAATACTTCTCCGTTCCTGGAGGGGGATGAGACATTCAGTACATTACACTGAAGGACAAAAGAGTCTGTTTTTCTACCTGAATATGTGGAGTTGGTGGTAAGATTTAAAAAGCTCGGGAAAACGAGTATTTATGTAGAACAAGACAGAGCAAGAGGAAAGAGAAAGTGAGATTGTGATTTTGAGAAAAAATATAACTACAGAAGGAGAAAGGAAAGGATCAATAATTGTTTGAAGGGAAAAAAGTTCAATATAAAGAATTAATGCAAGGCAAGCAAGAGTCATTATGATTAATGCTGGGTCAACATTTAGTCAGTGTTTCTATGTGCTAGGTTCTATGTTCTTTATATGCATTACCTCATTTAATCTCAAAATAATCCTAATAAGGAAGTATTTTAACGTGTGTTTTTACAGAAAAACAAACGTGACATAAGTTTTGTCATCTGCTTATATTCACAGCTGCTGGTCATCAGTCTGGGACTTCACCCAGACTTGTCTCAATCCAAAACCCATACTCTTAACCAGTGACCATCGCACACCCCATCTTTCCAGGTGATCCATATGTTGCACAAGGAGACAATTGAGTTTCCACAAGTGATAAGTCATTTTGGAAAAGGGAGTGAAGGTTTTTTCACTTAACAAAGTATATTCAATGTTGCAAGGTTTTTGAATACAAAATCAAAATGCATATAACAGTTCCATTTTGTGAAATATGGAAAAATACATCCCAGTAACATCAGATACTTTTATATACTTAACAGTTAGACAATGGGAATTCCCTGGTGGTCCAGTGGTTAGGACTCGGCGCTTTCACTGTTCTGGCCAGGGTTCAATCCCTGGTCAGGGAACTAAGATCCTGCAAGCCACATGGCTCGGCCAAAAAAGCAAACAAATTAGACAAAAAAGCAAACCCTCTATAGAAAAATTACGGAATTTTATTGAGGGACATTTTGGACAACCTAAATGTCAAATAATATTAATTCTAATGATTCTTGCTTGACCTTGCGCTAATTCTTCATATTGAACTTAATGTTAACGAACAGGTTTACTTTGCCTCTTAAACATTTAATTTTTGACCCTTTCCTTTCTCCTTCTGTAGTTATCAGATTCACGTATATATAGACCCTTAATATATGACAGAGGTAATATTGTAGATCAGAGAGAAAAGGACGAATTTTCCAAAATGATGTGGAAACAGTGGTGTCTATGACACCATAGACAGAGGTGTCTATGAAATTATACCTCTACCTCATACCTTATACCAAATATCATTTCCAGATGCTTAAGACCTAACTTTGAAAAGCAAAACAAGCAAGCTTGTAGAAAATAACACAGGTCTTGTGATTTCTTATATAAGAATCACATAGCACTAAATAGAAGGGAAAAGACTGATAAGTTTGATTTATTAAAATTGGGAACTTTTATTCATAAAAAGACGTGGTAGAAGTAGGGCAAATACAACCACATTTTAGAGGAAGACAACTAACAAAGGACTTGGATCCAGAATATACAAATAATTCTTTTACGTGTAATTTAGAAATAAATTAATTGAATATGAAAAACAGAAAACTGGTAGGAAAATGAGTCAAAGAGTTGAACCAGACTTCATAGAACTCTCCAAATAGCCAATAAATGAATGAATAGATGCTCTACTGCATTAGTAATCAGAAAGAATGCAAATAAAAATCCTTAGGAGATATCATTACACATCCATCAGGTTGGCAGAACTTATTCCAACTGTTAGTGAGGATGTGGACCCGAAAGTACCATATATGCTATTTGGAGGGAATATGGTTCCAACCACTCTGGAATGTGTTTTGACGTTATGTAGTAGGGTTGAAGATACACATGCTCCATGCCCTATCAGTTCCACTCCTAGGTATATACCCTAGAGAAAAACAGTATTTATAAGAGAGAAATGTATAATAACGTTTATAGTAGCTAAAAATTAAAATAGTTGATTGTGAATTCATGGTGGAATGAATCAATGAATTCAGGTATGTTCACATAGTGGAATGCTTTACCGCCACCAACTATGACTACCCACAATAAAGTGGGTGAACTTCAAAAACCTGATATTGACAAAAAGAAGGGAGTCATAAAAAATACAGTAGGGGGCTTCCCTGGTGGCGCAGTGGTTGAGAGTCCGCCTGCCGATGCAGGGGACACGGGTTTGTGCCCTGGTCTGGGAAGATCCCACATGCCGCGGAGCGGCCGGGCCCGTGAGCCGTGGCCACTGAGCCTGCGCGTCCGGACCCTGTGCTCTGCAACGGGATAGGCCATAACAGTGAGAGGCCCGCATACAGCAAAAAAAAAAAAAAAAAAAATACAGTAGGATGTTCATATAAAGATAAAAATAAAACTAATTAACAGGATGGTTTAGAGACACGTCCATAACAATTCGGAGGACCAACAAGTAGTTCCTTCTCAGGGGAGGAGAGTGTTGGATTCAGGAAGTTTTTTATTCAGATCTTGTAGTCTCCTCCCAAAGCTTTGCACACCCAAGATGCTGGCAGTGTCTTGAACTTTCATGTGACTAAAAATCAAATTCGTTGGGCAAAGATGTGCAGTGGAAATGCCTAAGTACCACTGATTTTCATGGCTGTCCTCCAGATCCTTGATTCTTATCAAAATATTCCACTGAGAGTTATAAGCACTATGAGTTTTCACTACAAAATTCTCGTAGAAAAGATATCGGTATCAAGATAAAACAGGCGTGAGGAAGTTCAGTATATACGAGAGGCACCCATAATGATGATTCACACATTATATATGTATAATTAATGTGTATATATATATATTTATAATGTATACATTATTCTGCCTGTAGGAAAAATAAGGTTAGAGAAGGTAATATTCGTTGATGTAGTTAGTAGAAATTCTCAGTAAGAAGGGGCTCTGCTATAGCCTTTGTTAGGATATCTTGTCTAGAGTACATTTTCAGTTTTTAAAAACAGCTTTATTGAGGTATAATTGATATACAAAAAAACTGCACATGTTTAATGTGTATAATTTGATGAGTCTGGGCATACACATACACCGATGATACTATCACCATCATCAAGGTAATAAACATAACCATCACCTCCAAAAGTTTCCTTGTGCCCCTGTTTTTTTGAGTGTGTGGTAATAAGAACACTTAAGATGAGTTCTTTTCTCTTAACAGATTGTTGTTCAATGGGTATATAGTGAACTATTTTTGACAGCACCTAGAACAAAAGGATTAGTTAGGGTGCCCGGGACACAGATTAGAAAGGGCTTTGCAGTCTCATCCAACTTCTGATTGCATTTTTATGGGTTAGAGAAGTTATTCTAATGTGACAGCAGAGTCTGTTGGATCTTCACACCCACTGCTGTTGTCCTCTTCCTTCCTTTGCTGGGTTTTGTAGGTGGATGGCAACAAGGATCCCTTCACAGGGTTGCCCTTCATTAACCTGCACCAGCTCTAACCCATTGGTCCGCAAACATTTTTGTTCAAATACCCTTTAAAAGAATTTTTAAAATCCGTCATTATTTCCTTGATCTTTTAAAAGTTACCTAATTTTTTTTGGCATGAAGTTAAATTGTTGCCAAGCATGAACTTTCAGAGCTTTCTACATTGTGCATATTTAAATACATATTGTCAACGTCTCAGAAGTGCAGATTTAGCTTTTTGGATGTTCCATGTCCTCATAGCAAAGCCAGTGCGCTTTGTCAAATTAGTTCATTAAGTTGAGTTGACTTTCTGTCAGAAAAAGGCAGACTACATTTTATTCAATTAAGTGCTAAAATGTAACCCCATATAATCATCTCACTTCTGAGTTCTAATTATTCAACATATAAGTAAGGTATAGGAGTTGCCAAGAGTTTGTCCCCTGGATAAAATAAGGCACAGCCTCCATCTATTTCTTATAAAGATCTTTTTGCTTTTTCTCAGGGGACACTTCTTCAGAAACTATGTACCTTACAAATGTTTCTTTGTTTGGTTGCCTGGTGGCTTTTACACTCTGGGGCACTGCATCATTATAATATTTGGGATAATAGGAGGTATGTCTTTTGTGAAGTGGAAAAGGGAAAATTATGAAAGTAGAGTTTGGAAAATAGTTGTTTAGGCTATCAGATTAGTCTTGAGTAAATGTTTTAGAAAAGTGCATATGTGGAATTTGAGGATTTGGAAATTCATGGGGGAAGAGGGAGATTAAAATGGGAGCTTCACAAGAACAAAGTTACAGAGGTGCTCATTCAACAAATATATTTTGAAATCTACTCTGAGACAGAGAGTACAAAGTTGAAGAAAATACAACTCATACCCTGAAGTTGCTTCCAGTCAACAGACATTCTGTAGTCTTGGAATCCATAAAGGGGGTCCAGGGGACCCTGAATCCCTTCTGAAATTTATTTTTAAAGTTTTATGTATGTGTATTATATATTTTTTAAATCCGATTTTCCAAGGCTTCCATTACTCACAATAGGTTTAAAATTCACTGGCCCAAACTGAGTCATTCTAGCAAGTAAAATTAGAGATTACAGTTCTCAAAGCTTGTTTCTTAATTTTTCAATAGAATTGAAAACTCAATTAGCCATTTTGCCCATATCAGGTGTTCAGTACATATTTGGGCAAATGATGGTTAAAAAATAAAAACTGGAACTTAATTGATTGTCCTGTTGTTATATTACTTTTGAGCTTTGAGGCTCCAGCTTGGGCAGTGATTATTCTATGCAGCCACAAAAAAGAGCATCAGTGTTCTGAGTGTGTGCTTCCACGTGGGCATATTAGAGGCAGTAGTATCAGTGTGAACAGCTTGGGGTCAAGAATCTTTTATCTGTGCTCTTGAGACCCCAGCATGTTTTTTTGGCATACAGGACATGCACAGTAAATGTTTAGGGAATGAATGAAGAAGTGAATATATATATTTTAAATATCCTTCAAACTGAATTTCTGGTTTAAATTGTCTTTAAAAAGGAAATTTAATGAATTTTTTGGTGTCAGTTAAAATGTTTCTATGGTCTTAAACTAAGGAGATAAATTTTTTAGTAACAGATATTTCAAAGCAGTATTAATGAAATGCTTAGCAGGGAAAACTTGGTTCCTCTTTTTTAAAAAAGTTGACATAAATTAAGGAACAAAAAAGTTATCAGAAGAAATGGAGTACAAATCATGGTGGAGTTAACCTTTTAAAATTTGTAAGTGTGTAGCTTTTAGTTGACTGGAAGGACTTGATATAAGATGCAAATATTTATTTTGAACTTTCTAATATCAGGTAGAAACTGGGTAATCTCTTTTCATACAAGTGAAAGAGACTGTCCAATGGTTATCACCTCTAATTTTACTGAAGGCACTTGGGAGTGTAGAGGTATTATCTGGGAGAACAATTGCTTATTTTATTGATGTACTTTTCCAAAAATAATTTGAGCTTTGAGGAGAATGACTTGGATCCCAAGAGGGTTTATAGCAACTTCTTTTTAACATTCTACATGACTCATACCTCAGACTGTGTTCCTAAACATCTCCATCTCTTCTGCCCGCTGACTTCTTTTTTCTTTTCTCTCCAAACTTAGAGCAGTTTATCAGTGTTTGCACCAAGGTTTGGCAGTCACTGATAGCCATTCTGCCTAACATCTGCTGTGATAGAAGGGAATTAAAAGGCAGATGCTAAAACTGGAACTAGAGAGAGCAAGGAGAAGACAGAGAAGAGATGCCTCTAAAAGGGTGTAGATCTGTATGGAGTTTGTGTCTGGATGAAGTAGTTATCCAAGTTTTGGCTTTAAACAGACTTTGTGTTCAAATTCTAGTGCCACTGCTAGTAAGTGCTTCATACTTGCTAGCTATATAAAGTTAGTTACTTAACCTCCCCCTTATGAGTTGAGAATAAAATTATTTACCTTGAGGATTGTTGAGAGATGTAAATGAAATAATGTAGTTGTGGCCAGTAGAAGCTATTTTGATTAATACCCAGAATAGCTACTCAGGAGGACTCTCCTGTTGGAATACATCTTGTTCTTGGTTAAAGCATATTTTTAATGCATTATTGGGCTCATCGAATTTAGGGAATCTCCAAGAGTATCTGCATACTTCTCCCCCAAACAAACAAAAAACCCCAAAACACAAAACAGAAAATCATGAACCTAAAACCAGACCAAGCATTGTGAACTATAAAATTCTGATACTAAAGCTGAGAACAGGAGACCAAGCCCTGGATTCACCATGTTAATGTGTGCCCCATATTAAGCCTTGATAAGGGACAATGTAGTCCCAAGTCATATTAGCAGTCTATGGCTTCTAATACAAGCAAACACAAATTTCTTCTAGAGGAAAGCTCTCAGAATACCACCTTCAAACAGATATAAGCTCATAAGGAAACACTGAAATTCACAATATTGAAAGTCCTCAGAGATAAAAAGTAAACAAAAATTGTGGATAGACACGCCTGAGAATTTACTGAAATTGTCAGATGAAATATATTACTAAGTATGAAATTCTTATAGAAAAAATAAATATGAATCAAAATTCAGCAAGAAAATATCAAAATTTCCTAGATAGCTTTAAAAAAGAACCAAGTAGGAATTTTATTTTATTGTTTTAAAAATATTTATTTATTTATTTGGCTGCATTGTGTCTTAGTTGCAGCATGTGGGATCTTTCATTGCGGCATGGGACTCTCTAGTTGTGGCCTGTGGGCTCTAGAGTGTGTGGGCTTAGTTGCCCCATGGCATGTGGGATCTTAGTTCCCCAACCAGGGATTGAACCCTCCTCCCCTGCATTGGAAAACAGATTCTTAACCACTGGACCACCAGGGAAGTCCCCCAAATAAGAAATTTAGAAATGAAAATATAATTGTTGAAATGGACAGACATCAGATTAGACATAACTGAAGAGAGAATCAGTGAACTGGAAAATAGAGCAAATAATTTTTTAGATACAAAGATATAGAAAATATGAAGACAAGACAAAGAAACTTGGAGACTGGAATAAGAATGACTACCAGTTCAGTCTTTCTTTAAATGGAATTGTGGAATTATAAAATAGAGGTAAAAGTTGAGACTTCTTCAGAGTTAAAGAGTAATGTAATCTATGAATACAAGAAACAAAGTATCAAACATGAATTAAATTTTAAAAAAATGCAAACCTAGACCATTTTAGTAAAATTGAACTAAAGATAGTAAGAAGCTTTTAAAAGCAGCTGGAGAAAAACGACATTACCTGCAAAAGAATGATCATTACACTAAAAGCAGACTTCTTCCAACAGTAAAAATGGAAGTCAGGAATCAATGGGAAAAAACAAATGGAATCTAATTAAACTTAAAAGCTTTTGCACAGCAAAAGAAACCATAAGCAAAATGGAAAGACAGCCCTCAGAATGGGAGAAAATATTTGCAAATGAAGCAACTGACAAGGGATTAATCTCCAAAATATACAAACAGCTCATTCAGCTCAATATCAAAAAAACAAACAACCCAATCCAAAAATGGGCAGAAAACCTAAACAGACATTTCTCCAAAGAAGATATACAGATTGCCAAACAGCACATGAAAAGATGCTCAACTTCACTAATTATTAGAGAAATGCAAATCAAAACTACAACTAGGTATTGCCTCATACCAGTCAAAATGGCCATCAACAAAAAATCTACAAACAATAAATGCTGGAGAGGGTGTGGAGAAAAGAGTACCCTCCTACACTTTTGGTGGGAATGTCAATTGGTGTAGCCACCATAGAGAACAGTATGGAGGTTCCTTAAAAAACTAAAAATAGAACCACCATATGACCCAGCAGTCCCACACCTGGGCATATACCTGGAGAAAACCATAATTCAAAAAGGTACATGCACCCCAGTGTTCATTGCAGCACTATTTACAATAACCAGGACATGGAAGCAACCTAAACATCCATCAACAGAGGAATGGATAAAGAAGATGTGGTACATATATACAATGGAATATTACTCAGCCATAAAAAAGAACAAAATAATGCCATTTGCAGTAACATGGAGGGACCTAGAGATTGTCAGACATAGAAAGATAAATATATGATATCACTTATATGTATAATCTAAAAAAAAAGGGTACAAATTAATTTATTTACAAAACAGAAGTAGAGTCACAGATGTTAAAACTTATGGTTAGCAGGGGATTGGGGGTGGAGGATAAATTGGGAGATTGGGATTGACATATACATACTACTATATATAAAACAGATAACTAGTAAGAACCTGCTGTATAGCACAGGGAACTCTACTCAATACTCTGTAATGGCCTGTATGGGAAAAGAATCTAAAAAAAAAAAAAGAGTGGATATATGTATATGTATAACTGATTCATTTTGTTGTACGCCTGAAACTAACACAACATTGTAAATTAACTATACTCCAATACAAATTAAAAAAAAAAAGAAATCAGTGGGAAAATATCTTCAAAATGCTGAGAGAAGAAACTATCAACACAGGAGTGTGTACAAATTGTCTTTCAAGTAAGAAAAACATTTTCTGTAAAAACAGATTATTTACTAGCAGCAGACCTTCACAGAAAGAAATTCTAAAGAATGTATTTCAGGAAAAAAGAATGTTACTTTAGAAAGAAAATCTGGGATGGCAAAGAAGTTGGTAAACATATAAACAAATCTAAATGAACCTCACCCATATGAAACCTCAAATCTGCCCTCAGCCAAAGTCAAAGATTTTCTATGAACAACCAAAGAAACCAGTTATAAAGAACTGATGGTGGGGGAAAAAAAAAACCATCAAGAAACTACTTTTGGAAATTTATACTAAGAAAATAAACGGACAAATGCTTAAGATGTATACACAAGTATGTTCATAAAAGCATTATTTCTAAAGGTAAGAAACTGCAACGTGAATATCCAATAATAGTGGATTTTACTTAAATAAATTATTAACTATCCTGAAAAAGGAAAATCTTATAGCCATTAAAAAGCGATGATGTACAGCAAGATCATTTTTGACCCACCTCCTAGAGAAGTGGAAATAAAAACAAAAATAAACAAATGGGACCTAATGAAACTTAAAAGCTTTTGCACAGCAAGGGAAACCATAAACAGACGAAAAGACCACCCTCAGAATGGGAGAAAATATTTGCAAATGAAGCAACTGACAAAGGATTAATCTCCAAAATTTACGAACAGCTCATGCAGCTCAATATCAAAAAAACAAACAACCCAATCCCATAATGGGCAGAAGACCTAAATAGACATTTCTCCAAAGAAGATATAAAGATTGCCAACAAACACATGAAAGAATGCTCAACGTCATTAATCATTAGAGAAACGCAGGTCAAAACTACAATGAGATATCACCTCACACCAGTCAGAATGGCCATCATCAAAAAATCTGCAAACAATAAATTCTGGAGAGGGTGTGGAGAAAAGGGAACCCTCTTGCACTGTTGGTGGGAATGTAAATTGATACAGCCGCTATGGAGAACAGTATGGAGGTTCCTTAAAAAACTAAAAATAGAACTGCCATACGACCCAGCAATCCCAGTACTGGGCATATACCCTGAGAAAACCATAATTCAAAAAGAGTCATGTACCACAGTGTTCACTGCAGCTCTATTTACAATAGCCAGGACATGGAAGCAACCTAAGTGTCCATCGACAGATGAGTGGATAAAGAAGATGTGGCACATATATACAGTGGAATATTACTCAGCCATAAAAAGAAACGAAATTGAGTTATTTGTAGTGAGGTGGATGGACCTAGAGTCTGTCATACAGAGTGAGGTAAGTCAGAAAGAGAAAAACAAATACTGTATACTAACGCATATATGTGGACCTAAGGGAAAAAAAAAAAAGGTCCTGAAGAACCTAGGGGCAAGATGGGAATAAAGACGCAGACCTACTAGAGAATGGACTTGAGGATAGGGGGAGTGGGAAGGGTAAGCTGTGACAAAGTGAGAGAGTGGCATGGACATATATACACTACCAAATGTAAAATAGCTAGTGGGAAGCAGCCTCATAGCACAGGGAGATCAGCTTGGGGCTTTGTGACCACCTAGAGCGGTGGGATAGGGAGGGTGGGAGAGAGAGAGACGCAAGAGGGAAGAGATATGGGAACATATGTATATGTATAACTGATTCACTTTGTTATAAAGCAGAAACTAATGCACCATTGTAAAGCAATTATACTCCAATAAAGATGTTAAAAAAAAAAAGAACATGTCTCTATTAAGTTTCTATTACTAAATTGCTTTAATTTGTTTACTAGAACTTTTTAAAAAAATAAGAGCTCTGCTGTTTGATTGGATCTATAAATCGTGATATGCATTTTAACTTAAATGCATATCTGGATATGCTCTCATATCTGTATTTCTATATGACACACACCTGCCCACAAAACAACAACCCAGGAGGACAGGCATCTTAATGATCAGGGTCAGGATGTAAATTATTGAGGGAAGAATATAAATCGGTGGGTCAGATAACATATTTGATAAAGACTATTGCAAGTACTAATGAAGGGAAAGGCAGAAGGAAGAGATGCTTACAAGATAAAAGTAACATATTCTTTTGATCAGGGGAGTAGTTTCATATTATAGCATTTATGAGACTGAGCTGCCTTTTACAGCCTCTGGTGACCAGTTAGAAGCTGAGGCATAGTTGACACTGCCTGAGCAGGGTTTGTGCATTGTGGGTACTGCACATGTTAAATTTGATTGACATTTAAAATATAACCATAATGATGGAATATCTATTGTGTATAAAGAAAGGCACGGAAACAGCAGTGGGGTGCCAATTTGACTTATAAACAAATTATTTCAGAGAAATGATGGAAGCAACTCTATATTTTCTTGTAAGGCAGCAAAATAAATATGAAGGAAGAAAATACCCACTAGTAGATGAAGCAGTATTATAAATAGTTTCTAAGATGTGTGCAGAATGATCGTCTCCATTTCAAAAGTCAAACAGTGCATGTGAAAGTAGGAAAAATTGATCAGTTCCTTGGAATGGATGAAAGAAATGTCAAAGCAAGAAGAGGCTAGTGCAGGACTGTCCATAGCACTATTGTAAAATCATTGAGTCATAGTTTCATTGGCAGTATTCTTTTTTTCCGTATTACTGATAAATTGTATGATAGCATCTTAGATCTGATGGCATATAATTTCTTTTAAATAAGTAATACCTGCCAATTACCCAGAAATAAAAATAATTAGGTAGAAAAAAAGAGTGAATGTTTGGAGGCAGAGTGACACATAAAAGAAAGAAACACTAAGCGTTGTGTAACCATTATGTACACGGGAGCGACATATGGAGAGGCTAGTAATGCAGGTATTAGCATCATCCTGATTTTTCTGTGACAGTCTTTGTGACAAGTTAAGTGATTTGCTTCAATCAGATATTGTGTCAGAATTGGCTTGAACCTAGGACTTTAGACTCTCTTTTCTTTTCCTGGGGAGTAGTTGGGAGAACTATCACCTAGGGGTTTACAGTTGCTATCACAGCTTATATTTAGTTGTTATCTCTGGGAGAGAAGAGAAGAGAAAACTCCAAGAGGCCAATAATGAGTCTACCATTTAAAAGGGAAAGGGAGAATTTTTGATGAAGAGACAATTGGGTGAAACTCCTGAGGAGACAAAAAAAGTGATTTATGACTTTGTAATACTATATTGCCAAGATTCTGACAGCAGGAGGAAATGGAAGAGAGAAACAAAAACAAAACCAAACCGAAAAACAGAGGAAGCCACAGATTACTACTGAAACACGAAGAGTCAGCAGGAAAAAGACCCAGGCCACTGCAAGTTAATACAGAAAACCTTTTTATTAAAGTTGAATTTACCATCACTCCTATTTCCAGTTGTTTTTTTTGGAGCTGTTTAAAAGAGAAGCATCCCATCACTAAATACTTGCTTGTTGTAGTAGCTTTAAACTCACCCCTTAGTATAATATTTCCCTTCTGGGTAAAAGGTAATTGATTACTCATTTTCAGGATAAATTGTGATTACCCCTTACCGGGTTCTCTGCTTCTATTATCTTCCACCTTTTTACGATCAATTCTCACAGCCAAATTGCCATGTGATATTTTAACTGTGACACCTTCTTTCAGTTCTTCAAATTGCTTTCCTTCAAATGAGGCGGCATCATCACCTTCTATTTCAAACCACTTCTGCAGTGTGCGTTTTGGGAATACTCTTAACACTGGGCACCGCCTGCTCTAGACCACTCCTGCCAATTCTCCGTTGGAGTTGACCTCTGCTGTTCTTAATGACCACTCAGGCTTGTGAGCCACGCTCTCTGCTTGGTGTCTTTTTTTCTCATATTGGAGTAGTTTCTGTTCTTTCTGGCTGCTCTCACCTTTCATTAGCTAAGTTTATCAGGCCAAAGAAACCAGCTCTCTCATATGCCACTAAGAACTGGTAGACAGTTCCACGGCATTTTTCAAGTCCATTCATTCTCCCACTTCTAGATGATTATATGCTGTCTTCTCTCTCAAACTTCCAACATCGCCTGCTCATCCCTCTTCTCTGAGGTGATAACCTTGCTTTCCACTTTCCAGAGAAAATAGAAGTGAGAAAAAAGAAACATCCCTGCTCTCACTCCACAATCCCAATCCCTCCTGCCTGGAGTTAATTCATGTCTTATTCCTTCTTCTTTTTTTTTTTTTTTCTAAATGTACGTGTTTGTAGTACAACTTCCCAAATCTTAACCAGTTGTTGAAATGACACTCAGCTGTATAAACAGTCAATTTCAGCTTTTTAAAGAATGAGTCTCGGAATCTTCTCACGTGTTCTAATACCTACCAGGCGCAAGACTGGTATCCTGGAATCTTCCCTCACCATCATCCTAGAGATTCCCTTCCCCTTTCACCTGTATTGATCTCTGAATTCACATAACCTGTATCATCTTCTTTCTTGGATTTTTTTTTTTCCATTTTACTGGTGCACATCCTCCAATGGCTTCCCAAGAAAAGGTACAAGGGAATTAAAAGTTTTGAGATCTTGTGTGTCTGAAATTATCTTTATTCTACCCTCAAACTTGATTGATATTTTTGGTAGGATTTTACTTCTTGTTTGGAAATCCTTTTCTTTTAGCATTTTGAAGACATTTCTCCAGTGTTTTCTAGATTCCAAAGTTGCTTTTGAGAAAAGTGATGTCATTCTGATTCCTGATCTTTGTATGTGACCTGGATTTCTGTTTCCCCCTGCGTTCCAAACTGGTCTTATCTTTACCTCCTTCTCTTCCTGCACCCCCAGTATTTTGAAATTTCACAATGATGTTCCTTATTATTGGCCTATTTTCATTTATCATGTTAGAACTCAGTGGACCTTTTTAATCTGCAAGCACATGTCCTCCCACTTTGGGAAATTTTCTTGGGTTATTTCTTTAACTCCTCATTGTTAATTGTCAGTTCTTATCTTACTTGACCTATTAGTACCATGTGACACACTTGATCCTTCTCCCTCTTAATGCATTTTCTCCACTTAGCTTCCAAATCCACACTCTTTTGATTCTCTTGCTGTTTCAGAAGCCACTGCTTCTTAGTAGCTTTTCCTGGCATCTCAACTCCTAAACCTGTGAGCATTGGAGTGCTCCAGGAATCTACCCTCTAACTTTTCTTTTTCTCTATTTGTTTATTCCCTACAGGATTTCTTCCAGTCTCATGGCTTTAAATACTATATATACTCTGATGACTCCTAAATTTATACTGCAGCCAGGACATAATTCTTTATCTCCATGCTCGTATACCCAACTCTCAGCTTGGCTAATCTATTAGGATATCAAATATGAATTTCAAACTTAAAATAATCTGTACAGAACTCCTATTTTTTTCCCCTTTAAAACTCATGGGTTCTGCCATCTTCTCCATCTGAAAAAATGGAAACTCTGTTTTTCCAGTTGTTTGGTTCAAAAACCTTGGAGTCCACCTTGGCTTATCTTTTTCTTTCATACCTTATATTTGATTAAATCCAGTGCCAATTCTGATGAACCTTCTCTCAAATATTATAGCCATTTCTCACCTTCTCCACGGCCACTACCCTGGTCCAAGCCATCATCATCTCTCTCCTGAATTACTGCAATAGTCTTCCAACAAATTTTTATGCTTCCGCTCTTACCGCTTGTGCCATTTAGTAGGTTGTTGTCGCTCAGCTACAAACACACTTTCCTTTACGGTGTTTTGTGATGTTGGAACCAGGACAAATCACATTTTTCCTTTGCCACCTGGTTCCCTGTGAGGCTTTCCAATAGGGGGCATTAGACGGAGTCTGGCGGAAGAGGAAGGGGGCCTTTCTGCTTCCTATTGGCATCCTGTGGATTTCCTGTCTACATCCTGTGGGTTTCCTGTCTCTTTATGGGTCTTACGGCATCACCCTAGCAACAGTCCCTTTCCATAGCAGTAGCTCAATCCAACTGGCAGTTTTTTCCAACACATTTAAAACAGTCAACACACAGATGAGAAATTCTTATTCTTCTAGTAATTTGGCATTTGTAAAACCACAGCAACCCAATCTAAGCAATAAAGCCTGTTGTAAATATTAACATAAAATAGAAGAATTAGTCTGTATTTGGCCATCCCAAATTCTTGTTTCCTTATTCTCTTTTCAGGCATTTTCTTAACACATGGGCTGGCTTTTCTGGTTTAAAGTTTTGCTTCAGCCTATAACAATTCTTTTCTATGATGCTCTCCAGCTCAGGGAGGAAAAATGGCCAATATTAGTTAATTTGACCAATTGCTTGCCTCTTGCCTGTCTTGGAGTGCACGTGTTAGTGACAGGGGTAGTGGTGGTAACGCAGACGGTACGTTAAGTCAGGATCTCCGGCAGGACATGGGTCTTTGGAAAAACATTTGCAGTATTATAATATAATTATATACTGAAATATTTATATTTGGAAATTTTAAGAAACTTCCTTATAGTTTTCACAAATTATAGGAAATCATGTTCAGCAACATTTTCTTTTGGTTGTTTGGGATTTACAGATTTGTGATTCTTAGGGGAGGTCACAGCCACCTTGGGAAGTACATCAGAATCTGGAGGAACAGCGACAAGATAAGAGATCTTAACATTTATTAAAGAGAAATTTGGGTTCTGGAGGGACAGCAACATAAGAGATCTTAATATTTATTAAAGAGAAATTTGGGTTAAAAAAAGTCTGAGAAACTCTGCTTTACATTGTCCCTTTCCCTTATTTAAGCATCCTATTTCCCATTCCCAGTGACATGGTATTCCTTCTTTACAAGAGCCCTGTCCTAGAGGCAGGGCCCTATGACTCAAGTCTTCTCAATGTCCTATAGCAACTCTTTTTTTCCTAAGACAGTAACAAGTCATTTGATGAACAGGTTTCTCTGTTGACATATTAATGGCTGATAATGAGTTAATGTTTTACTCCTCTCAGTGTTTTTATGGAACCACCTGGAGGAATCGAAGTGCTTTAGCAAATTAGAATAATTCTCTAACTAGAGAAATTGCAGACACCTTGGCTGTCTTAGGGGTAGGGGCTGGGGAGGTATTTTCAGTAATTGATTGGAAAGGAATCTTTAGTATTGTTTATGTCACACCATGTATGTGGCTAGTTATTCTTAGAGCTGACCCTGCTGCCCACAAGATTAATGATGGCGTTCGGAGAGCTAATGGGAAACAGACTCCACTTTTCTGTATCACAAAGCCCCGTAGAGGGCAGGATTCAAACTCTACTGCTGTCTTCTAAGACCAGAGGCTCTTGGAAAGTTGTATCCTTCTTGGGTTACCTCTCAGCTCATCACTGCAACAAATTCTGTGAAACAAAAAGGCTACATTTCTCAAATCTTTGCTAGATAATAACCTGTGCCTGATATAGCTAAAAAGCCCAGAAGGCAGAGGCTTCCTAATACAAGTTCTCATTAGATGGAAAAGTTTTCTGATTAGAAACACTTGTGTTATTATACAAGCGCTTTCAGTTATTATTTGTTTTTCTGCTTCTTTGAAATTTTTTTCTTTTTTTAAAATTGAAGTATAATTGATCTACAATGCTGCGATGTGTTACTTTCAGGTGTACAGCACAGTGACTCAGTTATACATAAATATATAAATATATGTATATATATATTTTTCAGATTCTTTTCCCTTATAGGTTATTACAAAATATTGGATATAGTTCCTTGTGCTACACAGTAGGTCCTTGTTGGTTATCTATTTTATATATAGTAGTGTGTATATGTTAATCCCAAACTCCTAGTTTATCCCTCTCCCCACCCTTGAAATTCTTTGCTCCCTTGGGTCCCAACACATCTCTTTTTCCTGTTTCTTGTTAGCTTCCTTTGCTGGTTTTTCTTTCATCTACCCTCCCTCCTTGATGTTGGTGCTTCCCAGTGTTACCTCTTAGTTCTCTCTCTTTTTTTTTTTCTCACTGGATTTGCCTTCTCTTGGGGAAAACATCCACAGCCTCCTCCATCAGCCATAACCGCCACTAGCGTAGATCCGTCCCAGACCGCAATTCTCTTCTTGGCTTCAGACAGCTATGTGTCCACTGGCTGCCTCCATGGAGAAGTCCCATAGGTATCTCACATTTAATATATCCCCAGGGTGAATTAATGATCTTTCCCATCACATCTTTCTTGTCCCTGTATCCCTATTACAGTTATTAGCCCCATCCAGCCAGTCACTGAGGTGACTAACCTTTAAGTCTTCCTTGCACCTCCTGGCTTCATCCTCTACCTGTAAAGCCCTGACAGTGTTACTTTCACATTATTCATTAACTTTGTACTGTCTCATTATTTCTTATGCCATTGCCCTTGTTCAAAGGATGAGCCTTTGTCAGAGCTCAGACAGTGTCCTAAGACCTTCCTTCAATCTGTTTTCCCCTACAGTACAGATACATCTTCTGAAATCCAAAATGAAAATTCTTGACTGGATCCCCATCACTTTCTCAATGAAGTTGCAGCTCATCATCCATCCCTCACCACCTCTCCCATTTGCCTCAGACTCCAGCGTCATTCATCACTCCCCAGAGACTGCGCTCACCAGCACTGCTGCACTCATGGAGTGCCCTCTGCCTGGATGGTCCTCCTCATTTTCCCTTACAAGGCTTAGCTCTCCAAAGGCTGGGCACGGTCTCTTTCATCTTTTTATAACCAGAGTGTTTGACACACAGAGAGTGAATCTTCAGCAAGTTAATATGTGCCATTCTGCATATTAACATATTAACATATATTAACATATAACATATAAGTTAATATGTGCCATTCTGGTGAAATACTTTATTCCAAATTTTAAATTAAATCACCATAAATAAATAAATGAACCAAAAAAATCTACATGGTAACTGAAAAATAAGGATAAGAGGAAATCAAATGCTAACATCTTTATGGAATTTCCACTAACTGTAGGGAGGAGAACGTTGAGTTGAGAGTCATAATCCTAAACTAATCCTACTGAACCAGAGGAGCACAGAAATCTGGGAAGAAGATGGGAAAAGACTATGACTCAACCCCATTCTATCCACTAGCCAAGAAACAGAAAAATTCCAAAGCCATGTGAACTCTTTTTAGACTGATATTGTCATGCCCTTCCTTCTCCCTGTCAGTTCTCTTTTTCGTCCACTTGGAAACCATACTTCACAATACATTTGCTGACATGGGTAGAGACAGTAGCACTTTGCAGGCTGAGATGTGTAAAAGCTTCAGGAAAATGTTTACAGAGGGAAGATGAAGAAGGGAGGAAGAGCCCTAAGAATAGTGCAGCTTGAAGTACAATTTTTACTTCTGTCATTGACTGAAGAAGAACTAGAGCTTGCCTATGACTTCCTAGCAGTCAGTCAACTGGCCAGTTGGAGTGGAACATCCCCCCTCAGTCCAGTAGAAACAAGAGATGAATGTTTACAAGACAGTGGAAACAAGGTCAGGGTTCAGCACTCCAGCATTCTCTCTAGGAATAGATCCAAAAAAGACAATGTACAAACACCTAAATGACCAGTAAGAGGGTAAGAGGACATCCTGCACCCATTCTGCAGCCAGATATTGTTCTGGATCAGGTTAGTGGTTGTGTGCATGCATACGTGCATGTGTGTTTACTGTTTATGGAAAATAATTTTAAAATATTTGGTGTAGATCTCCCCAAATATTCTGCAGCACAGAGAAAAGTGACTTAAAGGCTCAGAAGAAAAAAAACAGAAAAAAATTTTTCCGGAGGAAATAAGAAAAAAACTTTCAAAACCTTAGCTTGATGTACTTAACAGGAATTGACTCACTGGGTACAAGGGGTATTTAGGAGAACAGAGAATGAGCTGAAAGTACAGATGAAAACAGAGATGGCTGAGAGCAGGCAGAATTGCAAAGAAAGCAATATGTTTCACATTGGATGCAGCAAAGAGTGCAGACAGTAAAGTCTGTAATATTTAAACTTGAATGTAGAGGGGAAAAACAGAGATGTACATGACAAGAAATAAGGTTGAGGACAACCCAATGTTTATAGCAGCACTATTTACAATAGCCAAGACATGGACGCAACCTAAATGTCCATTGACAGGTGAATGGATAAAGAAGATGTGGTACATATATATAGTGGAATACTACTCAGCCATAAAAAAGAGTGAAATAATGTCATTTGCAGCAACATGGTTGGACCTAGAGATTATCATACTAAGTGAAGTAAGTCAAAGATAAATATCATATGATAACACATATGTGGAATCTAAAAAATGATACAAATGAACTTATTTATAAAACAGAAACAGACTCACAGACATAGAAAACAAACTTATGGTTACCAAAGGGGAAATGGAGGGGAGGAAGGGAAAAATCAGGAGTTTGGGATTTGCAGATACAAACTACTATGTATAAAATAGATAATCAACAAGGTCCTGCTGTATAGTACAGGGAACTATATTCAATATCCTGTAATAAACTTAATGGAAAGGGATCTGAAAATAATATATATATATACTTCAATAAAAAATATATACTTCAATAAATATATACTTCAATATAAAAATTTAAAAATTAAAAGAAATTTTAAAAAAGAAATAAGATGGAGGAAAAAGAAAGGAGAGCCATGTAAGTTTCAGGTTTTCTGAAGAAGAATCAAGAGAGAACAAAAATAAGCAATCATTAGACCCAATCAAAAAAAATGTTAAAAAATCTTTTCTGAAACAGGACCTGGTCCACAGATTAAAGGCCCTTGTCACATTCCAAGGTCAACTTAATGGGAAAAGACCCCCATTGACATATTCTGACAACATTTTTACATTTCAAGGATAAAGAGAAAAATTCTACAAGCACCGAGTCAGAGAAACATGGTTCACTTACAAAGGAGTAAGAATAAGTGTGGTTTAAGACTTCTCCATATCATTGAACTTCAGGAGTAGTGTCACAGTAGGTACAGAGATTTGAACAGCAGAATTCCTTCTCCAGCCAAGTTGTCTATTCATATAAAATACAAGGGCTCAGAAAATATATTTCTCAAATACCTTTCTTGAATTACGTGATTATATAATATGTTTGTGTGCGTGCGTGCGTGCGTGCGTGTGTGTATATATATATATATATATATATACACACACGCACGCACGCACACACACATACCAGAGCTGAGTGCTAAATACTCAAGGAAATTTGCAGTATAAGGTACTAATAGTAAAATCCAAAAGCTGTTAAAAATGTAGGGACTGACCAGTGGTATGCTGGTCAGTGTTTTAAAACCACCTGTAGGGCTGTGGGGGAGCAACATGATTTGTAGAGTTTGCCAACGTTCATGGTGTAAGAACAGCTACTGTGTCCAATTTCAAGCTACCAGTGTGATGCCAGTGTGGAATTGAGAAGTGCAATTGACTCTCACATGCCTTTAGGAGCTGGCTTCAGCTGGACCAGTTATCTGCAATTTGAGAAAAAAAATAAAACATTTTATCTGAGACCATATACCCAAACCAATTGTATACTCCTCGTATTAGTTTCTTTGGGCTGCAGTAACAAATGACCATAAACTGAGGGGCTTAAACCAACAGAGGTTTACCGTCTCACGGCTCTGGAGGCTGGCAATGTGAAGTCCAGGTATTGGCAATGTCGTGCTCTCTTTATGTCTCTAGGGGAGGATCCTTCCATGCCTCTTCCTAGCCTCTGGAGGCACCAGCAATCTTTGGCTGGTAGACTCATCATTACAATCTCTGCCTTCGTCATCACATGGCATTCTCCCTGTGTGTTTCCGTGTGGCCGTGTCTGTTTTCTCTTCTTACAAGGATATCAGTCATTGGATTAGGGCCCATCCTAATCTGCTATGACCTAATTTCAGAGTAACTAATTACATTACAAAGACCCTATTTCCAAATAAGGCTGCATTCTGAGTTTCTGGGTGGACAAGGATTTGGGGATGAACACTATTCAACCCAGTATAAGAATGAACACAAAACGTAAGAAACAAACCACACAAAAAATAACATTGATGTGAATACCTATTTGTTCCGAGGATGGAATACTTTGTGCTGACAGAAACCACAGGAGGGTGATTATTTGACTCCAAAAATTTTTAATTTCTTCTTGCCCAAAACATGAATAAAGTTGAAAATCCAACGATAATTTAGGGGAAAATTACATCAGCTATGAAAAGAAAAATGGTAAATGTTTTTCATATATAAAGATAGTATGTAAATAGATATGAAAAATATTACAGCCCAGGAGATAATTGGATATAAAGGTGGAAAAGTCACAAAGAAGTACATGCAGATGGCTCATGAAATGAGTAAGTATTCAACAATATTAATAATTAAATACAATTACATTAAAATAGCAAGTTATCTATTTTTAACCATCGAAGTAGCAAAAATAAAGAGAAAAGATAACAATGACTGTACATTCTTATGGGAGAATAATGGGGCACTAAATTAGTGCAATCTTTTCTTCTAGAAAAACAGAAGAATTGACATGTATCAAGAACCTTAAAAATGTTCCTACCTTTTGAATTATGAATAACACTCTGAAAGTCAATCTTACAATGGTAATCTTGAAATCTGTATAGCATAAAGTAGAAAGCAAGAAAAAAAAGAGGGGTATCAAAGAATTAAGTATTATCTTGAACAATTACAAATACTCTATTGTTGGAGATTTATGGTAGAGAATGTAATCCATACTAGGTAGTTTAAGCATAAAGGGATTGATTTAACTGGATTTTAAAATCGTTGGGAGGTTGATGAAACATTGAAGAAACAGAGAACGACTCCAAAGGCCGCACTGCAGAACTTACTGTGATCAGTAGAGGGCAGAGCAGGGAGCCATCTGCCACAATGAGAAACTACACGTCAGCTGCTAGCTCCAGACGCATGCTACTTGAGTCAGAATCTGACTTTAAAACAAAAACACTTGTTTCCAGTTTCATTCTGCACTCTCAAGACTGAAGTTATAGATTTGGCTGCATTTCCACAGGAAATGATCAAGCAAAGACACCCAATTGGAGTCAGTTGAGTTTCTGCAGCCTCAGTGGGGGCCCTTCCAGTCTTTTCTTCCACTTCTGCAGAATTTCCTGCAACAAATACTTCTTTCTCCTTGCTTGCCTTCACTATGATGTTTGGATAAGAGATGGCCAGTGGAGAATATTTGTCTCTTAAAAACAAAAACAAAACTAAACAAGCTAAAAAGAACCTAGAATCTTCAACTGAACAGTCCTTATGAAAATTGCTAATGGTGCCAAGGCCAAGGAAAAAGTCACAGAAAATGAGTGTGGGAAGGAGTGATCACCCCCAGAATGCAAAATCACAGGAGTGTTATCTGGTGCTCGAACAAGGAGCTCCACTTAACAACCATTTTTCTTTTAGGACTTGTGAGGGATGCAGCCACAGGAAATCCATCCACAAAGGATGCAGTGCCCCAACTTGTACCGCACCTGGATAGTTATGTGATCATTTACTGAAGAAATCTAGTGTACTTTAAATTTTTTTCATAAAAGTTTACATTGTACTATAGGTTAATATTAAATGTTTTACAACAAAAATTTCAAAAACAATTCATTCAACTCAGTTCAGAATTCAAGACACACAGGTGCATTTCATTGGCTGAACCTACATCACAGCTGGAACCCTAGCTGTAAAGAAGTCTGGGAAATGCAGTTTTTAGTATCCCAGCTTCTGAGCAGAAGGCACAGAAAGAGGTCGGAATGGATACTATGTGAGGACGTTGATATAATTGCCACACCCTAAACATGCAAAATGTAAGAAATGCATTCAGTAGCTTTTTAAAAATAAAGTTATTTATTTTATTTATTTATTTTTGGCTGTGTTGGGTCTTCATTGCTGTGTGCAGGCTTTCTCTAGTTGTGGCAAGCGGGGACTACTCTTCGTTGCGGTGCACGGGCTTCTCATTGCGGTGACTTCTGTTGCGGAGCACGGGTTCTAGGCGCACGGGCTTCAGTAGTTGTGGCACTCAGGCTCAGTAGTTGTGGCTCGCGGGCTCTAGAGCGCAGGCTCAGTAACTGTGCATACGGGCTTAGTTGCTCCGCGGCATGTGGGATCTTCCCGGACCAGGGATTGAACCCGTGTCCCCTGCACTGGCAGGTGGATTCTTAACCACTGCTCCACCAGGGAAGTCCCCATTCAGTGGCTTTAAATGATTTTGGAAATACTTTTGCTTTAACATTTTTTTAAGAAGCATGGAATACAAGATATATGTAAGATCTCAACTTGTGAAAAATATATAGGGGACAAAACACTCTGGAGAAATATGCCAGTGCATTCAGCACTTGCATGAGTCTATGAGGGATTTCTTTTTCTTAAGTATACCTTTTACCTTTTCTACAGTGACCATAATTAATTTTATAATCCTCATTCCCCATCACAAGTCAACAAACATTTGTTAAATAAATGCTGGAATTAGTGACATGAATGAACAGACTATTTGTTTTGCTCTTCTAGGCTTTAAAGAAATAAGAAAGAGCTTGTTAATGTCCCTCTAAACTTGGCTTTTTCAGAGCAGCCGTGAGTTCTGCCTGCTGATACAATAGTGTGGGTAACATCGTCTAGCCGTTTAGATATAAATTTAGGTACGTGCGCATGTCTTTGTCTTATGTTATTTATGTTAAAGTATATGACTATTGTATTAGTTAGGATTCTACAGAGAAACAGAACCAATAGGATAGATAGATAGATAGATAGATAGATAGATAGATGAAGAGGCTTATTACAGAGGATCAATTCATGCAACTGTGGAGGCTGAGAAGTCCCATCCTCTGCTGTCTGCAAGCTTGGAGACTAGAAAACTGGTGGTTTATTTCCAGTCCAAGTTTGAAGGACTGAGAACCAAGAATACATAGTTAGGTTCTACTCCCCGTCCAAAGGCCTCAAAACCAATGGTGTTAAGTCCCAATCCAAAAGCAGAAGACCAATGTCCAGCTACAGTAATCAGGCAGAGAGAATGAGTTCTCCCATCCTCTGACTTTTTGTTCTATTCGTGCCCTCAGTGGCTTGGATGATGGGGAGAGCTACCTGCTTTACTCAGATGGATTCAAATCCTAATCTCCTCTGGAAGCACCCTCTCGGACACACCCAGAAATAACATTTAACCAGACACCTGGGCACCCCGTGACCCAATCAAGTTGACACATGAAATGAGCCATCACTACTATGTAGACTTATTTACTATTAATATATAAATAAGCTAATTTTAGTTCTCAGTCATAAATAAATCAATGAGCTGTAATAATTGCTTGCAAAGAAAAATAAAACCCAGAAAGACAGTATGTATATGGTCTTTTCCTCGTTAACTAGCAATAATATTACTTACTTTTCTTTCACACAGAGTGCTCTACTTTTAATTAAAATTCCTTTGGTATTTTGAATAATTTTTACCAACTGTGACAAAAACATAAACTCTTCGGTATCATTTCTCTCCTCCTTAAGTATTAGAGATATTCTTTCTGGAAAATTAAGGATTTTCTCATGTAAATCGATTCCTGAAATAAAATTACTCAAGAAGAGCAAAAAGTTGTTGTTGTTTTTTTTTTCTACAGTTCCTTCTTGTGAGGCACCTTCTTCTGCTGAACATCTGTCTGGACCATGCTTTTCCAACTTAGCATATGACCTAGCAGAAGGCTTTTCTCAGAGATTCTAAGGAGGAACTTAACTGCCCCACCTAGTTCCAGGAAACCCCTGCAGGATGATGCTGAAAGATAGAAACTCTCACGTTAAAAATAAATTAATCCAATAACAGATATAATAAGTCAATGAACTTTTTTCCCCAAATTCATCCTTCCTATAAATATATTTTGTCTGTTATCCTAACACACTGTGATTATAGAGCATGGTACTAAGAAGATTCCAATATATGTGCTGTTCTGTTTTTTTTTTCAACTTTCTTTTCCATTTTTGAGCAGTGGGAGAAGAAGGTTGGTATTAACCATGTTTAGAGAGATAGGAGAATGGCTTCTGGGTATATATAACATATAAAATTTGTTATCAAAATACTTTCTAGTGTAGACAGGCAGTGACTGAGGACAGATAGAAATTGAAGGAGTCGCTATTTGCCCGCACATCTAATAGAAGTGTAAGTGGGGAAGACGGTTTACTTTAAAAGCTGATGTAATCCACTAACACTTGAATCACAACATGAAATAAAAATAGATGTTCTGTTTTCAACAACTGTAATATAATTAACTCTTAGCCTTTGTTTTTACCTAGCCACAGAATCAACTGTTTTGCAGCCTACCGAGGTTTGTCTGGGGCTGTTTGCAGTTCATGATTTGAAAGAATTGGAGGTGAGAGGAAATGGGTGTATAATTAGTCCTTGGAGTTGAACAGAGCAACTGAGACACACCTCATCTCCTCTTCTTAGTTACTTTCTTCACTTTGCTATTTCCCTCTGCAACTTGGTTCACTGTGGCAGATGGAGAATGGAGTCGGTGACAGGGAAAGAAGTGAAATGATTTTTGTTCCTTTTCTCTATTTGTTTCTCAAACTCTGTACCACACAAGTTTTTGATTTTGTCTTTCCATTTGTTTTTGACAGTACTTTTAATTTACCTCCTCTTCCTGGTGTCCCTTTGTTTCCTATTCTTCTGTTTTCTCTCTCTTTTTCCTTTCTTCCCCATCTGTCCTCATGCCTCCTCTTCTTTTTTCCAGGTGATGATATAAATTAGAGAGTTAGGGTATTAATAGTGTGAATGAGCAGGGTGTGTGTCTGAAAGGACTATGTGTCTCTCCAAGGAGACTGGGAGCCCGAGTGGAGTCCATCTCGGTGCTGGGAGGTAAATAAAAAATGGCTAAAAGAGAGGGCCCAGGGGTGGGCTTGAGATGATGTCTCCAGTTCTCTGTAGCCTGCATGTGATATTTTGAGAATCACAACATTTCCATATTTCCAGTAGGAAGATACAAAAACATTAAAAGCACCGATGGAGGGGGAATTCTCTGGCGGTCCAGTGGTTAGGACTCCACTCTTCCACTGCAGGGGGGCATGCGTTCGATCCCTGGTTGGGGAGCTAAGATCCCGCATGCCGTGCGACCCAGCCAAAAAAAAAAAGAGTACCGATAGAGAAGAAGAGGCCCAAGGTTGGGGAAGGGCAACCATGGATTACCGGGACAGCAGAGGGGACCACAGACTTGAGTACTAGTGGCCAGCTTGGTGTCCAAAAAAACCAGAGATACTGACCATATCTCAGAGACACCAGAGCTAGACCCCAAGGACCAGACAAGATAAACTACAGTGCATTAGAGATGGCCAAAGGATCCACCAATTTTATGAGGATCCAGAGGGAAGAGTAGGAGGAGAGACCTCCTGAAAAGAGGAAAAACAGCTCTGGATGAGTTGTTTTTTGGTTTTTTTCTATTTGGTTTTTTTTTTTTTTTGTGGTACGCGGGCCTCTCACTGTTGTGGCCTCTCCCGTTGCGGAGCACAGGCTCCAAACGTGCAGACTCAGCGGCCATGGCTCACGGGCCCAGCCGCTCTGCGGCATGTGGGATCTTCCCGGACCAGGGCACAAACCCGTGTCCTCTGCACCGGCAGGGGGACTCTCAACCACTGCGCCACCAGGGAAGCCCCAACTCTGAAGGAGTTTTGCATTTTAAATGGATGAAACATTTAGTCCAAAGACTGTTTTACTTCAAAAGACACTGAATGACTTTAAACTGACAAATGGAAGGTTTTCTCCATTAGTAAGAATGGGAACACCAGAACAAGATGAAGGCAACTGTAGAGGGAAAAAAGAAGGGAGAGTTCTGAGTTGTGTGTAAATTTCAATCCTGCTTTTAGGGATGTGTGTGTGTGTGTGTGTGTTGAAAGATGGAAATCAGTATGTTAATAGAGGTCAACTCTGGTGGAATTGTGTGATTATTATTTTATTTTTCCTTCTTTCTATCATTCAGCATATATTTACTGAACATTTACTATATGCCAAACACACTTCTTTGTGCTTATCTTCATTTCTTAATTTCTCTACAATTATAGAATTACTATGTATTGGTTTTGTAAAGAGGAAACCATAATTCAATGCTATTTAAAAATAAGTCTGTCCAGTTTACTCATTGTGGTGTTTGAATGATCCATGTCCCACCCTGTGAGTTGTAAGTAAGGCCTTGGAGTTCATTCTTCTGTTCCTTAAGTATATGCTTTTGAGGTTGGTTAGTTGTAAATTCCAAGCATCTCAGGAATCATTTTGTTGAGTTTATATAGAGCTTAATTCTCAAGCAGACCTTTTTATTTACAATTTAAGACCTACCGTGTTGCAATTATATACAAACTAGCGTTCTGTCTTGATCTTCAGAAGCAGAGCAAGTTTGCCAAGTAGCATGCTCAAATGATCGTACCCAAAAATGGATTAGAAAGGTTCAGTGAAAGTCAAATCTGATAGTTGATTACGTTTTTGAGATAATGACCTGTCTATATAATGACCACACCAAATGCAATGGGTGTTCTTTGCAGATGAGTCATGGACACCCTGATGTGTCTTGTGGCAGCCTGCAAAAGTAGACTTTGCAAGTTACAGGTGGCACATCTAGTGAGATATTTCCATATGCTTTCCCATGATTATCAAATACACTCTCTAGTGGCTTTTGGGATTTGTAAATGATTAGTTAATAATGATTTCATTTTTAAAAATTCTCATCAAGAGGTCTCCCCAGATTAGTCATATTTTTGAGGCAATATCAAGCATTCAACCTGCCTAGTCATCCAGCTAAAGGCAGGTGGAACATTTATTCTTCCATTTCTTCAGATCAGTCAGTGGGCTGCACAGTGATAGCAAGTGCCCTTTGTCCTCAGCTCTTTCCTGGCTCTCATCCCTCTCACCACCCCCTTTCCAGAACCTAGTGGAAAAGGATCCCTTCATTCACACCCTCCCCACATTTTCAGTTTGAGTTGAGTTTATGCCACAGAAGAGAAATGCAAGTTATTTTCTTGCATATTTTCTTGCATTACTTCACAACCTTTCAATTGTGAAGTAATCAAAGAAATAGAGACTCTAATAACATTAAAACATATAATTTAGATGTATGATAATGATTTTATTGGCAAAATTCTAAACTGAATAATAATTGAATAATGGAATATATCATTAAATAAATGTGATACCTAGAATAAATGTCCAGTACATTAAAAATGTTCATGCAAATGCAAATGCTTCCATTAATTGTTTTATATTACATTATGGAGGGCACAGATAAATTCTTTGTGATAAAATAATTTTATAATATTTTGGAGAGTTATCATTCTCTTATAAAACTTTGATTATATTTAGCTTTTTTCTTTTTTATTATAGAAACGATTCTTTGATAGTCCCTTTCTGCTCTCCATAAATCTCTGGCAAACTACATGAAATTGACCATTTTCACTGACCCTTATTCTGTTATTTCTAAGTGTTCACTGATAGTTTGGAATATCAGTCACATATTTAATTTTTTTCACAAAATAAAGAAAAATGACAAATGTACAGTTATACTCATTTCAGTATTCTAGCAATGCCTGGATAAACACGTGCTAGCCATATCCTGCCTAGGAAGTGGCTTTTCTGTTCATTTATAACTTGTTTCCTTGACAGTAATGTCTACTTCTCTAGAGTTCATTAAGAATTGGTTTCTCATTACTTGTTCTTGCAGAGAGGAGAGGAAGAATGATGATGATGGTGATGGTGAAGATGCTGATGATGGTGATGATGATGATGGTGTTGATAGTGATGATGATGATAATGGTGATTATGATGATGATGGTGATGGCGATCATGGCGATGATGGTGGTGATGATGATGTTAAAGCAAAAATTATAAGAATTCTTATGTGCCGGGCACTATTCAAGGTGCATCACGCGTATGAACTCACCTAGATCTCACAGCAACCGTATAACTAGGTGCTCTTGTTATCTCCATTTTTTCCAGAGGAGAAAAATTGAGGCATAAAGAGATGAAGTAACTTGCTTAAGGTTGCGTAGTTTGCCTGTGGAAGAGGCTGAATGTTCAGTCTTCTCCAAGTACCCTCTCTACCATTGGAAGCCACATTTGAGACCACCATCTATATTAAAATTTTTTGTGAGATACGAATATGGTAATATCTATTGGCTTCTAAAATGGGATCTGTTTTTTAAAATATAAGATTATTGCTTTGTGCCAACATTGCCCTATTTTTTTACCTAAAAGGTGACATTCCACAGATTAGAATATACCTCACCTAATTTTATATGTCTTAAAATAAATCTATACCTGTTTTTAAAGTTTACTGTGGCTTTAATTTCATATGGAATTTTAAAGAAATAAATATAATTGCTATTCTGAGAACTACAAAAGGGAGAAACCACAAAAGAAGAACACCTATGGTCAGAAAAACAAGCACAGTTTTATTTGTCTCGAAAAACAATGAAATTTTTCTAAATGCTTCGTGAGATTGAAAAATGATTATATGATTCTTAGAGGGTTTGATGTTTGTTGAAAATGATCATATTCTGTTTACAAGAAAATGACCTAGCTTCTAATGAGAGATTTGTATTTAAGAGTGCTATTCATTTTCTAATTACCCATTTTCTGGTTTAAGACTGGGGTGAGGCGGGGATGGTTTGCATAAAAACCAGTGAAAGAAGATGTTGCTTGACAAATGTGAAGGCAATCAAAAGTATCTCTTGTAGTTTCTTAGTATTCCTGGGAAAAAAAAATTTCCTGGGAAAAATTTTGTGTTTTGTCCTGTAGCATATTTTGGAATGCATTCTGTGACAAAGATGCAAAAATGCTTAAAAATTCACTCATTCCTGTATGCATTTATACAGAATGAATGCCTACACTGTGTCAGGCACAGTATTTGGCTTAGAGAATACAAAGATAAAGGAATTAGCCTTTTTTGAAGGAATCAGTAAAGGAGCCGTAAGGAGAAAATTACATGACAAGGTAGTAAGTACCTTGATAAAACTAAAGTGCTAAAAGGCACAAAGTTAGCTACCTAATCCCGGCTTGGGGTCATGGAAAACTCTCTAGCAGATGCCATGAGTTGATTCCTGAAAGATCACTAGGAATTAACAGGGCAATGGGGGTGTTCACTTTAGACAGAAGGTATAACATGTACAATGGCTTGGAGGCGTGAGTGGGCATGGCCCATCTGAGGAACAGCAGGCAATTGGGCTGGGCCGGGCAAAGGCAGAGGGTGCTGATGAGCAATAGCAAAAAAGAGAGGCTGCAGAGGTAGGCAGGGGTTATCCAGAATTGCCTGGACAAGTTGAGGGCAAGCCATTGAAGAGCTCCTCCTTGACGGGGGATTGACATGGTCAGGTTGGGGCTTGGGACAATGACTTGGGGAGCCTTGAGAAGGATGTGTTGGAGACTGAGAGATCAATTTGGATGTTGTTGCTATGATACAGAGGAAGATTGATGATGATCTGAAATAAAACTGTGGCATTGAGGATATGCATTAGTGAGGGTGGGCTAATTGCTATAAAAAACTACTGCAAATCTTCATGGCTTGATACAATAAAGTATCCTTTCTCACTCACATGTAATTTGAGGGCACCTGAGGAAGAGGAAGGGTTCTGCTCCGTGCTGTCATTTATGAACCTAAACTTCTTCTATCCAGTGGTTCCACCATTCCCCTGGGGCCATAGGGTCCTTGACTGTGTCTGCTTTATTTTGTGTTACTGACAGAGGAAGGACTAGGGCAGGTGGATATTGAATATTGGGGAGAGAGATTTTAGGGTCCAGGCTGAAGTGTCATACAGCAGTTCTGTCCAGAACACATCGCATGGCTCTGCCCAGCCACAAGGAATTCTGATAAGTAGTCCTCTTGCATGCTCTGGAGGAAAACAAGATGGTTTTGGTGAGCACATGCCCATGTTCAACTGTTTTTGATCTGTAAAATGTCCGTTTCATGTGGCTCAACCTGTAAGTAATAGAGACAAGAAAGTACACTCAAAAGATGTTATAAAAAGGAAACTTAGTGACCAGTTGGGTACAGAAGCTGTGAGAAGGGGAAGAATACATGTTTTAAGGCTGGGTTCAGTCACTGCTGAATGGTTGTACCATTTGTTCAGTTAAGGAATATGGTTGTTGCAAAAGATAACAGAGGGAAGATGCTGAGTTTGAGATGCTTCCTGCAGATCTCCACAGGACTTGCTGCCTCATTTTCTCTAGACCTCTGCTAAAATGTCACTCTAAATAAAATAGCAACACCTCACCCTCTCTTTCCTATCCTCCTACTTTATTTTCTTCATGGAACTCCCCAAATCATGTTCATTTTTGTTTATTGGGTATCTCTTCTCACTCAAATGAAGGATCCTAGGGAGCTGAGACTTTGTTTATGTTGTTCACTGCTCTATCCTATATTGCATAGAACAACGCCTGGCACATAACAGGTACTCAATAAATAATTGTTGAGTGTGTAAATGAATCAAAGTGGAAATGACCAGCAGTCTATTGGTTGTAATAATAAATGCTAATATTTATTGAGTGTTGACAATGGGACAGATACGGTTCTAAATACTTTGCAAGTATTAATTCATGTGATAAAGCATCCCTATAAGCTAGATACAACTAATATCTCTGTTTTACAGATGAAGAAACTGAAGTATATACAGCTGAAGAAACTAAACCATGCTCACAATGTTAGTTAGAGAGGAGATTCCAATGTAGGTGTTAGGGCTTCAGAGTTTACGCTCTTAACCATTATGCTATTCTGCCACATAATTTTGGAATGTTTGAGTACCGGGCTGGAGCCAGAGATCAGGAAATCATCAACATGAATTTAGATGTGAGTAGAGGTCAACCTATCCCTTGAGATTTTTTTTCAGACTGACCTGCAACTCCTATCCTGTATCAGCCAGAGAGTTCAATGCTGTCCCCAATATTTGGGGAATTTCCATAAGCTTAAATTTACATGATCATTGTTTATTGCAATTACCTGTTTCCTTCAGTTTACTTGTCACCTCATCTCATCTCCTGTGACTGGTCTCTTGCTGCTCCACATCAGTGTAGACATGGATTAAAGCTTTCTTTCCTTAACTTTTCCAAAATACTGTTCCCAAAGGCATTATGCATCTGTAGCAAAATGTATAGAAGGTTTGAGGTACGAGAGCGGAGACACTGAAAAACTATCAAGCAAAGAATATAAAGATGGAACATCTGACATTTCTGTGCTTAAATGTATTTGACCAGGGGCTTCCCTGGTGGCGCAGTGGTTGAGAGTCCGCCTGCCCATGCAGGGGACACGGATTCGTGCCCCCGGTCTGGGAAGATCCCACATGCCGCGGAGCGGCTGGGCCCGTGAGCCATGGCCGCTGAGCCTGCGTGTCTGGAGCCTGTGCTCCACAACGGGAGAGGCCACAACAGTGAGAGGCCCGCGTACCGCAAAAAAAAAAAAAAAAAGTGTTTGACCACCATGTCACTGGGAAGGTCTCACTTGGTGTGTTACCGCTACTCTCTAGTATCCTGGGATGTTGTTACTCCTCATTTCTTTTCTTTCTCCCTTCATCTCACCCTTTGGCTCTCCCCGCCCCCAAATTCCCATTAATTACGTATGCAGGAGTGGTTAGTTATCACTTATTTCCCTTTCTACTCCCAGGACATACTCTTAGAATTTCACCTTCAACACCCAAAGCACCCTCTACACTTAAACAAAGGGAATTCTGTTTCCAAAAAGGACTCTGGCATCAGTTGTTAAAATAGTGTTTTCCACCCATTACCAGTTTGGGTCCTAGTTTGGGAAATGAAAGTGAATGAAATCTCCCAGAGAGTATGGGTGACTTGAGATAAGAAGAAATCAGCTATGCATGGAAAGAAAGAGATCAGGAAGCAGCTAGAGAAAGATGTACTTTTGAGAAAATGTTTGTTTGTTGTTAGTTTGTTTTAAGTGAGGGAGACTTGGCCAAGAGCTCACATGGGGGAAATGGGCCAGTGGAAGGGAATGGATGAAGATAAAGGCGATAAAGAGGGTAACATGGACCAGATCTCTGAGAAGGTGAGAAGGAGTGTATCCCAGATCACAGGTGAGTGAATTCATACGGGGCGGGAGGCATACATCTTCCCCTTAAGGAAAAGCTACACAGTCAGACTGAGCTGAGTTGGAATCTGGAGTCTACTATATGCATTCCAGCTATGAAGCTTCTCTAAAAGACTTAACTGCTCTGTTCCTCAATTTCCTCCTCAGCAGAAAAGAGATAATGCCCTCTTCATAGAGTTACTACAAGGCTTAAATAAGATAACACGTGTTAAGCAAGAACATTATAATAGAATTTGTTGATTATTTCTGTAATTTGATTATAGGTCTTCCAATTTCTTATCTGAGACTATCACTAATTTCATAAACAAGAGACCAAATCTACTACATTTGTTTTTTCATCTGCTTCAAAGGGATTTTGTGGTTTCATGGTCTCATTGTCATTTGGAATTTTGATTAAGTTTTGAGGGTTGACTTGTTGTCAGCGGGCCAGACCTGGTCTGCATGACTGTTTAACTTAGCCATTCTTTTTCTTTTTAATTTGAAATCCTTTAGATGGGACACGTACATTCTATTTCTAGATCCGTTCTCTCTTGTCCTGTCCTTGGCCCCTGCGTATATTTTCCTAATCAGCTTAGCCCCTGGACACACTTGAGTTTTCAACTCATGATCTAAATTGATTTCTACTAAAATAGCCGATGCCACTGAAAACACGTGTGTTACTGAATCTCCAGGTAACATTTTCTATCTTCGTTTCACTAGATCTCTTCTCAGCATCTAGCACTGTTGACAAACTTCTGAAACTCTTTTCTCTTCTGTTATTGAACACTCTCCTGGTGTCCCCTCACCTCGCTGCCCATCTACCTTTTGCTAGAATTCTACCCGCTTTGCCCACCATTTAAATGCTATAGTTTGTCAGTGTTTTATATGTTGGCCATTGCTCTTCTGGGTGATCTTATGTCCAGAGCTCAGAAGGTCCAAAATTGGGTAATAATCTCTCCCCTCAAACCACCTTCTCTTGTGTTTTATATCATGATGAGAGGAGCCACCAGAATTGAAAACACCCTCGCACCTAAGAGGGACACAGATCTAACAACTGGTGCAGCATTCATACTAAATCATCATGGACACTGCCCCTAGACCTCACCACTGCTTTCTAGTGACGTTAAGCCCTGGTCCTCCCAGTCACCAAAGTCAGTTTCTCTTTCCTCTCCTATAGCCCCTGAGGGAACACCCTTATCATCTCCCTCACAGAGGAAAAATGCTCTCCATTTTTCCTTATGAGTAAAATCTCAACCTTGATTGGCAGTAGGTCAATCTTTTTTTTTTTTTTTTTTTTTTTGCGGTACATGGGCCTCTCACTGTTGTGGCCTCTCCCGTTGTGGATCACGGGCTCCGGACGTGCAGGCTCAGCGGCCATGGCTCACGGGCCCAACCGTTCCGCGGCATGTGGGATCTTCCCGGACCGGGGCACGAACCCGTGTCCCCTGCATCGGCAGGTGGACTGTCAACCACTGTGCCACCAGGGAAGCCCAGTAAGTCAATCTTTTATACTGCCCTGTGCACCAAGCTAGCCTCATCGCTAGCTACTCCCAAGGTGCTAAAGCTCTACCATATTAAATTATTTGCATTTTCCAGAAGTCCTCCTCTCTCCCCTCTGTGCCTTTGCCCACGCTGCTCTCTCAGGCAGGAATGCTTTCTCCTCAGTTCCATGTACAAAGCCAACTTCTGCTCAGTCTTCAAAATTCAGTTCAGATATATCCGTCTCTGAAAGGCCTGTCCTAAATTTCTCTCCTCTTAGCCACATCCCCAGTTTAGGTTTGGAAGCTTCATCTTGCAAATATTTTTTTAAAGTTTGCATTCTTAGGGCACGTTTTAATATGTACTATGTATGAAGGGAATAGCTTGGTATGAAGTGTTGTTTGCAATCTGGTAAAATATTTTCTTGTGGAAGAGGCACCCCTGTAGGATGAGAAGGTCCAGAGGAGGAAAGTATAGTAAATCAACACAAAAATCTGTTCTTTGACAGAGGAAAAGGAAGCAACAGCTGGGTAAACAAACAGCTGGGCAAAGAGACAGAAAAATGACAGCAACCATGAACATGGCAGATAGTCCAAAATATTAAAAAAGCAAGTAAATAACAGGAGGAAATGAGTTAACATACTGGAAAATTGCTGAAACATTTGAACAGGAAGTAACTAATAAGAAAAGTGTTCAAATAAAAGTTACAGAGAAGAAAATTAGAACAAATATTCTGTGTAAAAGAAGTGAACTTTTAAAATGAAATATACTTAAAAGATAAATTAACTTGAAAACTTGTGACTCTTTTTGTAAATGTGGTTTATATGGTACAGACAACATTATAATCATATTAAAAACTTAAAAAGAATAAAATTACACCCTAGGCCTAATTTACTGGTGTGTTGAAAAAAGTAAACTAAAAACTCACAATTGTCTTACTTTACATTTATATGAATATTAAGCTGCCTGACCTTTCAAAAGGAAATATCTAATAACACAAGTAACACATAAATATATTCAGCTTCTAAAGAACAGAAGCATTCCAGATAAGGCTGGACCCTCTTTTACTGCCCTATACCCACTGCTCTCCCCAGAGGTAACCATTGTTTTGAGTTTATTGTGTATCCTTCCAACATTTTCCCATACATTTATATACATATGTGAAAATATATATCTTTATCCTGTATGATAATCCACTATACAAATTGCTGTAGTAATTCTGCATCTTCATCATTTTCATGTAACATTTTGTCCTGGAAATATTTCTGCTTCCTTACAAATAGAGTCATGTTATTAAAGAATTGCCTTGTATTCATAGAATGGACATACCACTGTTTTGCCATTCCCTGAGTGATGGACACTTAGGTTGTTTCTGATTTTCTGCATACTTCAGCAAACATTCATGAATATTACCTTGGTTCCATGTGCCAGACACCCTGTGCTCTAGATTTAGGGGTAGACAAAATAAAGTCCCCTTTATATACATTCAAGAGGATACAAACAATAAACAAAGATATATATATATCTTTGTTTACTATATATATATGTAGTAAAATGTCATGTAGTGATAGGTATAATGGACAAATGCAACAAATGTGAGAGAGATGGGGGTGGTCAGGAAAGATTGATTTGATGTGCTTTCATTTGAGCCAAGACTTAAAAGAGAAGTGAGGGAGGTTCTATAAATATCAGAAGCACCCTCAGAGAAACGGAAGTGCTGGATCAGTAGGTGTGCATGTTGAAGATGCCAAATCACCTTCCAAACTGTAACAATTCATGCTTCCATTTGAAGCATAAAGTACCCCTTTTTCATACTCTTTCTAATACTTGTTATTATCATGTTCCTTAACTTTTACCGATTGGATATGTAGAAAACTGTTATTTCACTGTAGTTTTAATTGTTACAGTTTTTAAAAATTGATATAAATGTATGATTTGAATGCTAGTGAGGTTGTGCATATGTTAATATGTATGTTGGCCCTTTGAATTTCCTCGTCTCAGACTCGACAGCTCATTGTGCATTTGTCTATTGTGTTATTTGTATATTATTGATTTTTATTGTTTGTATTCGGATATTAATCCTTTGGGGGGTTTTTTGCTTTTTTTAAACATCTTTATTGGAGTATAATTGCTTTACAATGGTGTGTTAGTTTCTGCTGTATAACAAAATGAATCAGCTATACATATACATATATCCGCATATCTCCTCCCTCTTGCGTCTCCCTCCCACCCTCCCTATCCCACCCCTCTAGGTGGTCACAAAGCACCCAGCTGATCTCCCTGTGCTATGCAGCTGCTTCCCACTAGCTATCTATTTTACACTTGGTAGTGTATATATGTCAGTGCCACTCTCTCACTTCGTCCCAGGTTACCCTTCCCCCTCCCCGTGTTCTCAAGTCCATTCTCCACGTCTGTGTCTTTATTCTTGTCCTGCCTCTACATTCTTCAGAACAACTTTTTATTTTTTCTTAGATTCCATAAATATGTGTTAGCATGCAGCTAATCCTTTGTTATGCATGTTGTAAACATTTTCTCTCAATCTGTTGCTTGTCTTATTAATTACATAACCTTTATCTTATAGAAATATTTAATTTTGAAGCAGTCATGTTTATCCATCTTTTCCTTTATGGATTTTGCTTTTAGTGCCTTATTTAACAAGGCCATTTGTATCCCAAGGTCTTAAAAGTATTTTCTTATATTTTCTTCTAATTTTAGAATATATTTTTATTCCATCTGGAACTTAATTTTCTGAACACTATGAGGGAGGCATTTATCTTAGTTTCTATTATTTGGCTTGCCAGGTGTCCCAGTACAATTTATGGAAGTCAGTTTTTATGAATTGGTTTGAAATGTCACTTTCATCATATAGGAAATCCCTAAATATGCCTAGTTCCATTTTTAGACTCTTTATAGATTGTCTGCTCTTTCATGGATTCTGTTATGTTTTTATTACTATAGTTTTATAATCAGTTTTGATATTTGGTAAGTTAAGTCCCTCCTGTATTCTTCTTTTATCTAAAATTGCCTTGAGTATGTATACTTGATTTACCTTTCATGTGAATTTTAGATTCATCATATAAAATTTTATTTTAAAATAATATTGGAATTTTGGTTGAGATTGCATTGAACCTATAAATTTATTTGGGGAGACATCTTTCAGTATTCATTATTGTCTCCATAAAAATGTTATATATTTATTTTTAGGTTTCTTTCAAGGTGTTTGGGGACATGTTGCTATTACAAATAAAACCTTTGATACTATGGGTTTTTTTAATATGTGCTTGCTCTTGTGTAGGGAAACTATGGATTTTTTAAAGACTATTTTTTCAGAGCGGTTTTAGGTTTGCGGCAAAATTGAGAGGAAAGTACAAAGATTTCCCATATGTCCCCAACCCCACACATGCCTAGCCTCCCCCATTATCAACATCTCCCACTAGAGGTACTTTTGTTACCATTGATGAACCTACATTAACACATTATAATCACCCAAAGTCCATAGTTTGCATTGCAGTTCAGTCTTGATATTGTACATTCTATGGGTTTGGACAAATGTATAGTGACATGTATCCATCATTACAGTATCATACAGAATATTTTCACTGCCCTAAAAATCCTCTATGCTCTACCTATTCATCCCTCTCTCCTCCTCCAACCCCTGGCAACCACTGATCTTTATGTTATACTGTATCTGTAGCTTTGCCTTTTCCAGAATGTCATATAGTTGCAATCATACAGTGTGTAGCCTTTTCAGATAGGCTTCTTTCACTTAATAATCTGCCTCTAAGGTTTCTCCCTGTCTTTTAATGGCTTCGTAGTTCATTTCATTTTAGTGTTGATCATATTCTGTTGGATTGAAATAATACAGTTTCTTTATTCATTCACTTAGTGAAGGACATCTTGGTTGCTCCCAAGTTTTGACAATTACGAATAAAGCTGCTATAAGTACATGTGTACAAGTTTTTATGTGGACATAAGTTTTCAACATCTTTGAGTTGAAGGAGCATGATTGCTGGATGGTGTGGTAAGAGTACGCTTAATTTTGTAAGAAACCACCAAACTGTCTTCCAAAGTGGCTGTACCATTTTGTATTCCCAACAGCAGTGAATGAGAATCCCTGTTACTTCACGTCCTCACAAGTATTTGGTGGTGTCAGTGTTCTGGATTTTGGCCGTCCTCATAGATGGGTAGTGGTATCTCATTGTTGCTTTCATTTGACTATCCCTGATAATGTATGATGTGGAACATCTTTTCATATGCTTATTTGCCATCTGGTGAGATGTCAGAGTCTTTGGCCCAATTTTTTAATTGAGTTGTTTGTTTTCTTACTGTTGAGTTTTAACAGTGCTTTGTATATTTTAGATAACAGCTCTTTATCAGCTGCGTATTTCGCATATATTTTCTCCCAGGCTGTGGCTTGTCTTCTCATTCTCCTGACATTGTCTTTCACAGAGCAGAAGTTCTTAATTTTAATGAAGTCCAGCGTATCAATTATTTCTTTCATGGATTGTGCCTTTGGTGTTTTATCTAAAAAGTTATCGCCATACTCAAGGTCATCTAGATTTTCTCTTGAATTGTCTTCTAGGAGTTTTATAGTTTTGCATTTTACATTTAAGTTTATGTTCCATTTTGAGTTAATTTTTGTGAAGAGTGTAAAGTCTGTGTCTAGATTCATTTTTTGGCGTGTGGATGTCCACTTGCTCCAGCACCATTTGTTAAAACGACTGTCTTTGTTCCACTGTATTGCCTTTGCTCCTTTGTCAAAGATCACTTTGCTCCTTTGTCAAAGACCCACTGTATTTATGTGGGTCTATTTCTGGGCTCCCCATTCTGTTACATTGATCTATTTATTCTTTTACCAGTTCCATACTGTCTTGATTTCTGTGCCTTTATAGTAAGTGTTGAAGTTGGGTAGTGTCAGTCCCCCAACTTCATTCTTCTCCTTCAATATTTTATTGGCTACTCTCAGTCTTTTGCCTCTCCATATAAATTTTAGAATCAGTTTGTTGATATCCACAAAAGAACTTGCTGGGATTTTGATTGGGGTTGCACGGAATCTATAAATCAAGTTGGGAAGAACTGACATCTTGAGAATATTGAGTCTTCTTATTTGTAAACATGTGATGTCTCTCCATTTATTTAGTTCCTCGATTTTTATTTAGTTCATTAGAGTCTTGTAGTTTTCCTCACACAGATCTTGTACATATTTTGTTAGATTTATGCCTAAGTATTTCATTTGGGGGGTTGCTAGTATAAATTGTATTGTGTTTTTTATTTCAAATTCCACTTGTTATTACTGATGTATACGAAAGCAATTGACTTTTGTATATTAACCCTGTATCCTGCAGCCTTATTAGTTCCAGGAGCATTTTCAATTCTTTCAGATTTTCTACATGTCATCTGAAAAGACAGTTTTATTTATTCCTTCTCAATCTGTATACCTTTCACTTCCTTTTCATATCTAAATTGTATTAACAATGACTTCCAGTATAATGTTGAAAGTAGTGGTGAGCTCCTTGACTTGGAGACATCCTTGGCTTGTTCCCAACGTTAGTGGGAGGGCTTCAAGTTTCTCACCATAAAGTATTATGTTAGGTGTAGGTTTTTTATAGATATTTTTTAATCAAGCTGAGGAAGTTCTCTCCTAGTTTAACTATGGATTTTTAGAAGTTGATCTAGACTTTATTGGTTTTAATAAATACTTTTTCAGTTGGTTCTCTTATATATTCTAGACAGGTAATTATATCATCTGTAAATATTGACTTCCCCTTGTAAACATACTTGAAATATGTTTTCCAGTGCAGTATGTATATTTTTATGTGGTTGATGATCTGGACTTTATGATAATAATTGTTTTAATATATTTATGTATATATATATATATTTTCTTGTGTGACATAACGTGGTCATTTTAGAAACTTTCTATTCATGTTTAAAAATAATAGACATTTAAAATTAAAGACTTAATTATGATTGTGGGTTTGTGAACACCTATCTATCTGAATTTTAAGCAGTTTTGCTAAAAATATATATATATATATATATTTTTTTTTTTTTTTTTTTTTTTTTGCCTTACGGGGGCCTCTCACTGTTGTGGCCTCTCCTGTTGCGGAGCACAGGCTCCGGACGCGCAGGCTCTGCGGCCATGGCTCACGGGCCCAGCCGCTCCGCGGCATGTGGGATCTTCCCGGACCGGGGCACGAATCCGTGTCCCCTGCATCGGCAGGCAGACTCTCAACCACTGCGCCACTAGGGAAGCCCGCTAAATATATTTTGAAACTATCTTGTTAGGTGCATAAAGTTTCTGGACTGTTACACTTTTGGGTGGTGTTGTTCATTGGATCAGTAGACATTAGTTTATATTTTTAATTTATTTTATTGAAGTATAGTTGATTGACAATGTTTTGTTAATTTTTGCTGTACAGCAAAGTGATTCAGTTATACACATATATATATTCTTTATTTTCTATTTTTATGATTTAAAAAATTTAATATCTGTTTTACCAAAATATTATGTGTATAATACATAGTTTTCAAGATCAAATAATATGACTGCTTTCAAATAGAAAGCAGGAATCTCCTGTCATACACTCCTGCAAGAAATGTTTCAAGGCGTTCAACTTCTCTAGCTGATGTTTCTCTTGTTACGTTTTAAAGCAGCATGCTTAATTGCAATTAAATTTTTTTTCCATTTATCTATAGATATTTTATGAAAAAATTAAGATTTTTCTCTCTTAAAGTGCTCCTCACAGCACCACTCCCCCATACACACTTACACTTTCTTATTCTCTCAGTACAGATATATCACAATCAAATCAATAGTCAGTGCTTACCTTAGTGTCTATCTAAGTACTGTTCACATCTGAGACAAAAAGTCTATTACAAGTATTTAATATCCACTTCAACTTTTAATTTTTCCCCAGAGTAAATAAAGGCTTTCCATGCAACAGTCACTAATTCATCTCCAGACTCCCATTAGAGCTGCAAATCTTCTTTCATTACTGCCTACATGCTGGTCTGTCAGAGTCACTATTTTGTTGTTGAGACATCCTTTTATTTATTTATTCATTTATTTTTTTGTTAGCATGCGGTATTTGTTTTTCTCTTTCTGACTTACTTCACTCTGTATGACAGACTCTAGGTTCATCCACCTCACTACAAATAACTCAATTTTGTTCCTTTTTTTCTTTTTTTGCCCTCTTTATTTTTGATTTTTTTTAACATCTTTACTGGAGGATAACTGCTTTATAATGGTGTGTTAGTTTCTGCTTTATAGCAAAGTGAATCAGCTATACGTATACACACATCCCTATATCCCCTCCCTCTTGCGTCTCTCTCCCACCCTCCCTCTCCCACCCCTCTAGGTGGTCGCAAAGCACCAATCTCCCTGTGCTGTGTGGCTGCTTCCCACTAGCTAGCTATTTTACACTTGGTAGTGTATATATGTTCATGCCACTCTCTCACTTCATCCCAGCTTACCCTTCCCACTCCCCACGTCCTCAAGTCCATTCTCTACATCTGCGTCTTTATTCCTGTCCTGCCCCTAGGTTCTTCAGAACCTTTTTTTTTTTTTTTTTTTAGATTCCTTATATATGTGTTAACATACAGTATATGTTTTTCTCTTTCTGACTTACTTCACTCTGTATGACAGACTCTAGGTCCATCCACCTAACTACAAATAACTCAGTTTCTTTTTATGGCTGAGTAATATTCCACTGTATACATGTGCCACGTCTTCTTTATCCATTCATCTGTCGATGGACACTTAGGTTGCTTCCATGTCCTGGCTATTGTAAATAGAGCTGCAGTGAACATTGTGGTACATGACTCTTTGAATTATGGTTTTCTCAGGGTATATGACCAGTAGTGGGATTGCTGGGTCATTTGGTAGTTCTATTTTTAGTTTTCTAAGGAACCTCCATACTGTTCTCCATAGTGGCTGTATCAATTTACATTCCCACCAACAGTGCAAGAGGGTTCTCTTTTCTCCACACCCTCTCCAGCATTTATTGTTTGTAGATTTTTTGATGATGGCCATTCTGACTGGTGTGAGGTGATACCTCATTGTAGTTTTGACTTGCATTTCTCTAATGATTAGTGATGTTGAGCATCCTTTCATGTGTTTGTTGGCTATCTGTATATCTTCTTTGGAGAAATGTCTATTTAGGTCTTCTGCCCATTTTGGGATTGGGTTGTTTGTTTTTTTGATATTGAGCTGCACGAGCTGCTTGTAAATTTTGGAGATTAATCCCTTGTCAGTTGCTTCATTTGCAAATATTTTCTCCCTTTCTGAGGGTTGTCTTTTCGTCTTGTTTATGGTTTCCTTTGCTGTGCAAAAGGTTTTAAGTTTCATTAGGTCCCATTTGTTTATTTTTGTTTTTATTTCCATTTCTCTAGGAGCTGGGTCAAAAAGGATCTTGCTGTGATTTATGTCAAAGGGTGTTCTTCCTCGGTTTTTCTCTAAGAGTTTGATAGTGTCTGGCCTTACATTTAGGTCTTTAATCCATTTTCAGTTCATTTTTGTGTATGGTGTTAGGGAGTGTTCTAACTTCATTCTTTTACATGTGGCTGTCCCAGTTTTCCCAGCACCACTTATTGAAGAGGCTGTCTTTTCTCCATTGTATGTTCTTGCCTCCTTTATCAAAGTAAGGCGACCATATGTGTGTGGGTTTATCTCTGAGCTTTCTATCCTGTTCCATTGATCTATATTTCTCTTTTTGTGCCAGTACCATACTGTCTTGATGACTGTAGCTTTGTAGTATAGTCTGAAGTCCAGGAGCCTGATTCCTCCAGCTCTGTTTTTCTTTCTCAAAATTGCTTTGGCTATTTGGAGTCTTTTGTGTTTCCATACAAATTGTGAAATTTTTTGTTCTAGTTCTGTGAAAAATATCATTGGTAGTTTGATAGGGATTGCATTGAATCTGTAGATTGCTTTGGGTAGTAGAGTCATTTTCACAATATTGATTCTTCCAATCCAAGAACATGGTATATCTCTCCATCTATTTGTATCATCATTAATTTTTTTCATCAGTGTCTTATAGTTTTCTGCATACAGGTCTTTTGTCTCCTTAGGTAGGTTTATTCCTAGGTATTTTATTCTTTTTGTTGCAGTGGTAAATGGGAGTGTTTCCTTAATTTCTCTTTCAGATTTTTCATCATTAGTGTGTAGGAATGCAAGAGATTTCTGTGCATTAATTTTGTATCCTGCAGCTTTACCAAATTCATTGATTAGCTCTAGTAGTTTTCTGGTAGCATCTTTAGGATTCTCTATGTATAAACATCCTTTTAGAAACTATCTTTTTCTCTCATAGAATCTGATTGATGGCTTTCTCAGCCTGCTGTGTAAACTGTCTTCCTGGAGATTTCCTTTACCAGAATCCATCTGTTGTTATATGTTCTAATTACTAACAGCTCTTTCTTATTACCTAAATTTTTTTTTCATTTTATAGCATCTAAGTCTTAGTTCATGGGTGCAAATATTAATTAATAATTAATATTTCTAAACAAACTAATTATAGACTTTTAAGAGTTTTCTTCTGCCTCTTTAATGATCTTGTTTTTTTCTGAGTTCTTTCATTCTTCCATTCTGTTCTCTGACTTTCGTGTTGGAGGCTTTCCTTCAATGTCTTCTAATCTTGACTATCTGTTCTTGTTTGGAGACTGGAAGCTCTGTGCAGGGACTGGACCTGTTGACAGGTGGGCTTCACTCTCAGTTGAACAGAAGGTGGCAAGGTGGCTTTCTCTTGGGTGACTCCCAAGTGTCATAATCTACAGGTCTCTCTCTGGGCCCTCCATTGGCCTGGCTGCCAACACTGTATGAATTGAAAAGAATCCCCAGTTTCCTGTTGGCTGGGCCAGGTATCATCTGGGCACACAGCCACTGTTCCTCCCTAGAGGCTGACACTACCTCTCCACCACACACAGTGATAATTGGCCAGTGCAGGATTTTAGGGTTCGACCCACCTGCATGTTCCTGCTGCCCTATAATCTGAACAATAACCTTGTTGATTGTTCCAAGACACCCACCTTCTCCAGTATCTCCTGCCTTAAGGAATAGGGCACAGCTACCTTTTAGAGTAATGCTTGGCAACTTAGTTTATATTCTGCCTTCCTTCTATAAGCTTTCTGTTTTCAGAAGTATTCCAGATGTGGGGATTGACTGAAGGTTTGCCTTCTTTTCTTTTTTTTAGGATAAAGGTAGATTTTTTAAAAAAAACATCTTTTCTCTTATTTCTAGAGATTTGCTGGGGGGAGAGCTGGGCCCTTACCTTCCCTGATTCTATTCAGTTTGCACCTTGACTGGCAACCTGAAGCTGAACATTTTAACCTTTTATTAATCACAATTCCCTTTTATTGTCTGTATTTTTGTCCATTTTCATGTCAATATACCAATATATTTAGACTATAATGTTGTCAGTATTAACATTCTGTTGTCATGTTGGCTGAAAATATTTTTTGGAGTCATTTCCTTTTTTTATTTCAGTTATGTTCTTTTTTGTCGTAATGAAATTTCACATCTTAACATAATCAATTTTGTCAATAGTTTCCTTTGTAGAAGATATTTTGTAAATGATAAGTTCACAATTGTTTTCGTTAGTTTTTCTTGTTTTCTTTATGTAGACTTTAAATATTTATCTTACGTATCTTGAAATTTAAAAAAAATTTCTTGTCAAGTATGAATCTGTCCCCCCTCAAATTTTCAAATTGTTAACTAGTTATCTTGATGTTGTTTATTAACTAATTTAAAAAATTTCATCATTGTTTCTATTATCACATATTAAATTCATTTGTAAAATGTACTTTGTGTTATATTTTTCTATTGTGTGCCCATATTCTTTATATATTAATCACTTCTATTTTTAATACTTTATTGACTGGTCAGTTTCATTTTTCTTCTTTTTCAATTATTATTTAATAGTTTTCCATTCATACAGTATACAACAATTCTGAGCTATTCTGAAGAACGAGGTAGATAAAAATAATAAAACATAATATATAAGCTGGTTTTTTAACCATGCCAATAAAATTAGGAGTACAGTAAATCCAAGATGTGTGTTCCTTTTCAAAGTTAAAACTCAAGGAAGGAAAACTACCTTCTTTAAGAATAATCAGTCAGCTTTAAGACAGGGAACATAAAATCAATTGCCTTGATTTTATTGGAGCTGTCTGTAATTCTCATTAGTATGTAGTCCACTACAAAAATAAGGAGAAGTTCCTTCAGCCAGAAGAGCCCTGTGGAATAGAAACCATTCTGCACAGCAGTAAGGAGGGAATGGAAGCAAGAAAGGGAATAAGCAGAAGTGTAGTAACTGTTCTAGGATGTTGATGGTGAAATGAGAGAACTAGAGGGTAGCTCTGGGAACACTCTAGGCATATGTTGAATTTTCTTTTATTAAGTTAGAGCCATGTTTAGAAGATAGAAGGGAATAATTCAGTAGAGATGGAGAGGTTGATTGTTTTAAAGAGGGGAGACCCACTAGGGAGTGTGAAACAGCCTGTTTCACAGAGGAGAAGACTCAGAGAGGAAGAAGGAGCAAGGACAAAATTAGAAGATGTAAAGAAAGAGATGCTGAGGGAAAGGTGCAGAGAGTTAGATAGCTTACATTGATGGTGTCGATCTTCTAAATAAGTATAGCCTCCGGACACGTGCATCAGAATCAGCAGGGAATGCTGGGTAAAAATTCAACTCCCTGTATCACTCTCATCAGAATCTAGGAATCGGTGATACAGGTTATTCTAACTAAAGTTTGAGAACCATAGTTCAGATGAAGTAGGAAGTTATCTGCAGGGTGTATCTACACGATTGGGAAAGTGTTAGCGAGCAGCAAATGTGGGTGGGCAGTGGAGAGAATAAAAGAATTATTAAGCAGAGCCTATTGAAGTTGGGAAGCAGGAGCCTGTGTTGGAGAGGCTCGCCCAGCTCCACAGTAGGGATCAGTGTCTTCCATGCCTTCTTTTAGGGTAAAGTTATTGCACCTAAAAACCCTGTTGTCGCTTCTCTGTCAGAGCCCAGGGAAAATTGCTAAGGCAGGCTGCTGAATCGAGGACATGAAGAAAACTTGAGGAATTTCCCTTCCTTTGGGCTTAAGAAGAACATCTTTCTTGGCAGGCAGAGTTCATAACACTGAATGCGACATAAAATCCTGTGGATTTGTGTATTCAGAGTTTCAGTTTCACATATTTCTGATGAGCCCTGCCAACCTGTCAGGCCAGACTTCCCTCCGCTGGTAGTGGCTCAATTCCATTCTCAAATGCTGCTTCTTCACCTGCACGTAACCCAAGACAGGTGACTTCCGTTTGTGAAAGAACAAGAAGTTACAAGGCACTCACGGTCTTTTTGTCTTTTTTCACTTGAGCTACATCAGCAGCCTCTTAACTGGTCTCCAGGCCACCAGCCTCTTCCTTCCCCAGATCACCAGAGTCACTTTTTTTGACACAGATTGACAACTAAACAAATGATGAAATATTTATAATCCAGATAGTAAGTGCTCTAAGTACTCACTTCTGTGAAGGTTCTCAGTCATCACAGAGTGCAGCCCAAACAAATTAGAGACACAAGGGTTTTTGCAACATACCTCATCTCCCATCACTGTCTCCACAATCCCTGTCTCGCTCGTTCCAGGGACACAGAATACTCATCATTGTTTCAGGACACTGCACCCTTGCCTATGACCAAAGTGTCCTTTATAGTTTAGTGGTTGTTCTTCCTGTTGTTCCCCTAAGGAGATGTATTTAAATGTCATTCCCTGTCTGTAGCTTTCTAGGAACCCACTCTGTCTCCCAAGGCAGAATTATTTTTTCATCTGTATTCCATAGTAATTTATACAAATATCAGCAGTTGTACTTAGAACATTATATTGTGCTCACTTATATTTTTGTTTCACAACTGGACTGGAATTTCCTGAGATCAAAAATTGGGTCATTAAAATCTTACTTCCCCAATGCCTGATGCATAGGATGTGTATCATTAATTTTAGCTGAATACATTTGAATCAGAGATCCTCTTTCTATGTAATCCAAACTGAAAGAACATAGGAAAGCATTGGAGCAAGCAATATGGGCAACGCTTAGTAGCATTTTATAATAGAGACAAGTCTTTCTTTTTCCATGTATTATTATAATATAGCATTCACTGATTAAGCTGCATACTTATAGAATTTCAATGGTAAGAAGTATCTTAGAAGTGATTCCTTTGATTTGCAGATGAGAAAACCAGTCCTGTGCTTACGTCTACCACACAAATAGCTTTTATCAAAAGCCTATGCAACAACCAACAATCTTTGTGAATTCATGAATATTAAATCATTTTTACATTCCAGGCAAGTAAATTCTAAAAGAGAACAAAAATGTACAATGCATTTTAGTTCAGAGGGCATCTCATTAAAGAATCTTAACTGGAGTTTAAGATGTTGCGGTGGGGAAAAGTCAGGCTACTTGATGAGAGAGAACTGGTAAGTTCAAGGTGGATTTTAAATACAAGAGAAGTGTTTTTCTTGTTTTTTGCTGAGATGATATGAGCTATCAGGGCCATCAGAAGAACAATAGAGTGGGTATTGATGAGTTTCTTTTCTCCAGGTTTAACTGAGCTTCTTCTTTTTGATAGGTTTCAGAACCTGCTATGGTCCAGAAAGACGTTTGTGGACCACATGAAAGTGTATAACCACAGTTACATCTACATGCCTGCCTTTTCTATGAAGACGGGAACAGAGCCATCCCTCCGGGTTTATTACACACTGTCAGATGTTGGTGCCAATCAAACAGTGCTCTTTGCCAACCCCAACTTTCTGCGTAGCATTGGGAAGTTCTGGAAAAGTAGGGGAATTCATGCCAAGCGCCTGTCCACAGGACTCTTTCTGGTGAGCGCGGCCCTGGGCCTCTGTGAAGAGGTGGCCATCTATGGCTTCTGGCCCTTCTCTGTGAATATGCATGAACAACCCATCAGCCACCACTACTATGATAATGTCCTGCCCTTTTCTGGCTTCCATGCCATGCCGGAGGAATTTCTCCAACTCTGGTATCTTCATAAAATTGGTGCACTGAGAATGCAGTTAGACCCATGTGAGGACACCTCACTCCCACCCACTTCCTAGGGACTGTGGAAAAAGAAAGGACTGAGCCAGGGTATTTTTGTTAGGTTTTCTACGTGACTCCAATAGGGAATGGTCAGGTCGTTTCATGGATTTGCGTGGGCCACTTGGTAAAAACGACAACAAAAACTCAAGGGGAACTCTACTTTTACTGTTGGCTGGAAGGAAAAAAAAGAAGTGAAATGTCCTATGAAATCTTTTATAGCACATGGTGGATATGCACCTAGTAACCTGCTGATGAAATGATGTTGGTAAAGCACATTTTCATGCTTCAAATAGAGATGACCCAGTTCACAAACAAGACAAAACTCTAATGGTTGAAGCTGAGGAATTAATCAAGGTATAGTAAACGAAATGCCAGGATCAAAGTGTTAGTGATTATCAACATGAACTGGCTTAATTAAAAAAAAGCTATCTTATTAAGACTAACATTAGAGCTATAGGTTTTTAAAAAATTATTATTTATTTTTGCCTTGTTTAAGGGCAGTGAGTAGGTGATGGGGTAGATTTTAAAAATCCCTTACTGAATAATATGGACCCAAAATGCTACAGCTGATTATTGTGATTTGTTGAACCAAGTCTATGTTAACTAGAGTTCCCTTCCCTTCCATTTAAAAAACGTTAAGTAAGAATGACCTCCTCCCCTTTTGTCAGGTCTACTTAGACAATGTGAAGCATTGTTGAATTTAGTCTGGGTTGATTCATTGTCAGGATGAAGAGCCACTTTCCCTCCTCAGAATTTAGGGCATAAACTCAATTTTAGGTGTGCATTATGTAACCTGTTTGCATTATTATTATTTTAGTGCCCAAAACTGCAAATGTGAGTGCATTATTTATTTGCAAATTGGCAGAATTGTCTTCATAATTTAATGTTTGGAGATGAAGTAAAGCACAATGACATAAAGCTTAGTCTCTGGAAGATAGATCGGAAGGCATATCCTTTTCTATCTGCCATGGTATGTTCCCTCCAAGATAAAGAATATGCATGCACACATAAAAGAATGCATATATTTGCGTACCCTCATACATAGTCTCTCACACACACACTGTTAAACAAAGCTCATTCCTGTGTGACTATGAAAGCCGAACCCACATGACCTGGGTGGCAAAAATCTGTAACTGGTGTTGGAGAGCTACAAATGCATTAGGTACTACCTACTACACCTTGATAGGAGAGAAGCCAGCTTACTGCATGCTGCTGTAATGCTCAAACCAGTATGAGATGCAAGCCTTACCCCCAAATCACTCCAAATGAGCAGAATTGGTTTAGTCAATGTGACTCTTCCCAGCATCTCATGAGTAAGTGCTGTGTTAAGCATGGTCATCAAGGCATGGTTCACACCAGTAAAGGGATGTGAATTAGTAGCTGTTTATTCCCTTAGTAACAGGTAGGACTGCTTAGAAGGCTTGTTACCTCAACTTCGACACAACTGCACACAAACTCTGTTGACAGATTACAAGCAGTCAGATGTGTTTACATATAAGAGAAAGGGAAAAGAAACCTCACATGGTCTTTGGGCTTTGGGATGCCTTAATCTAAAAGGAGACAGTAGAAATCACTAACTTTACTTTTAAGTGTCACCAAAATGTAGGTAAACTGTACCCAAAAGTTCTGCTTCATTTTTAAAGGTAGAGACTTGGTATACAATATAGACTGAAACAGTTAAACAGGTGGCAGTTTTTAGTGGGTTAATTTAAAAGATACCAAGGTAACAAAGCCCTTGGAAAAATTCTACATCATTGGAATAGCCAATTTCTAAAGATGATTGAATATTGAGATTATTATAGAGATCAGCAGTTAAAATACAGCTGGTTGACGTAACACAGAGTCTGTTGATACTTAGAAAGTTAAGAATTTGAGAGTATTGGTTCTCTGCAGATCTCATTTTCTCTTTTGATCCTATTTGGCAGCAAAAATGTAATGAGAATGTACTATGAGGGAGTTGCATTAAATATTCACTGTGTGTACAACCCTGAATATATTTCCTCTTTTGAGCTATTGTTATTACTTAATAACTACCTTAAAAAGAAATATATTTTTAGGTATATGTTTCATCAAAATATAAAAGGCCTAACAAAAAGCGTACATAAAAGTTAATAAAATATGTATCACTCAGATTAGTGCTTTAAGTATTAAAACTGTTCAGGTGTAACTAATGAGCTCCATAGAACGCACGTGTCACAGTTCCATTGGAGACGCCTTCTGGAAATTTTACATCTTATGATTCCTGGGCTATGTTTATGCAATAGGTTTGTACAGTGGTTAGTCTATACATTTTGGGTTTCTGAAAGGCAACACAGAAATGGCCCAAATCGATAAAGTGTCATTAGATCAGGGCTTCTTAATGGGGTGATTCCCCTCCCCCGTCTGCTGACACTTGGCAATGTCTGGAGACGTTTTTTTTTTTTAATTTTTATTTATTTATGGCTGTATTGGGTCTTCGTTTCTGTGCGAGGGCTTTCTCTAGTTGCAGCAAGTGGGGGCCACTCTTCATCGCGGTGTGCGGGCCTCTCACTATCGCGGCCTCTCTTGTTGCGGAGCACAGGCTCCAGATGCGCAGGCTCAGTAATTGTGGCTCACGGGCCTAGCTGCTCCGCGGCATGTGGGATCTTCCCAGACCAGGGCTCGAACCCGTGTCCCCTGCATTGGCAGGCAGATGCTCAACCACTGCGCCACCAGGGAAGCCCTGGAGACATTTTTGATTTCATGATTTGGAGGGTGCTGCCAGCGTCTAGTGGCTAGAGACCCGGGATCCTGCTAAACATCCTACGATGCACGGAGCAGCGCACCCTGCCCCCCCAGCAAAGAATTCCCCACTTGAAAATGCCAATAGTGCCAAGGCTGAGAAACCCTGGATTAGACCAAAGTGATATTTTGATTGTTCTGTATTGTCTTCAGTTAAGGATACACATACATGCTCACATCACTCAAAGCAGGACTACAATTTAATGAGAATATTTTCTTAGAGTAGGTTACAGTTTGGCATTATTTTATAGTGATAATCCTTAGGTATGGCGTACATATTCCCTTTTCTGTGGTTAGATAGATGTATCTAAACCTAGGAGTTTTGAGTGTCTGTGTGTGTGTACGTGTGTGTAGCATAAAGTTATATATACCCATCCTTATTGAAATATGTGTTTTCCTAAGTGAGGATCTTTCTAGAATTATCTTTCAGAGTACTCTGGCATACTCTATTACTCTTAAGAAGTTGAATTCTTTTTTATTTTTTTCATCTTTATTGGAGTATAATTGCTTTACAATGTTGTGTTAGTTTCTGCTGTATAACAAAATGAATCAGCTATACGTATACATATATCTCCATATCTCCTCGCTCTTGCGTCTCCCTCCCACCCTCTCTATCCCACCCCTCTAGGTCATCACAAAGCACCGAGCTGATCTCCCTGTGCTATGCAGCTGCTTCCCACTAGCTATCTATTTTACAGTTGGTAGTGTATATATGTCAGTGCTACTCTCTCACTTTGTCCCATCTTCCCCTCCCAACCCCCTCCATGTCCTCAGGTCTGTTCTCTATGTCTGTGTCTTTATTCCTGCCCTGCCGCTAGGTTCATCAGTACCATATTTTTAGATTCCATATATATGCATTAGCATACTGTATTTGTTTTTCTCTTTCTGACTTCACTCTGTATGACAGACTCTAGGTCCATCCACCTCACCACAAATAACTCAATTTCGTTCCTTTTCATGGCTGAGTAATATTCCATTGTATATATGTGCCACATCAAGAAGTTGAATTTAAACTCCCATTCTTTTATTTTGTTTATTTGAAATTGAGACCTTCAGCATTGGACCTCTTTCTTTGTCAAATTTGGTTGATTACATTTTAATATTACTGACCTTTAAGATGCAGCTCAGAAGAGATTCAAGTTATGGCAGACACATTTAATATGAAAGTATTTCATCATTTTTGATACATCTGCCAAGAGAAGGTGTCACCCTCTGACATCAGTGTAATTTTTAAATTGCTTTTTAGTGACAAAAATTAGGTTGCTCCATGGGGATAAAAGAGGGGTTGAAGAGACTGAAAATGAGGACCTGTTGTGAATTTTTGTTTTTATTAGCTCCAACTGGAGAATTGCACTGATGTTAAGGATCATGAGTAAGGATGACCTCTGTTTGATTTTAATTAGACTTTGGTCAAATAAAGATGGCTAAAGGATTAAGTCATTCCATAACAAAAGTAATTTTTTATGAAATTTTGAAAGTATGAAAGATTTTTTATGAAATTTTGAAAGTATGAAAGATTTTTATATGGAAGAGGACACTGGACACATGTGCTTTATATAGAGTATTTGACCAAGTTTATACAACATTGTGCATCTAAACTGTAAGTAACACAGGAAGTTAAGGAGTGCTTCCTGGATTTTGTTTCTATAGAATTCACTTTTAGCTATTTTAACAAGGGCAGATGATCCAAAATGATCCAATGATCCAAAGTGACAGATGTTCAAACAGTACTCTGTGTTTGGCTTTGTGATGATTTATGCCCTTTTCTGGGTTAAAAACCTTGTTTCGGTTAAATATAACTTGTACCTGAAGCAATGGGCAACATGGCTTAAATATCTACATGGAAAATAACTGGGAAAATCCTAGGACTCTGAATTTGCCAAAAGTATTCTGAGGTTAGTCAAAAGATTTACAGGAATGTTACAGATAATTTCAAATAGAAATGATATCAGTAACATTTCTTCTTGGCAACTATGGTAGGTTGTAATTTTATTCTATACCACCTCCTATTTCTCTGTTTTGAAAATCAGCCACCTAGAGTTTTCATTTCTATGTTTAAAAATACCGACTTTGTGAAATTTTTAACTGATAAATCCTTGTTAGGAGGGACCTAAGAGGAAAAAATATCACAGTCCACTGAAAGCTTCAGGAAATTCTTACTGTGTTGTATAAAAACTTTCCCACCAGAACCAGGTAATAACTGCTCTCTGTCTGTAGAGTTTCAAAGATCAAGAGCTGTAAGGACGTTTGTGGGAACTTGAGGATGAGCATGTAGAGGAATAAGTGTTGAGAACAATACTGTGCTTTTTTTTTTTTTTTTTTTTTTTTTGCGGTACGCGGGCCTCTCACTGTTGTGGCCTCTCCCGTTGCGGAGCACAGGCTCCGGACGCGCAGGCTCAGCGGCCATGGCTCACGGGCCCAGCCGAACCGCGGCATGTGGGATCTTCCCGGACCGGGGCACGAACCCGTGTCCCCTGCATCGGCAGGCGGACTCTCAACCACTGCGCCACCAGGGAAGCCCCAATACTGTGCTTTTTATTTCTTCATCTTCCCAGTGTAGAGGTCTCCTCTGCGATGATCTGATTTTAGTGGGCACACAGCAGGGATGGAAGTGTGCAGACAACTCCGACGCACCTGCAACATAGGTCAAGCCTCTTACAAAGTGAGCAGTAACAACAACTAAACACAAGGAGCAATTTTGACAGCTTCAGTGAATTGAGTGCTGGGACAAGGAAGAGGCAAGTCGGAAGGAAGAACAACGCCACAGTCCCCACGCTTTCCGGATACAAAGGGTCAGAGAAGTCTCTGCCCTTGGCCTTGGCTTTCCAGCACTCTCTATCTCTGTCCACTACCAAGGAAGCTGGCCTGGCTCCGGGGTCGAACTAGTAGCCTTGAGACTAGAGAGTTGGTGTGGAAATTTGCTGAGATGCTTAAACCTGTGCTTTCTAAATTTGGGTGTCTTGTGACAGAATTCTGGTCATCCCTGACCTGATTATGGCTTTGCCAGTGTTTATTAAAAATAGAGCTTTTTTTCTCTACTCTGATGCATTTTCTGAGTTCTTGAAGCTGGGAAGATAGCACATATCCTACTAGTTCTCTAGTAGCCTAGAGAAAGTTCTGTAGCCTCTTTGAAAACCCTGGAGACTCCTCCAAAGGCATCCTGAAGCCTAGACGGTCTGTTTATAAAATCCTAAATGTGAAGCCACAGTGTTTAGGTTGAGCATCATAAAATTCCTATTCTGTAAGTGAAAGGAGATTTGTGTGAATCTGCAATTGCTATACCTTTTTCCTTCCTAGCATAAGAAAATGGATACTACTGCCTTTACCCCCAGCCTAGGCTTCTCTGAAGTTTTTACCTACATCCTAGGGGTGAGAGATTGAAATGAATACATGAATGGAAAGTTCATTCAAACATAACACAAAAATTCTGCTTGTCATTGCAATAAAGAAAAAATATATGCTTCTGTCTCCTTCTTCTGATTTTCTGGTGCCAGCATTTCTGATTTCTTCCATCTCTAACAAATAAGGAGTAAATAACTTACTATAAATTGACTTACAATACCTGTGAGCATTTGTATGATAGCCAAAACCCATAACTATAACTTTTTAAAGCACAAAAGAGGAATTATATTTTGGTTATGGTCACTAATTTACCTACCTCCTGTGTTTGTATTGATCTCTACATTGTGCTAAAATTCTTTCTGATTTGTTTTCCTATTGAAGCTGTGGGATAGAATCAATGATACGAAGCTATCTGGGAGTTTTATAGAATAGTGTCTAAATATATTGATCGTGTCTCTTTCTGCTTCTGTGTAATTAGATTTTCTCCAGTTATTTGTCATTTTAAAAGCTTACGTTTCACATGATACCAATAAACATCTAAGAGATGTGATTTTTATCCAGGGCAGAGAAAGTCAGGAGATAGATATGTCTGTTTTTCTCTACATAGTAAGAGAAATGGAAAATTATAATCTTAAAAAAGTGGTTTAACCAGAAGGAAAAAGATACAGATAAAAATCAGGGCTTTAATGGAGAGGGGCCACTGGGAAGGATCTTAGTGTGCAGCAAAGAGAGAGCACAGAGGCTGCTGTCCTTGTGTCAGCCTCAAGAACCTTTTCAAAACATTTTAAAAGAAATACATTGTCATGCGGTTGTTACGGCTAATGACGGAGAGACACTAGAGAAAGCAACGTGAGACTGTGAGACGCTTAGGGAAGAAAGCAGAAGTGGCGCTTATTTACCTACTTGGACCCTCACGGTCTAAATGCTACCCCCCTTTCTGCCTTCTCCAAGTTGGGCTTTCCTTGGTGTTTGAGCCTGAATATGCAAACACTCCCATTCTCACACCCCTCTTCCATCTCCACTAAGATTATTTAGATCTTTGGTCATGATGCAGCAGCGATAGTAGGAAGTGTTACCTTGAACTTGACCCTTTGAAACACGATCACCCTATGCTATGCACAGAGTTAGCTTTAGTCCACTGCTTCCAAAATTATACCTCAGTAAAAGGCTTTTATATTCATGATTACTTAGGCAGACATAGATGTATTTTCTCCCCTGTGTTCTAGTGTAAACACACACACACCCCTTGCATTAGTTATGCCCATTGAAAAGAAAAAGATGGCTGACCTGGTGGGGGGTGGCAGAGGGTGCCTTAACTTTTTCTGGCTTGGCTCCCACTTCCTTGTGTATTTCCTTCATGTACCCCATCACTCTAGAGGTGTAACCATGTTTGTTCCAAGTTGTATCTTTATCATCAGCAAGAACTCTTGTAAGTGTAGTGAATGTGACTATTTTATATAAATGCACAATAGTATATAGGCCTTGGAGACGTCTGATAACAGTATGTAAATACCCTTTGTTGAAGTAGTAGAACCTTCTCATAGGGAACGCCTTAGGTGATAGCCACAGGGGGACACATAGACTAAAAATATTTGTTTTTCCAGCAAATTCTAGCATTCGTGGAATCAAGGAAACAATTTTTTTCTGTTTCTCATTCATTCTTTAGCACCAATCCTTTGGACTTTCTTGTTGGTAGGTTACTAGAGACAACTCTTTCATAATATATAGAATTCACAATTTGTGACGGTTGATGGCCACTGGGGTACGTCAAAGACAGAAACACTAGAAGGAAGGGGGCGAGAACAGACAAGGAGAGCTCCACTGAAAACTTGCCTAAATTTTTAAAAGTCTGGAACATGATTAGAACTCCAGTTAACCATACAGCATAGTTAGTCTGACAAGCTTTGAAAAAGAAAGTTTCTCCTTAACTCAATGATTGCACATTATATAGTATTCCACATGTATACAGGCTGTCTTTCAAGAGCAAACTTGCAGAGACTGGGGCTAAGAAAATATAGAAAAATTCAAATATTCTTCCTCATACAGTAGTCTAAAAGTCCATAGATGCAGTAATTCTAGAAAAGATGTTAGATTAGACCATAAAATTGAAATCACTTTTGAAGTGTACCTGGAGTTACTTCTTCCTAATAAAACCAAACTCCACTGGCAGTAGGTGTGGGGAAAATCTGTGCTCTTCATTTCTTCTTTTTTTAGTTTCATAGAATATGTAGCAGGTAAGAAAGAACTTTAATTGGTACTTTTTATAATATGACTTGAGAAAAACAGTATCTCTGTTGGTTCTGCTGAGTTGTTCTTTCCACAGAATTTAAATGCAATGTCATAGGAGGAGGTTTGCTGTAAAAACATGTCTTTTTCTTTGCTGTGTTCATTGTAATTATGGCTGGTACTGGGAAGGTTCAGTAAGTCTCAATTTCTCTACCTCCCTTACTTGGAGAAATTTTGGAAATGTACCCTGTGAATAAAATGATTTTTTTTATAGCTTGTGAAGTCTTTTTATTTCCCAGAAGCGTGTGGGTAATTCTATTTCCTTTTCTTTTCTTCCTTTATTTTGTATTCATATCAGCTACACTGATTTTTTTTCTTCTGGGTGAACACTCATACTACTTATAAAATTATTTTAGAAATACGGAAGTATAAATGCTATGAATAGGATATAAGGACATTATTCGTACTTCTTATGCAGGTGAAAGGCACTATCTACCGGGCAAAGTAAAGCAGAAAGAAAACTGAGCGTTTATTTAACACGGTATATGTACATGAGCCTACTTTTTCCAGGGATAACATTTTTCCTTCACGCAATGAGTCAATATCGGTATGTGTGCCCTAGAGATACTTTAACAAATTTCTAACAGGATTCAAAATATTTAGGTTCAGTGACTTTGACAAGCCCAAGTGTGCCTTCTTGTCTGAATTATTTAGATAATTGCTTCAAACTCCCATTTACCTTGAACTCTCGTGGCCCCATTCTGCCACTTTCTCAAGAGGGAGAGATATCAGGAAAAGTCACCTTTGTCCATCCTTTACCACACATTTCTCCTCAGAAATTGGTCATGGTGCTTTGTGCAGATCTCCTTATTAATTCTCTGAACTTCATTCTCACATAACAGCTTTTTTGGACTAAAGCTATTTTAGGAAAGGACATTCTATTACCTAATGTTAAATCTTCATGAGGTTTAGCTGAATCATTTGGGGGAAAAGGGCACAGCTCCAGCATAAATGTGGGTTGCTCTAATCTATTCTCAGATCACATGAGGAAAACAGATCTCACTTGTTTTCACCAACTATCATTAAGTAAAAAAATCCAGATATTACTGAGTCCTGCTGTTCTACTTTATTTTGGTTTAAGCGTTCAAAACAGATATTAAGAATCCAAAGGCATTAATTACTCAAGAATTCCTAAACCTAAAAGAAGTGTAATTACAAGTCACAGTCTATATTTTTGTTTGAAAACTTATTATTTGAATATACAGTTAGATTCTTGATGGTATGAAAGACTAAAGATGTAGGATGATTGAATTGAATCTTGTGAAGTTTATTGTGAGTGATAAACTCAAGAACATAACAGTGTAAGTTTACTTGGCAGTCTCTCATACAAAATATATTTCAGAGTAACCCCAGTCTTTTTTTTTTTTACATCTTTATTGGAGTATAATTGTTTAAAATTGTGTGTTAGTTTCTGCTTTATAGCGAAGTGAATCAGTATACGTATACACACATCCCCATATCCCCTCCCTTTTGAGTCTCCCTCCCACCCTCCCTATCCCACCCCTCTAGGTGGTCACAAAGCACCGAGCTGATCTCCCTGTGCTATGCGGCTGCTTCCCACTAGCTATCTATTTTACACTTGGTAGTGTATATATGTCAGTGCCACTCTCTCACTTCATCCCAGCTTAACCCTTCCCCCTCCCTGTGTCCTCAAGTCCATGCTCTATGTCTGCGTCTTTATTCCTGTCCTGCCCCTAGGTTCTTCAGGATCATTTTTTTTTTTTTTTTTTTAGATTCCATATACATGTGTTAGCATACAGTATTTGTTTTTCTCTTTCTGACTTACTTCACTCTGTATGACAGACTCTAGGTCCATCCATCTCACTACAAATAGCTCAATTTCGTTTCTTTTTATGGCTAATATCCATTGTATATATGTGCCACATCTTCTTTATCCATTCATCTGTTGGTGGACACTTAGATTGCTTCCATGTCCTGGCTATTGTAAATAGAGCTGCAGTGAACATTGTGGTACATGACTCTTTTTGAATTATGGTTTTCTCAGGGTATATGCTCAGTAGTGGGATTGCTGGGTCGTATGGTAGTTCTATTTATATTTTTATATATATATATATATATATATATATATATATATATATGTTTTTTGGTACATGGGCCTCTCACTGTGTGGCCTCTCCCATTGCGGAGCACAGGCTCCAGATGCGCAGGCTCAACGGCCAGGGCTCACGGGCCTAGCCGCTCCGCAGCATGTGGGATCTTCCCGGATCGGGGCACGAACCTGTGTCCCCTGCATTGGCAGGCGGACTCTCAACCACTGAGCCACCAGGGAAGCCCGGTAGTTCTATTTTTAGTTTTTTGAGGAACCTCCATGCTGTTCTCCATAGTGGCTGTATCAATTTACATTCCCACCAACACTGCAAGAGGGTTCCCTTTTCTCCACACCCTCTCCAGCATTTATTATTTGTAGATTTTTTGATGATGGCCGTTCTGACTGGTGTGAGATGATACCTGATTGTAGTTTTGGTTTGCATTTCTCTAATGATTAGTGATGTTGAGCATCCTTTCATGTGTTTGTTGGCAATCTGTATATCTTTATATTGGTGCATGCTATTACTGCTTGGGCACTCAGCAGTGGTGGAAGCCAGGTTATTGATTCCATGCATAACGTCCATACCTGCTAGCAAAACAACTCTGTGTAGAAGCCTATAGAGAAAGTAGTGGGGTAACTGAGAAAAGAGATTAACTGGTATCTATTCAACATACTGTTTTGCCTCGATCTCTTATAAAGGTTAAGACTGAGATAGGACAGTTAATGCCTTGAAAGGTCAAGAGTGGTTATCAGTGCTTTCCATCATGGAGATGCAGCAATTTGTTCTCACTGAAATAGACACTTATTCTGGATTTGTCTTTCCTGTCCTCAATGCTTCTGCCATCACCACCATGACTTATGTACACCACCATCTACAGAAGGACTTATGTACCATATTGGCATATACAACACACAACATCCTTTTGACCACGGACACATTTTACAGCAAAAGAAGTATAGAAATGAGCTTTTGCCCATGGACTTAACAAGTATTGCTCTTTACCATATCATGGGGAACACTCATTCTCAATGGGAGTGACACTGCCTCCACAAAAGGCAAAAGATTGTTTTAAGGGGCCAAAAAATCGTAGATATTATAATGATTAGGGGCAAAAATTTTTTTAATTTCCTTGGAATAAGGGTCGGGGGGATAATGAAAAAAGTTTGAGAAACACTGACCTAAAAGCAGTTGCCTTACAGAAAGCTGGCAGGGCCTAATAGAGATTCACTTTAAGGACCATCTGAGAGACAGTATCTTAGGAAGTTGTGGTACCATCTTACAAGACGTGGTGTATGTTTTGGACAGTAACCAGTTTCTTTTATATTTAGATATTTGGATTGTATTTAGAATATTTGGATCTGGGGAACCAAGGAATGGAAGTAGAAGTGGCCGCCGCAGTTGTGATATGTAGTGCTTGTATTACTGTTTAATTCAAAATATTTTCTAATTCCCTTGTGATTCTTCTTTAACCCATGGGTTTTTAGAAGTGTATATTTTAACTTCCAAATATGTGTAGTGTTTACTAGTATCTTTTTGGTATCTCTTTCTGACTTAATTCTGTCATGATCAGAAAATATACTACGTATGATTTAAAGTTTTTGAAATTTATTGAGCCTTGTCTTATGGCCCAGCTTCCATGAGCACAGTTGTTGGCAGGAGCGTGCTAAAAATGTTTACTAGGTCAAGTGTATCCTTACTGACAGTTTTTTCGGTTTGCTCCTTCAATTACAGAAAAAAGAAACGTTAAATTCTCCAAGTGTATGCCCATTCTCTTGTAAACTACATACCCTGAGGAGTCTGACTCCAGGTCAAATGACTGTCTGATCCTTCATGCCCTGACCACAGGTCATTCCAAGGCTTTGCCCGGCAGGCCTCGTGGGGACAAAGCTGTCCCGGCCACACCAGGTTTGTACAGAGCTGATGCATTGATTTTCTGGAGTGAATTGCAGTCAGGGGCTCAGGACCTCCTGGGACAACCATTCTCAGGTGCATGTCTGCATTCCTAGCCCAATACATATCCTCCTAATCAGGGGTCTGGGTTAAGGCACTTTTCTCCACTTTAACTCAGTGCCTTTCTGCTCCTAGCCCTTCTCTCTCTCCCTCCTCCGGGCCCATAGGGACATAAAGAGGCAGAAGCCTTTTGCTTAGGGCTCCTTGGTAGTGAGATGACTCCCCCATCTGCACTGCATCCATCCGACTCTCGTCCAGTGCCGTCCCATGAGGAAAAGTGAAACCCTTAGGAACTGGTACTTGTTTTTGCCTCTTGTTTGCGATGACACAATAAGTGAATAAAGGCTTGCTTGCTACTTACAAGTTGGTTCATTGTCCTAATTGATCACCTCGGCAGCTGACTGCTTGAGAAAGTTTTTAAGACTGTTATGTTTTCTTCATGAATTGACCCTTTATTACAGGCTTCCCCTGCTCTCCAAAAGCAGAGCATTCTTACGAAACCTTTTGTAATCAGAAATGGCATGAAGTGAAGACGCAATTCCCTTAGGACACATCTTGAAAACAGATGCACAAAATAAATTGAGATAAAGCTCAGATGCTCACAGACATAGTTCAAAGCTATGGCAGCTTGATGCTGAGATGTTGAGTGTAGTTCCTGGAGAAGGATCTTGGAGGTGCCACTGTCAGTGCCTGGGGTGTGGGCAGCCTCTATAACAGTTCACTGCAAAACAAAAGGAAGCAGCTGCACGGCACAGGGAGATCAGCTGGGTACTTTGCGACCACCTAGACGGGTGGGATAAGGAGGGTGAGAGGGAGACACAAGAGGCAGGGGATATGGGGATATACGTATGCATGTAGCTAACTCGCTTTGTTATACAGCAGAAACTAACACAACACTGTAAAGCAATTATACTCCAATAAAGATGTTTAAAAAAAAAAGACAAAAACTGAATGTTATTTTTAGTTTTTGCCTTTTTTTTTTGTAAAAGCAAAAATTCTCTTCAGAATTCCCTCCATTAGCGAAAACAGGTACTAATATATGTCTTTCATAGAAGCAAAATGGTGTAAAGCAAATTTTTGAAAAGTGGAGGATACCTGTATTAACATTTATAACAATATAAATATTATGCTCTAAATAAATATCAAGATAAATATATCAATAAAATGTTGTCCTTTACTTCTGGTCATAAACCTTGTTTTGAAGTCTACTCTGTCTGACATTAATATAGACTCACAAGATTCCTTATGATTGCTATTTTCATGGTATATCTTTATCCATTTTTTTACTTTCCTTATTGTTATATTTATTTTTAAAATGCATCACTTGTAAACAACTTATAGTTGGGTCTTGTTTAGCTTTGTATCTATTTTGACAATTCTATCCTTTAATTGGAATGTTTAACCCCTTTATACTTAACGTAATTGTTGATATGGGTGGGTTTAAGTCTGCCATCTTGCTATTTGTTTTCTGTTGGCTTGCTCTGTTCCTTTTTTCCTTCCATGTTGCTTTCTTGTTTTCTTTTAGATTAATCATGTGTTTTCTTAGTGTCTTATTTATCTCCCTTATCGGATTTCAATCTATGCTTTTATTTTAGTTGTTGCTCTAGGAATTATAATATGTACCTTTAATCACAGCATAACTTGAATTAATATACCACCTTATATATAATATGAGAAGTTTGCAATAGTATAAGTCACTTTACTCTGTCTCTCCTGTCTTTTTTTTCCTATTGTTGTGTGTTGTGAAGTAAATGTTTACATTCACCCAAAATTCATACATTGAAACTCTACCTACGATGTGATGGTATTAGGACGTGGGGCTTTTGATAGTAATTAGGATTCAATGAGGTCATGAGGGTAGAGCCCTCATGAATGGGATTAGTGCACTTATAAGAGCCACCAGAGAGTTTGCTTCCTCTCTCTGCTATCATATGAAGACACAACAAGAAATCAGAAATCTGAAACCTGGAAGAGAGGCCTCACCAGAACTTGACCATGGTGGCACACTGATCTCAGACTTCCAGCCTACAGAAATGTGAGATTTTTTGTGTGTAATTTTTTTGTTGTTTATAAGCCACCCAGTGGTGGCTTAAAAAAGCCACCCAGTCTATGGTACTTTGTTATAGCAGCTCAAACTGACATGAAGACAACATGTGTATTATTACCATGTATTTTATAAACCCTGTAATACAGTATGGTTGTTTTGCTTAGTCTTTCAAAGAAATTGGGATATTAAAATATACTTTGCTTGTTTACCCCCATGTACTAATTTCATGCTTTATCATCCTTTCTGTAGAACTGGTATCATTTCTCAACAGCTTGATGAAATTCCTTTAGCTTTTCTGGTAGTGCTGGCAGTAAAATCTCTCACAGCTTTTGTTTATCTGAAAATGTCTATAGTTCATTTTCATTTTTGAAAGGTGTTTTACTGGGTATAGAAATATAGCTTGACAGTTTTTACTTTAACATTTAAACTATGTCATTCCATTGTCTTCTGGTTTGCCTTGTACTTGATGAGGATTTTGCTAAAATTATTGTCATATATGTGATTTCAGCTTCTTTTTCACCCTCTAGTTCTTTTAGAATTTTTTTATCTTTGAGTTTCAGCACCTTGACAGAGGTTTTACCTTTGGATTTAGCAGCAGCAGTCTCCAGTTCTAGGCATCACCAGAATGTGCAAAACTATGTAAGTTCTTGTGTTTTTCAGGCCCAGCTTAACTAACCTTTTCACATCAAAATGGTTCTTATGGTGGTTTAGTAAGCAGGGAGATGTCAGGCCAAGTAAATTACTGTTGCACCTGAGGATTTTTCCAGTCCCCTGTTGCACCTGAGGATTTTTCCAGTCCCCTCTGCTCCGCTTGCTAATAGCTTGACAAGTTTATTATTATTGTTGTTATCATTATTATTATTTAATAGACAAGCTACCCAAGATCTGTGTGGGACATGAACATTACACTTTAGTTAAAACAAAATTAGGTTGCTAATAAATTAGGTTGCTAATAAAAATTTTTTATTTTGGGGTATTTTATGTACCACACAATTATTTTATTATTTTATTATTTTATTTATTTATTTTTTTTATTATTTTTATTATTATTTTATTTATTATTTTATTATTTATTATTTTATTATTTTATTTTGGGGTATTTTATGTACCACACAATTAACCCGTTGTAAATGTACAGTTTGATGATTTTTAGCAAAATTTATAGTTGTGAAACCATTATCAGAGTCCAATTTTATAACCCTTCTATCATCCTCCAAAGTTTCCTAATTCCAGTAGTCAACCCTGGCTCTCAGCCCTAACCCCAGACAACTGTGGATCTGCTTCCAGCCTCTACAGTTTTGCCTTTTCTGGAAACTTTATATAAATGGGATAATATAGTATTCAGTCATTTATGTCTGGCTTCTTTCATTTATTAGAATGTTTTTGAGATTCATCCCTGTCATTGCATGTATCAATAGTTTGTTCCTTTTTATTGCTGAATAGCATTCCATTGCATTCATTTAACACATTTTGCTTATTAATTCAACAGTTGATGTACATTTGGGCCAGTTTAGGCCCTTGGCTATTTTGAATAATGCTGCTATAAACACTTGTGTGTATATTGCTGATCCACATGGTAAGATTTTCCTTTTAAGAAACTACTAAAACTGTTTTTCAAAGTAGTTATACACATTTTACACACCCAACATAAATGTATGATTGTTTCTTCACATACTCAATAAGAGTTGGTATTGTTAGTCTTTTTAAAAATATCCCTCTTCTCAATGGGTATAGAGTGAAAAAGTTCTAGAGAACTTCTGTACAACATTGTGCCTATAGTTCATAATATTATACTGCATACTTAAACCTCTGTGAAGAGGGTATATATCATTTTATATGGTTCTTACCATAGTAAAAAATTATAATGATAAAAAATAAAATAAATAAAAATATCCTTCTTAGTGTGTAATGGTATCTCTATGGAGTTTTAATTTTCTTTTCCCTAATGACTAATTGAGTATGTTTTCAGTGCTTATTAGTCACTTATATATCTTCTTTGGTGAACTGTCTATTAAAATCCTTTGCACTGCACATTTGGAGGGGGGAGTGTTTCCTCTTATTATTGAGTTCTTAGATTTAAAAAATATTTTGTATGCACATCCTTTCTCAGGTATAATATTTGCAAATATTTTTCCTTGTTTGAATTATTTCTTCATTTTATTAATGTCTCTTGAAAATAAAAAATGTTCATTTTTACGAAGTTGATTTTATGTTTTTCCTTAAAGATAGTGCTTTTGATGTCAGCTGCAAGTGAAGACACATGTATTTCTTTTTTTCAATAAGTATGTCTTTAATTTTATTCTTGCCTTACTGAACTGGCTAGAACCACAAGCACAATGTTGAATAGAAATGCTGAGAATATACATCTTTGCCTTATTCCTGATCTTAAATAAAAACATTTCATCTTTCAGCATTAATACAATACTAGCTCTAGTTTTTTTTTGTATATGCTACTTATCAGAATGAAAAATTTGAATTCTATTCCTAGTTTTTTGAGAGTTGTTACCATGGATGACTATTGCTACTTACAAATGCATTACTGTGTACCTATTGAGATGAACAACTTTATTTTCTTTATTTTATTAATGTGGTGTATTAAATGAATCAAGTTTTAAGATATTAAACCAACCTTGCATAACTGTGATAAACTCCACTTTCTCATGTCGTTTAAAGTTTTTATGTGTTTCAGGATTTGGTTTGCTAATATTTTAGTAAGAATTTTGTTTCCATGTTCATGAAGAATGCGTTCATTTGGATGTTTGCTTCCTTGTGATATCTTTGTCTGGCTTTGATATTAGGGTAAAACTGACTTCATAAAATAAGTTAGGATGTGTTTCTACCTCTGCTTTCTGAAAGCAGAGTGGTACAGCAACTATGGAAAACAGTACAGAGGTTCTTTAAAAAACGAAAAATAGAGCTACCATATGATCCAGCAATCCCACTCCTGGGCATATATCTGGAGAAAACCATAATTCGAAAAGATACATGCACCCCAGTGTTCATTGCAGCACTATTTACAATACCCAGGACATGGAAGCAACCTATGTGTCCATTGACAGATGAATGGATATAGAAGATGTGGTACATATATACAGTGGAAAGTTACTCAGCTATAAAACAAACCAAAACGAAATAATGCCATTTTCAGTGACATGGATGGACCTAGAGACTGTCATACTGAGTGATGTATAAATCAGACAGAGAATGACAAATATATGATATCACTTATATGTGGAATCTAAAAAAATGATACAAATGAACTTATTTACCAAAGAGATATAGAGTCACAAATGTAGAAAACAAACTTATGGTTACCAAGGAGGAAAGGGGTGGGGAGGGATAAATTGGGAGACTGGGATTGACATATACACACTGCTATATATAAAATAGATAACTAATAAGAACTTAATAACTAAGAAGGAACACTACTCAATACTCTATAATGACCTATATGGAAAAAGAATCTAAAAAAGAGTGGATATATGTATAACTGATTCACTTTGCTGTACAGCAGAAACTAACACAACATGTAAGTCAACTATACTCCAATAAAAATTAGTTTAAAATAAATAAATAGATAAATAAATACAAATAAAATAATTTGAAAGGAAAAACAAAACTCTTCTTTTAAAAAATGACAGGAAACCCAAAATTACCAAATTCACCTACCAATATTTGACAAGTTTAAAAATTAATGCAGAAATCTAGCAAGGTTACCAGATATAAGATCAACATATGAAAGTCAATTTTATTTTTTATCACTACTACTTTCTAACAGCTAGAAAATACAATTTGAAAAATAAAATTACTTTATTTCATAGCAACAAAAATAATGAAATGTCAATCCATGACAAATACAACAAAAATTTCTGAGGTCTTTTACAAAGTAATTATAAAATTTATTGACAGTAAAGAAGATCTACATTAATTGAGAGATGCACTATATTCATGAACAAAAAGATTCAATATCTTAAAGATGTCATTGCTCCTAAAATTGATCTAGACCTAGAGAGTTTGTTGTGTAACTTAACTTGTAATTTATATGGAAAAAGAAAGAATCAAGAATAGCCAAAGCAACTGAAGTAGTTTTCAATGAGCTTCTCCTTTAACCATTAAGATACATGGGCATGAAATGCATCAGAAATCAAACTACTGTGTGAGTTATGGGTAGCTGTTGACACCAATTCCAAGTAACTTTTAGCTAGCCCACCATTAACTCAACCATTATCCATCCAATTATTTTGCCATTTATACATAATGCGCTTTTGGAGAAGATCTCATTGTTAGATTTCATGTTGTGGCTTAAATATATGGAGATAATTGTTCGGTCATCAGTAATTATGCATATTATCATAGTGACATGCTGATTTTTTCAGTTTATTGAGAAATAATTGATATACATCACTGTATAAGTGTATAGCATACAGCATGATGGTTTGATTTGCATATATTGTGAAATAATTAAAATAAGTTCAGCTAACATCCATCTCCTTATATAGACACAATAAAAAGAAAAGAAGAAAAGAATATAATTTTTCTTCTTGTGATGAGAACTCTTAGGATTTACTCTCTTAATTTTCCTATATATCATACAATGGTGTTAGCTATAGTCATATGTTACATACTTAGTACTTACTTATCTTATAACTGGAACTTTGTAGCTTTTGACCACCTTCCTCCAATTCCCCCTCCCCCTCCCCTCCACCTTTGGTAACCACAAATCTGATCTCTTTTTCTAAGAGTTTAGTTTTCTAGGTTTTTATGGGGTTTTTTTAGATTCCACATGTAAGTGAGATCATATAGTATTTGTTTTTCTCTATCTGACTTATTTCACTTAGCATAATGCCTTCAAGGTCCATCCATGTTCTTGCAAATGGTAGAGTTTCCTCGTTTTTGTTGTTGTTGCTTTTATGGCTGAATAACATTCCATCATATATATATATATATATATATATGTATATATATAACATTATATATATAACATTCCATCATACATATATATATACATGTGTGTGTATATATATATATATATATATATATATATATATATAATATATCACAACTTCTTTATACATTCATCCATTGATGGACAGTTAGGTTGTTTCTATGTCTTGGCTATTGTAAATAATGCTGCTATAAACACAGGGGTGCAAATATCTTTTCCAGTTAGTGCTTTTGTCACCTCTGGGTATATTCCCAGAAGCAGAATTGCTGGATCATATGGTAGTTCTATTTTTAATTCTTTGAGGATCCTCCACACTGTTTTCCATAGTGGCTGTAGATACGCTGATTTTTATTACTTGTGCTCACTATCTTGATCTTTTTAATACTTCTAACATTGTCAATATGATTTTGAGAAGTGTTTCTACCTTGAGATTCACCAGGATTTTCAATTTACCATTATTACTGTTTCCATTTTTACCTCAAATGAATCATGTATCATTACAAGTAAACCACTTCTGTTCCAAAAAATCAGGAAGGTGCTGACAAGTTAACATCTTACTGATAGTCTGCGCAATGCGCAAATAGGTCACATCAGTCACTCATTACTTTGGAGTTTCTTTTATCTATTCAGAGGGAGAGTTGCACATTTTCCCACTTCTGGCTGCATTGCTTGGCACATAATAAGCAATCTTTTTGCATGTATCTCAGTAATAGAATGCAACACAGCTCTATCGATTTCTGGGTCTCTTCCCTTCTTAGGCCTTGTAGGAAACTTGTTGTTTTGCAGCACAATCTGGAATTCTTTCAAAAAATAATCAATTTACACGAACTGATTTACATCTCACTACATAATTTTCTTGCCTTTTTTGCATACACAATAGCTTTGTGTTTTAAAGCCAAGTATGGCTCTGTCTTTCTATGTGTATGTGTATGTGTGTGCATGTATAAATATAGATATAGATATGCAGTTAGTGTATCTTAGTATATATCTTTTAAAATATATTCAAGCGACAGTTAAATTTAACAGACTTGCTAGAAACAATGCTCATAACTGATGTGAGGAGTGCCATAACCGAGTGTGCACACATGTAGGCAGTGGCAACAATGCCATGATGACTGCTTAGCAAAGAGTGACCTTGAAAGGCATCGATAAGACGTTGTTTGTCAGAAATGTTAAAATGTGAAAAGACATCTTAGAATCAATGCCACACTTTATCTTCCATTAATGGGTTGAATGAAAAGGCCTTTGGGAAGGAGTCAGAAGCACAGTCAGTGCTGCTGTCCTGGAGAATTAATGAGTTTTAATATTCGAAACTGATCTTTCCCCTCAGAAGAATAAATCAGAGAGATAAGAAAAGAAAAGCATCTTGAATTAAAGAAGTGAGTCCAAGATCATTCCCTTGAAAACTTGCTTAAATTCCTGTTGATCTGGGCTCCTTCACACAGCTCTTTTTGCCCACTAGGGGGCTCTCACACACAACAACACGTCAAGTGAAATATTGATGGCCTAGATTTTTTTTGTTTTTGTTTTTTTTTTTTTTTTTTTTTTAACATCTTTATTGGGGTATAATTACTTTACAATTGTGTGTTAGTTTCTGCTTTATAACAAAGTGAATCAGTTATACATATACATATGTTCCCATATCTCTTCCCTCTTGCGTCTCCCTCCCTCCCACCCTCCCTATCCCACCCCTCCAGGCTGTCACAGAGCACCGAGCCAATATCCCCGTGCCATGCGGCTGCTTCCCACTAGCTATCTACCTTACTACGTTTGTTAGTGTGTATATGTCCATGACTCTCTCTCGCCCCGTCACAGCTCACCCTTCCCCCTCCCCATAACCTCAAGTCCGTTCTCTAGGAGGTCTGCGTCTTTATTCCTGCCTTACCCCTAGGTTCTTCATGACATTTTTTTTTTCTTAAATTCCATATATATGTGTTAGCATACTGTATTTGTCTTTTTCTTTCTGACTTACTTCACTGTGTATGACAGACTCTAGGTCTATCCACCTCATTACAAATAGCTCAATTTTGTTTCTTTTTATGGCTGAGTAATATTCCATTGTATATATGTGCCACATCTTCTTTATCCATTCATCCGATGATGGGCACTTAGGTTGTTTCCATCTCCGGGCTATTGTAAATAGAGCTGCGATGAACATTTTGGTACATGACTCTTTTTGAATTTCGGTTTTCTCAGGGTATATGCCCAGTAGTGGGATTGCTGGGTCATATGGTAGTTCTATTTGTAGTTTTTTAAGGAACCTCCATACTGTTCTCCATAGTGGCTGAACCAATTCACATTCCCACCAGCAGTGCAAGAGGGTTCCCTTTTCTCCACACCCTCTCCAGCATTTATTGTTTCTAGATTTATTGATGATGGCCATTCTGACTGGTGTGAGATGATATCTCATTGTAGTTTTGATTTGCATTTCTCTAATGATTAATGATGTTGAGCATTCTTTCATGTGTTTGTTGGCAGTCTGTATATCTTCTTTGGAGAAATGTCTATTTAGGTCTTCTGCCCATTTTTGGATTGGGTTGTTTGTTTTTTTGTTGTTGAGCTGCATGAGCTGCTTGTAAATTTTGGAGATTAATCCTTTGTCAGTTGCTTCATTTGCAAATATTTTCTCCCATTCTGAGGGTTGTCTTTTGGTCTTGTTTATGGTTTCCGTTGCTGTGCAAAAGCTTTGAAGTTTCATTAGGTCCCATTTGTTTATTTTTGTTTTTATTTCCATTACTCTAGGGGGTGGGTCAGAAAGAATCTTGCTGTGATTTATGTCATAGAGTGTTCTGCCTATGTTTTCCTCTAATAGTTTGATAGTTTCTGGCCTTATATTTAGGTCTTTAATCCATTTTGAGCTTATTTTTGTGTATGGTGTTAGGGAGTGTTCTAATTTCATTCTTTTACATGTACCTGTCCAGTTTTCCCAGCACCATTTATTGAAGAGGCTGTCCTTTTTCCACTGTACATTCCTGCCACCTTTATCAAAGATAAGGTGTCCATATGTGCATGGGTTTATCTCTGGGCTTTCTATCCTGTTCCATTGATCTATCTTTCTGTTTTTGTGCCAGTACCATACTGTCTTGATAACTGTAGCTTTGTAGTATAGTCTGAAGTCAGGAAGCCTGATTCCTCCAGTTCCTTTTTTTGTTCTCAAGATTGCTTTGGCTATTCGGGGTATTTTGTGTTTCCATACAAATTGCGAAATTTTTTGTTCTAGTTCTGTGAAAAATGCCAGTGGTAGTTTGATAGGGATTGCATTGAATCTATAGATTGCTTTGGGTAGTAGAGTCATTTTCACAATGTTGATTCTTCCAATCCAAGAACATGGTATATGTCTCCATCTATTTGTATCATCTTTAATTTCTTTCATCAGTGTCTTATAGTTTTCTGCATACAGGTCTTTTGTCTCCTTAGGTAGGTTTATTCCTAGATATTTTATTCTTTTTGTTGCAATGGTAAATGGGAGTGTTTTCTTGATTTCACTTTCAGATTTTTCATCATTAGTATATAGGAATGCCAGAGATTTCTGTGCATTAATTTTGTATCCTGCTACTTTACCAAATTCATTGATTAGCTCTAGTAGTTTTCTGGTAGCATCTTTAGGATTCTCTATGTATAGGATCATGTCATCTGCAAACAGTGACAGCTTTACTTCTTCTTTTCCGATTTGTATTCCTTTTATTTCCTTCTCTTCTCTGATTGCTGTGGCTAAAACTTCCAAAACTATGTTGAATAAGAGTGGTGAGAGTGGGCACCCTTGTCTTGTTCCTGATCTTAGTGGAAATGCTTTCAGTTTTTCACCATTGAGGATGATGTTTGCTGTGGGCTTGTCGTATATGGCCTTTATTATGTTGAGGAAAGTTCCCTCTATGCCTACTTTCTGCAGGGTTTTTATCATAAATGGGTGTTGAATTTTGTCAAAAGCTTTCTCTGCATCTATTGAGATGATCATATGGTTTTTCTCCTTCAGTTTGTTAATATGGTTTATCACATTGATAGATTTGCGTATATTGAAGAATCCTTGCATTCCTGGAACAAACCCCACCTGATCATGGTGTATGATCCTTTTAATGTGCTGTTGGATTCTGTTTGCTAGTATTTTGTTGAGGATTTTTGCATCTATGTTCATCAGTGATATTGGTCTGTAGTTTTCTTTCTTTGTGACATCCTTGCCTGGTTTTGGTATCAAGGTGATGGTGGCCTCGTAGAATGAGTTTGGGAGTGTTCCTCCCTCTGCTATATTTTGGAAGAGTTTGAGAAGGATAGGTGTTAGCTCTTCTCTAAATGTTTGATAGAATTCGCCTGTGAAGCCATCTGGTCCTGGGCTTTTCTTTGTTGGAAGATTTTTAATCACAGTTTCAATTTCAGTGCTTGTGATTGGTCTGTTCATATTTTCTATTTCTTCCTGATTCAGTCTTGGCAGGTTGTGCATTTCTAAGAATTTGTCCATTTCTTCCAGATTGTCCATTTTATTGGCATAGAGTTGCTTGTAGTAATCTCTCATGATCTCTTTTATTTCTGCAGTGTCAGTTGTTACCTCTCTTTTTTCATTTCTAATTCTATTGATTTGAGTCTTCTCCCTTTTTTTCTTGATAAGTCTGGCTAGTGGTTTATCTATTTTGTTTATCTTCTCAAAGAACCAGCTTTTAGTTTCATTGATCTTTGCTATTGTTTCCTTCATTTCTTTTTCATTTATTTCTGATCTGATTTTTATGATTTCTTTCCTTCTGCTAGCTTTGGGGTTTTTTGGTTCTTCTTTCTCTAATTGCTTGAGGTGCAAGGTTAGGTTGTTTATTCTAGATGTTTCCTGCTTCTTAAGGTGGGCTTGTATTGCTATAAACTTCCCCCTTAGAACTGCTTTTGCTGCATCCCACAGGTTTTGGGTCGTTGTGTCTCCATTGTCATTTGTTTCTAGGTATTTTTTGATTTCCTCTTTGATTTCTTCAGTGATCACTTCATTATTAAGTAGTGTATTGTTTAGCCTCCATGTGTTTGTATTTTTTACAGATCTTTTCCTGTAATTGATATCTAGTCTCATGGCGTTGTGGTCAGAAAAGATACTTGATACAATTTCAATTTTCTTAAATTTGCCAAGGCTTGATTTGTGACCCAAGATATGATCTATCCTGGAGAATGTTCCGTGAGCACTTGAGAAAAATGTGTATTCTGTTGTTTTTGGATGGAGTGTCCTATAAATATCAATTAAGTCCATCTTGTTTAATGTATCATTTAAAGCTTGTGTTTCCTTATTTATTTTCATTTTGGATGATCTGTCCATGGGTGAAAGTGGGGTGTTTAAGTCCCCTACTATGAATGTGTTACTGTCAATTTCCCCTTTTATGGCTGTTAGTATTTGCCTTATGTATTGAGGTGCTCCTATGTTGGGTGCATAAATATTTACAATTGTTATATCTTCTTCTTGGATCGATCCCTTGATCATTATGTAGTGTCCTTCTTTGTCTCTTTTAATAGTCCTTATTTTAAAGTCTATTTTGTCTGATATGAGAATTGCTACTCCAGCTTTCTTTTGGTTTCCATTTGCATGGAATATCTTTTTCCATCCCCTTACTTTTAGTCTGTATGTGTCTCTAGGTCTGAAGTGGGTCTCTTGTAGACAGCATATGTAAGGGTCTTGTTTTTGTATCCATTCAGCTAATCTGTGTCTTTTGGTGGGAGCATTTAGTCCATTTACATTTAAGGTAATTATCGATATGTATGTTCCTATTCCCATTTTCTATATTGTTTTGGGTTCGTTATTATAGGTCTTTTCCTTCTCTTGTGTTTCTTGCCTAGAGAAGATCCTTTAGCATTTGTTGTAAAGCTGGTTTGGTGGTGCTGAACTCTCTCAGCTTTTGCTTGTCTGTAAAGGTTTTTATTTCTCCATCAAATCTGAATGAGATCCTTGCTGGGTAGAGTAGTCTTGGTTGCAGGTTTTTCTCCTTCATCACTTTCAGTATGTCCTGCCACTCCCTTCTGGCTTGTAGGGTTTCTGCTGAAAGATCAGCTGTTAACCTTATGGGATTCCCTTATGTGTTATTTGTTGTTTTTCCCTTGCTGCTTTTAATATGCTTTCTTTGTATTTAATTTTTGACAGTTTGATTAATATGTGTCTGGGCGTGTTTCTCCTTGGGTTTATCCTGTATGGGACTCTCTGTGCTTCCTGGACTTGATTAACTATTTCCTTTCCCATATTAGGGAAGTTTTCAACTATAATCTCTTCAAATATTTTCTCAGTCCCTTTCTTTTTCTCTTCTTCTTCTGGAACCCCTATAATTCGAATGTTGGTGCGTTTAATGTTGTCCCAGAGGTCTCTGAGACTGTCCTCAGTTCTTTTCATTCTTTTTTCTTTATTCTGCTCTGCAGTAGTTATTTCCACTATTTTATCTTCCAGGTCACTTATCCGTTCTTCTGCCTCAGTTATTCTGCTATTGATCCCATCTAGAGTATTTTTAATTTCATTTATTGTGTTGTTCATCGTTGCTTGTTTCATCTTTAGTTCTTCTAGGTCCTTGTTAACTGATTCTTGCATTTTGTCCATTCTATTGTCCATTCTATCTCCAAGATTTCGGATCAACCTTACTATCATTATTCTGAATTCTTTTTCAGGTAGACTGCCTATTTCCTCTTCATTTGTTAGGTCTGGTGCATTTTTATCTTGCTCCTTTATCTGCTGTGTGTTTTTCTGTTTTCTCATTTTGCTTATCTTACTGTGTTTGGGGTCTCCTTTTTGCAGGCTGCAGGTTCGTAGTTCCTCCTGTTTTTGATGTCTGTCTCCAGTGGCTAAGGTTGGTTCAGTGGGTTGTGTAGGCTTCCTGGTGGAGGGGACTAGTGCCTGTGTTGTGGTGGAAGAGGCTGGATCTTGTCTCTCTAGTGGGCAGGTTCACATCTGGTGGTGTGTTTTGGGGTGTCTGTGGCCTTATTATGATTTTAGGCAGCCTCTCTGCTAATGGGTGGGGTTGTGTTCCTGTTTTGCTAGTTGTTTGGCACAGGTTGTCCAGCACTGTGGCTTGCTGGTCGTTGAGTGAAGCTGGGTGCTGGTGTTAAGATGGAGGTCTCTGGGAGATTTTCGCCGTTTGATATTATCTGGAGCTGGGAGGTCTCTTGTGAACCAGTGTCTTGAAGTTGGCTCTCCTACCTCAGAGGGAGAGCCCTGCCTCCTGGCTGGAGCACCAAGAGCCTTTCATCCACACAGCTCAGAATAAAAGGGAGAAAAAGTAGAGGGAATTAGTAGACGTATGAGGAAAGAAAGAAGGAAAGGAGGGAAGGAAGGAGGGAAGGAAGGAAGGAAGGAAGGAAGAAAGAAAGAAAGAAGCAAAGAAGGAAAGAAGGCAAGAAGGAACGAAAGGAGGGAGGGAGGGAGGGAGGAAGGAAGGAGGGAAAGAAGGAAAAACAAAAAGAAAGAAGATACAGTAAAAATAAAATAAAGTATAATAAAGTTATTGAATTAAAAAATTCTTAATTAGAAAAAAAAAAAAAAAAGGACGGATAGAACCTTAGGACAAATGTTGGAAGCAAAGCTGTACAGACAAAGTCTTACACAGAAGCGTACACATACACCCTCACAAAAAGAGGTAAAGGGGGAAAAATCATAAATCTTGCTGTCAGAGACCACCTCCTCAATTTGGGATGATTCGTTGTCTAAAGGAGGGAAGGAAGGAAGGAAAGAAAGAAAGAAAGAAAGGACGAAGGTAAAGTATAATAACGTTCTTAAAATTAAAATTGATTATTAAGAAAAAAAATTTTAAGAAAAAACCATGGACGGATAGAACCTAGGACAAATGGTGGAAGCAAGACTATACAGACAAGATCTCACACCGAAGCATACACATACACATTCACAAAAAGAGGAATAGGGAGAAAAATCATAGATCTTGCTCCCAAAGTCCACCTCCTTAATTTGGGATGATTGGCTGTCTATTCATGTATTCCACAGATGCAGGGTACATCAAGTTGATTGTGGAGCTTTAATCCGCTGCTTCTGAGGCTGCTGGGAGAGATTTCCCTTTCTCTTCTTTGTTCTCACAGCTCCCAGGGGCTCAGCTTTGGATTTGGCCCTGCCTCTGCGTGTAGGTCGCTGGAGGGCGTCTGTTTTTTGCTCAGACAGGACGGGGTTAAAGGAGCCGCTGATTCGGGGGTTCTGGCGTACGGGGGCCGGCGGCGGGGAGGGAGGGGCACGGAATGCGGGGCGGGCCTGCGGCGGCAAAGTCCGGCGTGACTCTGCACCAGCCCGAGGCCCGCCGTGCGCTCTCCCGGGGAAGTCGTCTCCGGATCCCGGGAACCCGGCAGTGGCGGGCTGCACAGGCTCCGCGGAAGAGGGGAGTGGAGAGCGACCTGCGCTCGCACACAGGCCCCTTGGTGGCGGCAGCAGCAGCCCCAACGTCTCCCGCCCGCCTTGGGGTCCGCGCCTCCAGCCGCGGCTTGCGCCCGTCTCTGGAGTCAGCGCCCTCAGCCGCGGCTCGCGCCCGTCTCTGGGGTCCGCGCCCTCAGCCGCGGCTCGCGCCCGTCTCTGGGGTCCGCGCCCTCAGCCGCGGCTCGCGCCCGTCTCTGGGGTCCGCGCTTTCAGCCGCGGCTCGCGCCCGTCTCTGGGGTCCGCGCTTTCAGCCGCGGCTCGCGCCCGTCTCTGGGGTCCGCGCTTTTAGCCGCGGCTCGCGCCCGTCACTGGGGTTCGCGCTTTTAGCCGCGGCTCGCGCCCGTCTCTGGAGTTCCTTTAAGCAGCGTTCTTAAACCCCTCTCCTCACGCACCAGGAAACAAAGAGGGAAGAAAAAAGTCTCTTGCCTCTTCGGCAGGTGCAGGCTTTTCCCCGGACTCCCTCCCGGCTAGCTGTGGTGTACTAACCCCTTCAGGCTATGTTCAAGCCGCCAACCCCAGTCCTCTCCCTGCGCTCCGTCCGAAACCGAAACCCTAGCCTCAGCGCCTCAGCTCGCAGCCCCGCCCGTCCCGGCGGGTGAGCAGACAAGCCTCTCGGGCTGGTGAGTGCCGGTCGGCACCGATCCTCTGTGCGGGAATCTCCCCGCTTTGCCCTCCGCACCCGTTGCTGTGCACTCCTCCGCGGCTTCGAAGCTCCCCCCTCCGCCTCCCGCAGTCTCCGCCCGCGAAGGGGCTTCCTAGTGTGTGGAAACTTTTCCTCCTTCACAGCTCCCTCCCACTGGTGCAGGTGCCGTCCCTATTCTTTTGTCTCTGTTTATTCTTTTTTCCTTTTGCCCTACCCAGGTACGTGGGGAGTTTCTTGCCTTTTGGGAGGTCTGAGGTCTTCTGCCAGCCTTCAGTAGGTGTTCTGCAGGAGTTGTTCCACGTGTAGATGTATTTCTGGTGTATCTGTGGAGAGGAAGGTGATCTCCGCGTCTTACTCTTCCGCCATCTTCCCTTCGAGCCCTGTTTTTGTTTTTTTTAATGTCATGTTCCCTCAATAAATATTTATTGAGCATGAGTTGTTAGGCATTTTACTGAACTTTTTGAGGAGCATAAAAATTACTATGTTCTGTACTCAGCCTGTAGGAGATCTATTGATAAGGGAGATAAAACATGTATAAAAATTAAAATAGGGCTTCCCTGGTGGCGCAGTGGTTGAGAGTCCGCCTGCCGATGAGGGGACGCGGGTTCGTGCCGCGGTCTGGGAAGATGCCACATGCCACGGAGCGGCTGGGCCCGTGAGCCATGGCCGCTGAGCCTGCGCGTCCGGAGCCTGTGCTCCGCAACGGGAGAGGCCACAACAGTGAGAGGCCCGCGTACCGCAAAAAAAAAAAAAAAAAAAAAAAAAAAATTAAAATAAAGGGAGGCATGAGACAAGTGTTGACAAACTAGAACAAAGAAGTATAAAAATTCAAAGGAGTAGTGAGCCCTTGCCCAGTTTAAATTTCTTTGACTTGAAAAAAGTGTCATCTCCCTAATGCAGTAGCCAGCCCCTGTGTTTCAGGCAATCGTCCTCTCTGAGGTTTGTAGGAGGGGTAAGAGCAGAAGCAACCACCTCTTGCTAGTGCCTTCGAGGGGCAGCTGAGGTAGTGCTGGCAGCACGTGCTTATTCTTGTCTTTCTCTCCCTTCTTCCCTTTTTTTTTCACAGAATTCCCTTCTATCTTTGTCTTCTTTCTTGGGATATTCCAAACCATAATGATCTGTCAGCAACTCTAATATACAGTCTTAATCTTAAGGGTTGCATTGTGGACTAAAGAAGTTGTCCACCCCAGTTTCAAGGTAAATTCTGTAACATGTTTTTCTTCCCAGGGAATTATTGTGGCCATCAACACCTCTTACTAATATTACTGTATGTACATTTTCCAGTGTTGCCAAAATTGCAATGAAATGTTCATAGCCCCCTGAATTAGAGAAGCAAACTGGCAAAGCAGGAGCAGAAATAATCCTGCAGAAATACTGTCCTCCTTCCATTACCATCATGCATATGCATTTTTGCCCACTTTCTACCCAGGCTATTTTCTGGCCTTACTTTCTGAGCTCCTAGACACACCCCAAAGCTATAATCTTTGGGACATTTTGAAGTTTTTCCCGAGAATCCAAGAGGTCTACTCAATTCTAAGAGCCCAAGGAAAAAAAATTCTCTCCTTTCTCTTTTGGCTTTCCTTCTCAATTGAGAAACTGCTATTTGAAGATTCATTTTAATTATTTATTTAAAAATCCAAATTTAAAAGAACCATCGAACTTAAAAAGTTGTTTTAAGTTGAACTTAAAAATCCTACTCCCATATAACCTTTACTCAGAGACAACAGTCATTAATGTTTTGCCCATATCTGCTTTATTTATCTCTCTAATCATTGCCACTATTATTATTGATGAAATATTTGAGAGTAAATTGCAGACACAATAATCCTTTAATCCCAAATTCTTCAGTGTATATCTCCTAACAACAAAGACATTTTCCTGCATAACCATAGTGTAAAGATAATTTCAGAAATTTAATGTTGATATAACAGCATTATCTTACATAAGTTTCTCTTCATATTTTATCAATTGTCCCATTTGTGTCCTTTATAACTGTTTTTTTTTTTTTTTTTTTTCTGTTCTAAGATCCAATCTAGGAGCACATATTGCATTTAGTTGTCATAACTCTTTAGTCTCCTTCAATCTGGAACTATTCCTCTGTCTTTAACATTGAAAAATTTTAAGAGTTCAGATCAATTGAATGTCTCTGAATTTGGGTTTGTCTGATAGTCTTACATGATTAGATTCTGTTAATGCATTTCTTGGCAGGAAGGCTACATATTCTGCAACTATTGTATCAAGAGGCATATGATTCCCCTTCTTAGGGCTTCAAAAGTTTTTTTCTTCCCTAAGCAATGTGAGAGTGTTCATTACCTCACAACCTCACCAAAAAAGTGTGTTGTCAAGCTTTTGAATTTATTGCCAATGTGATAGGTAAAAAATGGTATCTTAATATAGTTTTAAAAATCTTTTTTGAAGTAGAATTTAAAAGTAATAACATGAATACATTTTAAGTGCACAGTGTGATGAGTTTTTGACACATGATGTAAGGTATAGACTATGTCCATCACTCTAAAAAGTTTCTTGTTCTCCTTCTCAGTAAATTCCCCCAATCCTGGCCTCAGAAAAACACTGTTTGCTTTCTGAAACTATAGGTTAGGTTTTTGTACTCTAGAATTTCACACAAATGGAATCATATGGTATGTACACATTTGTGTTTGGAAGGAAGAAAATACTGGTAGTATCCCTGTGGTAGATTAGAGATTTCTCATTTTTAATATAATCCAATTCAGGATAAATGGCCTGAATATATATAGATTATAAGTAAAACTGAATTCCTCTAATTTTAAATAAAATGCAATTTCTAGTTTGACGTTTAAAATTGGTCTTCTTACTATGCCAATGTACTAATTCCCAAAGAATGGCAGAATTATAGCATCTGTGGGAATCGCAAGACATCATTTTTATAAGTTCTATCCTTACTGTCAAATAACTTTTTGTAAACCTTCTGTGACAAGGATTCTGTACCTTCCAAAGAAATTACTCTCCATTTTAGAGTAAGCTTCTTTCTCCCTTGGAAAGCTATATTGGGATCAGTGGTTAGTTCTTAAAAAGAAAAGAACTCTGAGTACAAAGTTTAACTCTACCTTTCCAAATAAATGTATTCTGAACAAGTGTTGTAAGTGTTATATAGGGGAGGGGTATAAATGCCGTCATTTATTAAATTGTCTTTTCTCTCTGGGTTCTTGATTTGTCAGGGGGCACATCGCGCCAATGATTTTATTAAAGAGTTGATCCCATACCGTCTTAACTTTTCACTGTGTCATAGGTGTCTCTTCCAAGGTTTAGGAGAAAAAAAAGTAACTGCATCTTTGATACTTAATTTAGCACTGATTTCACTCTGTGTTATGGCTACTTTTAGCAACCTTTGAGACTCTGTGTATGAGCCCGGTGTACAAACCGAGCTGATGAAATAAAGGAAGATCCACGTGATTGAAACATCTAATAACCCTGGCACAAATCAATCCCTACCATACTTGTATTCAAAGCTAAGCTTCTGGGCTTCCCTGGTGGCACAGTGGTTGAGAGTCCGCCTGCCGATGCAGGGGACACGGGTTTGTGACCCGGTCCGGGAAGATCCCACATGCCGCGGAGCGGCTGGGCCCGTGAGCCATGGCCGCTGAGCCTGCGCGTCCGGAGCCTGTGCTCCGCAACGGGAGAGGCCACAACAGTGAGAGGCCTGCGTACCGCAAAAAAAAGAAGAAAAAAAAAAGCTAAGCTTCTTGGTTGCTATGAATCAATACATGTGAGAGATTCAAAAGAATCAATACATGTGAGAGAACAGCAATTAATCGTCAGTACTAGAGAGATATTCACTGTTCCGGTATAAAACACTTTCCAAAACTGAACCTCATCTGCATGAAGTGTTATCTCTGATTCAATGGCTAAATGAGGAAATAAAGCCCTGATATTTAAAGTCAGTGATGCTTTGGTTCAGTTTGCTTTTCAGATGGTACTTTTTTTTTTTTGGTTGATAGAAAATAACACACGGAAAGGACACGGGGAGGAGAGGAGCGTGGCAGACCCGGAAGGTGGAGAAAATAAGGGCATATTTAGCCCCTGAAAAGACAAACATTAAAAAATCGATAACTTTAGGGTCCAAGATGGCGGCGCCCACATGCACTCTAGAACTGGAAGCTGCCGGGCGTCTCGCGAGACTTGAACACCAGCGAGGTCGGCGCCGAGAACCGGGCGGCTCGAGTCCGACTGGGCAAGGGGAAGAAGCTAGTGAGCTGCGAGGAGACGCACGCGCCACACCACGTCACCCACCGCAAGGACTGGCTATCACTGCACACAGGTAACCTGGATGGGGAGGGCCAGGCTACGGAGCGAACGGTGGAAGATGTTTTCCTTCGCCAGTTTCTGCTGGGGTCTTCCCCGGCTGCCTCCCTGACCAGCTTATTCTAAAGCGCCAGGCTAACCAGGTGGAGGTTTGTGCTCTGGTCCTGAGGTAACTGCCTGTGCACAGGTTCTACTTCCTTGTGGGCTACGGTGAGACTCTGCTGTCCCACTTTTACAAGGGTCCTGTGCATCTCCAAACTGTGCCCTCAAAGATTGTGTATATCTAGGACAACTGTCTTTTTTTGCGTCAGGATCTAGCCCGCAAAGGACAGAAATTTGTGGAAAAGGACTGAAGTAGAAATAGGGGAAATATATCCCCTCAGACTACTGAGGGGATGTATTTGTCTTCAAAGCGGCTGTTGAATAAATAGACTCTCCATGTTGTCTTGCCTCTGGGTCTGTGTAGAGAACTAGAATAGGGTTTCTTTGAAGATGCTCCAGCGTTCCCAGGAAGGCTGCCAGTTACCTGAGGTTTAGGTAATAGCTACAGTTCAGTGAGTGTCTTGTGCCAGTCACTGTGTCAGGAACTTTACCTGAAGTTCTTTGTTTTCTCTTAAAATGGAAAGATCCGTTTTTGGAGATTATAAAGCATGTTAATTTTTAAAAATAAAAACAGTAGGGCCATGTATTAAATCAGCCATGGAGCTTGTAATTCTACCCCAGAGAGAACCACTGTGAATAATTTGTTGTATTTTATTTCCAGATGAACTTTCATCCCCCATACTGTACTGCATATTCATCATTTACTTAAAAAGCTTTTAACTGTGCAAATAATAATAACTTTAGCAAGAAAGACACCAACATAATTACATGATATTCCAATAGTATGGCCTTATTAATTTTAAAACTGCTAATTAAATTTCTAAATAAAAAAACTTTTAAACAACTTATAAAGATAAGTGATTTATCAAATAATTTCAGTAGCATTGGGTCAAGACACACTTCATATTGAAAACACACTCACATTAAATAGGAAAGAGTTTGCAGTAATCTTTGATTTCAGATTCTGGATATAGAACTATTTTCCTCGATAATTTTAACAGCTTCATTGAGGTACAATTGGTATACAGTAAATTGCACATATTTAAAGTATACAGTTGGCATATGTACACACCTGTGAAAAACATCACCATAACAAGCATATTAATCACACCCAAAAGTTTCCTTGTACCCCTTTCTATGGCTGCTTCCTGCCTCTCCCCACCTCCTTCCCAGCCCCAGGCAAACACTGATCTATATTCTGTTATTATAGACAAATTTACATTTTTTAGAACTCTCTAGAAATAAAATCACACAGTATATACCCTTTGTTTTCTGACTTTTTATCTAGCAAAACTATTTTGAGATTCATCCATGTAGTTGCATGTATCAGTTCTTTGTTCCTTTTTATTGGTGAATAGTAGTCTGTCATATGGCTATACCATAGTTTGTTTATGCATTTGCCTCCTGATGGACATATGTTGTTTTGTTTTTCAGTTTTTGGCTATTACAAATCAAATCGCTATGAGCTTTATGTATATGTCTGTGTGGATGTTTGTTTTCATTTCTCATACCTACATGTGGAATGTCTGGGTCATGCAGCAGGAATATGTTTAACTTTTTAAGAAACTACCAAACTGTTTTACATCCCCATTGCTTCTTAGATCTACTATTTTGTTCTTTATTTTTTTTCATAATGGAAAAGAATATTTATTTGTTTATTTATTTATTTATGGCTGTGTTGGGTCTTCACTCTGCTTGCGTGCTTTCTCTAGTTGTGGCGAGCGGGGGCTACTCTTCATTGCAGTGCACGGCCTTCTCATTGTGGTGGCTTCTCTTGTTGCAGAACACTGGCCCTAGGGCACACGGGCTTCAGTAGTTGCAGCGCGTGGGCTCAGTAGTTGAAGCACATGGGCTCAGTAGTTGCGGCGTGCAAGCTCTAGTGCAAACGGGCTTCAGTAGTTGTGGCTCACAGGCTCTAGAGTGCAGGCTCAGTAGTTGTGGTGCACGGGCTAAGTTGCTCTGCAGCATGTGGGATCTTCCAGGACCAGGGATTGAACCTGTGACCCCTGCATTGGCAGGCAGATTCTTAACCCCTGCCAGGAAAGTCATATTTTGTTCTTTTGTTTCAAGTTGAAAGTAAGCCAGCTCCCATTAACTCCATCTTTGCCAGAAGCCTCCTTCAACTTATATTAAAGGCAAGAAAATGCTCCATGAGAGAAAAATAAAACAATGAAGTAAACAAATAAAAACAAATATTCATGTGCTAATACTGCACTGTAATAATCTGAGATCAGCTGAGAATTTGTCCTACCAGTGAGGACAGTTTAACAGTGTCAGAACTCTCTCAGCAAATTCCTCAGTATCTGTACTCCTTGGCCCAAGATAATTTTCTTTTCACTTAGACAACAGTATGGGTTTAGACTCTAGATGAGGACCTCCTCTTGAATGTGGAAAATGGAAACTGGCCCCTCACAGAGAAACCTTTCCTGACCACCCAAATTAAAGTAACCCCCTAGTTATTCTATATTGCATCACTGTGGTTTTGTTATTTGTATTTTACTTATCATAACTTGATATTTTCTCATTGTCTTTTTTTTTTTTTTTTGCGGTACGCGGGCCTCTCACTGTTGTGGCCTCTCCCGTTGAGGAGCACAGGCTCCGGACGCTCAGGCTCAGTGGCCATGGCTCACGGCCCCAGCAGCTCCGCGGCATGTGGGATCTTCCCAGACTGGGGCACGAACCTGTGTCCCTTGCATCGGCAGGCAGACTCTCAACCACTGCGCCACCAGGGAAGCCCTCATTGTCTATTTTTAAAAAAAATTATCGGTCTTCTGAACTAGAATTCTCTCCATGAAAGTATATACTTTACAATCATATTCAGATTCTATTTCCTGTAGCCAGAATAATGTCTGGTGCATTAGAAGTACTTGATAAAATATGTCAGAGGAGTATTTTCTGACTCTGACCTTGGAACAACTGTTGCTTTAAAAGAAAGTGTTCTAAAAGAAAAGGCAACATAAAAAAAATTAATATCACAAGGCAGCTCCATATTCACTGACGTCCACATTCCTTGTGACTTCATTGTTTGTATTACCTGTGAACCTTTCCTGAAATCTTATTCTTATCTGATATCTTTCTGTCTGTTACTGTTCCTGTTGCTTCACATTTCCTGTTCTGGGGTTTGTTTTATCCTGGCACTTGAAGTCACTGTCATACCCTCCCTTGGTATCAACATCGTGGGAGAAAGAAAAAGAAATCTTTTTCCTTGAGATTTTTATTACTGTAAACAGCCACTGCACTTCATGTTGTGTTTTGTTTTTTGTTTTTTTTACTCCCCATATCCTGCTACCAAATTGCAGACCTTCTCTCTTTCACAGTCCTATACCTGAAAACACATTTCCATTTCCTCAGCTTCCTGCTCAGTTCAAGCCAAGCTTTTTGAAAGATGCCTTAATTGGTCTATCTGCTTCGAGTTCTCCTTTTTCTTTAGTTAATTTCATATATGACCCCCAGATAATATTCCTAAAGTAAATTCTAAATGTATTATCCTTCTATTCAAAAAACATTAATTATTTCCTAAGCAAGGTGGCAAATTAGGAGCCCACGGTTCTAATTTAGATGGGATATATGTTTTGTTTGTTTGGCTTACTCAGTTTTTAAAACACATTTTTTAGCCATTGTTAAATAATCAAAGGATTTTATATCAAAATCAGAATTTCTAATTTTCACGAAAACCTAAAAGATCTGCAAGTACTGGGCCCAGTCTCTCATGAGGCAGTAAGGAGCTGAGTGTTGAGTACCTCCAGAGACAAAGCAAATCCACTCCAGTTTGTCTGAGTCCTCGCTCTCCCTATCTATTCCTGATGCTGGGACCAAGTGTAGTTTGTTATTTATGGTTGTGTTTGTGCTGTTGTTTTTCTTAGAGCGGAGAAATATTTCTCTTTCCTCATATCGATTTCAAACATAAGAAGATGAAAGATAACCTGAGAAGCTACATATTTAAATTATAATTGAAAGGCAACATATTTGCTTAGGGAAGTGAAGATAATTTCTAAGTGTTTAATATAAATTAAGTATATGTCTGTGTCTTATACTTGGCCCTCTTTGCCCACATACTTTACTTACCTGGCCTCTGTGAGGGTGAGAATTTGAGACCCTTTCCTGTTATATTTCAGATTGAGAACAGACTCCTCACTTGGGCATCCAGGACTGTCTGGGGCAGAGACCTGGACAGTCTGACTTTTAACCTCATCTTCTACTGCTCCTATCCTATCTCCAGCCCAAGTTGTTGTAGCTGCACTTCTCAGCCACTGTCCTCTAGGCCTAAATCTCCCTCTTATCCTCAGTACCCCCCACCCCACCTCCTTTCCGAAATCCTGGTCCACCTACCCTTTGTCTGTGAAAATCTTCGAGTCCCTGGTCAAAGGCCACCCTCTCCAGGAGCCGTTACTGACTGTTCATCAGATGTGCTCTCCCTTAACTCAGCTGACAGAGCACCGTGTTTCTCCCTCACTTATGGAGCCTGGATCTGCTCTTGGTTTTAGTTCCCCACTGGAGGTCATGTCTAGGCTTCTGGAAGGCCCCAAAGATGCAAATCTTGCTTTCAGAAATGGAGAGAATGAAGAGAAGTTACTTATTAGTATATTAAATAGCAGACCAAAATTCTGATATTTACAGACTACTGAGGACATTTTACTCATACATGAGCACAGACGTGCACACACACACACATATACACACACACTCTCTCTTCCATGGATACGACTAGGAGGGCTATTACACAATGATTCAGAGCATGTGCTTTCAAGTTAATCATATTTACCACTGACTGTGCTATTCTGACTAAGTGTATCCTTACTTAATCCCATTGAGTCTGTTTCTTTTCACTAAAATAAATGAGTTTAATAATATTTCTTTTATAGTGTTGTTGTAACGGTGTGCACATAGAACACAGTACTGTGCCTGGCGTGTAATAAGTACACTGTAAATGGTACTTGTGACAGGGGTAACATTTTAAAAAATAATTTCTATACTTTCCTCTTTTGACTTTCTATGCACATGAACTTTACCTCAGTGCTCTCAGAGGTAGGAAAAGAGAATTATGCTATGTTACAAAAGAAAGCAAATAAAAGATCATTTTCCACATTCGACATTGAAAATAGAATTATGCATTAAGACATAACCTAGTGAACCAGATTATCATTTTGGAAGAAGGCTTAAACGTTTCCTTAATATTCTTCCCTCCCCACTTTTTTTCAGCTGGGCCATGCAGCTTGCAGTGTCTCAGTTCCCCAACCAGGGATCGAACCCCGTGCCCTCAGCAGTGAAAGCGCAGAGTCCTAACCACTGGACCGCCAGGGAATTCCCAAGGCTAGCTTCTTTATCTTCCTAACCAAGCCTTACAGGTTAGGGTCTTCCTTAAGGGGATCTAGACAAGAAGACTAAGGAAGAGGGTCTGCCCCTTTCTGGCCCCAAGGGATTATGGGAGGAAGGAGAGGGAGTGAGAGAGGAGTTCAGGGTTTGACATGTGTTGCTTTTGGCAGTTGTCATTTCTCAGTCATCACTGTCACACACACTGATACTCTCCCTCCCCTCATTCCAATACTGCTATTGGCTCAGCCATCACACCCACAAGGGTTCCCAACCCTCTCTCAGGCAAGAGGAAAGCATTCCTCAGTATGATGCTGGAAGGGGTTTACCTTCCCAAACAATTAAGAGCTATTTTGGCCAACTTTCAGTTCTTGAGCTATCAAGGCTCTCTTGCAGGACCACTCAGTACTGCATCCAAGCACATTTCTTCCTGATGGTCAACCGGGCAACCTTTCAGACCTTTTCTATCTCAAGATGTGTTCATTCAAAATTTAGCCTTCATCTCCTCAATTTTGAGGATATGAGGATGTTGTCTGTAAAAAAAAAAAAAAAATTCAAGCCATCATTAACATGTATGTAAGTAAGAAACTGATACTTGAAATTCCTCCAGACTGAGATAACTACAATTGAAATTTAATGCTTCTCCTTTCATATATCTCTTTCTGCATATAGACACACATATATGTCTATATAATTTTACATAATTTATATCATGTCATGTTTGCTGTTTTTCTCAGAAACAATCTTCTTGTTCTTTTTTAATTACTTCTCCCTCCCTCTTTCTTCTTATGCAGTCATAACGTCCATGTGTCATAAATTTTCATATGTGTCTTTGGCTCATATTGTCATATACAGACATACATATGTGTACCCATACATACATGTGTAGAAATGTAAGGCTTTGGGGAAACTGCTTGCTTTATAAAAATGGGATCATAATGTGTACATTTCTTTTTATGCTGCTTATGCCTTTAATGTATCTTTTTAAGGTAACATAATATTTCACAGTATGACTGTATCCAAATTTATACAACCACTTCCTTTTTGATGGAAGTAAGGCTTCTATTATATATTTACTTTGATTTGGATCTGTAGTTTGTCTCATGCTTTCTGTCAATTTTTCTTTTTTTAAAATCAATTTAAAATCTTTTTATTATAGATAAAAATGCTATCAGCCATAGTGTTTGGAAATATTTTTCACTATCTTAATTTATCTTGTAATTTATGATGCCTTTTCCCATTAAACATTTTCTATCTAGTCAAATATGTCTACTTTTTCTTTCACATCTTGTAGTAAACTATTAAGCCTCCTGGATCTGCCCTCCATTTTTATTATTAATGCTTTATTTCTTTTAATTTTTGCTCTGCGTTTTGTGATTTTTCTTCGAGTGGCTCTTACAGGTCACCTGTTGGGTATTCATCAGGAGCCAATCTCTCCTTTGATTTACTTGCTGACTTTGTAATTGTAAATCATTTTTAAAGGTCTTTTTAAAAAGGTTTTAATAGAATCTCCCTAAATGCTCTTATTATTTATTTTCTAAATTTAAGTTGTCAATTATCTCTACCAGCAATTCTAATCCATGAAATTCTTCCAAGTCTGGGAGTTCTGTTCGTTATTCTTCTTTCTGGCTGCTGGCTGATGGATTGTAATTATCCATCACTTATTCATGGTTTTACAGCCTTAGGGCTCAAACCAAGCTTTAGGGATCCCATGTGGCATAAACCTACCAGTGGTGGGAGATGCATCATGCTCTGCTCCTGTGGGCCAGAAACACACCTGCTGACAAATTGTCAACATCTGATCAAGACACCAGGATGAGGCCTCTCTCCTCCCAAGTTTCCTCACTGCAAAGACTAAAGTCTCAAAGTATCAAAGAGAGAGAAAGAAAGGAAAGAAGGTGGAAGGGAGAAAGAAGGAAGGTAGAGGTAGAGGTAGACAATAGGCTTTTAAGAATCTTAAGGGCGTGACTCTCTTATCTGCTAGACAAAAAGGCTTCTAAGAATCTCAAAGACATCATCTCAAAGCGCGCTGTTCCTCATTCCAAAGAAGAATGGGGCCTATCCCGGAGATATTTATGGGTGTGTCTTTTTGTCACATGGACAGAGCAACAATAATAATCACAGAAAGCTTACACCATTTTTTAAGAGCATTACGTTGGCAAAAAAAAAAATCAAAACCAAACAAAAACAACCACCTACTCAGACTTCAGGGACAGAGACAGTTCAAGAAAAAGAGCCCTTATAACCCCTGACCTTCTACAGGCACGAGTCGGTCTGAGAAATATGCTCAGCTGTGAAGAGTGCTATTTCTTAAGGAGGAAAGATGGCTCAGAGTGCAGAACCGAGAGCCCGGGAAGCAGAGCCCAGAACTTCAAAGAATCACTTATAGGGAGGAGGATTGGACTCAACAAAATTTCTCTAGCTCACTAACACTTATGTGCTTCCTATTCTTCTCCTTTTTACATAGAAATGTCTCCTACAGTTATCTTCTCCCTGTCTTAGCATTGTACATTGGGTGTGTATCAGAAGATAACCTGTCTCTTTAATTCACAGGTCTTCAGATTAAGAGAATCATGCTCTAGGAGCTACACTCGGGGACCTTCAGTAGAGGGAGCTGTCCCCAAGGAGCTCCATTTATATTTAGACCTGATTTGGGTAATGAGATCACAGGCTTCAAGCCTGACCTTGATGACTTAATAGAGTGAGGATTTGGAGGTCTTAGGAAGGTTGTGAGAGCATTTTGTTGCTAGATGGGAAATGAATCATGGAGGTTAGAGGAAGACGGTAAGAACCAGTTTCCCATGACGGCCCCCGTGAACTACACTTCCCAGTATTCAAGTTCTGTGTAGTTCTCTCCCCACTGAATCTGGGCTGGCCCTATGTAGCTCATAGAATGTTGTTGAAGTGTTGCCACATGACTCGCAAGAGTCTGTCATAAGAAGCCTTGTAGTTTCTGCTTTGGTCTCTTGGAACACTCATTCTTGGAATGCTGTCTCTTATAATCCAGCTGCCATGCTGTAAAAAGCCTGAACCGCATCGAAAAGCACATATAAGCACTGTGATAGAGAGCCCCAGCTAAACTACAGCAAACAGCCAGATCAGCCGCCAGCCATGCGAGCAAGCTGTCTTCTATGTCAAGCCCAGTTAAGTCTTCAGAGAAACCCAGCGCTTACTGCCATCTGACAGCGACTACACCAGAGGCCTAAGCGAGAACTACCCAGCTGAACATGGTCAACCAACAACAAATGGTTGCCTTTAACTCATTACAATTCATAGTGGTTTGTTACCAGAAATAGGCAAATAGAATACAACCAAACACTTTTCCAATGTGTTTGCAGCCAATTGACATACTCCCAATCAAGTGTGACAGTATCACATGCTGGCAAGGGTATGAATCAACTAGGATTCTTACATGTTGCTGGCGGGTGATTCTAGGGGATGTACAGTCCTAGTTGTTTCTCTTAATATGACAGATTTATTTATATAAAATCACATACCCCAGAATCCAGCCGTTTAAAGTGCACAATTCAATGGTTTATAGTATATTCACAGAGTTGTGCAAGCAGATCACAGTCAGATTTGGAACATTTTTATCATCTCAAAAAAAGAAATCCCATATGTATTAGTAGTCACGCCCCATTTCCCTCCAACTTCTCCAGCTGAAGGCAACCACTAACCTACTTTTGTCTTTGTAGATTTGCATGTTCTGGGCATTTCCTATAAATGGAATCATAAAATATGTAGTCTTTTGCAAATGCTTTCTTTCAGTTAATGTGTTTTCAGTGTTTACCCACGGTGAAGCATGTGTCAGTATTTAGTTACCTTTCATTGCTGAATAATATTCCATTTTATAGTGTGATAGATGGAATAATGGCACTCAAAAGATGTCCATATCCTAATCCCCAGAACCTATGCATATGTTGCCTTATGTGGCACAAGAGAGTTTGAAGAAATAATTAAGTTATGGATCTTGAGATGAGGAAATTATCCTGAAGTATTTGGGTGCACCCACTAGAATCACAGGAACATTGTAAGAGGGAGGCTACAGGGTCAAAATTAGACAGGAAGCGATGTGACTATAGAAGCAGAGGGGGAAAAGGTTTGAGATGCAAGGCCATGAGCTAAGGAACGAGGGAAGTCTTTAGAAGTTGGAAAGACAAGGAAATGGAATTCCTCCCCACAGCCCCAAAAAGGAGCACAGCCTTGAGAACATCATTTTAGGACCTCTGACCTCCAGAATTAAAATACTATAAACTTGTGTTGCTTTAAGACACTGTTTACAGTGTTACAGCAGCAACAGGAAACTAATACATACAGATATACAGCATCATACATATATGTGCATGTATACATCTATCTCTATACACACACGTTTATATTCATATATATATATATATATATATTCATTAGTTGATGGACATCTGAGTAGTTTTCACTTTACGGCTACTGTGAATAATGCTGCTGTGAACATTTGTTTACAAATTTTTGTTTGGACATGTTTTCATTTGGGGGTATATAGTTAGGAGTGGAATTGTTGCATTATATGATAACTCTATGTTTACCATTTTAAGAAACTGCCAGACTGTTTCCCGAAGCTTTGTACCATTTTATATTCCCGCCAGCAGTGTTTGAGGGTTCCATGCTCTCCAAAATTGTCAACATTTGTTATTATCTGCCTTGTTTATTATAGGCATCCTGGTGGTGTGAAGTCATCTTACTGTGGTTTTGATTTGTATTTCACTGATGGTTAATGATGTTGAGCCAATTTTCACGTAGTTATTATTCATTTGTATATCTTTGGTGAAATGTCTATTCAAATTTTTTTCATTTATTATGACAAAAAATTAGAAACAAAGTTTCTACAGTGAGAATTGATTAAATACATTAATTAAATACAACAGAATACTAAGGCTCCACTAAAGATTGTGCTTACCATATTTATAGTATGTTACTTGTATTTCCATATTTATAGTGATATTTATAGTTTTGTCAAACAGGTTGCAAAAAAGAATGGTAACATTTTTGTAAACACACACATATTACAAATAGCCATAGGAAAAAAAAGTCTCAAAGGTGTATATCAACTTCTAGCTGTTACCTTTGGATGATAAAATTATGAGATAATTTTCTGGGGGTTTTTTTTAGCATTTTTTAATTTCTCTGATAAACACATATTACTTGTATTTAGAAAAGAAAAGGGTTGTTTTTCTTTCAAACATATTCTGTGTTTTTAAACATGTAGGATACATTGTAAAATTAAAAATAGATTCTTCCTGTGTTAGTTTTCTTTAAAAATATTTCTCTAAGTAATTAAAATTTTGCCCTCTGTGTATAACTAGGTTCCCAAATTCTTCATATTTTCAAAGCATAATAGTCCCAACAAATATAAAACTGAAATCTAAACTCAAATGCACAAAGAAATTCTGGTCTCAGATATATTCCATCAGTCCAGAGAGAAAACAACAAAAAAACTTCAGAATTACAAACTGTTCTACCATCAAGATTTTCTTCAATAGTTATTTACCCAGTCTATTGCCAAATGTAAAAGACCACTTGAAAACTCTGCTTTGTTGTCATTACAATAAGGAAAACTTTGCATAGCTCTAATGACATCTAATCACTGTAGTTTTCCCTGGGATTTCATTCTTAGAACCCAATTACCAAAACTCTGAAGAGATCTATTCCCACTAAGCTGATGAACTGCCTCTCTAAGCTGAAACCAGCAGGGCTATTTTAATATTCATCTGTATTAAATATATAAATATGTTCAATATTTATACTTAATCTATAGTCCTTGGACACAGACTCACTAGCAACACTTGAGAATCTTAGGACATGATCAGTATTTCCAGATTGCATTGGCTCTCACATCCTTAGGATTTTCTAGATACAGGATCATGCCATCTCTAAATAGAGATAGTTTTATTTCTTTCCTTTCCATCTGGAAAGTTTTTTTTTTTTTTTCAATTTTCTTGCCTAATTGCCCTGGCAAAAACCTCAGTACAATATTGAATAGAAGTGACAAGAGCAGACATCTTTTTCTTGTTTCTGTGGGAAAGCATTAAGTCTTTCACTATTATACATGACGTTAGCTGCTCATTTTCTTGTAGATGACCTTTGCCAGCTTAAGTTCCCTTCTATTCCTAGGTTGTTTTTCTTTTTTATCATAAAGGTATGTTGGACTTTGTCAAATGTATCTCTCCATCTGTTGAGAGGATCGTATGGTTTTTGTTTTTATTCTATTTAAATGGGGTATTAGGTTAATTGATTTTCAGTTGTTAAATCAATTTTGCATTCTTGGGATAGCTACCAAGAATTTTGTCACAGTGTATAATTCTTTTGCTGGATTTGATTTGATAATATTCCATTGAGAACTTTTACTAAGGGACATTGGTATGTAGTTTTCTTGTGATCTTTATCTGATTTTGGTATCAGGGTGATACTGGTTTCATAGAATAGTTGGGAAGTATTCCCTCCTCTTCTGTTCTTTGGAAGAGTTTATGAAGAATTGGTGTTAAGTCTTCTTTAAATGTTTGGTAAAGTTTATTACTGCAGCCATCTGGAATTTTATTGGTGGAAAATTTTTGATTACAAATTCAATCTATTAACTTATAGTCTACTCAGATTTTCTTTTTCTTCTTGAGTCAGTTTTGGTAGTTTGTGTCTTTCTAGGAATTGGTCCATTTTATCTAAGTTAACTAATTTGACTGAAAACAATTTCATAGTATTCCCCTAGAATCCTTTTTATTCCTTTAAAGTCAGTTGTAACGTTCTGTTCCTGCCATTGCCCACCCCTCCCCCCATCAGTTCAGCTAAAATATGCAAGTTTTGTTTTTATTGATTTTCTGCATTTTTTTGTTATTCTCTATTTCATTAATTTTCACTCTAATCTTTATAGTTTTTTCCTTCTGCTTCTTTTAGGTTTAGTTTGCCTTCTTTTATTTAGCACCTTAAGGTAGAAGTTTAGACTACTGATTTGAGATCTTTTTTCTTTTATCAATATGTATTTATAGCAATAAATTTCCCTGTAAGCACTGCCTTAACTGAGTCCCATAAATTTGGTATTTAAAAAAATTATTTTCTAATGTTCTTTTAATTTCTTTTTTGACCCAACTTTCTTTGCCCCATTGCTTAGTTAGGAATGTGTTGTTTAATTTCCAATATGTGTTAATTTTCCAGCTTTCCTACTATTACTGATTTTTAATTTAATACCACTGTGGTCAGAGAACATACTTTGTATGATTTTAATACTTGAAAATTTATTGAGGCTTGTTGTATAGCATAGCATATGGTCTATACTGAAGAATGTTCCAGGTGTACTTGAGAAGAATGTGTATTCTGCTGCTATTGGGTTAAGTGTTGTATGGATGTGCATTAAGTCTAGTTGGTATATAGTGTTGTTCAAACCTTCTATGATGTCACTCCTCAGAGGGTGCATCCTTGGGCATGTACACAGTCACTCTGGAATGACAATGGTTTCAGCAGGGCTCTTTTTGACTGTCTCTTACCTTGATCTTTCTGTTAAGCTGTCTGCCTCTGTTGGCATCACACCCAGCTATTTGACTCCAATAACTGCTGGCTGGTTGCTCTATTGTTTTCAGCAATGCCTCAGTATATAAATTGATCCACAGTCTAACCCAATTAAATTTGGGCCACTTGTGGAGGTAGTTTTTCTATCCCAGGAGATCTTTTTTTTTTTTTTTTAACCTCTTTCCCTGGTTCTCTATGATAAACAAGTTAGTGTACAATTTATTTTATTGCTTTCGTGGAGCTAATTGCTTACTACAGAAATCTCTGTTGTTTTCTAGAGCATTTTTATCCTTGAATTCCCCCTCATTCTTTTCTAAATAAAGTCAGTTTCTTTAGGAAGAGCTTCAGAGCTCTTTGTTCTAATGCCCAGCTTCATGCTTTGGGGAAAAAAAATCTCTGAACCATTTACTGTGGAGTTGGGTGTGAGGACAGTGGTCCATTTCTCTTGGAGTGACACACCTTTTTTTTTGTGCAGGGATTTGGTAAATGATGAAAGCCCCTGGTCTTCTTGACTTTCCTCTCCTGATATGGAAGCTCTGACCTATAAGCAAGCTGGGCCAAAGGCAATCAGGGCCCCAATGTTTTTAGCCTGACACACCAGCAGGAGGGCCTCCACCCTATGAGTGGGAACTGAATGGAGAAAGGAAGCCCTCAACCTCTTGCCTGCAGTCACCTGGAATTTAGATAGAGTTGGAAGGGATGAGAAATGTTGGTGGCTTGCTCCTCCCAGGGAAGTACTGGGGAGGTATTTTTAGGGATTTTTTTTTTTTTTTTCAAATTATTGCCTAGAAGCCAGGGGAAGAGGAAGCCCCATCTTCTTGGCCATAACTTCTTGGAGTGGAGCTTTGATGCTTAGCTGGCAGGGGCAGTGGAGGTAGGGAACCAATTGTTGCTCAAGTGTGATAGAGTCTGGCTGTTCTTATAAATATTCAGTGCATTTTTCTTGAATAACTATTTTTTCATTTGCTGTATGCTTTTAGGACAATTTCTAGAGATTTTAAATATTTATTTATTTATTTGGCCACATTGCATGGCATGTGGGGTCTTAGTTACCCGACCAGGGATTGAACCAACACCCCCTGCTTTGGAAGCTTAGAGTCTTAACCACTGGGCTGCCAGGGAAGTCCCTATTTATTTTATTTTAAAAATAATTGTCACCATTCATGGTTGTTTTTTCAGGGAGTGGATCTACAGAGCTCCTCATGCCAACATTCTGGAAGTGGATCCCCTTACGAGGTTCGTTTTTTAAAAAAATATTTATTTATTTATTCATTTATTTATTTATTTGTCTGCGTTGAGTCTTAGTTTTGGCACACAGGATCTTCACTGCAGCATGCGGCACCTTTCGTTGCAGCATGTGGGCTTCTCTCTAGCTGTGGTGTGTGGGCTCTAGAGCACAGGCTCAGTAGTTGCGGAGCCTGGGCTTAGTTTGCCCCACAGCATGTGGGATCTTAGTTCCCTGACCAGGGATTGAACCCATGTCCCCTGCATTGGAAGGCGGATTCTTAACCATTGGACCACCAGGGAAGTCCCACGAGGTTCATTTTAATTAGCATTTCCTCAGCAACTAATGATGTTGAAAATTTTTCAAAGGCTTATTCAGGTCTTTTGCTCTTTTTTTTGTGTTGAGTTGTTTGATGATTAAAAAAAGATTAGTAGGAGTCCTTTAAAGGGTCTAAAACTGAGTACAGTGTTGAATATATGTATCACAACACTTTCTTCCAGTCTGTGGCTTACCTTTTTTACTCACTTAATGGCGACTTTTAATCAACAAAGGTTCTTAATTTAATGAAGTCAAGGTATAATTTTTTTCTTTAATGGATAGTTCTTTTGTGAATCATGTTTAAGAAATCTTTGCCTTCCCAAAATCATGAAGATATTCTCCTACATCTTCTTCTAGAAACTTTTTTTTTAGTTTAATTCTACGATCCATCTTGAATTTTTCTTTGTGTATGATAAGAAGTAAGATTCATTCTTTCCCCCAATATGGATCCCATTGAATAAGCACCATTCACTAAAAAAGACGATGTTTTTTTCTCCTTACTGAATTGCACCTTTGTCATGAATCAAGTGAACATTTATGTGTGGATCTTTTTCTGTACTCTTTACTTTGTTCCGTTGATCTACATGTGCAACGTTGGGCTCAGACCACATTATCTTAATTAGTGCTGTTTTATGGTAAATCTTGAAATCTGACCATCTAAGTCTTATAGCTTTGTTCTTCTTTAAGAGACCATTCTGGGACCTTTGCACTTCCATACAAATGCTTGTCAATTTATACACATGCACACACACACAGACACAAAGACACATACACACGCCTGTTAGGATTTTGATCTAACTAAATGGACTTCATAGACCAATAAGGAGAATTTTGACATTTTATTTTTTTGTTTGATTATTTTTTGGTTTTTTGGGGGTTTTTATTTGGCTTCATCCTGCGGCATGTGGGATCGTAGTTCCCTGACCAGGGATTGAACCGGCGCCCCCTGTATTGGAAGCACAGAGCTTTAACCACTGGGCTGTCATGGAAGTCCCTTGACATTTTAATAATATTGAGTCATCCAGTCCATGAACATGATATTGTTCTTTATTAGGTCTTCTTTAACCCATCTCATTAATGCTTTGTAGTTTTCAGTGCCTTTCACATATTTTATTAGATTTATTTCTAGAGATTTAATTTTTTCATATTATTATAAATAGTATTGTTTTTCAAATTTTATTTTTCAATTGGTTGTTGCTAGAATACATAAATACAATTTACTTCCATGTATTGCCCTCATAATCCAGCAACCATGATCAATTTACATATTCATTTTAATTGTTTGTAGATTCTTTGAGGGGTTTTTTGGTGTATAATCATTTAAAATTTTATTTCTGCTCCCATCATTTGTATCTTCTTTTGTTCTTTAACATCTTTATTGGAGTATAATTGCTTTACAATGTTGTGTTAGTTTCTGCTTTATAACAAAGTGAATCAGTTATACATATACATATGTTTCCATATCTCTTCCCTCTTGCGACTCCCTCCCTCCCCCCCTCCCTATCCCACCCCTCTAGGTGGTCACAAACCACCAAGCTGATCTCTCTGTGCTATGCAGCTGCTTCCCACTAGCTATCTATTTTACATTTAGTAGTGTATATATGTCCATGCCACTCTCTCACTTTGTCACAGCTTACCCTTCCCCCTCCCCATATCCTCAAGTCCATTCTCTAGTATCTTTATTCCCATCTTACCCCTAGATTCTTCATGACCTTTTTTTTTTTTTTCTCTTAGATTCCATATATATGGGTTAGCATACAGTATTTGTTTTTCTCTTTCTGACTTACTTCACTCTGTATGACAGACTCTAGGTCCATCCATCTCACTACAAATATCTCAATTTCGTTTCCTTTTATGGCTGAGTAATATTCCATTATATATATGTGCCACATCTTCTTTATCCATTCGTCCGATAATGGACACTTAGGTTGCTTCCATGTCCTGGCTATTGTAAATAGAGCTGCAATTAACATTGTGGTACATGACTCTTTTTGAATTATGGTTTTCTCAGGGTATATGACCAATAGTGGGATTGCTGGGTCATTTGGTAGTTCTATTTTTAGTTTTTTGAGGAACCTCCATACTGTTCTCCATAGTGGCTGTATCAATTTACATTCCCACCAACAGTGCAAGAGGGTTCCCTTTCTCCACAACCTCTCCAGCATTTACTGTTTGTGGATTTTCTAATGATGGCCATTCTGACCGGTGTGAGGTGATACCTCAATGTAGTTTTGATTTGCATTTCCCTAATGATTAGTGATGTTGAGCATTCTTTCATGTGTTTGTTGGCAATCTGTATATCTTCTTTGGAGAAATGTCTATTTAGGTCTTCTGCTCATTTTTGGATTGGGTTGTTTGTTTTTTGTTATTGAGCTGCATGAGCTGCTTGTAAATCTTGGAGATTAATCCTTTGGCAGCTGCTTCATTTGCAAATATTTTCTCCCATTCTGAGGGTTGTCTTTTGGTCTTGTTTATGGTTTCCTTTGCTGTGCAAAAGGTTTTAAGTTTCATTAGGTCCCATTTGTTTATTTTTGGTTTTATTTCCATTTCTCTAGGAGCTGGGTCAAAAAGGATCTTGCTGTGATTTATGTCATAGAGTGTTTTGCCTATGTTTTCCTCTAAGAGTTTGATAGTGTCTGGCCTTACATTTAGGTCTTTAATCCATTTTGAGTTTATTTTTGTGTATGGTGTTAGGGAGTGTTCTAATTTCATACTTTTACATGTACCTGTCCAGTTTTCCCAGCACCACTTATTGAAGAGGTTGTCTTTGCTCCACTGTATATTCTTGCCTCCTTTATCAAAGATAAGGTGACCAGAGATGCATGGGTTTATCTCTGGGCTTTCTATCCTGTTCCACTGATCTATCTTTCTGTTTTTGTGCCAGTACCATACTGTCTTGATTACTGTCACTTTGTAGTATAGTCTGAAGTCAGGGAGCCTGATTCCTCCAGTTCCGTTTTTCTTTCTCAAGATTGCTTTGGCTATTCGGGGTCTTTTGTGTTTCCATACAAATTGTGAAATTTTTTGTTCTAGTTCTGTGAAAAATGCCAGTGGTAGTTTGATAGGGATTGCATTGAATCTGTAGATTGCTTTGGGTAGTAGAGTCATTTTCACAATATTGATTCTTCCAATCCAAGAACATGGTATATCTCTCCATCTATTTGTATCATCATTAATTTCTTTCATCAGTGTCTTATAATTTTCTGCATACAGGTCTTTTGTCTCCTTAGGTAGGTTTATTCCTAGGTATTTTATTCTTTTTGTTACAATGGCAAATGGGAGTGTTTTCTTAATTTCACTTTCAGATTTTTCATCATTAGTGTATAGGAATGCCAGATTTCTGTGCATAAATTTTGTATCCTGCTACTTTACCAAATTCATTGATTAGCTCTAGTAGTTTTCTTATAGCATCTTTAGAATTCTCTATGTATATTATCATGTCATCTGCAAACAGTGACAGTTTACTTCTTCTCTTCTGATTTGTATTCCTTTTATTTCTTTTTCTTCTCTGATTTCTGTGGCTAAAACTTCCAAAACTCTGTTGAATAATAGTGGTGAGAGTGGGCAACCTTATCTTGTTCCTGATCTTAGTGGAAAGGGTTTCAGGTTTTCACCATTGAGGACAATGTTAGCTGTGGGTTTGTTATATATGGCCTTTATTATGTTGAGGAAAGTTCCCTCTATGCCTACTTTCTGCAGGGCTTTTATCATAAATGGGTGTTGAATTTTGTCAAAAGTTTTCTCTGCATCGATTGAGATGATCATATGGTTTTTCTCCTTCAATTTGTTAATATGGTGTATCACGTTGATTTGCGTATATTGAAGAATCCTTGCATTCCTGGAATAAACCCCACTTGATCATGGTGTATGATCCTTTTAATGTGCTGTGGATTCTGTTTGCTAGTATTTTGTTGAAGATTTTTGCATCTATGTTCATCAGTGATATTAGCCTGTAGTTTTCTTTCTTTGCGACACCTTTGTCTGGTTTTGGTATCAGGATGATGGTGGCCTCATACAATGAGTTTGGGAGTGTTCCTCCCTCTGCTATATTTTGGAAGAGTTTGAGAAGGATAGGTGTTAGCTCTTCTTTAAATGTTTGATAGAATTTGTCTGTGAAGCCATTTGGTCCTGGGCCTTTGTTTGTTGGAAGATTTTTAATCACAGTTTCAATTTCAGTGCTTGTGATTGGTCTGTTCATATTTTCTATTTCTTCCCCGTTCAGTCTCGGCAGGTTATGCATTTCTAAGAATTTGTCCATTTCTACCAGGTTGTCCATTTTATTGGCATGGAGTTGCTTGTAGTAATCTCTCATGATCCTTTGTATTTCTGCAGTGTCAGTTGTTACCTCTCCTTTTTCACTTCTAATTGTATTGATTTGAGTCTTCTCCCTTTTTTTCATGATGAGTCTGGCTAATGGTTTATCAATTTTGTTTATCTTCTCAAAGAACCAGCTTTTAGTTTTATTGATCTTTGGTATCATTTCCTTCATTTCTTTTTCAATTATTTCTGATCTGATGTTTATGATTTCTTTCCTTCTGCTAACTTTGGGTTTTTTTGTTCTCCTTTCTCTAATTGCTTTAGGTACAAGGTTAGGTTGTTTATTTGAGATGTTTCCGGTATCTTAAGGTAGGATTGTATTGCTATAAACTTCCCTCTTAGAACTGCTTTTGCTGCATCCCATAGGTTTTGGGCCGTCATGTCTCCATTGTCATTTGTTTCTAGGTATTCTTTGATTTCTTCATGATCACTTGGTTATTAAGTAGTGTATTGTTTAGCCTCCATGTGTTTGTATTTTTGACAGATTTCTTCCTGTAATTGATATCTAGTCTCATAGTGTTGTGGTCAGAAAAGATACTTGATACGATTTCAATTTTCTTAAATTTACCAAGGCTTAATTTGTGACCCAAGATATGATCTATCCTGGAGAATGTTCCATGAGCACTTAAGAAAAATGTGTATTCTGTTGTTTTTGGATGGAATGTCCTATAAATATCTATTAAGTCCATCTTGTTTAATGTATCATTTAAAGCTTGTGTTTTCTTATTTATTTTCATTTATGATGATCTGTCCATTGGTGAAAGTGGTGTGTTAAAGTCCCCTACTTTGATTGTGTTACTGTCGATTTCCTCTTTTATGGCTGTTACTATTTGCCTTATGTATTGAGGTGCTTCTATGTTGGGTGCATAAATATTTACAATTGTTATATATTCTTCTTGGATTGATCCCTTGATCATTATTTAGTGTCCTTCTTTGTCTCTTGTAATAGTCTTTATTTTAAAGTCTATTTTGTCTGATATGAGAATTGCTACTCCAGCTTTCTTGTGATTTCCATTTGCATGGAATATCTTTTTCCATCCCCTCACTTTCAGTCTGTATGTGTCCCTAAGTCTGAAGTGGGTCTCTTGTAGACAGCATATATATGGGTCTTGTTTTTGTATCTATTCAGCCAGTCTGTGTCTTTTGGTGGAAGCATATAATCCATTTACATTTAAGGTAATTATCGATATGTATGTTCCTATTCCCATTTTCTTAATTGTTTTGTGTTTGTTATTGTAGGTCTTTTCCTTCTCTTGTGTTTCCTGCCTAGAGAAGTTCCTTTAGCATTTGTTGTAAAGCTGGTTTGGTGGTGCTGAATTCTCTTAGCTTTTGCTTGCCTATAGAGGTTTTAATTTCTCCATCAAATCTGAATGAGATTCTTGCTGGTAGAGTAATCTTGGTTGTAGGTTTTTCTCCTTCATCACTTTAAATATTTCCTGCCACTCCCTTCTGCCTTGCAGAGTTTCTGCTGAAGGATCAGCTGTTAACCTTATGGGGATTCCCTTGCTTGTTATTTGTTTTTTTTTCCTTGCTGCTTTTAATATGTTTACTTTGTATTTAATTTTTGATAGTTTGATTAATATGTGTCTTGCAATATTTCTTCTTGGATTTATCCTGTATGGAACCCTGCACTTCCTGGACTTGATTGGCTATTTCCTTTCCTATATTAGGGAAGTTTTCAACTATAATCTCTTCAAATATTTTCTCAGTCCCTTTCTTTTTCTCTTCTTCTTCTGGGACGCCTATAATTCAAATGTTGGTGCGTTTAATGTTGTCCCAGAGGTCTCTAAGACTGTCCTCAGTTCTTTTCATTCATTTTTATTTATTCTGTTCTGCAGTAGTTATTTCCACTATTTTATATCCCAGGTCACTTATCCGTTTTTCTGCCTCCATTATTCTGCTATTGATCCCTTCTAGAGTATTTTTAATTTCATTTATTGTGTTGTTCATTGTTGCCTGTTTCCTTTTTAGTTCTTCCAGGTCCTTGTTAAATATTTCTTGCATTTTCTTTATTCTATTTCCAAGATTTTAGATCATCTTTACTGTCATTACTCTGAATTCCTTTTCAGGTAGACTGCCTATTTCCTCTCCATTTGTTAGGTCTGGTGGGTTTTTATCTTGCTCCTTCATCTGCTGTGTGTTTTTCTGTCTTCTCATTTTGCTTATCTTACTGTGTTTGGGGCCTCCTTTTTTCAGGCTACAGGTTCGTAGTTCCCATTGTTTTTGGTGGCGGTCCCCAGTGGCTAAGGTTGGTTCAGTGGGTTGTGTAGGCTTCCTGGTGGAGTGGACTAGTGCCTTTGTTCTGGTGGATGAGGCTGGATCTTGTCTTTCTGGTGGGTGGGTCCATGTCTGGTGGTGTGTTTTGGGGTGTCTGTGGACTTATTATGATTTTAGGCAGCCTCTCTGCTAATGGATGGGGTTGTGTTCCTGTCCTGCTAGTTGTTTGGCATAGGGTGTCCAGCACTGTAGCTTGCTGGTCGTTGAGTGAAGCTGGGTGCTGGTGTTGAGATGGAGATCTCTGGGAGATTTTTGCCGTTTGATATTACGTGGAGCTGGGAGGTCTCTTGTGGACCAGTGTCCTGAAGTTGGCTCTCCTACTTCAGAGGCACAGCCCTGACTCCTCGCTGAAGCACCAAGAGCCTTTCATCCACACGGCTCAGAATAAAAGGGAGAAAAAGAAGAAAGAAAGAAAGGAAGAAAGGAAGGGAGGAAGGGAGGAAGGGAGGAAGGGGAAAGAAAGAAAGAGGATAAAATAAAATAAAGTAAGATAAAGTAAAATAAAGTTATTAAAATAAAAAATAATTATTAAGAAAAATTTTTTTAAAAAATGTAAAACAAAACCAAAATCGGACGGACAGAACCCTAGGACAAATGGTGAAAGCAAAGCTATACAGACAAAATCTCATACAGAAGCATACACATACACACTCACAAAAAGAGGCAAAGGGGAAAACAATCATAAACCTTGCTCTCAGAGTCCACCTCCTCAATTTGGGATGATTCATTGTCTATTCATGTATTCCACAGATGCACGTACATCAAGCTAATTATGGAGCTTTAATCCGCTGCTCCTGAGGCTGCTGGGAGAGATTTCCCTTTCTCTTCTTTGTTCGCACAGCTCCCGGGTTCAGCTTTGGATTTGGCCCCGCCTCTGCGCGTAGGTCGCCTGAGGGCATCTGTTCTTCGCTCAGAGAGGATGGGGTTAAAGGAGCCGCTGATTCTGGGGCTTTTGCTCACTCAGGCCGGGGGGCGAGGGGCAGGGGGGGCACGGAGGGGCATGGAGTGCGGGGCGAGCCCGCGACGGCAGAGGCCGGCGTGATGTTGCAGCAGCCTGAGGCACGCCGTGCGTTCTCCCGGGGAAGTTGTTCCTGGATCCCGGGACCCTGGCAGTGGCGGGCTGCACAGGCTCCCCGGAAAGGGGGTGTGGATAGTGACCTGTGCCCGCACACAGGTTTCTTGGTGGCTGTAGTAGCAGCCTTAGCGTCTCATGCCCGTCTCTGGGGTTGGCACTTTTAGCCGCGGCTCGCGCCTGTCTCTGGAGCTCCTTTAAGCAGCGCTGTTAATCCCCTCCCCTCGCGCACTACGACACCAGAAAGTGTCTTGCCTCTTTGGAAGCTCCAGACTTTTCCCGGACTCCCTGGGGGGTAGCTGTGTTGCACTAACCCCTTCAGGCTGTGTTCAGGCAGCCAACCCCAGCCCTCTCCCTGGGATTTGACCGAAGCCTGAGCCTCAGCTCCCAGCCCCGCCCGTCCTGGCGGGTGAGCAGACAAGCCTTTCGGCTGGTGAGTGTCGGTCGGCACCGATCCTCTGTGTGCGGGAATCTCTCCGCTTTGCCCCTGCACCCCTGTGGCTGTGCTCTCCTCCGGGACTCCGAAGCTTACCCCCTCTGCCACCCGCAGTCTCTGCCAGGGAAGGGGCTTCTAGTTTCCTTCACAGCTCCCACCCACTGGTGCAGGTCCCGTCCCTATTCTTTTGTGTCTGTTTTTTCTTTTGCCCTACCCAGGTACGTGGTGGTGGTGGGGTTCTTGTCTTTTGGGAGGTCTGAGGTTTTCTGACAGCGTTCAGTGGGTGTTCTGTAGGAGCAGTTCCACGTGTAGATGTATTTCTGATGTATCTGTGGGGAGGAAGGTGATCCCCGCGTCTAACTCTTCCGCCATCTTCCTCAACTCCATTTTTATCTTCTTCAATTAGTTCTTTGACAATTGACCTCTACTTTTTTGTGCTCAACTAAAATGCTGATTATTTCTTCGTTGGTGTACATTTCTTTTTAATGTTTAGACGAGCAAACAAAAAAGATTCAAATGTGGTTCATTGAAGTAACTGGGCACTTCATTGCTATATCTAATTCAATCCAGAATATAACAATATTGGTGACAGAAGCTAAGAATGACTCAAACAAGAGTTTATTAGTTCAACCAGAAAACTTCCTGTGTACATCAAAGCTCAAGATTTTTGTTTGTTTGTTTTTTGCTTGGGTTTCCTGATTCCCATATTATCTTTTGTACTTTTTATTTAAAGTATTTCCTGTGGGGTTTATATTTAGTCACAAATTTATCTGCCAATTCCTAGAAAAATTTATATTTTCTTACTCCATTCCTCTTTTCTTCCTGAAATGCAATACTAGCTGCTTCCTCTACTGTGTGTTAATATTAGCCAGAAGAAGCTCAATTTTTCCAGTCACTTCCACAATGATATAATCCATATAGCCACTAAAAGTCTCTCCTTATTTAGGACAAAGGATTTGATGAACCTTAGTCCCTTAATATAATGATAACACTCTGATAACTTGATAGCTGTGTATGTAAACTATCTGAGTCAAGTTGGAGGGAATATTTTGTAACATGTGTTGTCAGCAAAATTCAGATAACATCATCTTCACAGTAGCCTTTGGCTCAGTTATCATTTAAAAATTACTCTTGTGAAGAATTGCAAAAGGTATATATATGTTCCTCTGATTGGAATATCAGCTCAGTGATTACATTGCCAGTGAGCTAGGATTAAAATCAAGGACAACCCTTGCTCTGTGCCTTGTGTAAAGTTAGTGTTTGGTAAATACTTTTTGATTGATTTGATGAAACATGACATCCGAGAGCCAGTCAAGTGTTCTTCATAAATTCAAGGGAATCCTCTTTTCTACCATGTCTTCAGAAGAACTTTTAAATTCCCTGGATTCTTCTGAGACAAGAGAAGATGATGTGTTTCTGGTGTCCTATCCAAAATCTGGTAAAGCTTATTTTAATATATTTTATAATGTAGAAAAACAATAATAATAATACACATAATAATAAATTTTATCAAACATTTATTTTTCAGAATTTTTCCACAGGAAATTAGAGTACCTTAAATGCTTATTTTAAAGAAAAATCTTGACATTAGAAAGCCAAAAGATGTGCTTTGAGAAAATTCAACTGGAGAAATTAGAGCTTTACTACACTTTCGTTTCTATTTTATTCATGAAGGCATACAGATGTTAATACATATAATAAGCATAATATCTATAACATTATGAATTCTCTTCATACTTTGAGCCAGGCATAGTGATAAATAAATAGTTTTTGTTCAATTTGTACTTAATGATTGATTTATAAATAATTGTTTTCTTCTGGGCTGATAAGAACAGGTGGCTAATTTATACCATATACAAACAACCATATTTAAGGCTTCCACTGGAAGTATTGGTGCCTATAAATTGACATCTTCCACTAGTTGCCAGGAGGTCCCTTTCAACAACACAAAGCTGTGTATTCTTTCTTCTTCATCAGAATAAATCAGTATGTTTAATTAAAATAATGCAAATATCACTACTATATGAGTCACATTTATATGACTATTATAATTATACATATTTAAGACTTATTAACATTATAATCTAAAATTTTCTTAAATTTAAAACATATAGTGTTAAAGAGAGCACTGTTTAAATATTTAGTCAATTGTAAATTTGTTGATATTGTATCTAATTGGACTTACAATGAGATAAATGGAAACTAGGCCTCATTTAAACCCTTTATGGGCATTGCTTTCAAATTAGTGAAACACCCTCCCAGCCAAACTTCTACCTCTTCGCTCCAATTTACTATAGTCTACAGCACTGGAGCATATCTTCATTTGCTTTAGGTAAACATAAAGTGATATTTCTTCCAGACTTCATGGTAGTAGGTATGCATCTCCATGACATTTGAATATGGCATTCGTTCATTGTTCAAATGCTTTGTTTGTGCAACTACTCTGTATTTGCATACAAACAAAGATAAGATTCTGTGTCTATATTCAAGGGGGAAATAGGGAGACCGACATGAATGCAAGCAGTGGCAGCTCTCTTCTGGTGTATGCTGCTTCCAAGGGACAGAAAGAGAGAGCAATTCTGAGAGGGGAGTGGGGATTCAGAAGACAGATTTTAATACAGCATGAGCTTGCAGGACCGGTAGGAATCGTGAATGAAAAAGATCTGTGTGTTTGTGAATTAGAGAAGGTACTAGAAGTGAGTGGTAACATAGAAGAGTATTTCAAGCTGAGGAAACAGTATATACAATTTTCATAACTCTTCATGCTCTTTAAAATGTGATTCCTCCTGTAAAGTGAATTAACATCTCAAAGGTTTCAACAGGTTTCAATTGGTGTCAAGAGGTGATAACTATTTATAATAAAATTAATGCATTCATTGCTTTTATAACCTCATACTAATTTTCTATATTCATTTCGAGTATCACTTAATTATAAAATACATTTCATTTTATTTTCTTATGAAGGCACTCACTGGATTGCAAAAACCATTGAGAATATTACCAAGGCTAGAATAACCCTAACACCTCTATTGAATTGGGAGACATTTCTAAATTTGAAGAGCTAAAAATGTACTGTGAGAAGAGTTATCCCACCGCATTTGAACTACAACGTGCTACCAATGAATATTAAACAAAAACAATGCAAGGTAAGTTCAATGGTTAAGGGCAGGGGCTCGGGGTTACACAAACCTGCACTTGGATTCTTGCTGTGTCACTTTCAAGCTATATGACCTTTGAAAATTGCTGATGCTCTCTGAGCTTTGGTTTCCTCATTTAATACAGGGATAATATTCATCTCATATAGTGTGATGAAGATGAAACAAGATAATGAGTGTATAGGTGTTACCACAGTATCTAGCTCATAAAAAATTATTATCTTTCAGTAATGAAAGAAATCTGAATCAGTATGTCAACTGTAATTACGCTAGACAATGTCTTATTCTATTCTGAATCTGGTTTGAGTCATTTTACTTTAAATATTGATGTCTAGAGAAAGAAAAACTGCCTTAATAATTTTATTTTAATTATTTTATCTATAATTTTTGCAAAAGATTATATAGGAAAAGAAAAAATAAAACTATAATATAAAACACTAAAGAATATTTACCTCAAGCCGTTTTTAAAGTCCCCACATTATTATTTTAAGTTACTTCTGGGACTTCCCTGGTGGTGCGGAGGTTAAGAATCTGCCTGCCAATGCAGGGGACACAGGTTTGAGCCCTGGTCCGGGAAGATCCCACATGCCGTGGAGCAGCTAAGCCAGTGCACCACAACTACTGAGCCCACGTGTTGCAACTACTGAAGCCCGCGCGCCTAGAGCCTGTGCTCCACAACAGGAGAAGCCACGGCAATGAGAAGCCCGGACACCACAAGGAAGAGTAGCCCCCGCTCGCCGCAACTAGAGAAAGCCTGCGTGCAGCAACGAAGACCCAACAGAGCCAAAAAAAAACCAAAGAAGTTACTTCTAATTTTAAAGAATATCTCTATCTTCATATACTTCTTATTCAAATTTGTTTTCATGGAGAAATGCATGATCAGAAAAAAAAGAGAATAATATTTGTAAAGCAAAGGCAAGATACATGTGTCCACTGTGAACAATTTCCCAGTAATGAAGCCTCTTTATACAATGTCAGCCATATTCCCAGAAAAACAAAAAAAACCCTACCAAATGTGCATAAATTGAAGCAGATCTTCTGATGATTATAACTCTGCGACCACAGTGTTTCCACGTGCATCATATCTACTCTTCCACCCAAATAAAGTAGACACAATGAGAGGCAAATGCCGTGAAGTTTTGTTTTTATCCCAAGCAAATCTATCAGAACAGGTGAAAGTATACTAACCTGAGTACATTTTGACTCAACGGAGCATCTTCATTTCAAACAGACTGTCCCTAAGACAAGGAGAGAGAGGTTTGGGGAGGAAAGGAGTCTGATAAGCTCAATTACCCTTACTCAGGGCAATACAGTAAAACTGATAAAAAATGCTACCAGGGATTAAGCTGTGCTTTATAAACATTACAACAATGACATGAGTAGGTATTTTTCCTCTTATAAGTAAAGAAACTCAGATAGGTTAGGGTGTGTCTTAAAACCACCACACTAACAGTACAGCCTGAAGGTACAATCATTTCAGTGTGACCCTTAATGGGGACTGACACTGTCTGGTTGCCCTTGGTCTCCGTAGAGGATGACCTGTCCCCTCTTGTTGATGGCCACGCCCTGAGAGCTTGGGGGATGGACAAGCCTTAAATGCCCCAGGAGGGCCAGTCAGAGAGTAAGTTCCTCCTCCGATCTTTCCCTATCAGCTCTTGACCCTACTTGGCCTCCTATATTTTATTTCTAACCTTTGTCTCTCCTTTAATAATGTTTCCCAACTTTCTTATGTGAAATTTATGTTTTCAGCTCATTTCATGATAAGTTAATATTTAATTTTTTAAATAGAATTTTAATTTTTAAAAAAATTTAATTTTTTAAATATTTAGTTAATATTTAATTTTTTCTCCAGAGTACTATTCTGCCTTCCCTTCATATCCCTCAACCTCCCCCTAATGTTTCTTACAGTTTCTTAGAGTACATCCTTGATGTGTGTGTGTGGTTTTTTTTTAATTTAATTTTATTTTTTTATACAGCAGGTTCTTATTAGTTATCTATTTTATACATATTAGTGTATATATGTCAATCCCAATCTCCCAATTCATCCCATCACGCCCCCACCGCTTTCCCCACCTCCCTTGGTGTCCATACCTTGTTCTCTACATCTGCGTGTTTATTGAGTGTAATTGACATATAACAGTATATTAGTTTCAGATGTATGACATAGTGATTCCATATTCATGTGTATTGCGAAACTATCACCACACTGTCTACTTAACATTCGTCACCATGCATAGTTACAGAACACATTCTTTTAACCTCTTTTGGTAAAATATGTGTTAATGGGTTGTGCTGCCCTTCCCACTGGATCGTACTGACATGCAGCTTTGAGGGAGGGTTCTCCAAAGGCCCTAAAAAATTCTTCTCTCTACCAAAAAAAAAAGTCTCCATCTGGATGTCTAAGGTTTAAAATTTGGCCATTTATTCCTTTTTGTTAAGGCAGTGGATTTTTAAACTGTCATCTCTGGGCCTTGGGGTTTTGTGAATCTGCTCAGGAAGCTTAGGGCATTTAGAGGAAGCCTGAGGTGCTGGGTTACTCCACAATTATCTCTTGGGATGAAGAGAAGATAATGGTGGGGTTAAAGGTGGCTCTTCATTCCTGCGTGTCATGGTCTTTGTGTATCTTTCAAGTAAAGAGCAGCAGATGCTGTGCATTAGGGTCACAACCTGGACTGTGAACACAGTAGGGAAAGATATGTATTAAAAATGACTCAGTGAAAACCTCCTTATCTAAGTAAAATGCGTCCACCTTGATTTTCACTTAAAAAGCAAGTAGAGTATCTGGTACTCAAGCGATGCTGACCATGATTGAGGACAGTCCTGTTACATCCAGACTTCTCACACTGGTTTCCAGAGGTTTCTTACATGCTCCTAAAGCTCTCTGTACTTCGCTGTTATAGCCTTCGTAACACTGCACTGTCAAGAGTGTGTTTAATTATCTGCTTCCCTCACTTGACTGCAAGTTTTGAGAGGGCTGGAATCATTTCTGTCTTGCTCATTATTCCTTGCCTCTGGAACACTGCACACTACCTGGTATATAATAGGTACTAAATTAATATTTATTGAATCAAATTAACTTGCAGTTGCAGTATTTGTATAAAGTGGGAGGGTATCACAGATTCCCTGCTCTTTGGAGGATCAAATTGTACAAAAAGGAATTCCAAAGCATTCTTCTTCCTATAAATATGAACAATTTGTAAGAAATCTTCTTGTATGTAAATCATGTTTTGTAATACATGGATATTAAAAAATTAATCTCGTCCTTCAAATGAGTAGGGTCTCTCCAAGTCTGCCCCTAAAATATTACTACAAATTTTGTCACATAAATTCAAAAAGTGTGGTCAGTGGGCTGGCAGCATCAACATCGCCTGGGAGCTTGTTAGAAATGCAGAATGCCAGGCCTCATCCTGGAACTTCGGAATGAGAATCTGCATTTTAACAAGATCCCCTGGTGATTTTTATGCACCTTTTGCACCTTAAGTTTTGAGAAACACTGGTCTAAGTCTGTGTTTAATAATCAGCTGAAGCTACCAAAAAGTTGTGACTTGCACAGGTGAGTTTGGCTGCTACTTTCTTTTAGGAAATGTTTTGTGTTGGGGCTATTTCCCTCCAAAAATAAATGGATATATTTTTTTAACAGATTATCTACATCACTAGGAATCCAAAAGATACAGCTGTTTCACTCTTCCACTACTACAGAGAGAACCCTAATCTCCCTGGCATTGAAACGTGGCATGAATTGTTTGAGCTGTTCCTAAGAGGAGATGGTAAATACAACAATGATTTTTATTCATAATATACAGGGAATATTTCTGCCCAAAATGAAAGCATTTTCCAAAAGTTCAAATGAATCCTAACTGCCTATTTTCAGAAATAGATTTGAATAGATTATTCTTTTGCTTCTTCTAAGCAAATTCTTTCTCACTTTGCTCCCTCACAGTTTTTCTAATCACCAATGGGTAGTAAGTACATAAGAGCAATGACTTATTAGCTGGTTTTAATGTCTTCAGAACAGATTAATTCTGATCAAGCATTTCTTTTTTTCATATACCATCAGTCTTTTCAGTGAAGTAATTATTCACTGATTAGAGTACAGTGAGATACAGCTGAAAGCTAGACAGGTAGTTTGAAACATGCCTTATATATACCTGCACAGAAAATAAAACAAGTCAAACAGTACACACACACACACCCAATTCCCCAATTATAACAAAGAATTTGCCATCTTAACACTTGGCAGAAAGTAATTTATTCTGAAAACACCACAGTGATACATCATTTATTGAGCTGCGCAGCACATGCTGGGCCTGCCACCATGTGTGACCTTTGGATTTATTCTTTTTTCCCTGACTCAGTGGTGTCTGGAGCACTTACAGAAAACAAAACAAAACAAAAACTCTTCTGAATTCCCAAGGCTTTCATTAAACAAAAATAATATACCAAGATGATTCAGAATCTAGAAGAGACATGATTTAGAAATGGTGTGTTCCTTGAGGATCTTATCTCTCACTGGACTTAATTGCTACTTTCACTGTTTTACTTGCAAATTGTTAAGCTTTTACTTGTTAATTTAAGAGAGGCCACAGCAAGCATAACCTTAACATGAGGACATTGGAAACTCACCAGCAACTGGGTTTTTTTTTTGTTTGTTTTTATTTTTGGCTGCGTTGGATCTTTGTTGCTGCGCAGACTTTCTTTAGTTGCGGCGAGCCGGGGCTACTCTTCGTTGCCGTGTGCAGGCTTCTCATTGCAGTGGCTTCTCTTGTTGCGGAGCACGAGCTCCAGGTGCATGGGCATCAGTAGTTGCAGCACGCGGGCTCAGTAGTTGTGGCGCATGGGCTTAGTTGCTCCGTGGCAGGTGGGATCTTCCCGGACTGGGGCTCAAACCCGTGTCCCCTGCATTGGCAGGCGGATTCTCAACCACTGCGCCACCAGGGAAGTCCCAGCTACAGGGTTTAATATTTTGTTTTGCTGTAATCCCTAAGGAAGAATATACTGTGCTCACACTGTTTCAACTCCTCTTTCTATTTTGCTCCCTATCTAATGGCACATATTTGATAGAACCATCAAATTTCAGAAATGACAGGTATATTATAGGTCATCTGGTTAAAACACCCACCTGATGTTTGAATCACCTTTACAACATCCCCAGGAATTGTAGAGGCTAAGCTTGAACTTCTTACCCTCGACAACAAGTTCACACCCTTCCCTCTTGCCCCAAAGCAACACATTCAATATTGGTACTGCTAAGATGTTTTAAAAAATCTTACCATGTGATATAGATTGTGCACGTACCATGTGATACAGCCATTCAGCTAAGTGCTATGAAAACACGATCTCATTTCATCCTCACTAGAACAAATGAGGTAGATCTTATTATCCTCACTTTACAGGTGAGGGGAATGCAGGCCTTGGGAGGCCAAATATCTTATCCACAGATGCATAACTAATAAGGAGGAGAGCCAAGATATAATTCAAGTGTGAGCTCCAAAATCTTTGCTCTGACCGCTGTGCCTTAACTCGTCCAGCAAAAAAACTGTCCCCGATCATTAATTCATCTTCCACCTGATGGCCTTCTAAATATTTGAAGATAGTTAGCATGCCTCACTCTGCCTCAATTCCATTTTTGGAATAAGCAGAGTTTAAATACATAAATTATTTTTTAAAAAACAGATCTTGAGTCTGCTTTTCCTCAAAAAAAGAAAAGCTGTGTTCATCTCCAACTATTACAGACTGGTTCACCACCCCTTAGCACTGCATGAGCTCTCCTTTGGCGATATCTCTATTATTTTGTCGTGCTGGAAGGCAAAGCTTCCTCTGGGTATGGTCTGACTAGGGCCTGCTCCTCTTGTAGAGAGTGTTTGTCTATGAGGGCAGCCACAACCCAGGCCACACGCAGGGAAGCAAACTAGCGACCACGGAGCATCCACCTTTGCTACCATTGTCAGGAGTCCTGGCAGAATATCTGGGAAGGGCAGAGTGTAGTCAGAAAAAGTATTTCAGATGATTCTTTCACACCTTCTTCGCTGAGTTCATAGGGATTTGACTTGTAAGTATTCTACAGTCACGTAATCCAATCTAGGCCAACTGTGTCACAAGACGAATAGTCACTGAACCGCTAAAGCTTTAGTTAAATTTATTTGAGTGGTAGCTTCCCTTTTTACTATTTATAAGATAGGGTATTTGTTTTCCTGTGTGTGCGGGGTAGGGGATGTTTGTATGTATGTGATTGCGTGTCAGGGATGTTCTTCAGTGTCTATTTGAGGGGAGGGTTACGTGCAAATGACATGATATATTAGAAAGAACAGGCTACGGAGACAAGAAGAACTGGGATGAAGTCCTGACTCTATTTTATTCCCTGTATGGCTTTGGACAAGTAGCTTAGCTGTTCTGAGGTTCAGATTCCTAATGTAGAATAGGACTAACAAAACTATCTATTTTGTAGAATTATTTAGAGGTTATAATTATGTGATGGCTAAAGTTTCCTGTAGAAACCTACTCACTTATTCTATTAAACGTAGACATTTAAACACACACAGACTTACATAGTTTCACATTAGGGTGGAAATGTTACAAGCAGATATTTATCCAGAAAGATTACCTTATGACTGAGGCATCATGACACCCTGTACCCAATTCCAAACCGTAAACATAAATACACATGATATGACCAGACAGGACAGTAAAGGTATGCATAGCTACACATTTGTCTAATCATTTAATTTTCTCTTTCAGTTTACAAATACGTTTTAGGTTTTCAAATTACATAATAACTATGAATTGCGTTCTGGCAACATCCTGACAGATTAATCTCTCAATGCAGTATTAGCATTTTACTTTTTCCCCCTACGGCCCCCTGTCCAGTTTTATATTAGAACTGGAGACAACTTTAGAACTTTATATTTCCTAGGCCACTTCATCCCAGCGAGTTTTGTTTTCTGCACAGTTATCGATCATCAGAGTACTTTCTAGAAACTAGAAACTAAGATCCTCATTATAACTGGATATAAGAGTAGGGCACAGGGTTTGCAGGAAATGTGGGAGGTTTGAAATAGCTGATGTGAAGAATAAGAGAATGTGTTCATGCAGGACAAATAGGTTTGCCAGGCAGCTCTGGAGCCCTTCAAGTTGGAAAAATGAATTTGCAGTGGTATAAATACATAGAGTTGTGTAAATTTCTTCAGCAGAACTCAGCAGCAAGGAGAGAGAGGAAGAGAAGAGGAAATGCTTTAGTTTAACACTGGGTGCTTTTTGGTGGTTGAAAGAAACAATTAGAGGGCAAATAAGAAGGTATTGGCAAGTCAGTTGTTGAGGGGATGAATAAAAGGAAGGAAGTGAAAAAAATGGTCAGAATAGGAGATTGTAGAAGCTACCCATTAAGATTTTGGTCGAAAATCAGAATCTTCAGTGACTGTGGGAGAGAGATCCCAAGGCTGATTTCTGACTGAGACAAGGATGGCAAGAGTAGTATATTCAAAAACATGATTCCCAAAGGAGCCTGGATTCTGTAGGAGGGAGGCGTTCTAGAAGTGGGTGGGAAGCAGTGAGATTTCTGACTCACTCTCCAGACCCTAAGAGACACGGGTTGGTTGAGAAAGAGCAACTTCTATTTAGGGGCATTTCAGAGGAATGAGTAATTTTGGATAGCAGAAGAGGGGCCATCCAGGCATATGTTAAGGCCAGGAGGTGGTGGAATAATTCTGTAATTTCGTGAACAATGTGCAGAAAAACATTTTTCATTAAAGGAATATTTCAAATCTGTTTTAGAAGCTGTATTTTCTTTAAAGCCATAGGTCTACTCATGACCTAGACAATGAGGATTCTGATTAAAAAATGAACCAAAACTGTAATTCCCTATATTAGTAAGGAAGCCACAGGCAGTGAATTTCTTTAGATTCTTTTGGCTGGCTTAAGTCCTTTTGGAACAAGGTGGAGAATAAATTAATTAGTCAGTAGAATAGCTGGGTCTCAAATTATGATCAGGCTATTATGCAAAGTTTATTCTTAAATCTATTTCGGGCATGTTGGAATATATTTCCTACTGAAAAACCATAAAAAAAACAAGGTCATAAAACCATAAAAAGCCAAAAACCAAAAACCGAAAACCAAAAAACCAAAAACCATAAAAAAAACAAGGTCAATTACATCTAATCACTGGGTATGGCACTGGGTCTCTATCCCTCCTCAGCCTCCTGGCTATAGAAGCATGGGCTCCCCTGACAGTATTGGGAGCTTCCATAGCATCAGCAACTCTAGGCAGTGACATTAATCACCAGGGCTGGGCTGTAGCTGCTGAGCGGAGGTGGAGAGGCGGGTTGAGACTATGAGCATAGTCTGGGGTTCTAGAGACTTCCTAAATTTGAGAGAAAATCAATCTTTCTCCTACCATGTGTTTTGTGCCTTAGAAAACGTTGGCCATTCTTAGAAGATAAACTTCTTACCACTGATATGGTAATTTGGGTAATTCTAAGATAAAGTATTATGTAAGTCATTGAAATAGCAGTGAGATTGCTAGTAACTGAAGATTGTATCAGGGCAGCTCCTCTTGGCACCGATTCTTATTACATAGTCTTCTGGGCCCATGGAGCAGAAAATTGGGCTAACACTATAATGATACCACTGTAGTCCTGGAAATTCTTGTTTTAAAAATACATTATGGGACTTCCCTGGTGGTCCAGTGGTTAAGACTCTGTGCTCCCAGTGCAAGGGACAAAGGTTCGACCCCTGGTCAGGGAACTAAGATCCTGCATGCCATATGATACAGCCAAAAAAAATACATTATTTTTTTGCCCTTTGCTTCCCCAGGAGCTGAAGTCATGAAAAACTGCAGTTAGTTTGGAGTTAATTATACTTCAATTTATTCAAAGATTTAATGTCCTAAATGTATAGCACAATGTTTGGAAGACAATAATGGCTTAATAAATGTTTATTAAAATGAATCAACAGTCAGCAGATCTTCAGGAAATCACTAGTAGAGTAGCTCTTTTATGATTGAGGCATTAGCTAGTATTAAATCTTTGGATGATAAGGAGATGTCGACAAAAAATTAGTCAATAGCCTAAGAAAAAATGGAAAATTTTATTTAAGCCAATCTGAGGATTAAAACCCAGGAGACAGTCTTTCAGAAAGCTCTGAGGACAGTTCCATCCGTTAGAGGTCAAAGCACAGTTATATAAGTTTTGAGACAAGGGGTTATATGTCAAATGACGTATTATTGATAGTTTACAGATCCAGATCTACACGTACAAAGTGAGTCATGAGTCATCATGACTTCTTACAAGATTAAGAAGGAATGTTTTCTCCTAAGGATGTCTGGTTAATGCAGACACTCTAAAGGGGAGGGAGGAGCTCCAAACAGGCAGAGAAAACTTTTATGTTTAAATTTTTCTCATCTTGCCATAAAATATGAATTTTAATTCATCAATTTCCTGCTTTTGATCATTAATCTTTTAATAGAAAGCATTAGGTAATCATATATTTGGTCCCTTGATGCCAGGGTGGTTGCTTACCTAGCCTGAGTCCACCATGTCCCTTGATGTCAGGTCTTAATAGCTCGGTTCTTTCTTTCCTTTTAGGGGGTTGTACTAGTAAGGTATATGACAGTCAAGAGTAACAGTCAATTCCAAGTTGTCCAATAGGACTGGTGCCAATTTTACCTTGCATGTGCACTGTGCACATTCATTAAGTTATAGAGAACTATAGATATGATAGTTTCAAGTTTAGATACCATTATCTTAGTAGAAGTTGATACACAGCTTGAGAGGCAAGAAACTATCGCTTTATAAATCACACAAACTGTAGTCAAAGTTGCCAATAGGAGTAACAATGTCATTAGTAAAGACTGAAGCCAAGATCTTCCTAAACCAAACCATTTCCCTAGTATTTCACTTAGATTGGGAAGAGGATCTTTCATAGGGGAAATTTGATTCTTCATGTGTCATAATACAGGTCACATTAGAAGACCCATCAGGTATAAAAACCCAACATTTAGTATGTTTTATAGCACAAGTTCCCCCCCAAGAAGCAGTTAGAATATCCAGGGCCATGCAATCCTGTAGGACCACTTTTCTCATCATGGAGACTTCCAAATTGAGCAAGCTAATGGCTTGATTATTATCATTCAAAGCTTGCTGAGTAAATTTTGTTAAAGCCTACATGTGATTAATGATATCTTCTATCCCTAGTGAAGACAAGAGTGTCACAGCCAAATGGTCATACTATTGGAAAACTCATTGAAACCCAGCATGCTCACATTAAAGGCAGATTGGCAGGGGCTGTCTCAAGGCTTCCTGTAAGTGACCTTGAGCCCAAAAGAAATCAATTGTGCATCTTCCTAACCAACCTGGGGAAAGCCAAGGCCATAAACTTGTTCCATAAATCCACTGCTACCCAGTATTTAACATTTAGTGTAAAGGAGTATTTATGGCCAGGTTCAGAACAAGTGTCATTAGTTGGTCAGGTAAGAGGGTCTCACTTATTGATACTGGTGGTAGCATTAGCTTGCATGAAACTAGAATTTCTTTCTTCTAAAATAAAATTTCTAAGAGCCATCCAGTTAGAATCCTGGAGAAGATAAATCTACCAAGGTAAACTAGGAGTATTGGACACAGGCAGTTGGCCACAAACACAGCAATTGGATTGACTTTTTCAAACTGGAAAACAGTTGAGTCCAGGGAAGAAATACATTTGGTTCATCAGTAAAAGTATGAACAGCTATCAGAGTAATTGCTATATGAGCCTTGTCCAGCATCTTGGGTCAGCTGTCCACTTAAGATGTTGTCTTCTCATCCTGGTCTGGTAGTGATGGTCTTAGTCAGGTGTTAGAAACAGGATTTGCAGTTCATTCAGGAGAGGAGGCCTGATAGGGTTCTTCCCAACGTGGCTGTAAAGATTCCTTTAACTGACGTCTTTTCCAGCGTGCACAGTGTCCTGGTTGCAGGTCATGGGGCATCTATTCTTCTTCCAAAGATAGGTTACTGTGATAGTAAGTTTCAGAAAAAAGTCTTTCTGGTAATGTAACACAGCAAGAAGGAGCCGTCTGAGAAGTGAGTCTTAGGTGGTAAATACAAAAAATCTCAAAGACAACAACCACAGAACTTAATGTCCACTAAAACATGATTTTTTTTGTAAATTTATTTTATTCTATTTATTTTATTTTTGGCTGTGTTGTGTCTTGTTTGTTGCAAACAGGCTTTCTCTAGTTGCAGAGAGTGGGCTTCTCACTGTGCTGGCTTCTCTTGTTGCAGAGCACAGGCCCTAGGCGTGCGGGCTTCAGTAGTTGTGGTGCGCAGTCTCTAGAGCGCAGGCTCAGTAGTTGTAGCGCACAGGCTTAGCTGCTCCACGGTATGTGGGATCTTCCCGGACCAGGGCTCGAACCTGTGTCCCCTGCATTGGCAGGCAGATTCTTAACCACTGCACCACCAGGGAAACCCAACATGATTTTTTTTTATGTCTACTAAAATTACCTTCATTTCTACCAAATGTAGCCAAATTAAGACTAATTTATTTGCAAAATAAGTCTGGTTTTAATAAACTCAGCTTGATTATTTACATAAGTGTAATTGATCATACAGGTTCTTTTAAGGTGGCTCTGCTGGAACTTTTTATAAAGAATATCAAATTGAACTTTAAAAAGGCCTCTCAAGCCCAGGAAAGCCACACCAAGGGCTTGACGTCAGATTCCACCTATGATATCTATAGATTTGGATGGACTCCTCTCTTCTCTAAGTCCCCCAAATATCCCAAGATTCCTACACCTGCCAGGAGGCAGCCTTTCATATTCACCTGATAAAGCTGCTGGGAACCTAAGAGTTTCCAATTTCTGGAGGGGTCATGTAGAGAGAAAAGATAAGTATTTCAATTCTACTTACAAAGGTACAACTTACCAAATTGCTGTAAGTCATAATTAGCTTGAAGGGAAGGGTTTCCTTATAGCTCAAAACACAGATTGAAAACCAGTAATATTTCAGACAAAAACTAAAAAATTATAACCATATTCATCAATTTGTTCAGTCCTATGTGACTAATCCTTGATCTTAATCTTCTGTTAACAGTTTTATTAAGCTATCAGATTTTCCATTAGATTTCTTTAATTTCTTCAGTTCAGCAGTATAATCTGAAAGCTATCAGAAACCTGTACTTGTCAGAAGGTTCCTCCTGTGAATCTTGAAGATGAAGCATTTTGGGAAAAGCATCAGAGTACAAACAATAACTGTCTACAAATGACAAAAGATTTAAGAAGCCACAGTTAAAGATCTGATTACAATGCAATTGACAAAGAAACTTGGTTATTGCTGTGGCATACAAAATTTTTTTTTTTTTGGCTGTGTTGGGTCTTCGTTGCTGTGAGTGGGCTTTCTCTAATTGTGGCGAGCTGGGACTACTCTGTTATGGTGCGCAGGCTTCTCACTGTGGTGGCTTCTCTTGTGGAGCACGGACTGTAGGTGCTTGGGCTTCAGTAGTTGCAGTGCGTGGGGTCAGTAGTTGTGGCTTGCGGGCTCTAGAGCGCAGGCTCAGTAGTTGTGGCGCATGGGCTTAGTTGCTCTGCAGCATGTGGGATCTTCCCAGACCAGGTGTTGAACCCATGTCCCCTGCATTGGCAGGTGGATTCCTAACCACTGCACCACCAGGGAAGTCCCATTTTTAATATTTTACTTTTAAACCCTGGAGATTTTTAAGGCTGTCAATTTAATGAAACGATAAAGGAATAATATCAACTACAGAGAAATCTCTAAGACTGTATTTTTCAGCCTTGAGCTAAGGTAAGTGAACAAAATTTGTTTTGAGGATGTTTATAAACTTTCTGTACTAAGAACTTATCATTATGAAAAGCATGTCATTTTACAGGAAGAAAATGATAAATTCTTATGGTTTCCCTATTTCTCCCAAGATCCAAGGTAGATATCAAAACACAATTCTTGGGAAAATATGTATCTTTGTAGTCCTGCTGTCACTGTTTTTTTTTGGCCTCGTGGCTTGCGGGATCTTTGTTCCCTGACCAGAGCTGGAACCCGCGCCCCCTGCGGTGGAAGCACAGAGTTCTAACCACCGGACCACCAGGGAAGTCCCTCTGCTGTCACTTCTGATGATAAAAGAATATTTACTAAAAATAAGAAAAAAACACCTCAGCCTAATTAAAAGAGGGGGCCATCCAGCTTCATTTCACAATATTATATTTATTTGAAATAGTGAAATTGAGCTCTCTGAAGGAAAACTCTTGCCCTCCGGAGTCTAATATGTGTGTGCCTTACTTTGACTACTTCACTGAAGTGCGAAGAACCCAGGGATGCAAAGTTATAATGTTCAATGAAAGCTTTTTTATAACATTTAATATTAGCACAACAATTCACTTTTCTTCTAGTCGTATATGGATCCTGGTTTGATCACGTTTTAAGCTGGGAAGAACACAAAAATGCTAAGAACATTCTAATTATATCCTATGAAGAAATGAAGAAAGTAAGTCCTTTCTACCATTTCAATGATGAAAATTTAAGTAGAATTAAGTTAAAACAGGAAATCAATCAATGAATTCCGTTTTCAGGTTTCAGAGAATGAATTTAGTGTTTTGATGAGATATACTTTATATATATATATATATATATATATATATATAATGTATTTATTTGCTTTTTGCTCAGGATCCTTCTAAAACCATAAAGAAAATAACTGCTTTCCTTGGTTTAAGCATGAGTGATGGTGAAATTAATCAGATTGCTTGGAAAACATCATTCACTGAAATGAAAAATAATACAGCCAAAGAAAACTGTGATCCAAATCATACCATCTGTGCCCTCACATCTAATAGGAACCTGGTATTTAGGAAAGGTACGTCAGAGATGTGATGCTTTGTCTGGGCTTCCATCTGGAAGTAATTGCATTTCACCATTTTTAATCTCTCATTTCACCTTTGTACACCCCATACCTTGCACAGTGGATTGCACATTGGCATCCCTCAGTGAATGTTTATTAAGTTTATTAAGTGAAATTTTTGAACTACATTCTTTCCAGACGTTGACATTCCCAGGCCCAGTTAGGAACCAATTGAAAGATAGACACAGGTGTCAAACAGATAGAAATGATAAAGCTATGTGAAGAATGTGCCTCAGGTCTGCAGCCTAGTGTGATTGCTAATAACTAACCCTGAATTTTACAAACGCATTTAGTCACAGCAGCTCAAGTGCAGTCCTGACCCCCGCTGGGGCAGGACACTTAGAGCATGGCACAGAGTGGTACATGACTCATGTTTTCTCCAGGAGAGAGAAGAGAGCTGATGAGTGTGACCAGTGCATTTTCCTAACCTCACCAATCAAATAACTCACCCTGCAGGAGTAAGGAAGGGGTGGAGAGAGAAGCTGGGATTGTTATCTAAGGATGTCCCTCTGCATGGAAACACAGAGAGAAGAAAATAAATCTTCTCCACTAATTCCTGACGTTTTAGAAGCAGGTTGAGTACATCTGGATATAGAATTGTTTTGAAATCCATGTGAATTTTAATACACATCTGGGGAGAAAATGTTTTAACATTTTTCAGATTTTTCATAACTTACAGAGACAAAATTCTTTGTACTTGTGTACTCAGGTTTCTTACTAAAAACACACATTTATTTCCGTTCTTTGCCTCAACTGAATATAATTACTCCCAAAGCAAATGCTGGCCAACTCATGTAAATCAGATATTATCTTAACTTTGCAAATTACTTTTATCCTTTTTTGTGGTTCATTTTTTATTTCCTGATAGTTGGAAACCCAGGGCTAAGAGAGAGGAGAGAATTCAATTTACCAAATGTTTATTAATAAACTATTTTCTAAAAACTAAGTTTCAAAAATTTAATAAAATACAGACCTGTCATTCAGAAGATCATAATCTAGATGGTAATACAAGGTCATAACAACCATACTAATAGTATGAGCAAATGTGAATAGCAACATGAATAAGGGAGAGAAAATATTTGCCTAGCAAAGTAAGTGAGGAGATCAGATCTGGGACTGGAAGCCTGAGCAGGATTTTACTAGGAAAATGACAAGGAAGAAATATGTTACAGCAAGAGCTAACAGCAAGAAGAAAATCTCAGAACCACCATGGAATTAGAAGGTATTTTCTAGAAGGAGCAGGTAGTCTCACGTGCTAAAGTAGTATATGATATGTGAAGCAGAATGAGAGAGAGAAAGACTGTGGACAGAGAGCAAAGGCTTTGATGGACATCCTGAGGTCTGTTTGCTGTTTTAAGAAGGGACCTGACAATGGTCAGACCTGTGTGCTAGAAAATCATAGCGTCAGAGTGGAAAATTGACTAGAAGAGGGTGAAAACAGAGGCAAAAAGTGCAGTTAAAATGTTGCTGTAATAGTACAAGTAAAGAAGCATTGAGGGTCATAATTCGGGCACGGGCAGCAAGCCACCGTTGGGTGCAGCTCGGCTGAGAGGTCAGCTTAGGAGGCATCAGCAGACTGTGGAATTAGGTAAAATTGTTCAGGGTGAGTGGGAAGGGCTAGTGAAGAAATGGATAGAAGGGAGAGCCCTAGGGACCCTGACATCAACAGCCCAAGACAAGCCAAGAAAAGAAATCAGCCAGAATTAGGAAGAAAACTAGGGTCAAACATGACCATTTATTTACCATTTGTGAATTCTGGGAACGCAGTTTCTATAGTCTTGGGGATGGAAGCCACATTCAGGAGGGGCTTAAAGAGATAAGAGGCTAAGGAGAGGAGTAGAAATGAAGGACCACTCTTAAGAAGGGTGAGAATGGAGGACAGTATTGAAACGGTGTGGGAGCTAGAGAAAGGCAGGGTGAAGAGAAAGGTTAGAAGGGGTGGGGGAGGGATGATAAAGGGAAGACAGAATGTGGAAAAGGATGCATGAAGAAAAGAAATGAGCAAAGAGGAGAGACATAGGAAGATATTGGGAGGGACCATGGTAAAGAGGATGCTGAGAAATGAGGAAGTTCTAATCCTTAGTGGAGTCCCATACTTCTGTTGACGTCTTTTACCACCTCCCTTTGAGATATGATTAGCAATACTCAGTATTCATACAGCTTATTCTACAAACTTGAGAAATTTCACTCTAATGAGAAGAGTTTATCTCTGACCTGCCGACTGGTGACCCTAGCAAATAGCACCAGGTGAAATCATGTCAACATAATTGTAGCTAGCAACCTTAATTCTAATGCATTTAAATTCTACCGAAAAGTGATTTCCTTATATTAGATCTAACAAAACACAGGTTAACAGTGGAAGTAGCCTCTCTGATACTAGTTCCCATGAGTGCCAGTTGGTAAATTAGGACTGTATGAGGAATTATACACAAGGAGGGTCAATAGAGACCACTTACTTCATTCCTTCCATTGGCTGGATGGAGTGGGAGTGGGGAATCCATCCTCTGAAAATAATCATTTCAAATAAATGACTGAAGTTGGTGATTCAGACTCCTTGGCACACGGAGCTATTCCTCACTTTTCAGAGGAGAATTTGTGCCTGCAGTTGTCCTTACTTTAAAGTCATAAATGGAGCTGATATTCTAGAAAGTGACTATGGTGGTCATGGAGACAAAGGAGGATACAGAGTAGTCCACGTAAGTGTCAGAAGTCCAAGGGCCCATACAAACTAAACTTTATGGGGAATATTACAGGAGTATGGAAAGATGTATGGACAGGATGCATGTTGCAATACTGCTTATAACAGTGAAAACCTCAGATGCACTTAAATGGCTACTAATCAGAAATTTAAACATATAAGTTACACCCATACAGGGGTTTACTATGGAGTCACGAAAACTATAGATGCAGAATAGCTAGGATTTACTGAGTGCTTACTCTGTGCCAGGCACATTACTTGATTTGTCTAAAACTTGGCAACAGACTTTTGAGGATGCTATTTATGTGGTTTTACTGAGACTCCAGGCACCTGAATAACTTGTCTAATATCACACAGCTAGTAGCTGGTACAGTCAAGATTTGAATCCAAACCATCTTACTCTACTTAGTGTACTTTTCACTGTAGGTGTATAAATAGTAATATGGAAAGATGATCAACATATAAAAAGTGAAAAAAGTAGGTTATAATTGTGTGACTTTTAAATGCAGTTTATATGCTTATATATGTTTACAAAGAAGAACATCTAGAAGAATGCATGCTAACCAATTTATTAGCCATGTGAGCTGGGTACATTTCCTTGATTTTTATCTTCTTTTGCGTCTATGTATGTATTTTCTGTAACCTACATATATAAGTACTCTATTATTTTTTAAATATTTTTTTCTTAAAAAAAGTAAAAGAAAGAGTGAAAGAATAAATCAGAAACCAAGCAAACGAAAGTCAGGTCAAATGGAAGAAGACAACAGTGGTTCAGGCGAACTGATATAAGAGGCTGGAAGGGAGAACTAAGAAGGATGGGAAAATATTAAGTAAATTAATAACATTAACATTGCCCTTCTAAGGGCCAGGCATTTTGACCTCGTGAAATTGACCTTGTGCCCCAGTTGGTGTGTTTTAGAAGCAATGCCATTTCCTGATTCTGGGATCTTCCCTCTGATACTATTTTCTTTCCTGTTTCTTCTCCCCCAAGTGGAAGAATTCCACTTTACTTCTTCTTTTTATTTATTTATTTATTTATTAACAGTTTATTGGAGGATAATTGCTTTACAATGGTGTGTAGGCTTCTGCTTTATAACAGAGTGAATCAGCTATACATATACATATATCCCTATATCTCCTCCCTCTTGCGTCTCCCTCCCTCCCACCCTCCCTATCCCACCCCTCTAGGTGGTCACAAAGCACCGAGCTGATCTCCCTGTGCTATGCGGCTGCTTCCCACTAGCTCTCCGTTTTACATTTGGTAGTGTATATATGTCCATGCCACTCTCTCACTTTGTCCCAGCTTACCCTTCCCTAATTGGCAGATGGTTAGACTAACATGTGCTAATATTGTTTCTTCATGCTTGGCGTCAGATGTCAGCTCTTTTATCCTCCACAACTGTGTAGGTTGGAGGAGAGTTAAAGCATTGAAGTAGAAAGCAGGAAATTTACTCTTTGCCCTAATTTTAGAAATTATATCCCTTAAAATTAGCTGAAAACAGGAATGCTGGGTGGGAAGGATAAATGAGAGAAATATATTTATTTCAGTCGAACTTTGCACACGTGAAAATTTTGTTAACTAGGACCTTAAAGATCCTAGGGTTGGTTTTTATTGTGGGGAACAAAAATCTTTTGCTAGTAACACTGGCATTTTAAGGTGATAGAAGTCAAAGATTGTTTTCTTGGGGTTGAACTAGCAGCCAAAACATTCTTTACTTAGGGGCTGGGATGTGGCTGTTGGCAACGCATTTCATGGTGCGGTCTTTAATTCAATGGTAAAATTTAAGCTAAAACAAGCCCAAAACTATAGGTTTCTTTATTTTCACTAAACAGGCAATTGAAATACACGGTACAAAAATAAGTGGTAAGATTATTGTAAAATGAAATGGACAGAATAAATATTCAATTTAATGTTCCATCTATGAGATTTTCACAATAAAATCACAGTTTACTTTGTAAAAAAAACAAAACAAAACAACTCCCCGTGTCCCCAAGTCCATTCTCTAGTAGGTCTGCATCTCCATTCCCATCCTGCCCCTAGGTTCTTCATGACCATTTTTTTTTTTTTTAAGATTCCATATATATGTGTTAGCATATGGTATTAGTTTTTCTCTTTCTGACTTACTTCACTCTGTATGACAGACACTAGGTCCATCCAACTCACTACAGATAACTCAGTTTCATTTCTTTTTATGGCTGAGTAATATCCATTGTATATATGTGCCACATCTTCTTTATCTACTCATCTGTCGATGGACATTTAGGTTGCTTCCATGTCCTGGCTATTGTAAATAGAGCTGCAATGAACATTTTGGTACATGACTCTTTTTGAATTGTGGTTTTCTCAGGGTATATGCCCAGAAGTGGGGTTGCTGGGTCGTACGGTAGTTCTATTGTTAGTTTCTTAAGGAACCTCCGTACTGTTCTCCATAGTGGCTGTATCAATTTACATTCCCACCAACAGTGCAAGAGGGTTCCCTTTCTCCACACCCTCTCCAGCATTTACTGTTTGTGGATTTTTTGATGATGGCCATTCTGACTGGTGTGAGGGCGATACCTCATTGTAGTTTTGATTTGCATTTCTCTAATGATTAATGATGTTGGGCATTCATTCATGTGTTTGTTGGCAATCTGTATATCTTCTTTGGGGAAATGTCTGTTTAGGTCTTCTGCCCATTTTGGGATTGGGTTGTTTGTTTTTTGATATTGAGCTGCTTGTAAATTTTGGAGATTAATCCTTTGTCAGTTGCTTCATTTGCAAATATTTTCTCCCATTCTGAGGGTGGTCTTTTCATCTTGTTTATGGTTTCCTTTGCTGTGCAAAAGCTTTTAAGTTTCATTAGGTCCCATTTGTTTATTTTTGTTTCCATTCTCTAGGTCATGGGTCAAAAAGGATCTTGCTGTGACTTATGTCATAGAGTGTTCTGCCGATGTTTTCCTCTAAGAGTTTGATAGTGTCTGGCCTTACATTTAGGTCTTTAATCCATTTTGAGTTTATTTTTGTGTGTGGTAATTTAGAGTGTTCTAATTTCATTCTTTTACATGTAGCTGTCCAGTTTTCCCAGCACCACTTATTGAAGAGGCTGTCTTTTCTCCATTGTATATTCTTGCCTCCTTTATCAAAAATAAGGTGACCACATGTGCATGGGCTTATCTCTGGGATTTCTATCCTGTTCTATTGATCTATATATCTGTTTTTGTGCCAGTACCATACTGTCTTGATTACTGTAGCTTTGTAGTATAGTTTGAAGTCAGGGAGCCTGATTCCTCCAGTTCCGTTTTTCTTTCTCAAGATTGCTTTGGCTATTTGGGGTCTTTTGTGTTCCATACAAATTGTGAAATTTTTTATTCTAGTTCTGTGAAAAATGCCAGTGGTAGTTTGATAGGGATTGCATGGAAACTGTAGATTGCTTTGGGTAGTAGAGTCATTTTCGCAATGTTGATTCTTCCCATCCAAGAACAAGGTATATCTCTCCATCTGTTTGTATCATCTTTAATTTCTTTCATCACTGTCTTAGAGTTTTCTGCATACGTGTGTTTTGTCTCCTTAGGTAGGTTTATGCCTATGTATTTTATTCTTTTTGTTGCAATGGTAAATGGGAGTGTTTCCTTAATTTCTCTTTCAGATTTTTCATCATTAGTGTATAGGAATGCTAGAGATTTCTGTGCATTAGTTTTGTAAACTACTTTACCAAATTCTTTGATTAGCCCTAGTAGTTTCCTGGTTGCATCTTTAGGATTCGCTATGTATAGTATCATGTCATCTGCAAACAGCGACAGCTTTACTTCCTCTTTTCTGATTTGGATTCCTTTTATTTCTTTTTCTTCTTGATTGCTGTGGCTAAAACTTCCAAAACAATGTTGAATATTAGTGGTGAGAGTGGGCAACCTTGTCTTGTTTCCTGATCTTAGTCGAAATGGTTTCAGTTTTTCACCATTGAGGATGATGTTGGCTGTGGGTTTGTTATATATGGCCTTTATTATGTTGAGGTAAGTTCCCTCTATGCCTACTTTTGGAGGGTTTTTATCATAAATGGGTGTTGAATTTTGTCGAAAGCTTTCTCTGCATCTATTGAGATGATCATATGGTTTTCATTTTTCAATTTCTTAATATGGTGTATCACATTGATTGATTTGCGTATATTGAAGAATCCTAGCTTTCCTGGGATAAACCCCACTTGATCATGATGTATGATCCTTTTAATGTGCTGTTGGATTCTGTTTGCTAGTATTTTGTTGAAGATTTTTGCATCTGTGTTCATCAGTGATATTGGCCTGTAGTTTTCTTTCTTTGTTACATCTTTGTCTGGTTTTGGTATCAGGGTGATGGTGGCCTTGTAAAATGAGTTTGGGAGTATTCCTCCCTGTGCCATATTTTGGAAGAGTTTGAGAAGGATAGGTGTTAGTTCTTCCCTAAATGTTTGATAGAATTCACCTGTGAAGCCATCTGGTCCTGGGCTTTCGTTTGTTGGAAGGGTTTTTTTGTTTTGTTTTGGTTTTTGGTTTTTTTGCGTACACGGGCCTCTCACTGTTGTGGCCTCTCCCGTTGCGGAGCACAGCCTCCAGACACGCAGGCTCAGCGGCCATGGCTCACGGGCCTAGCCGCTCCGCGGCATGTGGGATCTTCCCGGACCAGGGCATGAACCTGTGTCCCCTGCATCGGCAGGTGGACTCTCAAACACTACGCCATCAGTGAAGCCCTGTTGGAAGGCTTTTAATCACAGTTTCAATTTCAGTGCTTGTGTTGGTCTGTTTATATTTTCTATTTCTTCCTGGTTCAGTCTCAGAAGGTTGTGCTTTTCTAAGAATTTGTCTAGTTCTTCCAGGTTGTCCATTGTAATGGCATATAGTTTCTTGTAGTAATCTCTCACGATCCTTTGTATTTCTGCAGTGCCAGTTGTTAGTTCTCCTTTTTCATTTCTAATTCTATTGAGTCTTCTCCCTTTCTTTGTTGATAAGTCTGGCTAATGGTTTATCACTTTTGTTTATCTTCTCAGAATGCCAGCTTTAATTTTATTGATCTTTGCTATTGTTTCCTTCATTTCTTTTTCATTTATTTCTGATCTGATCTTTATTATTTCTTTCCTTCTGCTAACTTTGGGGGTTTTTTGTTCTTCTTTCTCTAATTGCTTTAGGTGTAAGGTTAGGTTGTTTATTTGAGATGATTCTTTTTTCTTGAGGTAGGATTTTATTGCTATAAACTTTCCTCTTAGAACTGCTTTTGCTCCATCCCATAGATTTTGGGTCATTGTATTTTCATTGTCATTTGTTTCTAGGTATTTTTTGATTTCCTCTTTGATCTCTTCAGTGAGCTCTTGGTTAATAAGTTGTGTAGTGTTTAACTTCCATGTGTTGTATTTTTTACAGATTTTTTCCTGTAATTGATATCTAGTCTCATAGCGTTATGGTAAGAAAATATACTTGATATGATTTCAATTTTCTTAACTTTACCAAGGCTTGATTTGTGACCCAAGATATGATCTATCCTGGAGAATGTTCCATGAGCACTTGAGAAGAAAGTGAATTTTGTTGTTTTTGGATGGAATGTCTTGTAAATATCAATTTAGTTCATCTTGTTTAATGTATCACTTAAAGCTAGTGTTTCCTTATTTATTTTCATTTTGGGTGATCTGTCCATTGGTGAAAGTGGGGTGTTAAAGTCCCCTACTATGATTGTGTTACTGTCAATTTCCCCTTTTATGGCTGTTAGCATTTGCCTTATATATTGAGGTGCTCCTATGTTGGGTGCATAAATATTTACAATCGTTACATCTTCTTCTTGGATTGATCCTTGATCATTATGTAGTGTCCTTCTTTGTCTCTTGTAATAGTCTTTGTTTTAAAGTCTATTTTGTCTGATACGAGAATTGCTACTCCAGCTTTCTTTTGATTTCCATTTGCATGGAATATCTTTTCCACCCCCTCACTTTCAGTCTATATGTGTCCCTAGGTCTGAAGTGGGTCTCTTGTAGACAGCATATATATGGGTCTTGTTTTTGTATCTATTCAGCCAGGCTGTCTCTTCTGCTTGGAGCATTTAATCCATTTACATTTAAGGTAGTTATTGATATGTATGTTCCTAGTACCATTTTCTTAATTGTTTTGGGTTTGTTATTGTATGTCTTTTCCTTCTCTTGTGTTTTCTGCCTTGGGGCGTTCCTTTAGCATTTGTTGTAAAGCTGGTTTGGTGGTGCTGAATTCTCTTAGCTTTTGCTTGCCTATAGAGGTTTTAATTTCTCTGTCAAATCTGAATGAGATCCTTGCTGGATAGAGAATCTTGATTGTAGGTTTTTCCCTTTCATCACTTTAAATATGTCCTGCCACTCCCTTGTAGCTTGCAGAGTTTCTGCTGAAAGATCAGCTGTTAACCTTATGGGGATTCCCTTTTATGTTATTTGTTGTCTTTCCCTTGCCGCTTTTAATATTTTTTCTTTGTATTTACTTTTTGATAGTGTGATTAATATGTGTCTTGGTGTGTTTCTCTTTGGATTTATCCTGTATGGAAATATCTGCGCTTCCTGGACTTGACTAACTATTTCGTTTCCCATATTAGGGGAATTTTCAACTATAATCTCTTCAAAAATTTTCTCAGTCCCTTTCTTTTTCTCTTCTTCTTCTGGGACCCCTATAATTCGAATGTTGGTGTATTTAGTGTTGTCCCAGAGGTCTCTGAGACTGTCCTCAGTTCTTTTCATTCTTTTTTCTTTATTCTGCTCTGCAGTAGTTATTTCCAGTATTTTATCATGCAGGTCACTTATCCATTCTTCTGCCTCAGTTATTCTGCTATTGATTCCTTCTAGAGATTTTTAAATTTCATTCATTGTGTTGTTCATCATTGTTTGTTTGCTCGTTAGTTCTTCTAGGTCGTTGTTAAAGATTTCTTGTATTTTCTCCATTCTATTTCCAAGATTTTGGATCATCTTTGCTATCATTTTTCTGAATTCTTTTTCAGGTAGACTGCCTATTTCCTCTTCATTTGTTTGGTCTAGTGGGTTTGTACCTTGCTCCTTCATCTGCTGTGTGTTTTTCTGTCTCCTCATTTTGCTTAACTTACTGTGTTTGGGGTCTCCTTTTTTCAGGCTGCAGGTTCGTAGTTCCTGTTGTCTTGGTGTCTGCCCCCAGTGGCTAAGGTTGGTTCAGTGGGTTGTGTAGGCTTCCTGGTGGAGTGGACTAGTGCCTGTTTTCTGGTGGTTGAGGCTGGATCTTCTCTTTCTGGTGGGCAGGTCCACATCCAATGGTGTTTTTTGGGGTGTCTGTGACCTTATTATGATTTTAGGCAGCCTCTCTGCTAATGGGTGGGGTTGTGTTCCTGTCTTGCCAGTTGTTTGGCATAGGGTTTCCAGCCCTGTAGCTTGCTGGTCATTGGGTGGAGCTGGGTCTTCTCATTGAGATGGAGATCTCTGGGAGATTTTTGCCATTTGATAGTACGTGGATCTGGGAGGTCTCTGGTGGACCAATATCCTGAAGTCGGTTCTCCCACCTCAGAGGCACAGGCCTGACACGCGGCCGGAGGACCAAGACCCTGTCATCCACATGGCTCAGAATAAAAGGGAGAAAAAAGGAAAGAACGAAAGAAAAAATAAAATAAAGTTAATAAAATAAGAAATAATTATTAAAAAAATTTAAGTTAATTAAAAAAAGAAAGAAAGAAGAGAGCAACCAAATCAAAAAAGAAATCCACCAATGATAACAAGCACTAAAAACTATACTAAAAACAAAAAACCAAAAAATGGACAGACTGAACCCTAGGACAAATGGTAAAAGCAAAGCTATACAGACAAAATCATGCACAGAAGCATACACATACACACTCACAAAAAGAGAAAAAGGAAAAAAATATATATCGTTGCTCCCAAAGTCCACTGCCTCGATTTGGGATGAATTAGTTGTCTATTCAGGTGTTCTACAGATGCAGGGTACATCAGGTTGATTGTGGAGATTAATTTACATTATCAAATTTGCTTTAATAGAAATGAGAAAATATAGGTCTTTGGATGCTCTCAGTTATTTGGATTATGCCTTCATTTTGTGAAAGTTTCATAGTCTACCAGCATCTGTGCAGAGGATACCTGAGGGAGGTACGGGCAGGCACAGAGGGAGAGAGCATCCTTGGGATAAGCAGCCTGGTTAGGGAGAGAGGGTATATTTCTAAGTAATTGACACAAAGGAAATTTTAATTAAAATAAATGTGACCGAATGGTAGTGATGCGTATTGCCGAGGGGATGGCGGACGCCGGCTTGCGCCGCGTGGTTCCCAGCAACCTGTATCCCCTCGTGCTCGGCTTTCTGTGCGATAACCAGCTCTCGGACATGGCCAACAAGTTCGCCAAGGCAACAGGCGCTGATGGTTTCCAGTGATTTGGAATTATAAACCACGTTGCCGCAAACATCCTCCTGTGTAGATGTTTGTTTCATGGACCCAGCAGGATGCCAACGCCTCTTCCCTCTTGGACATCTATAGTTTCTGGCTCAAGTCCACCAAGGCCCCAAAGCGGAAGTTACAGGCAAATGGACCAGTGACTAAGAAGGCTAAGAAGAAGACTTCATCCAGTGACAGCAGTGAGGACAGCAGTGAGGAGGAAAAAGCCCAAGGGCCCCCCCGCTAAGAAAGCTGCTGTACCTGCCAAGCAGGCCGGTCTGCTTCAGCACCCTGGAAAGGCTGCAGTCAAGGCATCAGAGAGCAGCAGCAGCAGTGAAGAATCCAGTGATGATGAGGAGGAGGACAAAAAGAAAAAGCCTGTCCAGAAGGGAGTTAAGCCCCAAGCCAAGACAGTCAAAGCTCCTCCTAAGAAGGCCAAGAGCTCTGATCCTGATTCTGACTTAAGCTCAGAGGATGAGGTGCCAAAGAACCAGAAACCAAAGACAACACCCGTGGCAGCTAAAGCTCAGGCTAAAGCCCTAGCCAAACCAGGTACACCAGCTCGTCCCGCACCTAACGTAGTCAGTGGCAAAGCAGCTGGTGGTAACAGCAGCAGCAGCAGTGATGATGACTCAGAGGAGGGGAAGGCAGCAGCCGTATCTAAGAAGACTGTACCTAAAACGCAAGCTGTGGCCAAGGCCCCAGTGGAAGCAGCTGTCGCTCCTGCCCAAAAGAGTTCCAGCAGTGAGGACTCCTCCAGTGAGGAGGAGGAGGAGGAAGAGCAGAAGAAAAAACCAGGTCCCTATAGTTCAGTTCCCCCACCCTCTGTTCCCCCACCCAAGAAGTCCCTGGAAATTCAGGCTCCCACGAAAGCTGCAGAGAAGCAGCAGCCTGTGGAGAGCAGCAAGGACAGCAGCGACGAGCCTGATTCAAGTTCTGAGGAAGAAAAGAGGCCTCCAGCTGAGGCAGTCATCTCCAGAGCAACTACTACACCAGCTCCAGCAAAGAAGGCAGCAGAGAGCTCTTCAGACAGCGCAGACTCCGACAGTTCTGAGGATGAAGCTCCTGCCAAGCCAGCCAGTACCACCCAGAATTCCTCGGGTAAGCCGGCTGCCGCTCCCAGGCAGTCTGCAGTTAAGCCAGCTACGACGCCCAAGCAGCCTGCAGCCACTGGCCAGAAAGGCTGATAGCACCTCCAGCGAGGAGGAGAGCAGTGCTAGTGAGGAGGAGAAGACGAAGAGGACTGTAGCCACCCCTAAGTCCAAGCTGATGGCCAAAGCAGCTCCGTCGTTGCCTGCCAGGCAGGCCTCTCAGCGTGGTGGGGACAGCAGCTCTGATTCAGACAGCTCCAGCAGCGAGGAAGACGAGCAAGAGAAGACGCCTAAACCCCCAGCCAAAAAGAAGCCACAGAAGGCAGGGGGAACTGTAGCCCCTTCCAAACCAGCCTCTGTGAAGAAAGCGAAGGCCGAGGGCAGCAGCACTTCTTCCTCTGAGGACTCCGGTGAGCAGGAGGAAGAGGAGAAGCCCAAGGCCAAGGGCACTCCAAGACCACAAACCGCCAAGGCCAATGGCACCTCTGCACTGACTGCCCAGAATGGAAAAGCAGACAAGGACGGCAACGAGGAGGAGGGGGGCAAGAAAAAGGCAGCAGTGGCAGTTGCTAAGCCAGGTTCAGGAAAGAAGTGGAAGCAGAATGAGGCTGCTAAGGAGGCAGAGACTCCTCCAGCCAAGAAGATAAAGCCCCAGACCCCCAACACGTTTCCTAAAAGGAAGAAAGGAGAACGAAGGGGATCCTCCCCGTTCCGAAGGGTCAGGGAGGAGGAGATCGAGGTGGATGCTCGAGTGGCAGACAATTCCTTTGACGCCAAGCGGGGTGCAACCGGAGACTGGGGGGAGCGAGCCAATCAAGTTCTGAAGTTCACCAAAGGCAAATCCTTCCGGCACGAGAAAACCAAGAGGAAGAGGGGCAGTTACCGGGGAGGCTCCATCTCTGTCCAAGTCAATTCTGTTAAGTTTGACAGCGAGTGACCGTGGACCATCTGTAGCACAGCAGGGGTGATGGTCTGAGACCACTCACTTTCCCCAGTCGACCTGGGAACCCTCAGCTCTGTCGGGGGAGGGTGTCGGTGAGGAGAGCAGTTTAGGTTAGGTCTGAAGGCTTTGCGTCGTAACATCCTCTAAGGTCCTTTTCTGTGTTTGTGGTTTTGTACAGATTTGTTTTTGAGTGTTGGGTAGCAAGGACAAGGTAAGGGGAGTGTTCTTTTTTAAGAAAAATTGTTTTAGTTGTCATTCTCCCTGTTTTATGGAAGTTCTCATACTGAGAAATTTGTATATTTTACATTAGATCATTTCTTATTGATTTTTGTTGTGGTTTTCAGAGGTGGGTTCACAGATTAAAATCTCAGCTATCTTCCAAGATGTGGTAAAGGTCACATTATGAATTTTTATAATTGGAGAATTCTGTCTATGGGACTGCTTGTGTCCACATTTCATCCTTCCTACCCCTCAGGGCCCTGGTGAGGGGCGGCTAAGAATGGTTAATGTATGTATCTGTTAAGCATGAACTGCGTACCTCATTCGTGGGGTCTAGGACTGAAGTTTTCAGCCAGCATGGACTTACCTACTTTGGGGGATAAAATTTACTGTTTTGTTTCAGGCAAAATTCTGGTGGGGTGTGAATGCTGTGGGGTCAGTCTGAATATTTCGTTTGCTATAATATTATTATTACATAATGTTTGCAATATGTGTTTTTTAATTTGAAAGCATAAACTTTTTTATTGTTCAAAGACAAAAATAAATAAATAAATGTGACCAACTAAATCCTGCCAGGTAGTAGACAGCTGAGTTGGAAAATGACAGAGAAGCTTATTCAGTCCTGACAGAAATATTTAAGTCATCAGGTAAATATACAAATTAATAATGTTAGTATTACATTTGATCCAAAAGGTAGTTCTAGCCAGTCCAATAAATATCTCATTTCATTCTTCTTTTGCTCGCATAGTAAAGGTCAACAATATCCTGTTTTGTGAGAGTTCAGCTTCTGATTTATAACTAAGATTATAAGGGGGCTTCCTTGGTGACGCAGTGGTTGAGAGTCCGCCTGCCGATGCAGGGGTTATGGGTTCGTGCCCCGGTCCCGGAAGATCCCACATGCCGCGGAGCGGTCCTGGGCCCGTGAGCCATGGCCGCTGAGCCTGCGCGTCCGGAGCCTGTGCTCCGCAACGGGAGAGGCCACAACAGTGAGAGGCCCGCGTATCGGGGGAAAAAAAAAAAAAAAAAAAAAGATTATAAGGCTTCTGTAGCCAGGGGTGAAGTAACATTTCCACCCTGAGGGTCATAAAACCTAAGTAGGAATTCCTTGAGGCCACTGTAGAGTGCAAACAAAACTAAGGCCGAGGGGGATGAGGCTGCAGTGACAGGACTCGTCACAGTACTCTTCCTATGATACCAATTAAACAAAAGGGCCCTGGGTCGCAGGAAGGACAGCTAATAAGTGCCCTGGCCAGGGCTGGTTTCATACCTAGACTATTGAGGACAATCATCTGCTCGTTCAAGTAAGGCCCTGCTTTCAGTCAGAGCTGTTGGCTCTTAAAGTCTGACCCAGGCCTGGGTCTCTGCTATGAAATGAGAGATGTGAAATTCAGAGAAAGAGAACTTGGGCAGTGATATTTATTTTTGTAAAATGAGGAGATTGGGGCTTCCCTGGTGGCGCAGTTGTTGAGAGTCCGCCTGCCGATGCAGGGGACACGGGTTCGTGCCCCGGTCCGGGAAGATCCCACATGCCGTGGAGCAGCTGGGCCCGTGAGCCATGCCGCTGAGCCTGCGCGTCCGGAGCCTGTGCTCCGCAACGGGAGAGGCCACAGCAGTGAGAGGCCCGCGTACCGCAAAAAAAAAAAAAAAAAGAGAGATTGTACAAAAAGACCCCTGAGGGCCTATCCAGCTCAGCACCTTTCCCATGCCCTGAATTGCCTCCCTCAGGGACTCTCCTCCCCGAGAAGCGAGAAGGATGAAGAATGTAGGTACCAAGTGTGGGTAGAAGGTGGAAGGAAGAGGACAGCGACGTGTTGTCATTTCCCCAGCCACATCCAGTGGTCCTGTCTTGACTCCTATTTCTGTCTGTGTTGCTTTTCCTGCCAGTACTTCAGGCTTTCCTATTTTTACAGGTGATGGAAGAAGGATCGGGAATCCCTTAGAATGGACTCCAGGTGCTGTACTAGACTGTGAAGATACTGGTGATTAAGCCAGAAGGCGTTATTTCTTTAGCCCTTACAGCCAGAAGTGGAGGGTGATGACTAAAAAGTCCAGTGACAGAGTTCTGCAGGCTTGAATCACTGTGTGTGGGCTCAGGAATGGGGTCCTTAAAGGAGTCCCGTGGACTGCCATTGGCAGGCAGTGGTCCCCCACTCATGATGGACCCCTAATGTGCAGCTGTGCTGGTGGACCCGGAATGCCCACATGGCCAACCAGGTCTCATATTTTGCAAAACACAACCCCCTAGCCAAGTGGGTCAGGCATGAGGAGAGACTACGGGTGGACTTGCTGGCCCCTTGACAGATTCATCTTGCCCAGTCTGTGATGTGAGCTTCAAGACAGCCTGATCTCTGGATCTGGAAAATGAGCCATAGTTTACTGCGGCGAGCCGTTTCTGACCAGCAGAATAACGAGCCGCCACACGCAAGATTCTTCTCGTATCACACTTTATTGGAGCACAGCTTGGTTGAAGAAAGATGGAAGGAAGACCCCGCAATCCTATAGCAGTCTGCTTATATAGGGATTAAGAACATGTGTCGCTCTGTGATTGGCTTTCGCCGATGGTGCGATTTGTGAGCCAACATCGGATAGGTCGCTACTTTAAACCTGAGTGAGCAGGACCCTATCTCGATGTGCCCTGATGCGCACACGACAGACCAACCAGAGACACAGCATAATCCCAAATACACAGCAGACTCCAAAGATTCCTACCCCCACCCACTCCCCAAAGAAGGAAAAGGCAGAAGAGAGCCAAGAGGCAAAATCTCCAAAGGCAACGGGCTCCAGCCCGGCAGCACTCAGTTGCACAATCTGAATAATCCTTTGTGGAATTCCAACTAATACAAAGACTTCGATTAAGCACAATTTGAATAATCCTTTGTGGAATTCCAACTAATACAAAGACTTCGATTAAGAATCATCAGGAACATCCAGCTCAGCATCTTCTCTGAAGTTTTCTTCAACAATTCTCGTCAGTCTTGATGGCACCCAGATCGGATCTTGATCCTGTGGGGAGACACAAAGAGATCCCCTGGATCGAGTAATAACACGATCCGGGCCCTTCCATTGATTGGACAACACATCTTTCCACATCACTTTGCCATAATTTTTATGGTTTGTTGCCACATGGCGTTCAGCAGAGGTTTCTTTATCATCATTTAAATGTAAAAAATTTATGGTAAATAAGGCAAGTGAAAGTCTCTGTCTAGGGGTACAGTTCTCTGCGATTCCCCCTTTTTGTTTTATTAAGAGTTCTTTAAGCTGATCTGCCTCATTGACAAACCCTGTCGTTCACAATAGGCTTTCATTAGTTTACTAAGTGGTGTATGCCTCTTAATCTTAAACTGCACCACAGAACCATCCTGCCCCGCCACCTTCAAATTAATATGATCGTTGTTCTCAGTCTTGACTCCTTCCTTGGGCTTTTCGTCGGCCATGGCCTTGTGGATTATAGGGCAAGCCTGTAATATGAATCACCTGCATTTTTTGACAAAAAAGAGCAAAGCTTTTGGAATGCCTCTGGGGTTAACCCCAGTCTTTTGGGTAACAACTCTTCACAATATTCCTAGCCAAAGCTCTGGTAATGTTAAATTTTTTTTCTTAAGACTGTAGATGACACATGATATAGCTTATGAAACTCTTGAGCCTGTGTCGTAGAGTCTAGCGCTGTTAGAGCGCGTGTGGAAATTAAATTAACAGGACACATCCAAACAGGTTGAGAATCATCACAGCGTTCTAATTGTGCATTTGTAATAGCTTGTTCTACCTTTTGAAGTGCCTGATGGGCTTCTGGGGTCAATTGGCGTGGGGAATTAAGATCAGGCTCCTAAAAAATTTACAACATCTCCCTTCTGTATTCCCTCGGGAGCAAGAAACAATCCCCCATTCCCTAAATATTTAATCAAAACGCCTAAGGCCTGTTCAAGCAACTCCATACAAGAGGCTTTATCTCGACTATTCAAAGGAATAGAAAAGACGCCATTTCCCTAATTTTTTCTTAATTATTCCAGGGTGACTAGGAGGGTTCTAAATGCCCTAATTGTAACTGCTCATCCACTAGTTTGGATGCCGCCTCCAGCTTTTCCTTTGACAAAGGCCACTGAGGTACCCACACAGGTGTTGTGGTCCTCCATGTAATCATAAACTCAGTGACCCTTGAGAAAAACCCAAGCCTCGGCGGTTTAAATTTCCGCGGGCTCCTATAGGGGCGGTCATGCCTTATAACTTACGTCTTATCCCTCTATTAGATATCAGGGGCGGAAGCTCTAGCCTCCGCAGGATTAAAATATGGTGGGCTAGCGAGTGGCGGCATGTACCAATGCCCATACCGCTCTTGTTCATATGCCGCGGCCGCTCCTTCTAAATCTTCCTCCTCTCTAGGATTTAATTCATCTTGAAACAAATATAATTCCTTAAACTCATCTAGGATTGGATATAATCCTGGCACCGTTTCTTGCTTTTCCTTTTGTTTTCTTTTTTCTCTTTTCATAATTTCAGGCCTGTCTACCGTAGTCCCTGTTTGTTCATTCTCTGATGCGCTATCTTGACACATGCTAAGAGCCTTGCGTCCTCGTTGAATAATTTCTTCACATTTTCCTTCCTTTAGGCAAGAAAGTATCATGCTCCACAAGGGGAGAGCGCCTCGAGAAAGTTCTCCCCTTGTGTTACACTCCTCTAGGTCTTTTCCGAGTTTTTCCCATGACGGAACAGTCAAGCTGCCTGATACCCCAAACCACGGCGCGGCACTTTCGATATCTTGTAGCAGCCTACTTATGGTTCTATGAGAGAGCTTTAGCCCTCGGTCCCTTAAAAGGGCTTGAATAGGCTCATGAAAATCAGTTGTAGGCTCCGTGGACGAACTATTCCCAAAAATGCTTGACTTATCTATCGGCCAGGGAAGACACACTCGATCGGGCTGGTGGCACCGTAGCCACAAACAAACGAAAAACATGAGAAACACTAAAAGGACAAAAGCGAAAGTAAAAACTTCAGGCTCCAAACCCCCGAAAAACATACCTGACTGGACTACTCACCAACGGTTACCACTCCGTGTGTCGAGTTCTGAATCGGTCCTCCATGCAGGGCGCGAAGTTCCCGGGTTTCGGCACCACTTGCGGCGGGCCGTTTCCGACCAGCAGAATAACGAGCCGCCACACGCAAGATTCTTCTCGTATCACACTTTATTGGAGCACAGCTTGGTTGAAGAAAGATGGAAGGAAGACCCCGCAATCCTATAGCAGTCTGCTTATATAGGGATTAAGAACATGTGTCGCTCTGTGATTGGCTTTCGCCGATGGTGCGATTTGTGAGCCAACATCGGATAGGTCGCTACTTTAAAACCTCATTAGTCAAGCGCAGTGGCCACAGGAAGGATGACTCAGCTTATTTCAGCTTCCTGCCGCGTAGCAGTTAGCTGACCGCGCCCTACAGTTTACTACCACCTGGAAGAGTCTTCATCTAACACTTTTTCCCCCTTTGGCATCCTTTTCTCTGCCCCATCTTTTTATTTTTTATTTTGGTCTTGAGGCACGTGGGATCTTAGTTCCCCGACCAGGGATCGAACCCGTGCCCCTGCAGTGGAAATGTAGTCTTAATCACTGGACCTCCAGGGAAGTCCCTGTCTTTTTATTAAGACGGTTTCTCAAAGTGTATTTTGCAGAATTTGCATCAGAATCACCTCTAAGGTACTTGTTCAAGATTTCATTTGAGAACTATTGCTCAAAAACATGACATCAACTCTGGCTGCACAAGAGAATCACCTGGAAAAAAACCTTTTTAAAATACCAATTCTCTGGGCCCCATACCCAGAGCTTCTCATTTGATTGGTCTGGGTTAGTTCTGATTCAGTAGTCAGGGATGCAACTGGAATACATATGTTAACAATTATTATACTTACCAATGATTTTTTTTAAATTTATTTTTATTTTATTTATTTTTGGCTGTGTTGGGTCTTTGTTGCTGCACATGGGCTTTCTCTAGGTGCAGCTAGTGGGGGCTACTCTTTGTTGCGGTGCGATTCTCACTGCAGTGGATTCTCTTTGTTGTGGAGCATGGGCTCTACGCGCGTGGGCTTCAGTAGTTGTTGTGCGTGGGCTCAGTAGTTGTGGCTCACAGGCTCTAGAGCGCAGGCTCAGTAGTTGTGGTGCATGGGCTTAGTTGCTCCACGGCATGTGGGATCTTCCCAGACCAGAGCTCGAACCCGTGTCCCCTGTGTTGGCAGGCAGATTCTTACCCACTGCGCCACCAGGGAAGCCCTTTACCAATGATTATATTCAACTTTGATGAGGGTGGTTGAGGTACCATGACATTTTGAAAACACTGTCTAGGCCTTCACCAAGGGTATAATCTGCTACCCTTGGGAATGTTCTCTGTCTTGAATTCTGGTTCCACCAACTTGTGTCTGATCTTGGGTAGTTATTAACCTCTCTGTGCCTCAGTTTCTCCATCTGTAAAATGGAGGAAATAAAAGTACTTACTTTACAGAGGTTGTAAGGATTAAAAGAAGTTAAGACAGAAAGAGGTCATTTTTATTTTGGGAATCTCTCTCTCTCTCTCTATTTAGTTGGCTCTGGTTCTCTGATAAGGCAGTAATTCAACTGTTTCCATGTCCTCCTTCAGCCTTAGCCTTCCCATTCCACTTGCCCACTCACATGAGATACTCCAATCATGGTTAGAAGAAATTTTCTCTATATATGATTTGTTGTGAAGAAAAACAAAACATGCTGAAATTCTATTTTACAAAGAATTTCCTCTAGTGGATATTAATGTTCAATGTATGATGGTTGAACAGTGAAAATATGTTATTAAATCTCTAATGAGATGAATAATCATGAGATTTAATAACATTAATTAATTTCTTATTAATTAATAAATAATTTATTAGTTACGTCCAATCAATTAAAACTTTATTTATTTTAAAAGCTAGAACTGTGATGATACCCAGTATATCTTTGAAAAGATAAAGAAAATTGATAAACCTTTAGCCAGACTCATCAAGAAAAAACGGGAGAGGGCTCAAATCAGTAAAATTAGAAATGAAAAAGAAGGTACAATGGACACCACAAAGGATCATAAGAGACTACTACAAGCAACTATATGCCAATAAAATGGACAACCTAGAATATGTGGACAAATTCTTAGAAAGGTACAATCTCCTAAGACTAAACCAGGAAGAAATAGAAAATATGAACAGACCAATCCCAAGTACTGAAATTGAAACTGTGATTAAAAAACTCCCAACGAAAAGAAGTCCAGGACCAGATCACTTCAAAGGCAAATTATATCAAACGTTTAGAGAAGAGTTAGCTCCCATCCTTCTGAAACTATTCCAAAGAATTTCATATAAAGGAATACTCCCAAACTCATTCTGAGGCCACCATCATCCTGATACCAAAACTCGACAAAGATATCACAAAAATTACAGGCCAATATCACTGATGAACATAGACGCAAAAATCCTCAACAAAATACTAGCACTCTGAATCCAACAATACATGAAAAGGGGGGCTTCCATGGTGGCACAGTGGTTAAGAATCCACCTGCCAATGCAGGGGACACAGGTTCAATCCCTGGTCTGGAAAGATTCCACATGCTACGGAGCAACTAAGCCCATTTGCCACAGCTACTGAGCCTGTGTGCCACAACTACTGAAACCCGTGCACTCTAGGGCCCATGTGGCACAACTGCTGAGCCTATGTGCTGCAACAACTACTGAAGCCAGCACGCCTAGAGCCCGTGCTCCACAACAAGAGAAGCCACTGCAGTGAGAAGCCCATGCACTGCAACGAAGAGTAGATCTCACTCGCCACAACTAGAGAAAGCCCACGCACAGCAACAAAGATCCAACACAGCCAAAAATAAAAATTAAAAAAAAAAACATGAAAAAGATCATACACCATGATCAAGTGAGATTTATCACAGGGATGCAAGGATTTATCAATATTCACAAATCAATCAGTGTGATACACCACATTAACAACTTGAAGAATGAATAACCATATGATCATCCCAATAGATGCAGAAAAAGCTTTTGACAAAATTCAACATTCATTTGAAAAAATGAAAAACTCTCCAGAAAGTGGGCATAGAGGGAACCTACCTCAACCATAATAAGACCATATATGACAGACCTACAGCAAACATCACACTCAACTGTGAAAAGCTGAAAGCATTTCCTCTAAGATCAGGAATAAGACAGGATGTCTACTCTTGCCACTTTTATTCAGCACAGTTTTGGAAGTCCTAGCCACAGCAATCAGAGAAGAAAAATAAAAGGAATCCAAATTGGACAAAAAGAAGTAAAACTGTCACTGTTTGCAGATGACATGCTACTATACATAGAAAATCCTAAAGATGCTAACAGAAAACTACTAGAGCTCATCAGTGAATTTGGTAAAGTTGCAGGTTACATAATTAATATGGGTAAATCTCTTGCATTTCTATACGCTAAAAATGAAACATCAGAAAGAGAAATTAAGGAAACAATTCCATTATCATTGCTTTGAAAAGAATAAAATACCTAGGAATAAACCTACCCAGACAGCAAAAGAGCTGTACATGGAATACTATAAGAGGCTGATGAAAGAAATCAAAATTGACACAGATGGAAAGATATACCATGTTCTTGGATAGGAAGAATCAATATTCTCAAAATGACTATACTACCCGAGGCAATCTATAGATTCAATGCAATCCCTATCAAATTACCAATGGCATTTTTCATGGGACTAGAACAGAAAATCTCAAAATTTGCATGGAAACACAAAAGACCCCAAATAGCCAAAGCAAATTTGAGAAAGAAAAATGGAGCTGGAGGAATCAGGCTCCCTGTCTTCAGACTATGCTACAAAGCTACAGTCATCAAATCAGTATGGTACTGGCACAATAACAGAAATATAGATCAATGAAACAGGATAGAAAGCCCAGAAATAAACCCATGCACCTATGGTCAATTAATCTATGACAAAAGAGGCAAGACTATACAATGGAGGACACTCTCTTCAATAAATTGTGCTGGGAAAACTGGACAGTTACATGTAAAAAAATAAAATTAGAACATTCTTTAACACTATACGCAAAAATAAACTCAAAATAGATTAAAGACCTAACTGTAAGACTATAAAACTCTTAGAGGAAAACATAGAACACTCTTTGACATAAATCACAGCAATATCTTTTTTGAGCTGTCTCTTAGAGTAATGGAAATGAAAACAAAAATAAACAAATGGGACCTAATTAAACTCAACAGCTTTTGCACAGCAAACGAAACCATAGACAAAACGTAAAGACAGCCCACAGATTGGGAGAAAATATTTACAAATGAAGAAACCGACAAGGCATTAGTCTCCAAAATTTACAAAGAGCTCATGTGTCTCAATATCAGAAAAACAAACAACCCAATCAAAAAATGGGCAGAAGACTTAAATAGACATTTCTCCAAAGAAGGCATACAGATGGCCAACAAACACATGAAAAGATGCTCAACATCGCTAATTATTAGAGGAATGCAAATCAAAACTACAATGAGATATCATCTCACACCAGTCAGAATGACCATCATCAAAAAATCTACAAACAATGCTGAAGAGGGTGTGGAGAAAAGGGAACCCTCTTGCACTGTTGGTAGGAATGTAGATTGTTATAGCCACTATGGAGAACATTATGGAGGTTCCTTAAAAAACTAAAAATAGGGCATATATCCAGAGAAAAACATGGTTTGAAAGGATATATGTGTCCCAATGTTCATTGCAGCGCTGTTTACAATAGCCAAGACATGGAAGCAACCTAAATGTCCATCAACAGATGAATGGATAAAGAAGATGTGGTACATATATACACAATGGAATATTACTCAGCCATTAAAAAGAATGAAATAATGCCATTTACAGCAACATGGATGGACCTGGAGATTATCATACTAAATGAAGTATGTCAGAGAAAGACAAATATCATATGATATCACTTATATGCAGAATCCAAAAAAAAAATGATACAAATGAACTTATTTACAAAAGAGAAACTGATTCACAGACTTAGAGAACGAACTTATGGTTACTGGGGGGGAAGGGGGAGGGAGAGAGTGGGAGGTTGGGATTGACATATACACACTATTATATTTAAAACACCAACAAGGACCTGCTGTATAGCACAGGGAACTCTGCTTAGTATTCTGTAATAACCTAAATAGGAAAAGAATTTGAAAAAGAATAGATACATGTGTATGTATAACTGAATCACTTTGCTGTACATTTGCAACTAACACAACGTTGTTAATCAACTATGCTCCAATAAAAACAAACAAAAAAAATAAAAAAAATGAAACGCTAGAACTGTGGTGACACCCAGTGGCCAAAATGTTAACCACTGAGATTTTTAAAATACATGTATTTTCCTCGGCATACAGATACTTAATATTGCATCTATTTTATCTTTATATTTTGAGACCAATTTAATAATAAAGCATGAAACAGTCCTTCATTAAGAATATCAGCAGTGATATCACTTATATGTGTAATCTAAAAAAAAAGTACAAATGAACTTATTTACAAAACAGAAATAGAGTCACAGATGTAGAAAATAATCTTATGGTTACCAGGGGGGCAGGGGGTGGGGCGGCATTGACATATACACACTACTATATATAAAATAGGTAACTAATAGGGACCTATGGTATAGCACAGGGAACTCTACTCAATAATCTGTAATGACCTATTTGGAAAAAGAATCTAAAAAAGAGTGGATATATGTATATGTATAACTGATTCACTTTACAGTACACCTGAAACTAACACAACATTGTAAATCAACTCTACTCCAATAAGAATTTTTAAAAAATAAAATTTTACCCAGTATAAAAAAAGAATATTGTCAATGAAATGTGGACAAACCAACATTCTTTAGTATATTTTTAGTAGTAAAAGTTTTCCAGCCAGTTCAGGCAGACAAGAGCACAAGGTCATCAAAGGTGACATTCATAATAAAAACTTTTCCACTTGGAGAAAACAATTTGTATCAGTATGTAGAAAACAAACGAAAGACCAGACACAGGAGATTTGTAGCAGAGACTATTAAGACTTCTCATATGGTCCTTTAAATGATGAGGAAATAATTACAATTCAGGTAAAAGTGATTCCTCTATCTATTTCCCCTCCCAAATTGTATAGGCTCTATCCTTCGGTATATTCATTCTTTTGCTCATTCAGGAAATATTTCCCAGTGTCCTATTTGAGAAGCAGACTCTGAGAGGGAGATTAATGTCCAGGAGGTTTATAGGAAAGTGATCTTGGGAGGATTGGGCAGAGGGAGAAGATGGGCTGCTATGCAGTCTCAACAACGGCTTCAGCTGACCCCACAGGGAGCTCTGAAGCTAGCATGACCCCTTAGTGTTGCCTCTTATTGGGGAAAGTGGGGAGAACTTTTATCCTCTGGGTCCATCCAGTCATTGGATGTTGGCTACCCCCAGGAAGGGGTGACTTTTCGGTGAAGTAGCTCTCTTTTAGCTGAAGCAGCGCTGCAGAGGGCTGACAGCTGAGGCTCATCTACTTGACAATACTCGCAGCAGTTGGAAGAGTAAGTCCTCCAGTATCAAGGGTGATCAGCCGAGCCCATCTCAACATCCTCTGAATCACCACACTGAAGCCACACGATGCCAATAGAACAGACCGGCCTTCTGACCTTTTAGAACTTAAACAAATGAACACCCATATAAATACTCCAGGCTATGAAGGAAGATTGAACTTTAAGAGAATAATGGGCACGGGTCGGGTAAGGAGAGGAAGGCTAATTTTGTCTCTGCTGATTTCTGCATCAGAGTAGAAGGGCAGGAAGGATACAAAGAACTATAACACTTGCCTTAGACTGAGAAGTGTTTACCTTATTCTGTGGGCAGTTTGGAGTTACTGTAAGTTTTTACAAAGAGAAGAGCAAGCACTAAGTAGACAATCTAGCTGGTAGTAAATTTTCTGTCATCTTTAAGGCCACTTCGAATTGCACCTTCACCTGAAAAGCTTTTCCTGCTTCAAGATTTTTGAGGGCCTCTCTCTACCCTTGGTCTTAGAATAAAATAAAAATTCCTTAGTGTAACTCACAAGACGCTGTATGATTTGGCTTTGTTTGTTTACCGCTCCAGACTCATCTCTCATCCCATTCCTCCATACTTGTTGGCCAGCCTAGGCTAATTTTGCCTCTGCTGATTTCTGCATCAGAGCAGACATCAGTAGAACTGGTGTCTTATTTATCTTTTTATCTTCAGGGACTATTATAATACCTTTAACATGCTAATGCTTTATTGCTGAATTGAAGAAAAGTAAATAGTCCTCACAGATTATTTTGTTGATAGCTGCTCTCCCTCAAAGAACCACAGAATCTAATCCAGAGTATTTCCTTTTCCAGTTTATTTTTGTAATAAGAAATTTAAAAGACTTCTGCACTGTAATTCTGTGGCCAGTCATCCCCAGTGCCCTAAATACCTATATTTACCATAAATTTGGCATATATTTCTCCTATGTGAAATATTTCTTCTCAGTTAAACATCAGTACAGTTGCAACTATAGAATGAGAAGGGATCGTAGAGGTAGTCTGTTACATAAGCCCCTCAGTTCATAGTCAAATAAACTAACTTGAGGGTGTTAAATGATTTGAAAAATGCCACCTAGCTAATTAGTGACAAAGTTGAAGCTAGAATCTAGAAGTAATTGCTAAATCAATTCATCACTCATCATCATCATCATCACCATCAATGCTTAGAGGCCCTACATGAACCAGGTACTCCTCTAAAGATGCTACTTATATATTATCTCATTTAACCTTCACAATCCTCTGAGGTGATACTATAATATTATTAGCTTCAATTAGAGTAAGGAAGGTAGGGCACAGAGAAGTTGACTAACTTGCCCAAAGTGCATAATGCATAATAATTCCAATAAAAGCCCTCAAACATATCTCTTTTCCCAGCTTCTTTAATTCCCAAAGCTGAACATATCAACATAGATAGTGGATTAAAAATAAAACTCCTTGCATTAGGAAATAGACTCTATCTCCTGACTTCTTGATCTGGGCTGGATAGTCAGCCACTTGCCTCACTTTGACCAGTAGAAATGGGACTGAAGTGACATTGGGTGACTTCTAAGGAAGCACTCAAGAGGTGTTGCAGCTTCCAATCTCACCTTCTAGCTGCTCTGAGATTGCCATGTTAGGAAGCCTAGGCTGCTCTCCTTAAAGTTGAAAGATTACAAGAAGAGAGAGACCCAGACAACAACCAGCATGTGAGTAAAATTCAGATCATTCAGTCATTCTAGCCACTAGGTGACTGCGACCACAAGAGTAAGCCCAGGTGAGACCAGAAGGACAACCCTACTGCGTTCTATTCAAGTTGCTGACCCAAAGAACTGTGAAAAATTAAATGGTGGTTGTTTTAAGCAAACATATTTTGAAGTAGTTCATTATATAGCAATAGATAACTTGTACAGTGTATGATATTATCATTTGATTAGTGTTAGCATGGTGTTTCTTTTTCCATCTCATTACTTTTAATTTTTTCTGAGTCATTATATTTAAAATAGGTTTGTGGTAGACAGCATAAAGTTGAGTCTAGTTTTTTAATCCGATCTGAAGATCTCTGTCTTTTAACTAGTGTGTTTAGATGATTCACATTTAAAGTGATTATTGATATAGTTGGATTAAAATTTACTGTCTTTGTAACTGTTTTCTATTCTATTTTCTATTACATTTGTTCATTTTTCTCCCACCCCTCTTTTTCTGACTTCCATGTGTTTAATTGGGAATTTTGTATTATTCTATTTTACTTCCTCTCGACATTTAAAAAAAACATTTTCAGTTGTTGCCCTAGGGTTTACAATATACATTTTAAAATATTCTAAGTCCACCTTCAAATAACACTATACTGTGCCACTTTATGAGTGTATTCCCAAGTCATCCTTCCCATCCCTTGAGACACTGCTGTCAATCATTTCATTTATCCATATGCTATGATCACCCTGGATAGAGCAACCAGACAGAAAATCAATAAGAAAACAGCAGACCTGAATTAACACTGTAAACTAAATGCACCTAACAAAATATATAGAATATTCCACCCAATACCACCAAAATAAACCTTCTTCTCAAGCACACATGGAACATTCTCCAGGAGTGATCATTTATTGGGTCATAAAGCAAGCCTTAACAAATTTAGGAATATTGAAATTATGTCAAGCATTTGTTCTGTCCACAATGGTATAAAACTAGAAGTCAATAACAGGAGGAAAGTTGGAAAACTCACAAATATGTGGAAATTAACACACACCTCATCAACCAGTTGGTGAAAAAAGAAGTCAAAAGGGAAATAAAAGAATATGTCAAGACAAATGAAAATGGAAATACAAGATATCAAAACTTATGGAATGCAGCAAAAACAGTTCTGAGAGGGAAGTTTATAGTGATAAACACATACATTAAAAGAAAGATCTCAAATAAACCACCTAATTTCAAGGAATTAGAAAAAGAACTAACTAAGCCTTAAGTTAACAGAAAGAAGGAAATAATAAAGATTAGAAATAAATGAAATAGAAACTAGAAAGACAATAGAAAAAAAATCAATGAAACTTTAAGAGTTGGTTTTTTTAAAACATAAACAAAACTGACAAACTTTTAGCTAACCAAAAAGAAAAAAGAGAGGACTCAAATAAAAGTATAAATGGAAGAGGAGACATTACAACTGACACTACAAAAATACAAAGGATTATAAAGGTTACTGTGAAAAATTATATTCCAACAAATTGGATAACCTAGAAGAAGTGGATAAATTCCTAGAAACATATGTCTTACCAAGACTGGACTCTCAGGCAGCAGCTGGTAAAGAATGTAGTTAAGGTGCTTCCAGGGAAAAAGTGTGAGATGGGTGTTTTTGTCTGCACTGAGCCCTGGTGGGATAGCTTTGTCAAGTTCTCATATGCGCATTAACTATTGCTGCTGCTTTTGCGATAGTCTTTTGGGTCTCATGTATGCAAGCCTCACTGGCTCTCAGAGTTAGGTGTTTTGGGGTCCCATCTATTGTGTGGGCGTCTTAAAAGTTTGGGTGCTAAATGTAATGTCCAAACTCTTCACTCTTCTGGCAGAAACTGGTAGTTGGAGTTCCCTCCTGATCGTCCCCTACTGTGCTGGGAGTAGGGTTTATAGCAAGAGTGTGTCTCAGCCTTTTTTACCAGTTTCAATGTGTGTATTTTCTCATTTGTCTGATGTTTAGGAATCACTCAGCTAATTTCTGGATTTCTTTTGAAGGAAATTGCTCTATATGTAGCTGTACATTTGTTGTGTTGGTGTGAGGAGTTCAGGAGTCTCCTGTGTCACTACCTTGGTTGACCACATATCTATGTGATCCACTTATTAAGTGTTAACTTGACAAGTTCATAACACATGGAAACAACCTAAGTGTCCATCAATGGTGAATGAAGAAAACGTGGTATATAGATATATACAGTGGAATATTATTCAGCCATAAAAAGGAGGAAATTCTGCTATTTGCCCAACACTAATGAAACTTAAGGGCACTTATGCTAAGTGAAATAAGCCAGACAGAGAAAGACAAATGCCATGTGATTTCACTTATATGTAGAATCTAAAAAAAAGCAACCAAAAAACCAAACGAATTAATAGAGAGTGTACTGGTGGTTGCCAGGGGCTGGGGAATAAGGGAAACAGATGATGTTGGTCAAAGGGTCCAAAGTTCCAGTTATAAGATATGTAAGTTTCTGGGAATTAATGTCCAGCATGGTGACTGTAGTTAACAATACTGTGTTGTACACTTGAAAGCTGCTAAGAGAGTAGATCTTAAATGTTCTCACCACACACACACACACACACACACACACACACACACACACACACACACGGAATGGTAGCTGTGTGAGGTAATGGATGTGCCAACATTATTGTGATAATCATTTGCAATGCATACATATTTCAAATCATCACGTTGTTCACCTTAAACTTACAAAATGTTATATGTCAAGTATAGCTCAATGAAACTGGAAAAAAACAAAATGTAATAAAATAAACATGTAATTCAGATGTATAGAGAAACACAAAATAAAATCAGCTAATATTTAAGTTCGCCCATTCTTTCCTCAGCTGTTTCAAGTCTACTCACCCACTCTCAAAGGCATTCTTCATTTCTGTTCCTGTGTCTGATTTCTAGCATTTACTTCTGATTCTTTCTTATAGTGTCCATCTCTCTACTGACATTACTTTTCTGGTCTTTCATGTTGGGTACTTTTCTCATTACATCCTTTTAGATATTAATCATAGCTATTTAAATTGCCTATTTGATAATACTAACAAGTGTGTCATATCTGAGTCTGGATCTGATGATTGCTTTTTCTCTTCAGACTCTGCTTTTTCTTGCCTTTTGTATGCTTTAAAATTTTGTTGTTGAAAGCCATGTATGTTATTGGGTAATGGGTACCAAGACACAAAGTCTCTAGTATGAAGATTTATGTTAATCTTTCTAGGAGTTGGGCTGTATTTACTCTTTCCTGTAGCTATAGGGACCAGAGACTTCAAATTCCTCCATGTCCTTGGTTTTGATTTTGGGACTTCCTTTTTTTATTTCTCCTCAGAGAAAGTCTGTGTCTTGTAGTCTTTTAAGCTGTAATCCACTGTTATCATACTAGCAACATATTGGTGTAGCATAGGGTGTAGAAGACGGGCAGCATTCTAAAATCTTCTAAGACTTGGTCTCTTAGTGGGCTTGTCTTGGGAATATGCCTTCACAGGTGTTTCTGTCTCTCCTACAACGTAGAGCTTTCTTCCTCCTGCTGCTACTGTTTTTCCTGCCTGCAGCATTCTCTATTTCCTTGATGTCCTCTCCCCTGTTGAATAAGGGGGAATTTCCCCACCTTAGGTGAGACAGAGAGGTTGGAGTGGAGCAGAGTTCCCTTCTCCCTGTTGGGGTAAGTCTTCTGTATTGCCCTCTGGGGAGATGTCCTTCCTACTGGAGTAGTCCTTTCTTAGGGAGATAGGGTTTCTCCTATCAGGACCATAAAGGGATTTTTCTTGAATCCTCAGACCGTTTTGTGATAACCTGCTGGCATTTCTGGAGGGAAAGTGTGTCCCACTCCCACCTCCCATGACTGCAGTTTCTAGGAGTTTCTCACTCTCACATTAGTTCCACACAACTTCTGGCAATTTGCAAAATTACTAAATGTTCCCGTCAGTTTATGGCATCCAGCAGGTTTTGCTCTAGGCAAACCAATATCAGGTGCTCTATCTCTGGATGTGATTGTCATTGATTTTGGCCAGTTTGTCTTGTTGAACAAACTGGAAGGGGAAGGGGTTGGCAACTTCGAAGTTCTTTACATGTCAGAGCTGAAGATATATTTTCTTGGCTAAGTTTCCCTACTATTGGGCACACAGGAACTAAGAGTCACAATGTGGTCTGAACTGTCTCTTTGTATTTGGCTTTGGGTGAGGGGAATGAAACAAGGACTCCAGTATAATCTCTACTTATACATGGTATTTACAGGAGGTATTTTGTCAGGACGTTTTTTTAGGAATGAGTGACTCATGTGGTGATTAAATATAAGACTTGAGAATAGGCTAATAGAGGCATGGTTGGAGAATTACACAGAATAGCTTGATTGGGGTGGAGAACCGCACAAGAATCAGTAGGAACCGAAGCTGGAAATAGTGTCCAGAGTACATTCAGACTGGGAAATGTTTGACTACATTCTGTGGTCAGCATGGAGTCACTACAGATTTTGTAAATGATAACAGCAAATACATAATTAATCTAGCAATAGTATTAGATAAACTGAAGGGACACTGGGCTAGTAGTATCAAGCTCAAGATTTAGTGTCTGACTAGAAATGAAAAGGAGAAACTGAGGAAGGCTGTGATGTCCCAATGATAAAATCAGACATTTGAGAGATGAGGTACAGGAGTCTGGCCTATAATACAAAGAACTTGAAACGCAACCAGATCTCACAACAGAGATTAGGTTTTGGAGTCATTAGATTTTGGAGTCATCTGCATGGAGGTTATAGCCGAAATACTGAATAGAGATGTGGTCTTCGGGAAGAACAAGAGCTGCGTTTAGAACTTGGGGAATGTGTAAATTTAAGGGGATGGGAGAACATAGAGTTAGCAGTGGAAAAGCAAGAAAGATGGGAGTAAAACCAGGACAAGATGTAAAGGAAATTAAGGTAGAAGATGGTCCTTTTTTTTCCAACTTATGTCTGGCCTATAGGGGCAGACTCTGAACTGTACAGATCCACCCAGCCTTGACTGGAAAACAGCTTCCTATATAGCGCCGCGTGAATGGCTTGCTTCTTGCTAGAGTTTTACATGAACTCTTTTTATAGTGGAAATAGATGAAAATGTTCCACAAGAAATGGTTAGTGTTTTTATTAGGTAAGCATCCGCAATTATGAGCTAATGTCCCATTCTTGGAATCTAACCAGGTAGGAGAGCGATTTGTGCTGGCTGTAAAATTGTGATAATAGCCAAATTTAGTACACAAAATTACCATGATCTCCGAGGTAACTGCAAACGATTTACTACAAACCAATATACAACCTTCACAATACATGAATTTCTTCAGACATCTGTATTTGTATTTATGTGCTGTATGTATCCATATATGAAGTACAATCGGATGCTCTACAGCTGGTATTTAGTGGCTTGTTTCTCACGCTGACTGCATGGTCAGTGTTTAAAGGAAATAAGGCAATGTTTGGTAAATCGCTGACTGCATGGTCAGTGTTTAAAGGAAATAAGGCAATGTTTGGTAAATCTATAGCAACAAGACAGTTTTCATCAAGTTTGTGAAATGTAATTTTATTAATAGAAGGGCATGTCTTACCAGACAAACTGTCCCAAAATAAATAAAGTTTCAGCATCATTAAGAGCACACAAACACACAATTTTACAGGATACAATACAAAGTCAATTTTGATGATGTTCTTACTTGCATTTACTAAAAATCTGAGAGAGACTGTGATCAATCTCTAAATAATGATCCTGCATAAAGAGAAAAGTACAGCACAGTTATTTCATAGAAGGTTTTAGAGTGACAGTTTGAGAAGACTCTGCTTTAAAAGATATTAAGATATATCACAAATCAGATCACACTCTCTGTTAACATTACAGCATGGAATTGTACTTAATCAAAAATAAAAGAAAAGTGGCTGAAGAAGGCTGTATACTTTCTTTTCCAACATAACACTAATTTCTATTTTTGGCATGAATTAATAACCTTTTCCATTAGTAGGAAAACGTGCTCTGCAAACTCTCGGAGGGCACCACGGCCACCATAGCTTTTGCAAATATATCCAACAGCCTTCTGGGCAGCGGCACAGGCATCAGCAGGAACGCCACTGAGGCCCACTTTCTTCAAGCACTCCTCATCAGACACTTCATTTCCTATCAAGTTAAAGAAACACTGGTTGAATATTTAAAGAGAGAAGGAATTTTCTTCCTAAGTAATGCAAACAGCAATCAGTAAGTGATTCTGGCAACTTCAGACACTGTATATTAGAAATACTACAGATTAGATGGAACAAAAATAAAAGCATTTCCAAGTATAATAAATACTTAAGGTCTAGGGTTTTTCCTAAGTAATTCATAATAAACGCTTATCAATTAGAGGAGAATGGAGTATACGTTCTGCTTGCCATGCATATTACAATTACTAGAAATCTAATATAAACTATAATTATTTAAACTTTTTATTAAGGAAAATTTCAAACATGCAAGAATCCCAAATTTATGTAATTATTAATGTTTTGCATTATTTATCAATATTCTTGTCCATTCCCTGCCCCCCCAAGTTTTTTGGAGGAAAGGGAGAAGAAGGAATTCCCAGAAAACATACTTTACCCATAAACTTTGCCATCTGTCTATAATACATATATTTTTAAGAAACTGACATAATATCATCCAACCAACAAAATCAACACTAATTCCTTAATATCATCTAATAACCTAGTACATCCTCAAATATCCTCAGCTGTCTCAAAATTGTCTATAAATCAACTATAAAAAGTTGATTTATTTGAATCAGAAACCAAAAAAGGTCCACATAGTGCATTTTGTTGCTATACATATTAAGTCTCTAACAGTTCTCTCTGATTTGTATGCTGCTTGTTGAAAAATTACCATCACATTGACATAACTACATCCTTTCTCTCCCTGCCTTGCTTATTAGTTTCTCCACCTCCCCCTCTTATTTTATTTTTTTGGTAGGATGAATTTCAGAAGCTCCCAGGATCTAACATTCACCATTCTGCATATAACTATTACTATAATATAGACTAAATACTACTAATAAATGTTGGTTAAGAGTGTTTGTTTTAAATCTGTTCTACATTTATCGACTGAAATTTTTTCTTTTATTATTAAATGTATTGAAATTTGAATTGTTTTCAATGAAAGATGATAAAAATTTAAGTATTTCTTTGCATAACCCACCCCTGAAACTAAACTTTATTAAATTTTATTTATAAAAGTGTTTATTAGAACTAATAAATGAATTCAGTAAAGTTGCAGGATACAAAATTAATACATAGAAGTCTATTGTGTTTCTATATATACTAATAATGAACTCTCAGAATGAGAAATTAAGAAAACAATCCCATTTAGTATTTCATCAAAAAGAATAAAATACCGAGGAATAAATCTAAGGAAGTAAAAGACCTGCACTCAGAAAACTCTTTAAGACACTGACAAAACAAACTGAAGATGACACAAACAGATGGAAAGATATACTGTGCTCATGGATTAGAAGAATTAATGTTGTTAAAATGATCATAACTACACCAAAGGCAATCTACAGATTCAATGCAATCCCTCTACCAGAATACCAAAGGTATTTTTCACAGAACTAGAATAAAACTAAAATTTGTATGGAAACAAAAGACCCCAAATAGACAAAACAATCTTGAGAAAGAAGAACAGAGCTGAAGGAATCATGTTCCCTGTTTTCAAAAGCTATACTCATTAAAGCAGTATGTTAAGAGATTAATCCTAAGAGTTCTCATCACAGGGAAAACATATTTTTATTATCTCATATGTATCTATATGAGATGATGGATATTCACTAAATTTACTGTGATAATCACTGCATGATGTATGTAAGTTAAGTCACTGTGCTGTAGATCTTAAACTTATACAGTGCTGTAAGTCAGTTATATCTCAATAAAATTGGAAGAAAAAAAGTGTCAACATTTTAAAGGAATACGCTTTTATACATTTATGTAGCTGACACAAAATACTGCTCTGATTTTTAAAATAAAAATTTGGAGTTTATTCTCTATTTTCTTGATTTTCTAACCTCTACTTTTTATACTTTTTTCCTTATGTGATATAAGTAATGCATATTCTTGGTAGAAACTTTAAAAAAAAAATAAACGAAGGCAAAAAAAATCAAAATTAGGCTAATTATTATTATTTATGGATAATCACTGTACTTTGGCATATATATTTTACAGTTTTACTTATATAAATGATATACACTTATTACTAAATGCATACACTATTTTAAGGATTTTATATTATCTTCAATTTCTTTCCCAATAACCTTATGAAGTTTGATTTGTGTTTATACTATAAGTAGGAAAACTTAAGGCTTAGAGAAGCTGCTTAAGGTTGCACAGGTAATAGTAAGTACAGCTGGGATTTGTTATATGTTCCATTAAAATTGTTTTCTTCTTACAAAAATTGGATCATTTTCTATCAAAGGTTCTATAGTATTTTTCTCCACTGAATCTTCACATGTGATTCAAAGGCTACTCCTGAAGTCCCCGGATCACGTGCCCCCAAAGCATCCCTGTGCTTCTTCTTTTGAGGCCCATATTATCCTTGTAAATATTTATCTCATACACGGTTTATAGTTATTATGTATTTTAATAACTTTTCATTACTGATATTCAAAAATGTTGACATCATTAGACTGTAAACCCTGTAAGCAATAAGTCCCAGCAACCAGTTCCAGGTATACATAGAGGAGACACCTGATAAATATACTTGCTTAATGCTAAAGTGAAAAACTTGTGACCATGTCAAGGAATACATATTACAGCATTGTTTTTAATGGTTGCATAAATCTATTTGTGCAGGATATTTAGGTGGGTTCTTTTTTTCCCTCCATTATTGGCATATTTGTTCAATTTCTTTCCTGGAAATGGAATCTGGGGAGTCAAATCTATGTACATTTTAATAATAGCAAAATATATTCAGAATGTACTTCCTATATATCAGAAATCTTCAATCCATTATTATGGCTGAATAGAAGGACACCAACCAAGATACGCCACTTCTTTCCAGCACAGGCCCATTTCTTTTCTCCATTCATCTACAACTGCAAGCTTGTCTGGTACACTGACTTCCATTTTGCAATCCAGTTTTAAGGAAGAGAGAGTCTGCTTTGAACAGGCCCTTTCTGAGATTAACCTCACCTTAAGAAAAAAAAAAAAGGGCAAAATGAGAAAACAGAAATCTCTCATAATAACACCTTTTAAATAATACAAATCACAAGTGAGTAGTCTGAAGGACTAATTAAGTAAAATCAACTAATTTATTTTAAAATGATGAAGCTTTAACACATTTGATTGCTAGTAGTCCAATAAAGGCGAAAGACTGTTTTCTACAGTGCAAAGGATTCTATCTACAGGTAAAAAATAAAATACACATTGTCTGATAACAATCTAAGATTCTCCAATAATTCAATTTATTCAGAGGAAAGTCTAACTTGTCTCTCATGCTGCTCAGAAACACGTATTTAAGATTTCTAGTGAATTCTAAGAAATCATCTTAAACTTCATTTTTGAAAATACACATAAGTATTGTTATTTTGAATTAAAATTTTCAATCATAAGAATAAGCTACATTTAAAAAATCCACCTGAGATTTGCTTTTCTCCAAATGCTGACACCTATTTTCTATGAAATCTTTCTGGTTGCAAAATCCTATCAGAAATACTAGATAGCACCTACTATCATACTCATTAAAAAAATAAGAAATATTATTTATTGATAGACAAATTACTAATTCTGCTCATCTAAAAGTAAATAGCACAATTTTCTAGGCATGTGAAAGCTAAATTTCAGATATTTTAATTGATAATACTAAAAACGTAAATCTCTTATTTCCCTCACGTGTTCCTTGACCTTAAATCACAATCTTAAAAAGCATTGCTATGTTCAGGGGGCACATACCTCAATACCACTTTTCTTTAATAAACTTATCCCAATAGCATCTTTTACATCGTAAGATATTATTTCTTTTTGGTCTCCTGATACATAAATGTGGCCATTGGTTAGACATCCATCAATATTGCAAACGAAAAGTTTTATCTCCTTCAGCTTCTCTTTGCCAAAATAGCCAAATCTAAAAGAAACCAAAATAGACTTTTGAATTTTAGTGTGATACTAATCTCTCATCTGGCTAACACCAGTAAACTTGATAACCCGTTTCCATTTAATTACTCAAACATTACCTTTCCAAGTAACCTCACATATACACTTCAACTTACAGTGCAAGGATTTTAAGTGTGGTCTAACCAGATTATGTGCTTCTCAAGTTACTGAATAAGCCATCTATAGGCATATTTTATGTATATGTCTTCCTCACATAAGCAAAATAATTACAAAAGATCCTAAGATTGGAGGATCAAAAATCAGTTGTCCACAAGTGAATTTAAATGTATCTACTAAAAATCATTCATTGTGGTCTAGTGCAAAGGCTATACAATCTTGTTTTCACCTTAAAACTCTTTGTTCTGCAATAGGCCAGTCAATGTCCACATCTATGTCCACACTGTGCTCGGCTCGCATCTCGTAGTACGCCATTTTCCCACCCTAAAGATAGCACAGGTGCCATGAGGACTGTTGTCAACATGCATTCACACATATCAAAAAGTTTATTACAATACAGAACAATGAATCCACTTCTATAGTACTAAGAAAAATGAATAAGCCAGTAATACCAGACATACAACAAATAATTTTTTTTGGAGGGGAGAGCTTATTGTTTTCCATATATTCAAACCACATAAAACAAACAACCTTGACATTTTTCAAATTCTATTTACACAGTGCAAGTTCCCATTTTTCTTTAAATAGATTTTAAAGACTGAAACAGAGTAGAAATAATATGCATTCTCCAGTATTCTGACCACAAGGAATTTTCTGGGAATCCCTAATTGTATCCCCTTTGTTCTGGTAGTCTCTCCCATCATCATCCAAAAGCAGTAGTATAAATGTTTTTGGAACTTCTGTTCCTATTTGCAATAGGGGTAAGATTGGGGAGGAAAAGGAACTGTAGTATCTACTGTACAGAACTGCCTTAGATCCCTGAGCTACAGATGGGAGTGGACAATAATTGTCTGGGTCACATGTGGGTAAAGGTAGGAACAGTGTCATGATCCTGGGGTGTGGGGCAAGAGGAGTGAGGCCTTTCCTGATTGTAATCATTTGAAGGTCAATATCAATCACTAGAAATTTTCATTTTTCAGAATTGTCAGTCTCTTTACAAATCTTGTTACAATGAGAAAGCTACTTTTCTCCACACTTTAGGAAAGGGTCAAATCACATTCCCCCTTAGCAAAGAGCTTATGGAGGGTGGTATCTATAGATGTCAAATCTAATTTTCCTGAATACTCAAACTTAACTGAACAGCCAGTCTACAGTTCGCCTACTGACCAGAAGATTGGAAAAATTCCTTCCCCTTAGAGAATGAGTCACATTAGAATTTTTACTATAAAGAATGGAGTTCGGGGGTTCTTAAATGCTATTTTTTGAGTAACATAGGACCTGAATCCAAATCCTAACAGTGCCATTCACAATTTGTTTTTGCTTTGAGCCAATTGCTTCATTTTTCAGAGCTGCTATTTCCTCCTCTGAAACAGAACTAGGAACATCCATTTTATTCCGTTATATAAGATAACCTATGTAGTATTTCATATAGTCCTGGGTCCATAGTAAGTGCTGAATAAAGAATAGCTATAACCAAAATGAACAAATAGTATATGATGTAACCACACAGGCTCTAAAGATGAGAGAGACATCCAACTCCCTTATTGTAAAATGAGAGCATTAAGACTCAGAACAGATAAAATGATATATTCAAGGTTAAATAGTTATAGAGATTTTACTACAATATATTCCAGTTTTCCTGATGCCCAGGTTGGTGCTCTTTCACCTCTACTATACTGTTGTGTTTTTTGTCTCTTTTCAAAGTAATAAAGGTTATTCAACTGTACAACCACAACTTGACAGTAATACAACTATGGATTAAAAACAGAGTTTTGAATGAAATAATATGAATACCAGGACACATATAGAACATTCAATACTTGTTTCATTTCTTATCTTAATGTTGCAACTGTAGCAGAATCTTTCCCATATTCACTGAATGAACCCCAAAGATCATTTTGGGGTAAGTGTGCAGGATAAATGCCTCAGATGATAAATCTTGTCAGTTACTGCTTTTCCCCTAGGGGTTAATACTTTCCTTTATGTGCATACTTCTTTCTTAGAACTCAAAGTATATAGATAAAAGGGTTTGAAAGGTTTTTGCAAAATGAGGGCACAAACCTGTAAGTAACCCATCTCTATCAAATGTCTTTTAGCAAAATAAAACGAGCCATTTTCATATAATTCTCCATCCCAGTCTTGTCGACGAGGTCGTTTAGCTGGATTCAAATTCAGAGGCTCAGTCATTTCACGAACTAAAAGCAAAAAGCTACAGTAAGTCCCAGGTGCTTTGAACACTGAAAATGTTCATTCAGTAATTTTTTTAAAAAGCAAATAAAAATGAACTCAGAAGGTAGAATATTTCTGTATCTAAATAAACAATTTAAAAGATTTTTTAAAGAAACAAAACCTCTAATAATTCTGATGATTTATCTTTGCTTTTCAATAACGATAATAGAAAAATAAGGTATCTTACAGAGAAATTCTGAGCAATTAAAGTTTTAAACTATTTATACAAATATAATGCTTTGGGAGGACATAAAGGCAACCTTAAAATAGTTTCAAAAGAACTGAATTTGTTATAAAGTACCCATAGTTCAGTATTTGAGCCCTTTAAATCTACTTGCTCACTATGAGCTTCTATAGAAATACAATGTATGTGTTATTTATCTAATGTGGTTGAGAAATTACTCTCATGGAATTATTACAGAAAAATGAATACTTCCCCACTAAATTATTGAAACTTTAATATTGATAGAACTGCTTATATAATGTATGATACATTCTTACTAGTAGTTAAAAAAATACTAATATAAAATATACATAACAATAAATAATGTTTACTTATTATTATTGTTGGTAATAATGAAGGCTGAGCAATACCAACATTAATGATTATAACATGATATAATAAATGAAGCCTTCAGTATTGGTATATAGGAATTCCCTTGGCTTTCCACTAAATTTTTGCCAAATTTGTGTTTATGGATGTGTATGGATACTTTTTGAACTTTTTGAACTTTAATCACATATCATATAAAGCTCAATATTCAGTTTAACACTGGGCTTCCTTGATTTGTTCAAAAATGTGTTTTACAAGCTTTAATCCTTCCTATATCTTATTTCTGATATTTAGTGAATAAGTTCAAAATATTATATATATAAAACTTAACGTAGAACTTGCTACAGAGAAGACACTCAATAAATGCTTATTGAATGAAATCAATAAATTTAGTCATTGATATACTGCATTGACTTTGACAGCATTCATATTTAGAGGCTGAAAAATCATCATTTTCTGTCTATAACTTTATCTTCTTATCTTAATTGCTCTTTTGTGGACCTTCTCCATTTTCACTGCATCTTCCCCTCTCCTTTAAGTCAAACATAGGTTAGAGACCAGCTTTCCTACATTCAACACATGTCAGGGCATTGAAGAGTAATCACACTGCCTTTCTTCAAGTATGTTACATTTACCTATTTGTTGGTGATTCTATTCTTTATTACAGATTTTGCTACTTCATCTGGCTAGAAATCAGGCTCTAGCTAAACGTTATGGAACTCTTTTTGCACAAGAAGTTACAAATTTTGGGAAGCAATTCCACAAATTCATTCTTGAGGTTCTCCAAAACTTTTTGGTGGAAGACTTCTATTCCCACAATTCTGTGATTTATACGGAGTTTATCAAGCAAGTCTAGAACAACATAAAAGTATTTGCTCTAGAAAAATGACATGTCTTCCTCAAAATACAAATAGAGGGTTAAAATAATCCTTTGTAAAAAGTAATTTGGTAGAGAATTAATTTGGTCTCATTGTTTTGCCTCAATAATCACAAGATTTAGAACACATTATAAATGTTATTACCTACTAGAGTTAAGAATCCCATGTTCTATTTTACTGCTCCCTTTTTACTCTCCCCACTCCTAAAGAATATTTACATATGAAAAATTAATTCTCCATAAAATGAGCTAAAATAAAGATTGATACAACAGATTACCTCCTTTCTGAATTTCACCCCATCGAAACTGATGGCGTCTCACAACAGAGAAAACAGAATCATATCCTTCTTCTCGAATCATTTCTGCAACTTTTTGAAGATCAGTAGGATGTAAACACGGAGAAGTAGCTTGAATATTTCCTACAATGTCAACCTCTTAAAAAGACAAAACAAATGAAAAGAACATCAAAATAAAGTTCTTTGCAAGCAAGTAATACTAAGATCTAAATTCAAATGTTAAAACAAGTCTTGTGAAATGATAGGCAAGTTGGAAATTATGTAAAATTTTGAATAAACTATTAGTCAAACTCATACCATTGTGATAATTAAGAAATTCTATGATGGCATCTAGTGAGGTAGAACTGTCTTTTGAAGCTTCAGAACTTCTTCGATGAACTTGTGCACCAAATTGTTTGGCCACATTCTCAATTTCATCATGGTCTGTTGAAACCCAAACACTGTACAGATATTAAAAAATAAAAAGCCAAATCACTAAAAAAAAAATCATTAAAGATAAAAAGGAGCTCTGCAACCCCAAAAATACAGCTTACATAATGTTAGAATAGTTTTTGTACCAGCAAAATAATGTTACAGATAGAAATTAATATAAAATTTAAAGAAAAATAAAGTATTTTCTATGTAAACCACATTTTAAAATGTCTGAATCAAAAATGTGGTCCTAGATGTAATATTTATATTTACATATATAAATATTTATATTATATATAACATTATTTATATACATATTATTTACATAGACCTAGATATAGTTTTATAAAGTTAGAAAAAAATGATAATTGGTATTTTTGAAGCTACTGGTATATTAAAGACACTAGTAACACGAGAAGTTCAAATCTAAAGAAAATAAAGAAGATACTGCTTCTCATTCCCCATCAAAATCCAAAATATTGTGTATTTAATATACTTGCTAAGAAAAAAATGGATTTGGCTTAGCCAAACCACAACACTCAAAGAGTTTCAAGCTCAGTAGAGACTAAATGCCCAAAACAATCAGACAAGCCAACTCTTTTTTTTTTTTTTTGGCCAACTAACAATGGGTATATAAATATCTGAACATAGAATCAAGTGGGTAAAGCCACCGATAACAATTAAAGATGTGGAGAACATGACTTGATTGGCTCAGGAGAGCTTAGTTGAACAGCTCTATTAACCACAGCTTACAGAGTTGACCATTTGGACTTTATAAGATGACGACTAAGACTAAAATATAAAACATTATTTGGGGGCGTGTACTAGTCTGTACTGAATTGTTTCCTTGACCTTTACAAATCCCCACTGCTAGAAACAGAAGATGTGAGTATTACTCTAGCCACAATGTTTTTATAGTGACATTACACAAAGAAATCTGAATGACTTCTTTGGTATATGCATATACAGTTGACCCTTGAACAACACTGGTTTGAACTGTGTGAATGTTTTTCAGTAAATGTACTGGAAAAATTTTAGAAGGTCTGCTAAAATTTGAAAAAAATCGCAAACTGTGTAGCCTAGTAATATTGGAAAAAATAAGAAAAAGTTAGGTGGGACTTCCCTGGCGGTCCAGTGGTTACGACTCCGTGCTTCCAATGCAGGGGGTGTGGTTTTGATCCCTGGTTGGGGAACTAAGATCGCACATGCTGCGAGGCATGGCCAAAAAATAAACAACAACGATGTAATTAAACCAGCCAAGATGACTAAGTATAATACCACAAAAACACGAAAAAAAAAAAAAAGTATGCCATGAACGCATAAAACATATGTAGATAACAGTCTATCCTTACATAGATATGAGTGATATTTAATATAAAGTTAATAATGTTTTACTTTTCTGTTTTTTAACCCTGCCCATCATCACAGGTAAGTGGTTTTTTAAAAAAATGGAACAATGTTTCTGACACTGTATTATGAATATGACTGTAATACTGTACGCCATAAAAATTTTATAATGATTCATTCATTAGTGTATAGGCTAGGCTACCGTGAAGCAATCATACTGATTACAACAGGCTACCATAAAGCAATCACACTGTTGCTTCTTTGTTATCAATGCCCGAATCATTATACCTGTAAATAAATATGAATTTCTTTTTCACATTATCTTTTTATTTTTGATGTTCAGTGTTAGTAATATGTGTAACATCTACAGTTTTGTATCATATGACAATATTGATACTGACAGGTGATTCATCTTGTAAACAAAGTAAACTTATGATATAGTGCAGTACTGTAAATGTATTTTGTCTTCCTTATGATTTTCTTTTCTCTAGCTTACTTTATTGTAATATACTATACAATACATATATATTATAAAATGTGTTAATAATAAAAAATAAATAAAACATAAACAAAATAAAACAAAATTAAATAAAACATAATGTGTTTCAGATATAGAAAACTCATGGTTACTCATGGGGAGAGGGAAAGGGGGAGGGCCAATATAGGGGTAGGGGAAAAAAAGGGTTATTATGGGATTACATAAAATCATGTGTGAAACTTTTGAAAATTGTAAAGCACTAAGGAATTTAAAGAATCTTTCAATTAAAAAAATCAATTAAATTTTAAAAACAATGTGTTTATGTTACTGGTAAGGCTTTAGTGAACAGTAGGCTATTAGTAGTTAAGTTTTGGTGGATCAAAAGCTAATCTGGGATTTTTGACTGCCCGGGGTGGGGAGTTGACACCCCTGACCCCACATTGTTCAAGGGTCAACTCTATTTCTTTTACCCCTTTCATTCAGTATCTACTGAATGAATGAGAACCTGCATGTTTCAAACGTCTATGCTCAATTGTCAAGAGTGAAAAGAGAGAAACTAAAGAAAAATTTCTAACATCTCTGGCTTTCATTTATGAATTTAATTTCATTTATTGCCTTTACTATTGGCAGATGATTTAATAGAGATAAAAGTCAATAAACCCCCATAGTGCCTCCAATTTGTTTTTCAGAGGAAACCTAGTAAACAAGATGAGCCATTGGCTAGGAGTCAAGTGTGTCATACCTACTCATGTCATTCTGCGCAAGGCACAACATAGGAGCCCTCATTTTCCTCCATCTCAAAATCTGAAATAATTTTGGGATAAGTTTTTCACTGGAAAGTGTCACAAAGTTATATAACAAAGTGAAGTACCAACAAAAATGTAGTGAATTTTTTAAAGAGACGATAAAAGGAGGGTGGTGATGGTAACAGTAAAAAAGTAAACAGTAAAAGGAAGAGATGAGTCTTTTGACATCTGGTTTCCATCACTAATTGAAATAAATTACTGAAGCCATTTACTTTATTATCCTGATCTTTACTGTAATAAACATTCAACACATCAGGATTCAGTGATCTTTTGGAAATGCTAAACAGTAAATAAGAAATAACAGAGGTTGGGAAGAGGTTTGCCTGTGTTTCATCTTTCCTCCCTTTTATTATTCATTTATTCATTCATTCATGAAATGATTCCTGACTGCCTATTCTGTTTCAGGCCCTACTCTGGACACTGGGATATATAATCCATTTTCTTGAGAAACTCTCAGCGGATTGGTAGAGACAGCGAGAGGTAAGGAAGCAATAACTAACCTTTCTACAATGCTTTACTTTTTACAAGGTATATTTATAGTGCCTGCTACATAACAGGTGCTCAATTTGTTGAATGAATGAAACAGTAGATGGTTAAGAGCATGGACTCTGAAGGAAGGGCTTCAAATCCCGGCTCTACCACAAGCTAGCTTTATGACTCTAGGTCAAATCTCCCTAAGCCTCAATTTTCAGTAAAACGGAGGTAATAATAGTAGTAATTACCTAATATGATTGTTATGAGAATTCAACATAAACCACAATACAGAATAAACGTTTATTAAGTGTTAGCTATTGAAAATAATAAAATAGGAATGGCAATAAAGGAACAGCTACACAGTCTCATCCTCACACTGACTCTGTTGGAAGGAAAACTGAAGTTTTGCTTTCAGACCTTCAAAGGTCCAAATGTCTAATTTGTATGTATTATGTAAGGCAATGGCATTATGAATATGAAAACAGTATCTTATAGGTACACTTAAAATACAATGATCATCATTTATTAGAAGGACTAAGTCAGTCAATCATTCTCCCTTGGTTTAGGGGCATCAGATGAGGCAGGGCAAAAGAGAAAGAATGAGCAAATGAACAAACAGGGATAATAAAATTTAAAATCAAGTATAAAGTAAATGTCAAAGTTCAACGTCAATGGCTTTAAATTTAAAATCAAGTATAAAGTAAATGTCAAAGTTCAATGTCAATGGCTTTAAATTTAAAATCAAGTATAAAGTAAATGTCAGAGTTCAACGTCAATGGCTTTAGCCTCAGATGAAGTCATACTACATCTAACAGGATGAACAGGAGTATCAACCATGATCCCTACGACAGAAACTTCAAATCATAAGCTGCCATTTCAAGGACAACATAGCATGGCCTTTCATTAATCATAAATCCACACCCTAGAAATGAAACCAAAACTTATGTTTATCTTTCACGTTAGGCAACATTTTAAAAAATCAATTTACTCTGAGATTCACTTACACAGCACTCAACCACTGTTGAAACCAAGCTCTTAAAAACTCAGCTCAAACAATAGCTTTTTACTAAATGAAAATATTATCTCAGCATTTTTCTTGACTGTTAACTCTCCAAGTTAGTGTGCAAAGTTAGCAACCTTGAAAGTATTGTTAGCTTTGATTCTAAGCAGGCCAGAAACTCAATTAAGTCAAAATGATTTTGAACAAAATAATCTCCAGGCCCGAAAAACACAAATCAGGCAAGCTACAGTTTTCCCCAATTCCTTCATAGGGTACATATTTGTTGAAGGAGGCAGAAGGGGAGAAGCAGGAAGGCTGCTCCAAACTGACTGCAGCTTCAGAATAAGTCAATTAAATTCAAATCTACCACTTCTGGGTGGTAGATTAGAACTCAAGGGGCAGAGAGGGATGTATAACTGCAAGCTTTCTAAATTAACTGTTTTAAGAGGGCATCCAGGGGCTATCTGCCAGAAGAACATAGGTAAATTCTCCCAGCAGCACTGAGCATGCATTTTCAGGGGCTGGGATCATCCTAAGAACAAGGCCTTAAGCTGCTAGAAACCATGACAGAGTTTGGTTGAACACAGACGTTTGGATGGAGTTGTTTGTTATGTGTGGGAAGTTCTGCCGTTCTCAGCAAAACTACCCCCATACCATAAGGGGAGAGCCTATCTAGAGGAATCAAGAAATAGAGGATTATGGTGAGGAAATAGAGGATATGGTGCACTATCCCCTTACTTTCTTTTTCTTAAAAATATGTATTATCACCTGGTACAGTATACACTGTTTATATATTAACTGTCTTCTCCCTATAATAATGCAAGCTCCACCAGCCTAGGGATGGACCCTACTCCTATAACCCTTGGTTAAGGACACATAACAGTGCCTGTCACATAGTAGGTAGTCAATAAATGTTTGCTGAATGAATGAATCATTTTTGCCCTTGAATCTGTATCTCAAACAAGCCCTACCTTTTTTTGTTTAGCCAGTTTGAAAGGGGTTTCTAGACATATGCAACTGGAGTTGTGAATGCATTCTGTTCTCAATCTATTATGAATGTGATATTCCTCTCTAGCTTGTCACAAAAATAGGATTTTACTACATCACTACTAACTGGATGCACCTTCTCTCGGTCCTTTTTTTTTTTCCCCAGTGTGTACCCTTTGTAAGGAGGTAAAAATGTCCAAAAGTCTGTGAGCTTAACACGGAAAGAACCATGTCACACACATCTTGCTGTTCCCTTGGATGTGTATGGCAGAAATTAGGGTTCAGTGTTTACTGAACTGAACCAAATCCCCCAGTCTTTCTTTATCACTCCTTTGCACACTTCCTGTTACATTACTGTTATATTCTGTGTGCCAGCTCTTATTTACCTTGCACCACCCAGGACTTCCTTTGGATAAAAACATTAAATTAGTAAATTTATACTTTTTTGGTACCTCCTTTGTAAACAAGAACAGTTAAGTGAAAATCATTTATCCATATATTAATGTAGGTAATTAATATGCTCCAAAAACAGCCATCTCTTTAAAAACCAAAACCCAAACATCAAAAAGGTGAAAATAATTTACTTTCCACGGTAACAAATTCAAGCATAATTAGGTTGAAATTACCATGTGTAAGTTCATTCTTGGCACAGAATTCTATCTCCCTTCTTTTATGAATGACATAAGCTTGTAACTCCTGGCCAATACGGCATATGGCCATGTCTCTAAATGATGCACAATTAAAACTGTCCTTAGGACAAACGAGGTTCCAAAGGTATGATCAAACCATTTATAAGCATTTCATCAAACAGTCCAGCGGTGCGGTTTTCCACTCTCGCACCTACATACAAATGTGGGGAGCTGTCTAGATTGTGCTGACTCACAGGCAGATAGCTTAGAGTATTTTCCAAAGGTCAGGAAAGGATCTCCAAGCTGAGCTTGAAATGAGAAAAGCCTTGACAGCCCACTCCATTCATGAACCCGATGCCTCCTTAATCGAACAGCACCAGGTGGGTATCAGACGCCGGGCAACAGGGGAAAGCCAACGGCCACTGCCTAAAGGAGTTCACAGATTATCGCAGACGTTTCACAAGGGTGGACTCCTTTCCTTTACCCTGCGAGGTCAACCCGGGCAGCGCAGACAGTAGAGAAGAGGAAATCTCCCCCTTTACGGATGTTATTCTCAAGGGCGGAGACAGGAACGGTCCCAAGTTCATGGCTACTAGCAGCTACGGAACAAGGAAGAAGCTGGAGCCCCTCCTCCCCCGGCTGCCAGCCGGGGCCCAGACACCCCGGATCTTGCACACCCCTTCCGGGGGCGATTGCCCCCCGGAGCCCCTGCCCCTCCGGCGGCCCGGCTCCCCCTCACGACCCCCGCCCAGGCCGCACCGCCCACTCTCGCACATGCGCACCTCTGGAAGACCCCCGAGTCCAGGGCCGCACGCAGGACCCAGCCAATGAGCGGGACCCCCGCCAGGTGCTTAATGTTCTTCAGGGGGATGCCTTTGCTGCCGCCGCGGGCCAGGATTAGGGCCGCCAGGTGCGGGGGCTTCTCCACACCTCGGCCCTGGCCCCCGCGGGAGTTGCGCTGCAGCTTTGGCGGCCGACCCCGGGAGGGCCGGCCCCGCGGGTTGGAGACGGAGGTGGCGGCCCCCTTCTCCACCGAGTCCATCTTCCTCCCACGCCTTCTCCCCAGCTTCTCCACATCCGGGAGCTCTTCTCTCGCCACCTCAGCTCGGCGCCGCCCGACCTCCCCGCCCGACCGCTAGCGGGGGTGGCTGTTCCCGGCCCCGCCCACCGCCACGTCCCCGCGCCCTCGCGGGGCACGCCGGGAATTGTAGTCCGCGGGTCGCTCGCAGGGTCCCGGAGGGCCTGTAGGCTCTGCCCGGACGACCCCCAAGTCCAAGCCCGGCACGGAAAGGCCAGAAATGCCTGGAAGGAAGTGTAGCTTCTAGGGGGCTCGATATTGTATGGAGATTAATAAAATAGGCAACACAGGTTACCGATCTTCTGCTGAAGAACTTCTCCATTTAGGAATTGTGGTGGGTTTTCCACGGCACACCCTGGTGCACCCGAACACTAATCAATTTTATATTTTAAAATGTATATTTTAAACGTCCGTCTTTCTGCTATGTTTCTGACTCATTGTTTCCAAGAGATGACCTCATTCGAATGTCCTCCAAGCACCTTAAATTCAACATTTTAAAAACAACCCTCCCAGAGCAACCCTGTATTTTTGGTAACCATGTGAGGAGAAGCTCAAACTGCTTCTACCTCTGCATTTTCTTTTTCTTTCTTTTTTTTTTTTTAAATTGAGGTGTAACTGACATATAACATGTTAGTTTCAGGTGTACAATGTAATGATTCAATATTTGTATGTATTGGGAAATGATCACCACAATAGGTTTAGTTAACCTTTCAACATATCTGTCTGCCTTTTCTATCAAATATCACCATCCGTCTGGTGGAAAAACTTGGAAGTCAACCTTGTCTATTCCCTTCTAAGTGTAGTAGACACCTGTTAGTTTTCTTGTTTTGGGACTTCTGAAAACCTTTTCCTTTCAGCAATTGTCACCTCTCTTACCTGGTTTGCGTTTCACGCAAATCCTCAGCAGTGTAGCAGTGGGTGTGTGACCCAAGCTGATCAATCTAAGTACCTCAGCTTCCTGAACGCAGTTGTGGTCTAGGAGCAGGCATATGACCAAGCAGAGCCTCTTGGCGTCCTTTCCAGAGACTCTGGGAAAGAAAGGATCTTTTTCTTGCTGAATATTTGGGTGCTAAGGACCCTGTAAACCTGAATCCTGAGGGCAGGATGAGGGAAGGGGGATGGTGGGAGTTTCTGTTCTGAAATTGGGTGGGAGGCTGATGTTCACACAGAAGAAAACAGGGCCAAGACATGCAGGGAGAAGAGAGAAAGAGCCCCGATGGCATCATTGAAACCTCTTAATCCAGCCAAGAGGTTCAAAGGTGCGCGCGTGCGCGCACACACACGCACATACATGCATACATATATCTCTGTTTTGGGGTGGTTTTTTAGGAAGGAATCTCCTACCTAGCATGCGTTTTGTTTTTTACCAGTTTTGCAAGCCTGTATCTGGAAGTAGAGAGTCTCCTTGTCTGTCCTGGGTAAGGGCTAGTACATCCAGAACGAATGAAAGGTAGTAGTACTGCCTCTTCTTCTCAAGACGTGACAGAAAGCCTTTGTGCTTCTCAGGTCTTGGCTCTTTCTGAAGCAGACAGAGTAAGCCTTTCGTGTTTTGGGTCCTGGACAGGCACTGGAAACTTCACGTGTCATCTGTTTGCCTGTGAAGCAGCTCAGCCCTTACTGGGACGGGTTCTGGGAGAAGGTGCTGAATGTGGGGTAGTGTGGCTGTAAACAGACATCAGTGCTGTGCCTGAGGAAGGTGGGCAGACCCCAAGAACCATCCCAGCACTCCAGGCCAAGTGACCACTTTGCCTCCAACGTACTGGCTCATTGACTGGGACCTTCACAGTTATTTTGCTTGAGAGAGAGCAACACTGATTTTTTGGTAACCATGTAAGGAGGACATCTACTGCTTCTTACACACCAAAACCTCTTTTCTCCTTTCCACACCAATAACAATCTTAGTTCCCACTAATAAGATAGTTACCATTCACCACAGTAATTCCCTAGGGGCCCACAAACCCTAGTGGGCCACTGACATCTGAATAGTTTAACTTCTCTGGCACTGGTGTCCTCCAAGCTGGGGACACAGCAAGTGGCACCACTGTTGCTTATCAAAGGAGATTATAGCAATTTGCGTAAAAGCTGTGAGACTATGGACTCCTCCAGGAGAGGAACTGTTCCTTCTTTGTAATCACATCCAGAACAATATGTGGGTCACAGTATCTGCTTAGTAAACGGCAGTGAACTACGTCTGATGTTACTTTTCCAGTCTCTGCCCACACATACTTTTTTCTTTTTTTTTTTTCACTCTCCAACTTTACCATAAACTCATTTATTTAAAAGAAACTGTACGTCCATATCCTGGCTGAATTGGGCATTCATATTATGTGTTAAATGCCCAGGAATAGCAAAAAATTAAACCAACTCCATACAAAGCAACTATAAGAACACAAAAACAGAACAAACAAACCAAAAATCATACTTTTAGCTGATGAAAACTCTCTCCGCCAAACGAACCACAAAGTGGTATACTGCCACGCATACTTTTTTATATGGTTGCAGTCTTACAATAATAAAGCATCTTGTATTCTTTGTATTTTTACAGTACAGTTTTGGTTAGACTTGACAACTGGCTGGTCCCAGTCCTGAGAAAGAAAGAGAGAGAGGCAGGGGAAAGGTTAGAAAAAGTGGAAGGTGATTCATCTAATTCAATATATGACACATGGAAGTTTGATAATTTTTTTCAATGAAATTAGAATATACTCATTTAATATATTTTTCTTCTGTGTGGTCAATGGGCATAAAGTTTCCGGTAAACAAGATGGATAAACTCTAGAGATTTGCTGTACAACATTGTACCTATCGTCAACAATAATGTATTGCACACTTAAAATTTAAGATGGCAGATCTCATGTTACATGTTCATATCACAGTAAATAAAATTTTGAAGAAAAGAGAGAGACAATAACTGTGCCAGGAAGAGGAAATGTTAGCTTGTCTTTGGGTTACTCTGAAGGAGTTAAAAATACACTGCTCTCAAAACAAATATTCGGACTCATCCTTCCTTTAAAGATGCGTGTGAAGTATTGCTGCCAAAGAATAATTCATTTGTATTCATAGTGAGAGAATACATCTTTGTATGACATCTTATTTTATGATTCTGTATATGAACACACTCAATACACAGAGGAGTCCTTTCATTGATTTGCTCGCATTTATTGCATTCCACAAGCCAGGCCTTGTGTGACACTTCAGGAAAGCCAAAGCAAGATGGCCTAGACCCAGAGCTTAGCATTCTGATGGGGAGACAGGCAAACCTCAGTAGAGTGTCGTTTGTGCTTTGATAGAAATGTGTGTTCTGGGGTGGGCAAGAATGGGGGAGAAGTATTTAGGTTAGACTGAGATTTTTGTTGGCTGAGATGACTCTTGCAATACTGTTCAAGTACAAGAATCTTCTCTGCTGAGGGAACAACCTTGGGGAAGGCACAGAAGAATGAAATAGCTTTCCAAAGAGAAACTGGGAAACTTGAAGTCGGTCACTATAATTGGAGCATATGATACTTGTGGGTTCGTGGCAAAAGATGAGAATAGAGGGGAACATGTGGGCCAGATTACAGCACATAAAGGTATTAGGAGCCAAGCCTTGTCAAGGAAGTTATAAAGAGCAGGGATAGGGCACAATTCACTTCATTCTTTCAGCAAATCATTATCGCATGACTACTATGTGTTAGGTACTTTGCTGGCCCCTGGAAATACATCGAAGGTGCTAGAAAGTGCTCAATTTCTGGATGTATCTTAGAAGTATAGCTAATAGGATTTGCTGACAAGCCAGACGAGGGGTGTGAGAGAAGGAGGGAGATAGAGTGGTGGCAGAATCTTTGGCCTGACCATTATAATTTTTTAATGATGGTGACTCTCACCAACAAGAGGGTAGGATTGAAGCTATACCAACATGTGAATCTAAGGATCAGTCAGTCTCTGGTGATGCAAGAATCCCAGCTCTGGAGAAAACCCCCTTTCCTTGAGTATTTCTGGGAGTTCTCAAGGGTGTCTTACATGTGCCCATGAAAATGAAAGTCCTGGCTGCAACTTATAGTGGCTGCAGTTGCTAGAGCACCACAGACCTATTTCTCTCTCTGGAGCTAAGATTTTCTTATTGGTTTTTTAACACATAGATTTTTACTGAGCTGTAAGTACTACATATATTTTTTACTGATTTGTAAGTACTATATATATATGTATATACATATTTACTGAGTTGTAAGTACTGTATATATGTATATGTATATGTGTATGTCTATATATATACATATATACACACACACACAATTCTGTATTCTTTTTTTGTTGTTTGTATCATTATAAAGTCTTTAAACTTACTGGTAAAAGTTGTTTAAAATTACTTTCAATGCATAGACCATACTTTATTCAGCAATTCCTTATTACTGAACATTTGTACGTAAGGTAATAATCCCTAATAAGTTTGTGTATAAATTTGTAATGATGAAGGCGATGGTGTCTGAAGCAGATTTCTATAAATGAAATTACCCGAATAAAATTTAGTGATTATCTTCCTTTGAATCCAAATTAAGATTCAGTGCTATCTGGCTATGTTGGCAACGGTTACTAGTCACGTATAAGTTATCTCTTGCCACATAATAAATTACCCTAAAACTTAGCAGCTTAAACCAACAGACATTTCCATCTCACAGTTTCTGAGGGGCAGAGAGGCATTTAGAGGAGCGATTCTGGCTCAGGGTTTCTCATGTGGTTTCAGTCAAGCTCTCAAGTGGGGGCCATGATCACCTCAGGGCCTGACCGAGTTAGAGAATCCACTTCTAAGGTGGCTCATCCACCTGGCTGTTGGCAGGTCTCAGTTCCTTGCTGGCTGTTTGTGTGTGCAGAAGCTTCCCTCAGCTCCTTGCCCCATGGGCCTTTCCACGAGGCAGCTCACAGTATATAGCAAGCTGCACCCCCCGAGCAATGATTCAAGAGAGAATGGAAGAGCAACCAAGATGGAAGCCACAGTATCTTTTAAAGACCCAGTCTCCCCAAAATTGTTTTTAATTTAAAATTTTTTAAAAATGAAAAATAAGTTAGAAAACCCCCAAATCCCCAAAACACACAAAATATAAAGACCCAGTCTCCAAAGTCACACACTGTCACTTTTGTTTCGTCCTATTTGTTTCAAGTGAGTCACTAAGTCCAGCCCACTCTCAAGGGAAGGGAAATTGGCTTTACTTTTGAAGGGGAGAGTGTCAAAGAATTTATGGACATATTTTAAAAATCACCATAACCTAGGAGTTGGGCCTCTTTCCTCCCTTCCCTTCCTTTCTTTTTTTTATCAGCTTTAGAAGGAAGGAGGAGGTCTGTCCTGACCCCAGATTCCTGGGAAGTATCCCCAGGAGACTAGATTAATAATCCCAAATGGGCATTAGATAGGTAGAATTTTTTTTTTTTTTTTTTTTTTTGCAGCCCATGACAGAGCCCACATGGCTGCCAAATCATAGGTATTCCCAGAAGGTGTGATGACAGCACCTGTGCGGGAGAAATTTCAAATGTGGCCATACCCTATTACTGGGGCATAACCCAAGATGCACATCCCTCAAGCAGAAATAATAAATGGAGTGAAAGATTCCTGATTAAGAGGACTTCCACTGCCACAAAGTTGCTAATGGTTTGGTGTTTGTGACCTTATATTTATTAAGATTTGAATTGGCATTTAATATATCTGAGATGAACAGATGAATTTTTCAATCTATTTCAAGATAAATGAGTTTTTTAAAACATGGATATGTTAATAATAGGGAAATTATTCCAAAAAGCAGATTGGAAAGAATCTGTAGAAAATAAACTTGAAAACTTGCATGGAACAAGTGAAGGAAGGGTTAACCTGCAGAGAAATGGTACTGTGTAAGCTCAGATAATTTGGAAGACTTGAAGGACTCCCTGGATCCTTATTTAGAAGGAGAAGGAAAGGGACCTGCCTTAGAACCACTGAGCTCAGAGCCAGTCCGGCCTCCAGCTATTTCAGACTTTGAACTCCATGGGAGGTTTTGATAAGAGCCAGGCCTGAAGGTGGGGGAGTTGCTCGTGGTATTAAAAACATCTGATAAGGACTGTCTGCAATTAGAGAACTTCTGGACGAAATATCAGTTCTTTACGGACAAACTCAACCATTGTTCTGTGACAGGTTTGGGAGACTGAAAGGTGGAGGGAAGCAGGTAAGTTGTAACTGCCAGGGGAGCCAGCCTCTGTTACTGAGGATGCCAAGGAAGAGTCAGGAAGACACCAAGACTTTGTGTTCCATAAAACTGTGGAAGCAACCCCTCAAAGACAAGATGTAAGGTCAACAAAATCAGAGAAGATTCTGCCTAGCCCTCAAAGGAGAATGTTTCTGGAACAATACTCTGCAACGTGGTGAATGAAAAATGCCCACCACTATGTTGATGTTAATGGAGAATGATCACTTTCTAGAAGGATGTATTCATAATTGTAGCTAACCTTTCCTGAGAACTTGGTGCCGTGCAGACTGCTGAGTCTTCACGCGTATTATCTCATTTCATTTTCATGACAACCCTAACCCTTAACACCATCCCCAATGGTAGATAAGAAGAGGGAGCCCCACCTGGCTCTTTAAGGAACTTTAACTCCTGTTCAAAATCCCACAGCTGGCAAGTGATCAAGGTGAGATTCAAACGCAAAGTCTCGAACTCTAGAATCTGGGTTCTGAACCCTTAGGCTATGAGAACCCGTCTTGAATGATTTAGCAGTTATATTTTGATTTGATGAGGAGAGGAAAGAACAGAGAGAACACCCAGATTCAGAATAAGTAGGATCTGGTAACATATGTTTCTGTAGTGTGCTCAGTCCTCTGGTACAAATGGAGTTCTTGGCCAAGATGGTGGAAGAGCTATGGAAACGGTGAGACCTTAGGAGCGAGCAGTGCTGATATCATCAGGTGCCCTCATAAACTACTTCCCCAAAAGGGGGCAAATAGAGAATTCCACTGTTCACTTGTACAGAGGCCTTAAGGCTGTTAAAGGGTAGGAAGGAGGCATCCCAAAAAAGAGCCACCTAGCAAGTAGAGACACAAGGGTGTCACTTTGATCAGAGGATAAGAAGGGTGGATCATCTGATCAGATCTTTGTCCCCAGATACTGTCTTGAGCAGAAGACAGTTCCTAGACCCAGGTCACACAGTGCCAAATAAACAGGGCCCAGCCTGAAGCTCCAGCCCCATTCTTGAAGGAGTCTGTGGTGGGGAAAAGGAGGCTGTGGATTGAGGTGAGTAATCTACAGAGGATGTCACAAAGCTGCCCCGTGTCCTGATCACATGTACTGCTCCTTTTAAGCGTTTGGGAGTCTGTGACCCGGGCAGGAAGCCAGAAGTACCAGAGTACCCCAGTTAACATGCTGCCCATTTATCCAACTGCCACAATGTTATGCAAAGAAGATCTTTGCATGGGATTGAAAGAGGACAAAGTTTGTCTCCTACGCATGCCTTGTACTCAACTGTCTATGTGTTCAGATTTTCCTTTTATCACATTTTAGTTGATTTACCTTGAAAAATAACTTAGCCTCTATGAGTCTGAATTTTCTCATGTGTCTCATAATGACCACATATTCAGGTTTAGCACAGTGAATAGCATACCATATAAGGGTCCAATAAATGGAGTTATTGAAATATTTATGTATTAGAGGAAGAAATGTTAGTTTATGAATGGGCACAATGTTTCATATTTTATCAGAAGGTAACTGAGCCTTTTATTTTTTAATGCCATGAGAGGCTCTTTGGGTAGCAAAGGTAAAATTTGGGGTGGAAGAGTGGAGAGCATGGCCTGGATATGATGGATTTAGAGCATTCTAAAGATGTTGTCTGTGCTATGCTGTGCTGTAAACACATTCTGTGCCTTCCTGTCTTCAGCTGAGTTGGCTTCCCGCACAGCCTCTGTCAAGGCTCAGGGTAAAGGTTAGGGGAGTGCAGTCCTTAAAGCAGGAGAGAATGCCCAAGAGGTGAGATGTAGAGTGGGATTGAGAATGCAGCAAAAGCAAGAAATCAGAAGAAGGGATGATCAGATGCAAATGAAATCATTTACAAAACAGAAATGGACCCACAGACATAGACAACAAACTTACGGTTACCAAAGAGGAAAGGGCTGGGGGAGGGATAAATTAGGAAGTTGGGATTAGCATATACACACTACTATATATAAAATAGAAAACAAGCAAGGGCCTACTGTATAGCACAGGGAACTATACTCAATATTTTGTAATAACCTATAAGAGAAGAGAATCTGAAAAGGAATATATATATAATCTGAATCACTGTGCTGTACGCCTGAAACTAACATAACATTGCAAATCAACTATACTTCAAAAAAAAAAAAAAAGAAGAAGAAGTAGAGATGAGAAGGAAAAATGGAAGACTCCCAGGAGCCTGCAGAGAAGCACAGAGGGATAATTGCTATCCAGCTATATGCAGTATGGGAGTATGAGCCAATTTCATTGAACTCTTGAAGTACAAGGAATTTGAAACTTGTAAACAAGCGATACTTCACTTGATCTCAGCCAAAAGGCCAAGAAGCAACAAGTGATAGTTGTGTTACAATTATTACTAGTTTGATTCCGAACTTAATCATCTAGGTGAATGGTTGGCAAAAATGGTGATGGGTCTTAAAGGACTCAATTATCTTTTATGTTTTTTGAAGGAGGGTAAAGGTGGCTGCTCTGCAAAGATGTGCAAATCCTACTCCCCAGATCCTGTGAACATGCTACACGGTAAAAGGGGACTTGCAGGTGCAATTAAGCTAAGAATTTTGAAATGAGGAGATTATCTTGGATTATTCAGTTGGTGCCAATGCAACCAGGAGAGTCCTTACAAGAGGAAGACAGGCATGTCAGAGTCAGAGTGAGAAGCTGTAAGGATAGAAGCCGAAGTCAGAGAGGAGAAAAGATGCTTCCTTGCCGTCTTTGAAGACCAAGGGTCCGTGAGCCAAGGAAAACAGACAGCCTCTTGAACCTGGAAAAGACAAGACAAGGGTTCTCCCCTAGAGCTTCCAGAAGGACTGAAGACCTCCAGATGCCTTGACTTTATCCCAGTGAAACTGATTTTGGACTCCTGACCTCTAGAACTGTAAGATAATAAGTCAATTGTTTTCAGGCACTAAATTTGAAGTAGTTTATTGCAGTACCCAAAGGAAACTAATACAGAGGAGGAGAGTTGACTATTTGGGCAAGAGTGGAAAAGTAGAGCACAGCGTAGTGGTCTGTCCTCTGCCAGGCCCTCTGGGTTGGAAGGAAGAGTTATAGATACAAAATGAAGGAGCTGTCCTCGTGGAGAGTTTGAGGGATGAGGGCGGAAGCAGCAATGCTTAGGGCTCTGGGTGAGACGGTATGACACAGCAGGGAAAGTGTGGCCTAGCACTGTTCTTAGGCGGAGAGGCTTCTAGTGGATTTGTTAGGGGCTATTCTGGGCAGAGAAGAGAGAAGCTTCAGAGTCCATGAAGAGAGGCGGTGTAAGGGCTGGATGAGACAGTGCCAGGAGAACCAGCAGTGTCACTGATGGGTTAGGACTTGTTTGGAGAAATATTAGATATCCCTGAAGACTCCTCAAAAGACCTGAGGGAACACTGATGGAAGGATGAGCTGTTAGGTCAGCAGGGAAAGCCAGACAGTTTGAATTACTATCATTTCTGTTACTTCAGCTATACAACCTGGAGAAACTTGGACAACAGCAGTTTTAGGAATCCTAATACATGTAGTCCAGTTGCTTTCCAGGATTTATCTATACCGCTCCCAGGGATGAAAGCAAGGCTTGTGCTTCAAGCGGTGAAATGCTTTCAGAGACCACAAAATTAAAGGTCGCTGACCACTAGGTGGCCCCATTTCCATGGACTGGAGAATTTGTTTAGTGACCTCTGACCCCAAGGGCTTGAAGCACATTAAAATGATTTGCCTGTTCAGTAACTTGGGTACTTTTTTTTTTTTTTTTGGTTTACAGAGTTGTATTAATACAGAAACTTCTTTCTTCACTCTCCTTTTTTACTTACAAATGTTCTGTCACCTGCACCAACGAACATGGCCTTCTTACCTATGAAGTCAAATACCTCTGTGTTACCCAGTAGACTTGAGATGTGGACAAGAAAAGGGGAATGGCACTGAAATTCGTTTTTTTTTTTAAGATTTAGTTTCTTTTTCCTTTTGATGGGAGGACAGACTATACAAGGAACCTTGCCACTTCCTTTCACCAGTATTTATAATATTATTATACTAGGAAAATATGTTTGAGTTCTAACAGCTGAAGAAAAATGAAATCTTGAAACAGCCCTTTTAAACTCAGCATTCATATCTTCAAACATAAAGAGGAATGACAAGTATCTATAAGATCGATCTGAAATACATTGGAAAGTCCAGGAAATGGGGAAAACGGAGCATTTTACAGTATTCTCTTAAAGCCCAACAAAAAATATTTGGAAATAAAAGTTTCTGTAGCAAGATACTATTTTGAAAATACTGGAAATATTTGAAAATTACTGACATGTTTTACTTGATTGTCCTTACCACGTTTGGGCAGAGGATGTTTTGTTTCCTAAATTCAGGTGTTGATATTTGAGATGTCTTCAATTCATTATTTTCTATTATGGTTGGTCTATGAGATGCCCCTCTCTCATTTTTTCCCCATTCACTCTCTCGCTCCTTCTCACAGACACTTATTCTAATATGTTTCATACGTGTCCGTGGCTATGTATGCAAGTGTAAATGTAGCTTTCCTTTGCATATGTATTTTATTTTATTTTCACACCTTTATTGGAGTATAATTGCTTTACAATGTTGTGTTAGTTTCTGCTATACAACAAAGTGAATCAGCTATATGTATACATATATCTCCATATCCCCTCCCTCTTGAGCCTCCCTCCCACACTCCCTATAACATCCCTCTAGGTCGTCACAAAGCACAGAGCTGATCTCCCTGTGCTATGCAGCAGCTTCCCACTAGCTATCCATCTTACATTTGGTAGTGTATATATGTCAATGCTACTCTCTCACTTCATCCCAGCTTCCCCTTCCCCCTCCAGGCCCTCAAGTCCGTTCTCTACATCTGTGTCTTTCTTCCTGCCCTGCCACTAGGTTCATCAGTACCACTTTTTAAAATTCCATATATATGCATTAGCATATGGTGTTTGCTTTTCTCTTTCTGACTTTTTTCACTCTGTATGACAGATTCTAGGTCCATCCACCTCACTAAAAATAACTCAATTTCGGCACTTTTTATGGCTGAGTAATATTCCATTGTATATGTGTGCCACATCTTCTTTATCCATTCATCTATTGATGGACATTTAGGTTGCTTCCATGTCCTGGCTATCGTAAATAGGGCTGCAGTGAATATTGTGGTACATGTCTCTTTTTGAATTATGGTTTTCGCAGGGTATATGACCAGTAGTGGGATTGCTGGGTCATATGGTAGTTCTATTTTTAGTTCTTTAAGGAAGCTCCATACTGTTCTCCATGGTGGCTGTATCAATTTACATTCTCACCAACAGTGCAAGAGGGTTCCCTTTTCACCACGCCCTCTCCAGCATTTATTGTTTGTAGATTTTTTGATGATGGCCATTCTGAATGGTGTGTGGTGATACCTCATTGTGGTTTTGATTTGCATTTCTCTAATGATTAGTGATGTTGAGCATCTTTTCATGCATTTGTTGGCCATCTGTATGTCTTCTTTGGAGAAATGTCTATTTAGGTCTTTGCCCATTTTTGGATTGGGTTGTTTGTTTTTTTGATATTGAGCTGCATGAGCTACTTGTATATTTTGGAGATTAATCCTTTGTCAGTTGCTTCATTAGCAAGTATTTTCTCCCATTGTGAGGGTTGTCTTTTTGATGTTTTCCTTGCTGTGCAAAAGCTTTTAAGTTTCATTAGGTCCCATTTGTTTATTATTGTTTTTATTTCCCTTACTCTAGGAGGTGGGTCAAAAAGGATCTTGCTGTGATTTATGTCATAGAGTGTTCTGCCTGTGTTTTCCTCTAAGAGTTTTATAATGTCTGGCCTTACATTTAGGACTTTAATCCATTTTGAGTTTATTTTTGTGTATGGTGTTAGGGAGTGTTCTAATTTCATTCTTTGTTTGTTTGTTTTTGCGGTATGCAGGCCTCTCACTGTTGTGGCCTCTCCTGTTGTGGAGCACAGGCTCCGGACATGCAGGCTCAGCAGCCATGGCTCACGGGCCCAGCCGCTCTGCGACATGTGGGATTTTCCCGGACCGGGGCACGAACCCATGTCCCCTGCATCGGCAGGCGGACTCTCAACCACTACGCCACCAGGGAAGCCCATAATTTCATTCTTTTACATGTAGCTGTCCAGTTTTCCCAGCACCATTTATTGAGTGACTGTCTTTTCTCCATTGTATTCTCTTGCTTCCTTTGTCAAAGATAAGGTGACCATATGTGCGTGGGTTTATCTCTGGGCTTTCTTTCATGTTCTATTGATCTATATTTCTGTTTTTGTGCCAGTACCATACTGTCTTGGTTACTGTAGCTTTTTAGTATAGTCTGAAGTCAGGGAATCTGATTCCTCCAGCTCTGTATTTCTTTCTCAAGATTGATTTGGCTCTTCGGGGTCTTTTGTGTTTCCATACAAATTGTGAAATTTTTTGCTCTAGTTCTGTGAAAAATGCCATTGGTAGTTTGATAGGGATGCATTGAACATGTAGATTGCTTTGGGTAGTAGAGTCATTTTCACAATATTGATTCTTCCAAGCCAGGAGCATGGTATATCTCTCCATCTGTTTATGTTACCTTTAATTTCTTTCATCAGTGTTTTATAGTTTTCTGAATACAAGTCTTTTGTCTCCTCAGGTAGGTTTATTCCTAGGTATTGTATTCTTTTTGTTGCAGTGGTGAATGGGATTGTTTCCTTGATTTCTCTTTCTGATCTTTTGTTGTTAGTGTATAGGAATGCAAGAGATTTCTGTGCATTAATTTTTTAACCTGCAACCTTGCCAAATTCATTGATTAGTTCTAGTAGTTTTCTGGTGGCACCTTTAGGATTTTCTGTGTATAGTATCATGTCTTCTGCAAACAGTGACAGTTTTACTTCTTCTTTTCCATTTTGTATTCCTTTTATTTCTTTTTTTCTCTGATTGCCATGGCTAGGACTTCCAATACTATGTTGAATAATAGTTGCAAAATTGGACATCCTTGTCTTGTTCCTGATCTTAGAGGAAATGCTTTCAATTTTTCACCATTAAGAATGATGTTTGCTGTGGGTTTGTCATATATGACTTTTATTATGTTGAGGTATGTTTCCTCTATGCCCACTTTCTGGAGAGTTTTATCATAAATGGTGTTGAATTTTGTCAAAAGCTTTTTCTGCATCTATTGAGCTAATCAGATGGTTTTTCTTCTTCAATTTGTTAATATGGTGTATCATATTGATTGTTTTGTGTATATTGTAGAATCCTTGCATCCCTGGGATAAATCCCACTTGATCATGGTGTATGATCCTTTCAATGTGTTGTTGGATTCTGTTTGCTAGTATTTTGTTGAGGACTTTTGCATCTATGTTCATCAGTGATATTGGTCTATAATTTTCTTTTTTGTGATATCTTTGTCTGGTTTTGGTATCAGGGTGATGGTGGCTTTGTAGAATGAGTTTGGGAGTGTTCCTTCCCCTGCAATTTTTTGGAAGAGTTTGAGAAGGATAGGTCTTAACTCTTCTCTAAATGTTTGACAGAATTCACCTGTGAAGCCATCTGGTCCTGGACTTTTGTTTGTTGGAAGATTTTTAATTACAGTTTTAATTTCATTACCTGTGATTGGTCTGTTTATATTTTCTGTTTCTTCCTGGTTCAGTCTCAGAAGGTTGTGCTTTTCTAATAATTTATCCATTTCTTCCAGGTTGTCCATTTTATTGGCATATAGTTGCTTGTAGTAGTATCTTATGATCTTTTGTATTTCTGTGGTCAGTTGTAATCTCTCCACTTTCGTTTCTAATTTTATTGAATTGAGTCCTCTCCCTTTTTTTCTTGATGAGTCTGGTTAAATGTTTATCAATTTTGTTTGTCTTCTCAAAGAACCATCTTTTAGTTTTATTGATCTTTGCTATTGTTTTATTTGTTTCTATTTCATTTATTTCTTCTCTGGTCTTTATGATTTTTTTCCTTCTACTAATTTTGGGTTTTCTCTGTTCTTCTAGTTGCTTTAGGTGTAAGGTTAGATTGTTTATTTGAGATTTTTCTTGTTTCTTGAGGTGAGCTTGAATTGCTATTCACTTTCCTGTTAGAACTGCTTTTGCTGCATCCCATAGGTTTTGGAATGTTCTGTTTTCATTGTCATTTGTTTCTAGGTAGTTTTTGATTTCATCTTTGATTTCTTCACTGATCTCTTGGTTATTTAGCAGTGCACTGTTTAGCCTCCATGTATTTGTGTTTTTCACGGTCTTTTTCCTGTAATTGATTTCTAATCTCATAGCATTTTGGTTGGAAAAGATGCTTGAGATGATTTCAATTTTTTTTAATTTTGCAAGGTTTGATTTGTGACCCAAGATGTGATCTATTCTGGAGAACGTTCTGTGTGCACTTGCAAAGAAGGTGTATTCTTCCGCTTTTGGGTGGAATGTCCTAAAAATATCAATTAAGTCTATCTGATCTATTGTGTCATTTAAAGCTTGTGTTTCCTTATGTACTTTCTGTCTGAATGATCTGTCTATTCATGTAAGTGGGGTTTTAAAGTCTCCTACTATTAATGTGTTACTGTCGATTTCTCCTTTTATGGCTGTTAGCATTTGCCTTATGTATTGAGGTGCTCCTATGTTGGGTGCATAAATAATTATAATTGTTATGTTTTCTTCTTGCATTGATCCCTTGATCATTATATAGTGTCCTTCCTTATCTCTTGTAACGGTCTTTATTTTAAAGTCTACTTTATCTGATATGAGTATTGCTACTCCAGCTTTCTTGTGATTTCCATTCGCATGGAATATCTTTTTCCATCCCCTCACTTTCAGTCTGTATGTGTCCCTAGGTCTGAAGTGGGTTTCTTGTAGACAGCATATATAAGGGTCTTGTTTTTGTATCCATTCAGCCAGTCTGTGTCTTTTGGTTGGAGCGTTTAATCCATTTACATTCAAGGAGATTATCAATATGTATGTTTCTATTACCATTTTATTAATTGATTTGGGTTTGTTCTTGTAGGTCTTTTTCTTCTCTTGTGCTTCCTGCTTAGAGAAGTTCCTTTAGCATTTGTTGTAAAGCTGGTTTTGTGGTGCTGAATTCTCTTAGCTTTTGCTTGTCTGTAAAGCTTTTGATTTCTCCATTGAATCTGAAGGAGATCCTTGCCGGGTAGAGTAATCTTAGTTGTAGGTTTTTCCCTTTCATCACTTTAAATATACCCTGCCACTCCCTTCTGGCTTGCAGAGTTTCTGCTGAAAGATCAGCTGTTAACATAATGGGGATTCCCTTGTATGTTATTTGTTGCTTTTCCCTTGCTGCTTTTAATATTTTTTCTTCATACTTAATTTTTGACAGTTTGATTAATATGTGTCTCATGGGCTTCCCTGGTGGTGCAGTGGTTGAGAGTCCACCTGCCGATGTAGGGGACACGGGTTTGTGCCCCAGTCCGGGAAGATACCACATGCCGCGGAGCGGCTGGGCCCATGAGCCATGGCCGCTGAGCCTGCTCATCCGGAGCCTGTGCTCCACAACGGGAGAGGCCACAACAGTGAGAGGCCTGTGTACCACAAAAAAAAAAAAAAAAAAAATGGGTCTCAGCCTGTTTCTCTTTGGGTTTATCCTGTATGGGACTATCTGCACTTCTGGCATTGCCTGACTATTTCCTTTCCCATGTTAGGGAAGTTTTTGACTATAATCTCTTCAAATATTTTCTCACACTCTTTCTTTTGCTCTTCTTCTGAGGCCCTTATAATTTGAATGTTGGTGTGTTTACTGTTGTCCCAGAGGTCTCTGAGACTGTCCTCAATTCTTTTCATTCTTTTTTCTTTATTCTGCTCCCTGGCAGTTATTTCCAACTTTTTATCTTCCAGCTCACTTATCTGTTCTTCTGCCTCAGTTATTCTGCTATTGATTCTTTCTAGAGTATTTTTAATTTCAGTTATTGTGTTGTTCATCACTGTTTGTTTGCTCTTTAGTTCTTCTAGATCCTTGTTAAATGTTTTTTGTCTTTTCTCCATTCTGTTTCTGAGATTTTGGATCATCTTTACTATCATTATTCTGAATTCTTTTTCAGGTAGGTTGCCTATTTCATCTTCATTTATTTGGTGCTGCAGGTTTTACCTTGCTCCTTTGTCTGCAACATTTTTTTTTGTTGTTTCATTTTTTTTTTTTTTTGATGGGTGGGGCTGTATTCCTGTCTTACTGGTTGTTTGGCCTGAGGGAACCAGCACTGGAGTTTTCAGGCAGTTGGATAATGCCAAGTCTTGGTGCCAAGATGAGAACCTCCGGGAGGCCTCACTCTGATTAATATTCCCTGGGGTCTGATGTTCTCTGTTAGTCCAGCAGTTTGGACTTGGAGCTCCCACCACAAGAGCTTGGGCTCGACCTCTGGCCTCAGAACCAAGATCCCACAAGTTGTGTGGTGTGGCAAAAAAAAAAAAAAAAAAAGAATAAAAGGAGCAGTACAGTAACAAAGAATAAAAAACAAAATAAAGTTAGAAAGATAAAAAATATATTAGGAAAAATAAAAATATAATTGAAACAACTGCAACAAGATAAAATAAAACCACAACAGAAAAAAGAAAAGGGGAACCAGCCAAAAGGAGCAGAACAATAACAAAGTATAAAGAATAAAATAAAACTAGAAAAATAAAAGATTTATTAGAAAAAAGAAAAATATAAATGAATAAACAACAATGAACCAACAAGGTAAAACAGAGCCCCAATCTAAAAGAGGAAAAAAAGAAAAAGCTTTGGCTATGGGGGGTGGAGTTTATGTGGGGGTGGAACTTAGGCAGGGGTGGGGTTTATGGTGGGGTGGGACCTTGGCAGGTGGGGGGTGATGTTTGAGCATGGGGCGGGGCCCAGGCTCAGGATCCCTGCAGCCAGAAAAGGCCTGTGGGCAGAGCCTAGGCAGGGTGACGTTCAAGCATGGGGTGGGGCCTTTGCTTAAGACTTACACAGAAGGGGAGAGGCAGCACATCCAAACGGGGGCCTCTGGAGTGTGGAGTTCCAGAGTCTGGAGATAAGGCTCTGGGTGAGGGTGTGTGGGTGGGGTTTAGGCCCAGCAAGGTTGGAGCGGGTCTCAGAGGGGGTCTCCGGGTGTAGGGGTAGAGCCTTGGCTGGGGGTGTAGGGGTGGGGCTTGGGCTCTGCATGGCAGGAGGGAGGCTCTGAGGTCAGAGGATTAGGCCCCAGAGACCAACAGACTCCCTGGTGCCTAAGTGGACAGGGAAAGCACTGGCTTTGTTCCTTTCTGTTCTTCCGCACCCCACCCCGGGTCTCCCTCAGGGTCTCCCTGGTACCCGCTGGACCCCTAACAGTGGGTGGGTACTGCTGGGTGTAGGAACTCCTCTCCTCCCCCAGCTGCCCCTCAGGGGTGCCAGTCCTGTAGGTCCGGCCTTTACTTTTGCTCCACTTTCCCTCCCTCCCACTCCCTCAGGACCTGTGTCACTGGACGGGGTCTCAGTGGGCAGAAGATCAGGCCAGGGATCTCAGCAGGCTCCTGGGGGCCCTAGTGGGCAGAGGAAACCTGGCCATGCTCCCTTTTAATCCTCAGCCTTCCCAATGGTCCTCCAATTTCCCCCCTCAGGTGTGGGATCCCTTCCCCTCCCCCAGCCACCCCTCAGGGATGCCAGTCCCATCCCACCTCCACTTCTCCTCCCCCTTCACTCCCCCCAACACCCTACATCCTATCCAGTCGCTGCGGGTTCCTCCCATCCCCTTAGGTGTCAGTGGTCCCCCACCGGTGCCTGGTATGTGCCCTAGTTGTGCGGAGATGCGAATTCTGCCTCCTCCTAGTCTGCCAACTTGACTCCGCCCTGCGTGTATGTATTTTAAATGTGCTATGTGAGTTTCCTCTTTGTATTAAATTTATTTTTTATTGATGTATAGTTGAATTACAGTGTTGTGTTAATCACTGATGTACAGCAAAGTGACTCAGCTATACATATATATATACATTCTTTTTCATATTCTTTTCCATTATGGTGTATCACAGGAAATTGAATATAGTTCCCTGTGCTATACAGTAGGACCTTGTTGTTTATCCATTCTATATATACTAGTTTGCATCTGCTAATCCCAAACTCCCAATCCATCCCTCTCCTACCCCCCATCCCTTGGCAACCACCAGTGTATTCTCTATGTCCCTGATTCTGTTTCTGTTTCATTTGTGTCGTATTTTAGATTCTACATATAAGTGATATCATACAGTATTTGTCTTTCTCTTTCTGACTTACTTCACTTAGTATGATAATCTCTAGCTGCATCCAAGAGTTTCTTCTTTTTTTCACGTACTTTATTTCATCCAGAATGTCTCCACCAGTACAGAGAGGGAAGCAAAAACACCAGCTAAGCTTGAAAGACTCTAAAAGCAGATAGGATTGGGTGGGGGAATTGGGGAGATGCTATGAAATGGTACAAACTTGCAACTAGAAAATGAATAAGTTCTGGAGATCTAATGCCCAGCACAGTGATTATAATCAATAATTCTCTATTATATGCTTAAATTGCTAAGGGACTGGATCTTAAATATTCTAATCATAAAAAAGAAATTATAATCATGTAACATGGTAGAGGTGCTGGCTAAGCTATGGTGGTGATCATATTGTGATATATAAACGTATCAAGTCAACACGTTGTATGCCTTAAGCTTACACAATGTTTTATGTCCATTACATCTCAATTAAAAATAAATTAAAAATAAATAAATAAAATAAAACAGAAAGGACCAGTGCCCTCTTCCTAGGCAGAGACTGGGAAAAAGGTAAGATCCCTTCAGCTGGCCCCTGCCATTGCATGGCATAGGAGGGACAGACAACATCTACAGGATGTACGTGTAGGCAGCGGACCCTGAGAGACCAACATAGAGTTTTACTCCCAGCATAATAGGGGGCAGAGCCAAGTGATCTTCTGTGTACTGGACAGTAACCTGGAGAGGAAGGGCTTTGACATCACCAAGTCTTTTGTGTCTCTAGAGAGGAAGAACAGAAGCAGGAAAGAGAGAGTTTGTATGTATCAGATTTAGCCAGGCTTCCAGCCCATTGTTCTTATAGTCATGACAAAGAGAATAATACAGTGGTGAGCTGCACAGATGCACCACCAAAGACCGATTGAAATGCAGATTATGGCAGCAGCTGCTGAAATAGACTGACAGTAATGGCCAAGACCAGATGTTTCACCCTTATTTTTTGACATTGCATAAGCACCCCAGAATGTTGACATTTACTACAGGGGTGGAGTAGGCCATGCAATGGACCTAGATTTTCTTCTTTATACTTTGTAGTTGCAGGAGATGGTTGGTGAGCAGTGATGAAAACATGTGTGATGGAACAAGTAGAAGAAAATTTCCTTGAATTGCATCTGAGCTCTCCCTTTTGAAGAGCAGCACAGGGTTATAGCACCTGAAAGAAGAATTACATAGAAACTTCAGAGTAAAGTCATAGTTTTAACCCTCAAGCAAACTTATTGAACTTATTTATTAGCTCTAGTAGTTTTTTAGTGGATTCCTTTGGATTTTCTAAATACATGATTCTGTCATCTGCTAATAGTTTTACTACTTCCTTTCCAATCTGGTGACTTTTCTTTTCTTTACTTCACTAATTGCCCTGGCTAGAACCTCCAGAGTGAATAGAAGTGGTGAGAGTGAATATTCTCCTCTGATCTTAGTGGGAAAGATTTTACTCTTTCTCTCTCTTTTTTTTTTATAAATTTATTTATTTATTTTATTTATTTTGTTTTTGGCTGTCTTGGGTCTTCGTTGCTGTGCGCGGGCCTTCTCTAGTTGTGGTGAGTGGGGGCTACTCTTCGTTGTGTTGTGCTGGCTTCTTGTTGCAGTGGCTTCTCTTGTTGCAGAGCACAGGCTCTAGGCATGTGGGCTGAGTAGTTGTGGCTCACAGGCTCTAGAGTGCAGGCACAGTAGTTGTGACGCATGGGCTTAATTGCTCTGTGACATGTGGGATCTTCCCAGACCACGGCTTGAACCCACATCCCCTGCATTGGCAGACAGATTCTTAACCACTGCACCACCAGGGAAGCCCAATTTCACTCTTTCATCATTAAGTATGATGTTAGCTGTGTCTTTTTCATAGATGTCCAGTATCGGGTTAAGGAAGACCCCTTCTGTTCCTAGTTTGTTATGTGTTTTTATCATGAAAGTGTGCTGGATTTTCCTCAAATACCTTTTCTTCATCTATAGAGATGATCATGTGTTTTTTGTCCCTTATACTATTAATATGGTGTATTATGTTGATTGATTTGGGGGAGGGATGTCAAACCAACCTTACATTTCTAAGATAAATCTCACTAGGTTGTGGTGTATAATCCTTTTTACATGTTGCTAGACTTGTGGTCCTAGTTGTTGTAGGCTAAATAACGGCTTTCCAAAAGATACGCTTGTCATAATTACTGGGTGGAACCTGTGATTGTTACCTTATATGGCAAAGACTTTGCAGATGAGATTAAGTTAAGGATCTTGAGATGGGGAGATTATCTTGGGTTATCTAAGCGGCCCCTACATGCAATCACAAATGTCCTTTAAGAGGGTGGCAGAAGGAAATTAAAGACAGAATAAAAGAAAGCAATGTGACCATGGGGAAAGAGATTGGAGTGACAATGACCACATTCCTTGGCTTTCAGGACTCTGAAAGAATACATTTCTATTGTTTTAAGGCAACAAATTTGGGTAATCTGTTACAGTAGCCAGAGAAAACCAACATACTAGCATTTTGTTGAAGACTGTTGTGACTCTATATTCATAAGGTATATTGGTCTTTAGTTTTCTTTTCTTGTGATATCTTTATCTGGCTTTGGTATCAGAGTAAAACTGGCTGCATGGAATGAGTTGGGAAGTGTTCCTTCCTATACTAATTTTTGAAATATTTTTGCAGGACTGGTATTTATTCTTCTTTTATATATGTCTGCATTCCTAAAGATTATTTAAAATCTGCAAACTTTATCTGGCTATTCATGATGTTGACTGCTCTGGATCAAATTTCCCTGAAAAGATTCATGTCTGTTATTTCAGGACCTTTTTCTTGAATAATATAGCTTCAGATATATATTATGTTCTCAAAGTTTTATTTTAGATGGGAATTTCAATGGTAGGTATGTTGCCTGTCTGACTATTGTCCATGTCCATTATTGTTCTCCCATCATTTTAACTCTTCATTTTGTTTCATTTTGTGGGCTCACCTTACTTTTTATCTTCTATGCTTCTTACTGTGTTTTCACCAGTACCTATTTTCCCCTGCACTTCCTCCAGCTCACTTTTGTTCTGTGAATGATTTTCTGTTTTCTCTTCTGATTTCTCCCTGCTTGTTTTCTCTTTCCATTTCCTCACAAAATCTTTGTTGAGCTGCTAGATCTCTGCTCCATATTCTTGTTTCATGAGGCAACTGCTTACTTAAGATTTTCTTATTTATATTAAATATCTGGTGATAATTTAAATTATTCCTTGGTAATATTATTCTAGTGAGTGTCCCCCACTTGTCAGTTGACTTTTTCCCATTTCTTTCTTCTTCTCCCTCTTCTCACTCTCTTTCTAGTATCTTTTTGTGGCTCCTAAACAGATTTCCTTTTTAAAATTTATCAGTGAAACAGGTCATTTCCTCTAGCTCTTTACAGAAGTTTGGGAGAGTGAGGAAGGACCAAGGCTTTGGGGCAGAATAGTTGGATAGACAAACACAAAGTTTGTTTGTTTAACAAGGGAAAGTCTCTCTTCCACTATTACAGAGACAAACCACTTCATTAAAAATGGCACCTTTGTGTGATTCCTTATTTGGCTTTGCCTGCACCAATATTTGGAACCAAACTGAATTCCTACAGTTGAAGCATGCTCCTTCTTCCTGTCGTTGTAGACCAGGGATATAAGATTTTGTACCTTAGGATGTGCATCTCTGCTTGTACTTTTATTCTGGATCTTTCGAGGCTCTACAGCTGCAGCATTTTTTTTCCCCTCTGTGGGTTTTATTTTTTGGGGGGGCGGTGCCTTTGCCTGCTAGATTCTCATTGCTTTTGAAAGCCCTTCCACCTATTTTCTGGTTTGGACTTTCAACTGTCTTCTAGTTTTGCCAAAAACAACTTCAGTGTTTGTGTTTCTCTTTTTCCTCATTGCTTTTGGATGATTTCCAGAAAGAGAAGGCAGAAGTACCAGCTTTGGAAACAAGATATTTCCATCTTAAATTTGGACACTTTTTTATACTTGCCTTTTTTTCCCCCCCTCTTCACTTTACATTCTTCTTTTTTTGTAGTTGATCTGTGCTCACAGTTTCATCTGAATGAATTAAAATTAAATTTTCATCTTTATCCCTGGCTTCTCTCCCTGTATAGTGGACATTGTTCCTTGATTTGAATTTAAATAAGGTATGCTAACAGACATTTGTAGTATATTCTAATGGATGGAGATCTCTCTCTCTCTCTCTCTCTCTCTCTTTCTCTGTCTCTATCTCTCTCTCTCTCTCTCTCTCACACACACACACACACACACACACACACACACACACAAACAGCTTCCATTCAGGCTTCCACTGAGCCAAAGAGCTGCAAAGTCCCTCTCTGAAAGGAGGACAATTGACAACACCAGTCAAGGCTTGGTGGCCAAGGTGATGGTTGGAATCATGTGAAACTGGTAAAAATCCAGGGAGAAAATGTTGCACCTTCAGCCCATTCCCAAGTCTCCAGTAAACTGGTTTTAGTTCTAAGGAATCCCCATTTCCACAGGGGTGAACTGTGGCTTCTGGGGCAGCTGGCTTAGGGAAAGGTTTCCATGGCTGAGAAGACAATGGTGGGGGAGGGGAAGCAGGGCAGGGGAGCAAAGTCTTTGAGAGGGGTTTGGGAAAGGGGATCCCGTCTCTTGGGTAATAATGTTAAATAATGTATTAAATATTATATGACACACAGTATATTACACATTATTATTTATTTATAAATATTCTAATATTATATAATACATAGTGTACATATTTAAACACATATTTTGATGTACTAATGTAATATCTTTTAGTATTTCTTCTACTTTCATTTTACAATAATTTTTTTAAGCTCCTAGATCTACCATTCAAGTTTCTTGAAAAATGTGCATGGTAGGGTATATTTCTACTGGTGATCAGGCTATCAGCAGATTTTAAAATTCTTAACTTGTTGGGGTGGTTCCTGTACTTTCTCTACGACATAGTATTACTTGTTAGCTACTCTCTCCCTTTATTTCCCAAAGCAGCAATAACACAAGGTTGTAGATTTGCTGAGTTTCACTGACTATTTGGCACAGTACAGAGTTGTTAGAGCACTCAGCGTGAAATTTCCCAGCCACTGCTGCCATGTGGAAGTCATCACTGGATGTCCTCCTTAGGGTCCTGCTTGCTGATTCCTTTGCTCATCCATCCCTCCCCAACCCCCAACTATTTCACAAGACCCTTCTCCATAATTCCATCACTCCCAAAATGGTTGTTTACTCCACCTGCCAGGGAAAGATCCCAAATTCTTGTTGCTTTATGTATCAGGATGCTTTTGGTGAGTACAAAAAACCCCATACAAAGTGGCTTAGATCATAAAGATGTTTATTTTTTTAAATTAATTAATTTATTTGTTTGTTGTTGTTTTTTTATTTTTGGTTGTGTTGGGTCTTTGCTGCTGCGTGCGGGCTTTCTCTAGTTGCAGCGAGCGGGGGCTACTTGTTGCGGTGCGTGGACTTCTCATTGCAGTGGCTTCTCTTGTTGTGGAGTACGGGCTGTACGACCTCTCTTTGTAAAACATGGGCAACAGTTCTAGGCATCATAATTAAATATTCATTTATTTATTTATTTATTTATTTCGGCTGCGCCAGGTCTTAGTTGCAACATGTGGGATCTTCGTTGCAGCATGTGGGATCTTTAGTTGTGGCATGCAGGATCTTTTAGTTGCAGCATGTGGACTCTTAGTTGTGTCGTGCATGTGGGATCTAGTTCTCTGACCAGGGATCTACCCAGGCCGCCTGCATTGGGAGTGTGGAGTATTACCCAGTGGACCACCAGGGAGTCCCCTAGGCATCATAATTAAAACCCAACATCCAGAAGTAGAGAGAGACTGCCTCGACCAGTTTCTTCCTTTTAGAGCAAAGAAACCTCTCCCAGAAGCCTCCAAGCAGAACCCCTCACATATCCCTCGGCCGTTACTGACTTGGATGGTCAAGATTCACCCCTGAGTTAGGAATATGCCCACCCTGGCATGGAGGTAGAGGTTTGAATAATCAGGATTTTGTTTGTAGGGAATTAACTTTGTATAAGCGACAAGTAGTGCGTGAGTACTCTATTATGCATTACAATGTAACATGTTTTCTTGAAATTTTTTCCGTCTGCAAAGGTTGATGGGGTAAACTCACCTTTATGATCACACCAGCATTTTGAGGGATCTTCTCTAAAAAGAAGTCCAGTTTTTGTTGCTTATTATGTTTTGTGAGGGATTCTGCCTTCTTCTTAGGCTCATCAGCTCAAATGGCAGCAATTAGCTATTAAATGACATGTTTTGCTCCTATTATGATTTTTAGTTTCTCTTGAATTTTCCAAGATATTAGTGAGTGGCATAATATCTAGGTCTTTTCGCCCTTATTTTTGGCTTCACCACTTTAATGGCAATTCAATACTTTGTTATGGCTCTTAACTTACCCAGTGTTGATAGCTTGGTTGTCTCTTAATCTATTTGAATACAAGTTGCCTCATGTGTTTGGATAGATATAAAATAACTGTTCCAAAGTTTTAAGCATCTCCAAAGTTGGTGGGGCATAGAAAAGCATTGAATTACTTGAAAAAGTTTATTCTGCCTGATCTATTTAATCATGACTTACTTAGATCCATGATAATGAAATATCCTCTTTAATTGAATATGCAAATAATGAATAATCCTAATAACTTTAATAATTGCTCATCATTATACCAGAAAGATGCATCAAAACCAATCTTTATTGTCTATTTTTTAAAGTTAATATATTTTAGTATCACATTAGTGTTTTCAAAAGATGTTTTGTGTTGTCCTTATAAAATTCCAGGATAAAGGTCAAAACTCCAAAGATTGGGGTTTAATGACCATGTCTGTATATTCTTTTTTTATGACACATAGTCTCAAGATCTTGAATATCATAAAATTCTCATGTGGTTGGCTATAACACTTTTATGGGATACACAATAAAAAGTAAATTGAGCAAAATTGATTAATTCCCTATATTATTCATAGAATAATATAAACTTGGAGGAATATAGAATTTAATCCCATAGCAGATCATACCTTTCTTACAACCCCTGACAAAAATATGCGTGAATTATCTGATTATCAAATATAAGAAAGGGTGACAAATTAGGAGTCTTGTTTGCTTAAAGTTTAAATAGAAAACAGTTTAATTCAATGTGTACTTAGGACATATATAAGATATCTAAGCAGTATAAAAATGAGAAAGTTCTTAGAGTCTGATTAACAAGCTGATAGAAAGAGTCATTTTAATTCACATGTTACCTAAATCAAATTACCAAGCTATTTATATTTATAAATTATATGTAAATGTACTTATATATAGAAGTTACATTTTATTATGTCATATCCTACCACCACCATGGGAGGCTGTTTACTATTGACTTACTTTTATTTGCTACTAGAGGGTCAGATTAATACAGAAGAAACTCAAGTGGTACAAAGACAACTAAGGATTCTACATTTAAAAACTGTTTAGTAGAATGCCTTGAATTCCTAAGACACAGCAATAACATTCATTTTTGCATAAAGAAGACAGAATTGAGTGAAATGAGAGAGAAAAGTCAATTCGTTTACCTAAGAATAAAGTCCTGAAAATCTTAATCCAGGATTTTTCCTCCTGCAGTACTCAGAAAATATTACAAATCGCAGATACTCTTGGATGTCTTCATCATTCCTTCTCTCTGAATGAAATAAACTCCTAGTTTGCCTTAATTTATTACCTAAATCCTAAACCGCTGTTATAAGTTATTTGTAGCAATCTTTTTTTTTTTTTTTTTTTTTTTTTTTTTTTGCGGTACGCGGGCCTCTCACTGTTGTGGCCTCTCCCGTTGCGGAGCATAGGCTCTGCACGCGCAGGCTTAGCGGCCGTGGCTCACGGGCCCAGCCGCTCCGCGGCATGTGGGATCTTCCCGGACCGGGGCACGAACCCGTGTCCCTGCATCGGTAGGCGGACTCTCAACCATTGCGCCACCAGGGAAGCCCTGTAGCAATCTTTTAATGAAAATTTAAAATCCTAACCAGTAGTACTGCTTGACTAGATATTTACTGCTTCACTACAGATGTAAGTCAAGGGAGCACCTACAGGAAGTATTTATTTTGGGTCCTGTTCTACATGGCCAGTATCTGAGTCACTGTGATTGAAATTCTAAATCCATTTTGAACCCATTGGGTTCTAGCACTAAGCACTTTTATGGCAGTTGTAATAGTCTGGACTATTTCCCTGACTACCTACATGGCAACCTGCCACTTTCCTTTGAGTTTTTGCTAACCTTAATTCACAGACATTGTTGGCAAAATATTTGCTAAGAAGCCTTTCTCAGAGATGACCAGAAAATGTGACTATTGCATATATTAAACTTCTGGATGGTATAACAGATTTTCTAATATTGTTCAGTTTTCTATCTTTTTGTCTGCTCTTGATTTGATCTTTCAAATACAGGTACTCTTTTGTATGCCTCACACCATTTGTGAAGGTGGGGGGGGTGGCTATCTCCTACTAGGTTTCAGCTAACCAAAGAATTTTTATCACAATTTTTATTTTTCTCATAAAAGTTTATGAATTGAAGATGAAAGATGGCTTAGCAACCTGGAAAAGGATTTTATTTCATTCAATGGGATCTGTTTGAGAGCACTCAAGAAGTGATTTTTTAAATTTAAAGTGATCCTTTGGGTACTATGATAGAATAGTTTATAGACTACATTTCATCATATGAAATGTATATAGTTGTATAAAATATAAATGATTGTATTATGTGTATGTGCACACGCGCACACAGAATTTTGAATTGAGTGCATTTATATTCCAAGCTTTTAAAAGGCAATAGGTTGTAAAAAAAAAAAAAAGTCAGTTTGATTTGTGTAACATTTGGTTGTAGGCAGATGCATTGTGACTTTTTAAGGTTCAATCTGATCAACATTTATTAAGTTCTTATTATGTAGAAGACACTAGAATGATTAAGAGACAGCTTTTGTCCTTAAGGAATTATTTAAGGGTGCTACACAAGGAGAGTTAACAGAAGGTGGGTGGAGAAATGTGAGTACCAAATGATAAATAATAGAGCTTGGTATTTAAAGGGGAAACAAATTACCTCCAGTTCAGAGCATCAGGAAAGACTTCAAGGAGGACGTGGCCTTTTAGAATGAGCCCCTACAGAGGGATGGGATGGGACAGTCCAGCAATCAGATGCAACACGTTTTCTCATTTCACTGTCATCACTACCTTTTTCTTCCCCAGGTCCTCCTCCAGTCCTCTTTCTCTTTCCCTACTGAGAGGACACAGGTGAGTTTGAGAGCTCAAATTTCTTTAACACAATAGAGTATTAATGTGGGCTGAAGAAGAGCTGGCTGAAGTAAAAATGAAATAAAAATGACCAGGACCTTCCCCTTATACTTTTGTCTCTGTTTCCTCCTTGCTGTTCCTGTTCCTATGATTCACCCTCAGCTTCGTGAGGCCAACGTTTGCTTACCATTGTATACTCAGAGCCTGCAGGTAGCAGGAATTCAGTAAATATTTGCTGAGTGACTGAACAAATAGAAAGATAGAGGGAAGGAAGGGAGGAAGCACTGTAATTTCTTCATTTGATTTTACTAACCTTACCTTTAAATTTTACTATTTACCATTCTATAAGTTATTCTGTAGAATAATTAAAGTGTTGACAGATGAAGATGACAACTTGATTTCCTTATAGATGCAGAGTGCTTCAAGCACAGAGAAAAGAAAACAAAACAGTAAACATCCACCACATAAAAACACATCATAAAACACCATCATAAAAACACGAAGACCTATATCCTAGTGGAGTCTATAAGTTAATCTTATCAAGTGAATAAAATACTTTTGTGTTGATTCCAACGGGAGTAAAAATAAGGAGAGAAGATGTTGAGTATAAAATTTTGTTAAGGCCCATGAATATTTGCTGTTAAATGATAATATTGAACCCAGGTCTGTTAAAGATGAGAAGAGTCTGTGTAACACACATTAGCTACAGAAATGTGGTCCTTAGTCTTTTCAGTGTGCCAGAGTGTACAGACAGACGCCCCCTCCGCCGCAAACTCTCCCCTTTTTCATGTTTTCCCGTTAAAAATGACTTTTGGTTTTTTATACTTCAACTTCATAGAATGTATTTCTCCCTCATTAGAATGTTTTTATAAGAATATTTTTTATTCACACTACTAAAACTCAATATAACTTTTCATTCCTTTCACCTTATTTATTGGAATTCCTTTTCATATTTAATAGTGCTTTATAATTATGTGGTTGAATCTACTAAACAAAGTATATTTAAGGAAGCTTTGCTTCTATTACTGTTCCCTCTGCTCTAATCTCTTCCTCCTTATACAAGATACTGCTTTTAATTTTTTAATAATTTATCTGCCTGTTTTAAAAATAACACATATGTTATATACATATATGTTATATATATACATTTATATATATTTTTTAAACATTGTTTATAATATATAATAGCCTCCCCCCTTTCTTAGATAAATGATAGATTTTACAAAATTTTCTCTACTTTTCCATTTAACAATATACCCTAGAGATAATTCTATGGTAAATATAACATGCTAAACAAATGATTAGAAGAAAACCTGAGTTACATTTCAAAGAAAATTGAAATTACTTGTAGATTTTTGAAAAGTATGTCAATGGGCAACTAATGTTACTGGATATAAAACAGTTGTTTATGAAATAACCATATCAATTGTTTGATAATCAGAAAGTAATGTTTTAAGCATTTACATCCTGACATAGTTTGTTTCATACATATGTACGCATTCATATATATATATATATATATATATATATATATATATATATATATATACACACACACACACACACACACATATTTGCTTTGGTGAGCTTTTGTTACGTTTTATAAAATTGGTAAGGATTTTGCCTTGTTGTGTAATGTGTTAGTTGTAATTTTTCCTCATGGAAATAATGGGATGTTTTCTTCAGGTTAGAGTTATCGCACAAAATGTCTGATTTCCAGAAAGGAGTTGCTGATAATAAGAAGATACCTGTATTTTATTTCTTTATCCTAATTCACTAGTATGTTATGATCTTACTACCAAACAGTAGATGGCACTATAAGTATGTACTCATTAAAGGCCAAATTGATTTCTACTAAACTGCAACATGTAATTTATATTTTAATATTTGAGGTTGTTGTACCCAGTGTTCAAAAAGGAGTGGACCATCGCCCGAGGTCTGGAAATACATTCCTCATATATTCAGAATTTTTATTAAAAATGTATTTGAAATTACCATTAGTTGTAACTACTAAGGGCTTTTGTGTAGATAAAGTTGATATAGATAAGACTGATGTAAAGTCTACACTTCACATTTTAATTCGGTTTGATGAGTAATTTTGTTGGGTTAATCATTCCAGTGATAGATTATGTAAAACACAGACTGAGTATATATATATATTCCTTAGCTACTAAAAAATGGACTACACATTGCCCATTTTTAAAAGACTCTGATACTTTAAAAAAGAAATCAAAGTAATCTTAATATCGAAATCAGAATTTTGTGGGTCTTCCTTAACTTATATTATGATTTTTTTTTTACTTTGAATTTTTTATGGTGCTTTTGAAAAGTTGCCAATGGCCTCCATGTTGCTAAATCCAGTTCTTATTCTCAGGCCTCGTTTTGTTTGCCCTGTGAACAGCATTTCACACAGATCACTCTTTTCTTTTGAAACCATCTTTTGTGCTTGGCTTTCAGGACACCACATTCTCTTGGTTTTTCCTTCCCCCTAGCTGGCTGTTTGCCTGTCTTAGCTCTTCCCACTTCTCCTGAATCTTCTAATCTTTTAATGTTGGAGTGCCCCGACATTGGTCAATCCTTTTTCTTATCTACACTCACTTCCTTATTGATATCATCTAGGTTTACAGTTTTAAATACAAGTAAAATGTCCACATTTTAAGTGGAGTCCAAAAGATTCCATTGTGTAAAAAGAATTGCTGCATCATTTTAAGGCTAACCTGATGCGACAGTGGTTGCTAATCAAGTTATATTTAAATTCCACAAAATCATGGGATGTGCTGTTGTGGACCATCTGAGTTCGGTGACCATCTCTTTGGTGACAATGCTCAAATTTATATCTCTAGCCTGGACCTCCTCTCTGAATTCCAGACCTGTATTCAACTGTTTATCTCGCAATTCTACTTGGATGTCTAATAAAAATCTCAAAGGTGCCTCAATTTTTTTCCTACCTCCAAATCTCCTCTGCCATAGTCTTGTTTATCTGTTGATGGCAGCTCCATACCTTTTCAGATGATCGGGCTAAAAACATTGAAAGTATTCTTGACTTGTCATTTCCAACCTGTCATGAAGTCCTGTAGGCTCCTGTAACATATGCCCAGAGCCCAGCCCTCTCTCATTACTCTACTGTTCCTGCCCTGGTTCAATCCATTATCATCTCTCATATGAATTACTGCAATAGCTTTCCAACCCATCTCTCAGCCTCCACTTCGACTGCTTTACAATCTATTTTTAGCACAGCAGCCAGAGTAGTCTTGTTTATGTTACTCTTCTGCTCAAAACTCTGCAATGGCTCCACATTTCACTCACAATAAAATCCAATTCCTTACAATGAACTACAAGGTCAAATAAGATCTGGTCCTTATCACATCCTTGAGTTCATCTCTTACTGCTTTTTTCTCTCTCACTCCACTCTAGCCATACTGACCTCCTTTTTTTTCCTCAAACACAGCTGGTCCACCCCTACCTCAGGGCCTTTGCATTGGCCATTCCCTTTGCCTGAGACTCTCCCCTCAGTGTTTACTTGGCTTACTCTCTCACCTCCTTGCTTTCTGCACCTCTCACATTGACAAGTATATGGAGAGTCTTGTTTACAATTTTGAAGCTTATCCCTTGCCCCAGCATCCCATCTCTATTACTCTACTCTCTATTTTTCTCCAAAGCACACATCACCTTTGATATAATATTTATTATATTATCTCTTGCACTAATATATAAACTTCTTATAAGTAGAGGTTATTATCATTTGGGATCACTTTTCTGTCAGTGCCTGACAATTGTAGGTAATCAATAAGTATGTGTTAAATGACAAATGAACAAATGAATAAAGGATAAGGAGGATGGGACACCATAATCTTTGCAATATTTAGGGTGTCTAAATATCACTTAGTTTTCACTTAGAAAGTATCACTCATTTCGAAGGATAACTTCCTCCTGTAATACTGTCGATTTTTTTCTTTTAAGTCTGAGTGAATCAATGGTGGACTCACTAGAATGAAATTCCAAAATATTAGACAGCTGGCCTAATGAAAACTATAATTCACACAATTTAAGGTATAGAAAGTAGGCACTAATATTTGAGGAATGTTTAATATCTTGAATATCTAGATGTCCTAGTAAGGAAGGAAATGGACATTAATCAGACTGCTAACATATGTATGTATATACATAATATATAACATATATAATATATATGAATATAATATATAACATGATATATATATTATATATATATGACACAATAGGCCTTTCACATATACATTATCATTTACTTTTTGCAACTCCACGAAGTAGGTATTGCCCTAATTTTGCCGACTCAGAGGTTTTGGCTTGGAGAAAAGAAAATTACTGGATTAATTTCACATACTATAGCTGGTAGCACAGCTGGGATTCAAACCCACTTTTGATTCCTAAACTCATGATCTTTTCATGGCACTCACTACCCTGCCTCCCTTAATTTTTAAAGTGGAAATATACTTACATATGTATTATACCAAGACCAGGCATGTTAACAATCAAATAATCCAATGATTTTTGAAATTTTATATCTCAGAGATGCCTCAGCTTCTAGACTCACCTCTTATTCCAATTGGTCCAGAATGAACTTGATTTTATTCAATTTTAATTTAGATAAGAATCGATTTAAAAAAAACACTGGTGTTAGGTCCCTATTTATATATATACCCTAGATTTGGACAACTGGAGGTAGAATATTTCAAATCGTGTGCACATCGAATGCTTTAGTCTTTTCCTAAAGAACAAAGCGGTTTAATACATACAATAAAATTATCTTGACAAGGATACAGTTAGTCTGTTTACCTCAACCACTCTAACAACCAATCTAGATTTGTTTTGGTTCCCATAGAACATTAACCTATCTCTTGACCTAAATTTGGATGGGAAAATAATAATAGAACAAAATACTTTTGTCTGAAGTAGATTCTCCTTCCGGTCTCAGACTCTGGCTGATAATGAGTCAAAGGGCAAAACACAGACAAAGTGCCTGCAAAGATCACATGCTGTTTAGAAGTGCAATGAAATCACCCAGCCCCCGCATCTGCTCCCCACACCTGGGTCTCTGGAGACTGCTGATGGTCAGGCAGAGCCTGTGTTCTCCCCACACCTGTTTTGTAGCAATACCACCAGGAAAAGTGTTCTTCCCCTGGCACGTAAGCTACAGTTTGGAGTCACAGAGAGTTCTTTCCTCTCTCATGCCCTGGTGTTAGTAGAGTGACTTTTAGGCCTGGGATGTTTCACATCACTTTTATTTTGGGATCCCATGTCTTGAGACAGCTGGTGAGTGTTAATGACCAGGCCACTGCGCTCAGGTCTGCACGTCCACTCTCTCATTTCAAAACAAGGGAAACATCCTGGGATGTGGTTCTCACAACAAAAAGGAGACACTAAAGCCTCAGATGATCCTCAGAGGGAGAGGAGATATTTTTCAACTTGGCTTGGGACCAAGTGCTGAAAAACGTGAAACCATTGTTATGTATTACTCCTTTTGGCCAAAAAGTAGAAATTATACAAACACATAAGAAAATCTTATTATATTTTTCCCACATTCTTTCTTTTCCCCAGATATATTGTTTAAATTTGAACAGTCATACAAATATCCCATGGGAGTGATGCTTCCCACATGGACAGCTTCCTTGCTTATAAGAGATACAATCCAATTCTCTGGTGGCTGAGGGGCGAACTTAAGGCTATATTTTAACCATTGAAGTCCTTATATGCCATTAGGTGGGGGGAGGGAAGGGAAGAATGATAAACGCCAAATCTCTGTAAGCTGATTAAAAATTGTCCTCCATAGTATCGGGTTTAGCGTTGTCTTCATGCCATGTTTGACTACACCAACACAAAAGCCTGGTGACACAAGAAAAAAGAAAAGGAGAACTCAGACATGCTATAAGGTTAGATCAACAACCACATACCTAAATCCATATTCTAGGAACTGGTCTACTTGTTGAAGAGTCAAAGGTGAGTTACATTCAGTCCTTGCCATGAGTTTACCATCCAAGCAGAAAGAAAGAGCTAGAATTTAAATATAGTACCTACAAACCAAAAGCAGGAACCATAGAGCAGGTAGATATGATTAATTACCTTATAATTCCTTTCAACACAATGATACCACTGTATCACTGATGGACTCCTGTGGGCCACTGTCCATCACAGGGATGAAAATAATTAGCAATTTCAGCTAATGAACTAGCTAGATGAATGAACCATCCAAAGCAAATTGAAACAGAGAAGCAGGTTATGTAGTTCCAGGAGATAATTTCTATTTTTATGTAACCCTATCATATTCTTCTGAAACTCAAATTATGCTCCCTTCTAAACAGAAAAATATTTGGAGTATGGATAAAATTGAAAAGGTTTAGGGAGTTATTCCGTTTCTTTGATAAACTTTGTTGTTCTTTTAATCGTTATACCATCATAGCCCTTTAGGGTCCCACAACCCTCTTGTCTCTAAGAATGAGGAAGAGCTGATTCCTCTTATGCTATAAGGACTTACTTTACATAAAATCTTGATATATATATATATATATATATATATATATATATATATATATATATATATATATATATATCAAGCTATAGACTTCCACCTACAACAAAACCTAAAAACAAAGCAATTTATTGAACATTAATTCATGCCAGGCTCTATGTTAATTGTTTGTCCATATATCACCTTATTTCCTCTTTGTAAAAACTCTCTAAAGAAGCTAATATTGCTTCTTTTATTCAGAGGAGGAAATTGTTAGAGATTAACTAACTTGCCCAAGGCTACTCACCTACTAAGTGGTAGCAGCAGGATTCAGAGCCAAGGTGTCATAAATAGTGACACTGTATTTGTGAATATGATGAAATAAAGAAATTGTGCTCAGATTTGTAAAAAATTTCACTACAATTATAATTTATTATTAAAAACCACTTTTGCTTTATATATAATTGCTCCTTGAGAATATCTGTGCATTTTCCAGAGTAGCCTTGAACTTCACAGAGCTTTAATTCAACTTGAAAGAACAAGGTTTTATCAACATAACTAATTAAGGTCAAATACTTTTCTCATACAAACGAATTATTTGGGAAAGAGGACTGCAAATTTAAGAAAACCTCTGTGTGTGTTTTAATCTTTACTAGGAAATCAGCCAGTGCTTTCCTGTTGACATAATTTCTGCCTAGATCGTTAAAAGTACCATATATCTGGAACATATATGCTTTATAGAACAGATAGGGAAAGGGAGTAATTTAGTAGTGTTGTTTGAATGGGAAACAGGAAACTAGGCTTAAAAATAGATTAGATTATATGATTCAATTGGCCTGAAAGCCTAAAACATGCTTTTTCTTTTGCTGTCTTAATAGCCTTCTTTATTCTTTTTCCAGTGCATAAATTGCTTTTGCCTATGAAGAAAGTATTTGTTTAGTAAAAGTGTAGGTTAGAATTAATTTTTAATACAGCAATAAAATCCTACAGAGCACAAAATTCATTAAAAAATATACACACATATGTATATATATATATATATATATATATATATATATATTTCTTAGAAAGACAAAGAATATAAAAACAAATCAGCTTTATGCCTGTCCTGGATCATCATTATCTTTTCTGCTTTTAATACCTGTCTAAGTTGGGGATTGGATTAGCTCAAGATGGTGGAGTAGAAGGACGTGAGCTCACCCCCTTCTTACGAAAACACCAAAATCACAACTAGCTGTTGTGTTGTGATGAACAACCATCAACAAAAAAAACCACTGGAACCCACCAAAAAAAATATACCCTACACCCAAAGACAAAAAAGAAGCCACAGTGAGTTTGTAGGAGGGGCGCAATCACAATAAAACCAAATCCCATACTCACTGGGTGGGCAACCCACAAACTGGAAAACAATTATACAGGAGTGAAAGTTCTGAGCCCACTTCAGGCTTCCCAGCCTGGGGGTCCAGCAATGGGAGGAGGAGTCCCCAGAGAATCTGACTTTGAAAGCCAGCAGTGTTTGATCACAGGACTTCCACGGGACTGGGGGAAACAGAAACTCCACACTTGGGGGGTGCACACAAACTCTTGTGTGCACCAGGACCATGGGGAAAAAAGCAGTGACCCCATGAGAGACTAGGCCAGACCTACCTGGTATTATTGGAATGTCTCCTGCAGAGGTGGGGTGGGGGGGGTGGCAGCTGTGGCTCAAAGACACTGACAGCGGTCTGGGAAGTATTCATTGGCATGAGCCCTCCCAGAGGCCACCATTAGCCCCACCAAACAGCCTGTAGGCTCCAGTGCTGGGTTGCCTCAGGCCAAACAACCAACAGGGTGGCAACACAGCCCCACCCATCAGCAGACAAGTGGATTAAAGTTATACTGAGTACAGTCCTGCCCCCCAGAGGGACAAGACCCAGCTCCACCCACCACAAGTCCCACCCATTAGGAAGCTTGCCCAAGCCTCTTAGATAGCCTCATCCACCAGAGGGCAGAGAGCAGAAGCAAGACGAACTACAATCCTGCATCATGTGGAATGGAAACCACAATCACAGAAAGTTAGATAAAATTAAATAGAGAGGAATATGTCCCAGATGAAGGAACAAGATAAAACCCCAGAAAAAACAACTAAGTGAATGAAGACATGCAACTTTCCAGAAAAAGAATTCAGAATAATAAAAGTGAAGATGATTCAGGATCTTGGAGAAAGAATGGAGGTAAGGGTCAAGAAGATGCAAGAAATGTTTAACAAAGACCTAGAAGAACTAAAGAACAAACAGAGATGAACGACACATTAACTGAAATGAAAAATACACTAGAAGGAATCAATAGCAGAATAACTGAGGCAGAAGAACAGATAAGTGACCTGGAAGACAGAAATGTGGAAATCACTGCCATGGAACAGAATAAAGAAAAAAGAATGAAAAGAAATGAAGACAGTCTAAGAGATTTCTGGGACAACATTTAATGCACAAACATCCTCATTATAGGGCTCCCAGAAAGAGAATACAGAGAGAAAGGATCTGAGAAAATATTTGAAGAGATAATTGCTGAAAAATTCCCTAACATGGGAAAGGAAACAGGAAGTCCAGGAAGCACAGAGAATCCCTAGCAGGATAAACCCAGGGAGGAACACACTGAGACACATAATAATCAAATTGGTAAAAATTAGAGACAAAGAAAAAATATTAAAAGCAAAAAGGGAAAAGCAACAAATAACATACAAGGGAGCTCCCATAAGGTTGTCACCTGATGTCTCAGCAGAAACTTCTGCAGGCCAGAAGGAAGTGGCAGGATATATTCAAAGTGATGAAAGGGAAGAAACTACAACCAAAAATACTCTACCCAGCAGGGTTCTCATTTAGATTTGACAGAGAAATCAAAAGCTTTACAGACAAGCAAAATCTGAGAGAATTCAGCACCACCAGACCAGTTTTGCAACAAATGCTAAAGGAACTTCTCTGGACAGGAAAGAGACCAGAAACCTAAAACAACCTTGTAATACATAGACTGCTATATCAAAACCTCATGGGAACAGCAAATGCAAAAGCTACAATAGATACACACACAAAAATGAAAAAGCAACCCAAACACAGCACTAAAGATGGTCATCAAACCACAAGAGAAGAGAACAAGAGAGGAAGGGAAGAAAAAAGACCTACAAAAACAAACCCAAAACAATTAAGAAAATGGCAATAAAAACATACATATCGATAATTACCTTAAATGTAAATGGATTAAATGCTCCAACCAGAAAACATAGAATGGATGAATGGATACAAAAACAAGACCCTTATATATGCTGCTTACAAGAGAACCACTTCAGACCTAGGGACACATACAGACTGAAAGTGAGGGAATGGAAAAACATATTCCATGCAAATGGAAATCAAAAGAAAGATGGAGTCTCAATACTCAGACAAAATAGACATTAAAATAAAGACTGTTATAAGAGACAAAGAAGAATGCTACATAAAGGCCATATATGACAAACTTACAGCTAACATCATACTCAGTGGTGAAATGCTGAAAGCATTTCCTCTAAGATCAGGAACAAGAAGAGGATGTCCACTCTCGCCACTTTTATTCAACATAGTTTTGGAAGTCCTAGCCACAGAAATCACAGAAGAAAAATAAATAAAAGGAATCCAAATTGGAAAAGAAAAAGTTAAACTGTCACTGTTTGCAGATGACATCATATTATACACAAACATTCTAAAGATGCTACCAGAAAACTACTAGAGCTCATCAGTAAATTTGGTAAATTTGCAGGTTACAAAATTAATACATAGAAATTTGTCACATTTCTATACACTAACAATGAAAGATCAGAAAGAGAAATTCAAGAAACAATCCCATTTACCACTGCATCAAAAAGAATAAAATACCTAGGAATAAACCTACTTAAGGAGACAAAAAGACCTATACTTCGAGAACTATAAGACATTGGTGAAAGAAATCAAAGATGACACAAACAAATGGAAAAAGATACCACGTTCTTGGATTGGAAGAATTAATATTGTCAAAATGACTATACTACCAAAGCAGTGTACAGATTCAATGCAATCCCTATCAAATTACCAATGGCATCTTTCACAGAACTAGAACAGAAAAAATGTTTAATTTGTATGAAGACACAAAGTACCCCAAATAGCCAAAGCAATCTTGAAAAAGAATAATGGAGCTTGAGGAATCAGGCTCCCAGACTTCAGACTATATTACAAAGCTATAGTCATCAAATCCGTATGGCACTGGTACAAAAATAGAAATGTAGATCAGTGGAACAGGAGAGAAAGCCCAGAAATAAACCCTCACATCTATGGTCAATTAATCTATGACAAAGCAGGCAAGACTATACAATGGAGGAAAGACACTCTCTTCAATAAATAGTGCTGGGAAAACTGGACAGGTACATGTAAAAAAATGAAATTAGAACATTCTTTAACACCATACACAAAAATAAACTCAAAATGGATTAAAGACCTAAATGTAAGGCCAGACAGTGTAAAACTCTTAGAGGAAAACATAGGCAGATCACTGTCTGACATAAACCACAGCAATATCATTTTTGAGCTGTCTCCTAGAGTAATGGAAATAAAAACAAAAATAAACAAACAGGACCTAACTAAACTTAAAAGCTTTTGCATAGCAAAGGAAACGATAAACAAAATGAAAAGACAACCCACAGAATGGGAGAAAATATTTGTAAATGAAGCAACTGAAAAGGCATTAGTCTCCAAAATTTACAAACAACACATGCAGCTTAATGTCATCAAAACAAACAACCCGATCAAAAAATGGGCAGAAAACCTAAGCAGACATTTCTCCAGAGAAGACATACAGATGGCCATGAGACAAATGAAAAGATGTTCAACATCGCTAATTATTAGAGAAATGGAAATCAAAACTACAATGCGATATCACCTCACACCAATCAGAATGGCTGTCATCAAAAAATCCCCAAACAATAAATGCTGGAGAGGATGTGGAGAGAAGGGAACCCTTCTACACTGTTGGTGGGAATGTAAATTGGTATAGCCACTGCGGAGAACAGTATAGAGGTTCCTTAAAAAACTAAAAATAGAACTACCATATGATCCAGCAATCCCACTCCTGGGCATATATCCAGAGAAAAACATGGTTCGAAAGGATACATGCACCCCAATGTTCATTGCAGCACTGTTTACAATAGCCAAGACATGGAAGCAACCTAAATTTCCATCGACAGAGGAAAGGATAAAGAAGATGTGGCACATATATACAATGGAATATTACTCAGCGATTAAAAAGAATGAAATAATGCCATTTCCAGCAACATGGATGGACCTAGAGACTGTCATACTGAGTGAAGTAAGTCAGAGAAAGAGAAATGTCGTATGATACTGCTTATATGCAGAATCTAAAAAAATGATTCAAATGAACTTATTTACAAAACAGAAACAGACTCAACAGACTTAGAGAATGAACTTATGGTTACCAGGACAAAGAGTTGGGGGGATAGTTGGGGATTTGGGGATTGACATGAATACACTGCTATATTTGGAATGGATGGCCAGCAGGGACTTACTGTGTAGCACAGGGAACTCTGCTCAATATTATATGGCAGCCTAGATGAAAGGGGAGTTGGAGAAAGAATGGATGCATGTATGTGTGTGGCTGAATCACTTTGCTGTACACCTGAAGCTAGCACAACATTGTTAATCAACTATACTCCAATGTAAAATAAAAAGTTAAAAAAATACCTACTAAAGTTCAACGAGAATGGCTAGAAACCAGCTCAGTCTCTGAACGCTGGTTCTGGAGACCTGTTTAGTTGTACCTCACTTAGTTTATTATCTCATTTCACTCCTTCCATAACACTTGAAGGAAATAGAACCTCTGAGGTTCTATAATGATGAGCACCTGTGATTTCCAAGATACTGGAACAGTGGATGTTTATTGTCATTTTAGTGATAATGGTAACATTGACTTTTAATATAATTAGGTGTTTTATCTTTAAAGGAGATTTAGTTGTGATATTTAAATTGAGAAGAAGGTAATTTCCTTTGGTAGTAATGTTGGGAAGATGTGAACCTGCAGCTGTCACAGGTCAGAACCCCAGCCATGTGTAAGGAGCTGGTTCACGTTGGGGGAAATGAACCCAACACACAGAAACATGCAAAAATGGGAAGGCGAGAGAGACACAAACACACACACTCCTGGTGGCAATAGATTCTTGGTTCCAGTCCCTGACAGCTCTGAAGCTACTCTGACTCGTGGTTTCCTCATGCTTGGCTTTTCAGCTTTATTTCTGCAAACGGCACCAATAGCTTTCCAGTAAATATCATTCATTGTTGTTATTGCTGCTGCTGTTTTTATTGTTATTCTTGCTTAAGCTAGCTCAGCTTGAGTTTCTCTCATCTGTAACCAACAGTCCTGATACATAGAGGAACATTTTCATCACACGGGCTGAGGTATAATCTGAACTCCCAGAGGTTCTGTGACCAAGAAACAAAGGATCACACAGGCTATTGCCCCAGCCAATGAAACGGTCTTCAGGGGCTGAACATCAAAAGGCTTGGAAGAGTCCACAGTAATTGTGCTGAATAAGGTCCATGATAATAGTGCTAAATAGGAGGTAAAGTGGTTTTCCTGGAAAGCCCAAGTTTATACCAATTGTCTTGGTCTCCTGTCTGGTGTAGCATTTGTCTCAGAGATTTATTTTCTAAATTAAGCATTGTTATTGATGGTTGCATTAAAATCATCCAGCACCGGTTTGGTAGAGTACCACTTTTCATTTTTAGCTTCTGCAGTACCTGGCTTATCAGGTAGTGTGTGAGACTTGTGTGCCGAGAAGATTCTTTTCAACATACGATGAGAATGAAAGACATCCAGCAACAGCCTGTCTCTCTTCTCCTAACCCGACCCACATGCAGTGTGACTCACACTTCTCTCGAAATGGCAGAATACAGAGTGATTAAAGGTGCATCTAAAACAGCAAACTATTGCCAGTCTCTGTGGGTGGTTGAGAAATGTTCAAACTTACTGCCCTCACTAACCACTTAAAGGATCCGACAGTTATGTCCTGGGCCATGCCATTGCCTGCAAGAGGCAGGAAGCTGCCAGGCCACAGGTTAGGGTACCAGAGTTAGAGTGAACTGGGGAAAATTGTAGGTTAAATTTACATGAAATATAGGCAGGCAACTATAGGCAGAGCAGTCCTCACATAGGTCACAAAGAGTACAGTCTGAACCCTTCCTCCAGTGGTTTTGTCATTTATTGTATGATGGAAATCTGCAGCTACTTATTTATATTTTATGGTTTGGTAGCCCTTTAGTATTTTGCAATAAACTCTCTAGACAATGGTGAGCTCCAAAAGACAAAAGTCCATATTCATTGAAGTGTTAAATACTTAATTTCTAATTATCAAGAAAAATTCATGAAGAATATGTAATTTGCAGAAAATGTTTGTTGGCATTTACCATCACTGACTATATGAAAACCAAAAGACACAATCCACTGAAGGGGAATCAACAGCTACTTCAAATCTGACTTAATTTAAGAAAAATGTGCCTGAAGACAACCATTTTATAAAGTCAACTGTAATGTGTGTATTGTATATTCACTCACTTAGGTCAAATAACTTTTCTTAATTAACGTTTTGTCATGTTATCAGTTTCCAAGTTTGGTTGTGCACGTTGGAAAAAAGAGAGTAGGTGCTAAAAAATATATTTTTTAGTGAAATGAATTATTTGTTGGACAATTCAGAACAGAACAGAACAGAATATTCATATAAGATAAGTAAATGGAGGTATCATCGGAGAGACCAAATCTTAAGTGCCTGTTATGTAATAGGTGTTTAGTAAATACTTGTGGAACAAATAGTGCAGGTTTCCCCAGGTCACTAGATAGATGTTCAATATCTTTCAAAGGCCATTGCACTCTATTAACAATTTCAAAGATTGCCAGTCCTTTCATCAACTTGTGCAGCAAATAACGTTGGAGTCATTAATACCTGCAAGCTTAGAGGTTTCACTACCTAGATCCTAGATATAACTGCAGTAGTTTCTTTTGCTGATACAGATAATTTTGCAATGGCTACTGGCAAGTTAAAAAAAATAACACACAGCAGTTGGCCAAGCTCTTGGTTAAATTTAGGAATCATTTTCTGTATGGGGCTACCATTTCAAGAGATTCCTGGGTGGTATTTTGCCCATAATTATGACTATATTTCACTTTACCAGATTTCTCAAAGAATTAGCTAAAAATCTAACTTTTTATTCGGTCTTTAAAATGCAATGCTAATTCTTTGAACTTTCTCTGTCAATTCTCTCCAATTATTATTAGTGTGTGTGTGGGGGGGGGGGGTGGTACGCGGGCCTCTCACTGCTGTGGCCTCTTCCGTTGCGGAGCACAGGCTCCGGACGCGCAGGCCCAGCAGCCATGGCCCACGGGCCAAGCCGCTCCGCGGCATGTGGGATCCTCCCGGACCGGGGCACAAACCCGCGTCCCCTGCATCAGCAGGCGGACTCTCAACCACTGCGCCACCAGGGAAGCCCTCCCCTCCCTCTTGAGCCTCCCTCTCACCCTCCCTATCCCACCCCTCTAGGTGGTCACAAAGCACCGAGCTGATATACCTGTGCTATGCAGCAACTTCCCACTAGCTATCTATTTTACTTTTTGGTAGTGTATGTATGTCAATGCTACTCTCTCACTTCATCCCACCTTCCCCTCCGCCCACCCTGTATCCTCAAGTCCATTCTCTATATCTGCATCTTTATTACTGTCCTCCCCTAGGTTCATGAGAAACTTTTATTTTTTTTTTAGGTTCCATATATATTTGTTAGCATAAGGTATTTGTTTTTCTCTTTCTGACTGACTTCACTCTGTATGACAGACTCTAGTGCCATCCACCTCACTACAAATAACTCAATTTCATTTCTTTTTATGGCTGAGTAATATTCCATTGTATATATGTGCCACATCTTCTTTATCCATTCATCTGTTGATGGACACTTAGGTTGCTCCTATGTCCTGGCTATTGTAAATAGTGCTGCAATGAACATTGTGGTACATGTCTCTTTTTGAATTATAGTTTTCTCAGTGTATATGCTCAGTAGTGGGATTGCTGGGTCATATGGTAGTTCTGTTTTTAGATTTTTTTTTTTTTGCGGTACGCAGGCTTCTCACTGTTGTGGCCTCTCCCGTTGCGAAGCACAGGCTCCGAACGCGCAGGCTCAGTGGCCATGGCTCACAGGCCTAGCTGCTCTGTGGCATGTGGGATCTTCCAGGACTGGGGCACGAAGCCGTGTCCCCTGCATTGGCAGGTGGACTCTCAACCACTGCGCCACCAGGGAAGCCCTGTTTTTAGTTTTTTAATGAACCTCTATACTGTTCTGCATAGTGGCTGTATCAGTTTACTTTCCCACCAACAGTGCAAGAGGGTTCCCTTTTCCCCACACCCTCTCCAGCATTTTTTTTTTGTAGATATTTTGATGATGGCCATTCTGACTGGTGTGAGGTGATACCTCACTGTGGTTTTGATTTGCATTTCTCTAATGATTAGTGGTGTTGAGCATTCTTTCATGTGTTTGTTGTCAATCTGTATATCTTCTTCAGAGAAATGTCTATTTAGGTCTCCTGCCCATTTTTGGATTGGGTTGTTTCCTTTTTTTGATATAGAGCTGCATGAGCTGCTTGTATATTTTGGAGATTAATCTTTTGTCAGTTGATTCATTTGCAAATATTTTCTCCCATTCTGAGGGTTGTCTATTCATCTTCTTTACGGTTTCCTTTGCTATGCAAAAGCTTTTAAATTTCATTAGGTCCCATTTGTTTATTTTTGTTTTTATTTCCATTACTCTAGGAGGTGGGTCAAAAAGGATCTTGCTGTGTTTTATAGCATAGAGTGTTCTGCCTATGTTTTCCTTTAAGAGTTTTACTGTGTCTGGCCTTACACTTAGACCTTTAATCCATTTTGAGTTTATTTTTGTGTATGATGTTAGGGAGTGTTCTAATTTCATTCTTTTACATGTAGCTGTCCAGTTTTCCCAGCACCGCTTATTAAAGAGACTGTCTTTTCCCCATTGTATATTCTTACCTCCTTTGTCAAAGAAAAGGTGACCATATGTGCGTGGCTTTATCTCTGTGCTTTTGATCCTGTTCCATTGATCTATATTTCTGTTTTTGTGCCAGTACCATACTTTCTTGATTACTATAGCTTTGTAGTATACTCTAAAGTCAGGGAGTCTGATTCCTCCAGCTCCATTTTTATTTTCTCAAGATTGCTTTGGCTATTCAGGGTCCTTTGTGTTTCCATACAAATTGTAAAATTTCTTGTTCTAGTTCAGTGAAAAATGCCATTGGTAATTTGATAGGGATTGCATGGAGCCTGTGGATTGGTTTAGGTAGTATAGTCATTTTCACAATGTTGGTTCTTCCAATCCAAGAACATGGTATATCTCTCCATCTGTTTGTATCATCTTTCATTTCTTTCATCAGTGTCTTATAGTTTTCTGCATACAGGTCTTTTGTCTCCTCAGGTAGATTTCTTACTAGATATTTTATTCTTTTCATTGCAATGGTAAATGGGAGTGTTTCCTTAATTTCTCTTTCAGATTTTTTATCATTAGTGTATATAGGAATGCAAGAGATTTCTGTGCATTAGTTTTGTATCCTGCTACTTTACCAAATTCACTGATTAGTTCTAGCAGTTTTCTGGTAGCATCTTTAGGATTTTCTGTGTATCATACTATGTCATCTGCAAACAGTGACAGTTTTACTTCTTTTCCAATTTGCAATCCTTTATTTCGTTTTCTTCTCTGATTGCTGTGGCTAAAACTTCCAAAACTATGTGGAATAATAGTGGTGAGAGTGGGCAAACTTGTTGTGCTCCTGATCTTATTGGAAATGGTCTCAGTTTTCACCATTGAGAATGATGTTGGCTGTGGGTTTATCATATATGGCCTTTATTATGTTCAGGTAAATTCCCTCTATGCCTTCTTTCTGGAGGGTTTTTATCATAAATGGGTGTTGAATTTTGTCAAAAGCTTTTTCTACATCTATTGAGATGATCATATGGTTTTCCTCCTTCAGTGTGTTAATACGGTGTATCACAATGATTGATTTGCATATATTGAAGAATCCTTGCATTCCTGGGATAAACCCCACTTGATCATGGTGTATGATCCTTTTAATGTGCTGTTGGATTCTGTTTGCTAGTATTTTGTTGAGGATTTTTGCATCTATAGTCATCAGTGATATTGGCCTGTAGTTTTCTTTTCTTGTGATATCCTTGTCTGGTTTTGGTATCAGGGTGATGGTGGCCTTGTAAAATGAGTTTGTTCCTCCCTCTGCTATATTTTGGAAGAGTTTGAGAAGGATAGGTGTTGGCTCTTCTCTAAATGTTTGATAGAATTCGCCTGTGAAGCCATCTGGTCCTGGGCTTTATGTTTGTTGGAAGCATTTTAATCACAGTTTCAATATCAGTGCTTGTGATTGGTCTGTTTATATTTTCTATTTCTTCCTGTTTCAGTCTTGGAAAGTTGTGCTTTTCTAAGGATTTGTCCATTTCTTCCAGATATCTTTTATTGACATATACTTGCTTGTAGTAATCTCATGATCTTGTGTATTTCTTCAGTGTCAGTTGTTACTTCTCCTTTTTCATTTCTAATTCTATTGATTTGAGTCCTCTCCCTTTTTTTCTTGATGAGTCTGGCTAATGGTTTATCAATTTTGTTTGTCTTCTCAAAGAACCAGCTTTTAGTTTTATTGATCTTTACCATTGTTTCCTGCATTTCTTTTTCATTTATTTCTGATCTGATCTTTATGATTTCTTTCCTTCTGCTAACTTTGGGGTTTTTTTGTTCTTCTTTCTCTAATTGTTTTAGGTGTATGGTTAGGTTGTTTATTTGCAATTATTCTTATTTCTTGAGGTAGGATTGTATTGCTATAAACTTGCCTCTTAGAGCTGCTTTTGCTGTATCCCATAGGTTTTGGATCATTGTGTTTTCATTGTCATTTGTTTCTTGGTATTTTTTGATTTCCTCTTTGATTTCTTCAGGGATCTCTTGTTTATTTAGTACTGTAATATTTAGCCTCCATGTATTTGTACTTTTTACAGTTCTTTTCCTATAATTGATATCTAGTCTTATAATGCTCTGTTCAGAAATGTTACTTGATATGATTTCAACTTTCTTAAATTTACCAAGGCTTGATTTGTGACCCAAGATATTATCTATCCTGGAGAATGTTCCAGGAGCACTTGAGAAGAAAGTGTATTCTATTGTTTTTGGATGGAATGTCCTATAAATATCTGTTTAAGTCCATCTGTTTAATGTGTCATTTAAAGCTTGTGTTTCCTTGCTTATTTTCCTTTTGGATGATCTTTCCATTGGTGAATGTGGGGTGTTAATGTCCCCTACTATGATTGTGTTACTGTCAATTTCCCCTTTTATGGCTGTTAGCATTTGTCTTATGTATTGAGGTGCTCTATGTTGGGTGCATAAATATTTACAATTGTTATATCTTCTTTTTGGATTGATCCCTTGATCATTATGTAGTGCCCTTCTTTGTCCCTTGTAATAGTCTTTATTTTAAAGTTGATTTTGTGTGATATGAGAATTGCTACTCCAGCTTTCATTTGATTTCCATTTGCATGGAATATCTTTTTCCATCCCCTCACTTTCAGTCTGTATGTGTCCCTATGTCTGAAGTGGTTCTCTTGTAGACAGCATATATATGGGTCTTGTTTTTGTATCCATTCAGCCAGTCTATGTCTTTTGTTTGGAGCATTTAAACCATTTACATTTAAGGTTATTATCTATATGTATGTTCCTATTACCATTTTTTAGTTGTTTGGGGTTTGTTATTGTAGGTCTTTTCCTTTTCTCGTGTTTCCTGCCTAGAGAAGTTCCTTTAGCATTTGTTGTAAAGCTGGTTTGGTGGTGCTGAATTCTCTTAGCTTTTGCTTGTCTGTAAAGGTTTTAATTTCTCCATTGAATCTGAATGAGATCCTTGCTGGGTAGAGTAATCTTGCTTGTAGGTTTTTCCCTTTCATCACTTTAAATATGTCTTGCCACTCCCTTCTGGCTTGCAGAGTTTCTGCTGAAAGATCAGCTGTTAACATAATGGGGATTCCCTTGTATGTTAGTTGTTGCTTTTCCCTCGCCACTTTTAATATTTTTTCTTTGTATTTAATTTTTGATAGTTTGATTAATATGTGTTTTGGCATGTCTCTCCTTGGATTTACCCTGTATGGGACTCTGCACTTCCTGGACTTGATTGACTATTTTCTTTCCCATATTAGGGAAGTTTTCAACTATAATCTCTCCAAATATTTTCTCAGTCCTTTTCTTTTTCTCATCTTCTTCTGGAACCGCTATAATTCGAATGTTGGTGTGTTTAATGTTGTCCCAGAGGTCTCTGAGACTGTCCTCAATGCTTTTCAATCTTTTTTCTTTATTCTTCCCTGCAGTAGTTATTTCCACTATTTTATCTTCCAGGTCACTTATCTGTTCTTCTGCCTCAGTTATTCTGCTATTGATTCTTTCTAGAGTATTTTAAATTTCATTTATTTTGTTGTTCATCATTCTTTGTTTGCTCATTAGTTCTTCTACATTCTTGTTAAATATTTCTTGTATTATTTCCATTCTATATCCTAGATTTTGGATCATCTTTACTATCATTACTCTGAATTCTTTTTCATGTAGACTGCCTATTTCCTCTTCATTTGTTTTTCTGGTGGGTTTTTACCTTGCTCCTTCATCTGCTGCATATTCCTCTGTCTTCTCATTTTGTTTAACTTAATGTGTTTGGGGTCTCCTTTTCATAGGCTACAGGTTCATATTTCCTCTTATTTCTGGTGTCTGCCCCCAATTTGTGAGGTTGGTTTAGTGCCTTGTGTAGGCTTCCTGGTGAGGATTGATGTTCTGGTGGGTGGGGCTGGATCTTGTCCCTCTGGTGGGCAATGCCACATCAGGTGGTGTTTTGGGGTGTGTGAACTTAGTATGACTTTAGGCAGCCTCTCTGCTAATGAGAGGGGTTGTGTTCCTGTCTTGCTAATTCTTTGGCATGTGGTGTTCATCACTGGAGCTTCCTGGCTGTTTGGTGGAGCTGGTCTTAGTGTTGAGGTGGAGATCTCTGGGAGAGCTCTTGCTGATTAATATTACCTGAGGCTGGGAGCTCTCTGGTAGTCCATCATCCTGGACTTGGCTCTCCCACCTTGGAGGCTCAGGCCCGACACCTGGCCAGAGCACCAAGACCATGCCAGCTGCACGGTTCAGAAGAAAAGGAAGAAAAAAAAAAAAACCAAACAGACAGAACCCCGAAACAAATGGTAAAAACAAAACTAAACAGACAAAATCACACAAAGAAACATACACACTCACAAAAAGAAAAAACAAACAGACAGACAGAACCCCAGAACAAGTGGTAAAAGCACAACTAAAGAGACGAAATCACACAAAGAAACACACACACACACACACACACTCAGAAAAAGAGAAAAAAAGAAAGGAAGAGAGCAACCAAACCAATAAACACACCCACAAATAAAAATAGTCTCTAAAGTTAACTAAGATAAACATAAAACCAAAAACAAATCAAATACAGAAAGCAAACTCCAAGTCCACAGTTGCCCTCAAAAGTCCACCACCTCAGTTTTGGGAACACTCAACTATTCTGCTATTCACATGTACAGGGTTTACCAAGCCGATTGCAGGGATTTAGTCCACTGCTCTTGAGGCTGCATGGGGAAATTTCCCTTCCTCTTCTTTGTTCATACAGCTCCTGGGGTTCAGCTTTGGTTTTGGCCCCATCTCTGTGTGTAGGCCACCCTCAGGCATTTGTACCCCGCCCAGACAGGAGGGGGTTAAAGCAGCCGCTGATTAGGGCTCTCTTGCTCGCTCAGGCCAGAGAGAGTGAGGGGTACGGTAGTCACAACTGGAGTGCAGTGTGTGCCTGCTGCGGCAGCGGCTGGCGTGACATTGCAGCAGCCCGAGATGTGCAGTTGTGTTCTCCCAGGGAAGTTGGCTCTGGATCATGGGACTGTGACAGTGGCATGCTGCACAGCCTCCTGCGAGGGTGTGGGTAGTAACCTGTGCTTGCACACAGGATCCTTGGTGGCAGCAGCAGCAGAGGTAGCGGTTCATGCCTGCCTCTGTGGTCCGATATGATAGCCGCGGCTCACACCTGTCTCTGGAGCTCACTTAGGGGGAGCTCTGTCATCTGTGGGCACACGGAGTAGGAAGCCCCTCTCCTCGTGCACCCTGAGACAATGGTCACTTTCCTCTCCAGCAGGTCCAGACTTTTTCCAGTACTCCCTCCTGGCTACCTGTGGTGCACTAGACCCCTTCAGGCTGTCTTCGTGCAGCCAATCCCAGTCCTCTCCCTTGGGTCTGACCTCTGAAGCCCGAGCCTTAGCTCCCAGCCCCACCTGCCATGGTGGGTGAGCAGACAAGCTTCTCAGGCTGGTGAGTGCTGGTCGGCACTGATCCTCTGTGCAGGGATCTCTCCACTTTGCCCTCTGCACCCCTGTTGCTGCACTCTCCTCTGTGGCTCCAAAGCTCCCCCACCCCACATCCCCACCAGTGAGGGGGGTTCCTAGTGTGTGGAAACATTTCCTCCTTTACAGCTCCCTCCCTGAGGTGCAAGTCCCATCCCTATTCTTTTGTCTCTGTTTTTTCTTTTTTTTTTTTGCCCTCCCCAGGTACTTGGGGATTTTCTTGCCTTTTTGGAAGTCTGTGGTCTGCCAGCGTCCAGTAGGAGCTCTGTAGGAGTTGTTCCACATGTAGATGTATTTCTGATGTATTTGTGGGGAGGAAGGTGATCTCCACATCTTACTCCTCTGCCATCTTGAAGACCCTGGGGTTGAGTTATTTCTATATTATATTTTGCATGTCATTAAGCAAGGAATTAGGACAAAATTTGTCTTCTAAAGAAGTAAAAGTATTGTATAAAGGTTCACTTTTCTTCCTAGTTCCAGGCTCTCTCTTTCTGTGCATGTGTGTGTGTGTGTGTGTGTGTGTGTGTGTGTGTATAACCTCAAACTTTTAAGTTATAAATCACACTCTAATTCTTTAGAAATCCATGGCAAGCTAAGTTGATGACTGTGTTGGGCAATTTCCAATGAATTTAGTCAAAGGAAATAGCTAAGGCTGATATTTAACCCACAGTTCATTCATTGCCTAAATTCAACTGATAATTGCTCATAACTTAATTTCCCTTTGTTTACATAATGTAGATTTGACCCAAGTGTACCAAAATATGTTGCTGATGGGGAGCATTCTACCCATTCTAGCAACCAAAGTTGCTTTTACTCTTCCCCTGCTGTGTAAGAAGTAATGATGATAGAGACCGAGGCTGAATTAGATACCTCAATTTATCATCTTATTCAAGAAGAACTATGGTCCAGGCAGGGTATCACTGGCTCATGTTTCTCTCCCGTATACTCTACTTAAACTGTTCCCCCAAAGCCTAAACTCTCCATTGAGGTTTCCTGCATGCGAAGAGTAAAGTGAGAACATTTGCAGATTAGGATACTGTAGTGATGCAGAGGCCAATACCCAAATGAAAGTAGGCAAAAATAATAATGATAGGGCTTCCCTGGTGGCGCAGTGGTTGAGAGTCCGCCTACCGATGCAGGGGACGCGGGTTCGAGCCCTGGTCCTGGAAGATCCCACATGCCGCGGAGTGGCTAGGCCCGTGAGCCATGGCTGGCTGCTGAGCCTGCGCGTCTGGAGTCTGTGCTCTGCAATGGGAGAGGCTGCAGCAGTGAGAGGCCCGCGTACCTCAAAAAAATAATAATAATAATAATAAGCAAAGCTAAGGCTTCACCAGGAGAAACCAATTACAGAACAAAATTGGGCATACTTTCAAATTTTAAAAAAATTTTATTTTTCAATAATAGAATCCAAAGAATCTGAGGTGGCCAAGCTTCTTTCCCAGCAGCCTCATCCAGGAAGCAAAAGGGAACAGACAAGATCCTGAGAAAAACAATTAGATTCTTCAACTTGAAAAGAAGCTGGCTAAGGGGCTGAGAAGACAGTGCAAGGCAAGAACCCATGAATAGCTCAAGCAAAATCTCTCAAGAGTAGTGACCCCTGCACCCTATCAGAAGACGTCAGTTGCGGCTCCATGTCACTGAGTTGAGATGGAGGAAATGAGTCACAGACCAAAGGGGTCACCGCCTGAGTGGATAGAAGGGTCTCTGATATAGAATAATTAAGGGGGAGCTTAGAAGATTAAGCAAAATCTAGCTCCTTAGCAAGTATTTCATTCAACCCCATCTGGGTTTTCCCCCTTCCTTTCTCCACACACCAAGACTATGGCTAGTGTACTGTACAGTACTATCGGGCAGTTTAAGTGTAAAATATAAGGGGGGAAGGGAATAGTCTGGAATAACTAGGAAGAATATTTTTACTATTCCCTCCCCAGAAAAATTTCAAAACCAGTCATTTATAAATATGTCTTTCGAGTGTAGAAAGTTCTGGGATTGGCTTACAAGTCTTTTTCACGTGGACAAATAACCAAAGGAAGAATTTTTTTTTTTTTTTTTTTTTTTGCGATACGCGGGCCTGTCACTGTGTGGCCTCTCCCGTTGCGGAGCAACAGGCTCCGGACGCGCAGGCTCAGCGGCCGTGGCTCCCGGGCCCAGCTGCTCGGCGTCATGTGGGATCTTCCCGGACCGGGGCACGAACCCGTGTCCCCTGCATCGGCAGGTGAACTCTCAACCACTGCACCACCAGGGAAGCCCGCAAGGGAAGAATTAGTTCTCCAAGTGTGTCAATACCACATAGTTATATTTTTCTAATCCCAAAGTGTATTAACACACTTTCCCACAGTCATTTGACTTTTCTGACGTTTCCTTTTAATCAAATTGTCATTAACATCTGTTTCAGGCAACACAACTTTCCCACGGTAGCAAAACTATGATGATTTTTTCATATGGAGAATGTAATGAAAATATGTGAATTGAGGAAAACAAACCAACAACTTGAAAGATCTTGGGATTAAGGGAAAAAAAACTTTGATCAATGAATATAAACCTTATTCTGTGGGGAGGATTGTGAGAAGGACACACTAGCCACAGCAGGTTCTTCTTGGCAAAAAGTGTGCAGAGGACCAACCAGTAGTAGTAGCACTTTGGTTATCCTGAGACAAGCCTCAACTAACTCTTCTGTCTTGTTGCCCTTCCTGGAGACTTTCCCAAGATGAAAGGAGCCTTTCAGACTTAGTCTTCATTGTTATTAGTGGGTCTTTATTGTTCTGAGCAGTGTGGCAAGACAAAAACCTTTTCCTTAATAGTACAGTAAAACCTAGGTGTCAAAAACTGTTGGATGAGGGAATTCCCTGGTCATCCAGTATTTAGGACTCTGCACTTCCAAGCCTGGGTTTGATTCCTGGTCAGTGAACTAAGATCCCACAACAAAAACAAAAAACAAAAAACTGTTGAATAACTAGGGGGGCACTTGTCTTTGTTATTATAGCCATCCAAGGGCTAAAACTGTATGTATCTCCCATCTCCACTGGTATAAACTTTTACCTATTTACCCATTCCTATCACCAAGAGAAGTACTGAAAGAGGGCAGGTACCACCGAACTAACTTTGTCAACATGTTCTTTTCAGAACAGACTCTTGATTACTTTCCACAAACAAGAGTCTGCATGCTCATCAAAATTTATAAGGATCATGACTCCTTTTAAACACCATACTTTAGTATTGTACCCAAAACAAACTTGCTTCAAAAAAGGCAAAGGGAAGAATTGGTTTAGTAAAAGCATTCTACATAAGTGCCCTGCGAGGTTGACTTACATTCCAGAAAATTCTTTGTAGAATCAAAATTAAAAACATTAGAATCTTAGAGCTGGAAAAAATCTCCAAGGTATCTAGTTTCGCGCTCTCTGTAGTATATTCTTGTTTGATATGTAATTTTTCTTAATAATCTTCCTTCATTTATCTGTTCTACAGGTAGTTATTGGGAGCCTATTAATCTCTGCTAGGCACTGGGTGTAGAGGGCTGAGCAAAACACATCGTCTCTGACCTCATGGAGTTTCACACCTACTGGGAAAGACAAAACCAAATTATCATGCAAATAACTCTATAATCCCAGTTTGATGTTTCCATTGCTCCAGTTGTATGGAATTTATTACTTTTATAGGTAGCTATCCTATTTATACAGTGCAGACTGAGAAAGTTCTTCTAAATCTATTTCTATCTCATGTAGTGTGGGCCATCACTTTTCATATGCTTCGAGGAACCATCCTAACATCATGTTTGCATCATCTCCTCCAGTCTTTGCCAGGGTTTTAAATCCTGTATGTCAGGGAAGTGCTCTTTCTTAGTCAAGTTTATGTCCCACCCTTCCTGATCCAGCACACTCAGAATCCAGCTCCATGGGAATTCTCCCATCTTCTGCTAATATGTGTTGGCTGGATGCTACAGCTCTGTTGGGGTTGAGTCCCTTTTCTTCCTTATCAGGTCCAACACATTCCAACTGGGTTATTGTTGCCATAGTGGCCAGGCGGGAAAGTGGGGGCAGATTCTGACTGTGGTTCAGACTGTGCTTCAAGGGAGGACTTCTGTGTAATCTTCCATTAAGGGGGCAGTTCTGCCCCTTAATGGGGAGGAGTAGGCCATTTTCTGGGCTCTAATGGCAGGGGAATTTAGAGATTTGAGAATTTTGGATGACTCCATCCATATGTCAGGGTCTCACTTTTTCCCATATAAGGCCTGATCTTGGCACAGCAGGCAGAGCAGAACCTTGAGTTCTGCTACTCTTATTAAGTGTTGGGCTTGGTCCACAGTTTTCACTGCCCACTAGCTATAGAATATTAAAATATTTTGCCTGCTACAAAAGATTCCCTTGGGCTTACAAACTGAGCTTTTAATTGCCAATTAATAACATTCAGCCTTTGATTTTTTCCAACTTGTCAATTGAGCTTAACACTCGATTCTTCTGTCCTTGTAGTTGTTGCTTACCCTCTACTTCTCAAATGCCAAAAACATCACACATGCTTGTGTACTTTCTTTCACCAGAATTCCATTGCAGGTGACCACCAATGAAAGTTTTAACAGTAGCATGGCAACCTTATGCAGGAAATATCTGTGTTTCAGCTTCTACCAGTACTAGAATCCTCATTACCAGTTGAGGGGCACATAATCCAACCCCCAAATCCCATCTCAGTGTCTGCTTTCTTGGACTCCATTTCCGGTACTGATTGTTGCAGAAATTAGAGAGGAGGGAGTTTATTAGGGAGTGCTCTTGAGATCAACATCAATGAAATGGAAGAGAAAGAAAGGAGACAGGACTGTACAAAGGACACGTTGGCCTTTGCCATAGTCTCAACAAAGGCCTCAACTGACCCCAAGGGAAGTTCTGAAACTGGGATGTCCTTTAGGGTTGTCTCAACTTGGGGCAAGGCGGCTAGACTTTTATGCTCCTGAGTCAGTGAATACGGATCACCCTGGGAAGGCAGCATGACCTTGGGAGAGATGGGACTATTTAGCAGAGACATTCACCAAAGAGACAGCTGAGGCTGTCTGGTGAGCGTTCTTCCAGCAGTTGGGGAAATAAATCCTTAATTATGAAGGATGTGTGGGTGGTGCATCATATCAATTACTGAGAATGTGAGGGAACTTCTGGACATGGCCCATTTCAACCAGAACATGGGGAAATGCATGTGCAGTGGTTGGGGCCATCTCTTATTATTTTCTGTTTAAATATGCTTCATCACCACTCTCCTCTGCACTAACAACCTCATGATACAAAAGTGCATCTGTATCCGTGAAATAGTCTCCTTTCAAAGTATCAAAGAGGACTTGTTTTATTTCCCTTATTGACCTACCTGGGCTTTCTACCATCTTAAGAACACTTAAAAATTTTTTTTTAGTACTGAGAAAGGAAGTAGGAATCTTTGAATCCAACCTCTTTCTCTTTCCCCCCTCTCTTGGCTTCTTTTCTAGTTTATAGCATTCCTTATGCTGCATTCTCTAATTTTCACTGTGAGTTATAGATATACAGTAAATATCGTTCCATTGTCTACGTCCACCAGATTTGCCTTGTGATTTATAAATGGAACTTTGGAATTTAGGAATTCCTTTTCTCTTTAGCAGTTCTGGCTCTCAAAGTAAACTCTCTACAGAGTAAAAAGTTAAAAAAAAATATCTAATTTGGCAATCAAAGCTGACTAGGGAATTTATGGTTCTCCTGAAAGTCATTGTTTCAAAGGACAGAGAGTCATGAAGAATCAGAGTTTAATTGAAATGAACATAGTTGTGTTTAAAGTTTTCCAAATACTCTAGTTGTTATATAGCCGTGTTCCAAACTTTACATATATATTGGCATAATATATTTAAAATATAAAAATTATTTGCCTCCCATCCCTGTTTTTGTATCCATTGCTAGACTCTATTCAAGTGGTAGAGACAGTTTTTTATATGCACTGGCCTGAAGAGTTGGGCTGATACAGTGTACAGCAAATAAGCCAATTAAAATATTTAACAGGATTTGTAAATCTATAGCAGAAACAAATCATCTTGAAAACAAAGCTATAATTTGAAATAGCAAGGTTCTATTGAAAGAAAAAAGGATAAGCGAATTCTGACTTACCTGAGCCAGTATAACTTGAAGCAGATTCAAAGGATACAGGATATGACACCAAAGTCTAAATTATACTACCCCCAGGAAAGATATAAGAGCCCGATGAGATGAAAGAAGGAAGTAGAGGTGAGTATTATTGAGAGCTTAGAACAAGTTGGTTTCTAAGTAAAGTTCTTCCCTACCTGCTTTTTGGCTAGGAGAACTGAAATTCTAGATGGGTTTGGAAGTATTGGAGAACATATGGTCCCCATTCTCTGGACTACTGAGAGTGATATATGAGACCACAAACCTCATAGAGAAGTTCCATGTGTAACTTTACTATGCCTTAGAGGTAGATGAGCAATGACTGAGGGAGGTGACTAGGCTGATGGGCCTGGGTGTGGCCTTAAAGAGCCACAGTCAGCTCAAGGGATAGACATTACAATTCTATCCAATACCCTTTCTCCTTTCTCCCCCCACCCCCCCCCCAACATATGAAAGAAACATTTCCCAGTCCTCTTACAGTTAGGTGGGACCACGTTCCTAATTTGGCCGATAAAATGTGAGTGGAAGTGAAGTTGTGTCAAGTTGGGGGCTGAAGTAGTGAAAAATCCCAAGTTGATTCTCTAGGTTCTCTCTTCCCTACCACGGTGACAGGGAACCAGGCAGTCTGGATAATATGGCTACAGCATGGTTAATGAAATCTTCTTCAGCATGGTCCCTGAGTGGCTATATGGAGCAGAACTGTCCAGAAAACCTCACTGGACAGGCAGCATGAGTTAGAAACAAACTTTTGCATGTTCAATCACTGAGATTTGGGGTTAGTTTTCTTCCTCTCTTCCTTCCTTCCTTCCTCCCTCCTTCCCTCCCTCTCTTTCTTTCTTTCTTTCTTTCCTTCTTTCTTTCCTTCTTTCTTTCTTTCCTTCTTTCTTCTGTATAGCCTCTCCTATCCTATCAATGGGTAAGTAGATAAAAGTTCTCGAGTTTCCAAATAGCAGGAATCTGGAGAGACCCAAGGTTGGAATGAGGAAGATTAGTGTATGCGGATTTGGGCAGTAATTACTGGTTTCACGATGGCAACAAAAAGCTTAGATGTGATATAGCAAAGGCCAAAGACCCTTTTTTCATTCCTGAGTAATGTGTAAGTATCGTGTAAGTAATAGATATGTAATATGTAATGTGTTCTCTAGAAATTTAAGTTCACTCTAAGGAAAGGGAAGAAGACGAAGAAAGGTAAGGGGGAATATTTTGAGAGACTGGTTTTAGGTAGTGAATTGCTCACTTTAAAAATCAGAAATAATGTCATTACCTTAAGTGCAGAATTTATTTTTTCCTGTCATCCACAAAAAGTGAGAGTTCATAATGTAAATCGAGTAGACAAAGCAGAATCAAAGATAGTACCAAAAATCAATAAAAACCAGAATTGGCTTTATAGAAAATTGAGCCAGTGAAGAATTTTTAAAACCCTGAGAATGAATGAGGCACCATAATTAGAAAGAAGAGACAACATTAATTTTATTTCCAGATGATAAGATGGCTAACTTTAAAAAGTCCAATGATTCAACGGCAAAACTATTAGAACAACAAAAGAATCTCAGTAAATTCTCCAGTTTCAATACAAGTGAACATTAATTCAAAACAAATGAAACCACTAATTTCCCAAATTTACAAAGCAGAAGTTATAAAATACAACTTAAGATGTTCTATTCACACCAGTATATCAGTTATGTATTAGTGTTGCACTTTGTTGCTAATCACAGAGTTTGGTAAGATGTCTAGTTTTTAAATAATAAATAAAGTAATTTTTCTATATAAAATATCACAAGCTATCATATACAACTTTAAGATATTCCATTTACAATAGTGTATCAGTTATGAAATGCATTTTGCTGCTTGTAACAGGGATCGAAAATAAAAGCTGTATAAACAAAATAGAAGTCTCTTTATCTTTCACTAAAAAGAAGTCTAGAGATAGACAGTCCGGGGCTAGTATGGCTCTACAATTATCAAACTTCTTACTTCTTTCTGCTTTGTCATCCTTGGAAAATAGGCTTTTCTATCATTGAGTTTGCCCCATGTTTATAATGGCTGCTGGACCTCCAGCCATCACATTCATAGTCCTAACAGCAGGAAAGTAAAGGTCAAATGGTTCATGTATCCTAGCTGTCTGTTCTCACTTTAATAAACCTTTCTAGAAGTGTCATCTAAAAAACTTTCACTTATGTCCCATTGGCCAGAAATTAGCCACAGGCCACACCTACCTACAAGGGAGACTGAGAGATGTAGTCTTTTAACTGAGCACTTTGCCACCTTGAATCAAGCCAAGATAATTTTATTAAAGGAGAAAAGGAGAATGGATATTAGTGTTGGCAAGTAGCAATCTCTGCCATAAATAGCATTTAAAAATGCATAATGTTTAGAACTATTGAAGATCTGTTCTTGGGCACATAAAATAAGATTTGAATAAACTAAGTTTTAGCGAAGCTGAAAAATATCTGAATGTCATTAGAATGCAATGGTGGCCTTGGGTGGGAGAGACCTGAGGATGGAATAGATTGTTGTCAAGTTTCTAACTTTTGTTTGGGGTGGCGTTTGCAGGTGCTTATTTCATTACTAAAAATTACTAGCTAACGATAAGTAGAAGCAGACCCCATGTGAGCAAACAGTAAGAGTGTGTCATGAGCCAATGTTTTGTTATTCATCCACTTCACAAAAAGGTGCCATTTTTAAATCTATTTTTTTAATTCAAAAATAACTCTAAAATGCATATGGAAAAATAAATGGATAGGAAAGCCAAGAAAAAATGGGAAAAGGAGAATAAAGAAAAAATTGTGCACTGTCAAATTTTTAAAACTCCTAACACATTATTTTAACTAAGCACTTGGCTTCTTGCAAGGAGGAACTAGATCCTAGTCATAAGCCCACACTGTCGTAGATTCATGGGTGACATCCTTTGTGTATTTTATTGGGAGTAATGGAAAGGGATTCATCGTTCATCTTTCTGCACCAAAGAAAGTGATCCTTGCTGTGCTCATCCTACTACATTTTCCCATGACTCATCTAAGGATTTCAAGGTGCCTTTTTATGCTGTGTCATTATCACCTTCTGCAACAACTGTTGGATACTTAGCCCAATAACCATCTTCAATTTCTGCCTTGATCTTATACAGAGCCACCAGTGGTGTGGAAGTGAAAGCGTGTAACTACTAGGAAATTTTCTCAAAAGACAGCTGGCGTGCCCCTTTTGGTCCTTCTACCATTTCTTCCTTCCTGCTGCCTAAAATGCCGAAATGATGCACTTGTGAGCATAGTGGATGGGAGAGCTCCGTGGATCTCTGGGGTCCCTGTGAGAGCCCCTATACCAGGCTTGGGTTGCACTCTCTGATCTTCCTCACACACCAGAACATAAACACACGCTTTTCAATTTCATTAGTAGGGTCTCTGTTATATGCAACTGAATCCAATCGTAACTGACATAATTTCCTTCTATTGGTTATATGCCAAGTAATTTTAAGAATCAGAAGCCACGGGAAGCCAGCAGCAGAATGCTAAAGAGAATCTACATTTTGAAGCAGGATCTTGAAGAGAGTGATGGAAAAGAGTCTTCTTCCTGTGCATTCGAAAAGACATCCTCTAAGACACACATACATTATATTTTACTGTTATATTCTTACAAATAGGAAAATTACCCCTTCCAGCCTGCAACACCGTAAGAGCTCCTTATACTAGCAATATGGAGACAAGATTTTGTATTTAAAAATAAAAAATGGAATGTTAGTAAACAAAAATTCTCTGGGATTAACTAATATTAATTAATCACAATTAAACTTGCAGGCCAGAAAGCATGTTTGATGAAGCGTAAATTGTCTATATATAATACCCAGGCACAGAGGAGTACGCCATTCCTATATGTTTGCACCTCCACGATATTTTTGAATTTTTGTTCATTGACACAAGAAATAATCTTATCCAATTCTTTTAGATTGGCTACTAACCTGAAAGGTAGAAACCCTTATTGCCTTCCCACCTTGCTTTATCTTTTTGTGTACACTTGTGACGGACCTGATATGATATTCCCTGACTTTACACCAGTAGCCCATGCAAGCCAACTGCTGCCAATGCCGAGGCTTGCTCTCAAAGGAGGCTTTGTAAATATTGAAGGGAAAGCTAAGAATTAGCTATTTGCTTCTGTAATTTAAAGAGGTATCGAGAGTGTTTTAAACCTTATGTCAACATTCAGAGAATGACTAGAATAGAAATTACCAGAGATATTTTGTTCCCTCAGGGTTGTAAGAGACTAAAACGCTTTTTTTTTTTTTACTATTTTTCCTTCTCCAACCATAATAAACACATTTATGAAATGGGTTAAAACACTTTAATACATGTATGTTCTTAACCTCCCTTTTACTTTTGCCCACTTAAGTGGTACTAACTCTGTCTGCCATGTGTCCTCTCCTCCTCCAGCGTCGGAGGACAGTTCTACCTTTCCTAGCTGGGCTCTCCTAAGAAATCAGGATGAAAGTGATAGGAGCAGGACAAATACTATGAAAGATTGTAGAATTAAGCAAAAATGGAAAAAATGATGTTTGTGGGGGGAAAAAAAGCAAAAACATTGAGTTATTTTGAGATTACTATTTTTATATATGGATTGTGTAATTTTGAGCTATTGCTCTGAGACTTTAATAAGTTCATGGACTTAAACCCTCATAACTCTTGAGAGAGGGCTACCCTAAATTAGACCCATATTTCTCAGCTATTGAAAAGCATGTTTTTTTAGATACACATAAAACTGTCATGACTACCCTACTTCCAGGGATGCTGACATAGCCCTCTAGGGCATAGCTGAAAGTCACTGGGTCATCGATCAAGGCAATCCTGTCAAGCTTTCCTTTCTGTATATTGACTTATGAAAACAATAGAATACTTTTTCAAGAATATAGATATCTTATAATATATTGAGTGGTAATATGACCTTTCATGCCAAAAATTGGATATGTCCCTTACTATCACTGTTACTTCAATGGAAAGTCCTTGCTCCAGATCTGAAGTGAAAGTTGCATAGATCTCAGCCAACAACCCAAAAGTCAAAAAGCAAAGTATGGTCAACTGGAGGATGGAGCTGCATAGATGTAAGGGAGCTGGGAAGGAGAAGAGAAAAGTAAAAAAAAAAAAGACTTGGAAGCAAATGGCAGACTGTTGAGTACAGAGTGCAGGAGAACTCTCACAGGGCAGATCTCATTGTGTTAAGTAAGCTTTGCCAGAAGCTACCACCAACCCTAAAGGATCATGGGATTCCTGGCTGTTCCATGGCTCTAGCCTATGACAGGCAAACGGATTCCTCAAAAGTCTGTGGGCACAATATCCAATGGTCAGGGTCACTTCTAAGTTAGAAACCGCTGCATTGCTTCTTTCCAAGTGTATTTGAATCATGTTTCTCATCCTTTGAAAAATGTAAAACAATTTTGGAAGAATTAATTATTCTTTTTTCATAGCTAGTTAGATAATGCCATTTTATGATAAGATGTTTCTAAAAATTTGAGTGCCACCATAAAAGGCACATCTTACATTAAAAAATTACAGATAGAAAAAAGTAAACATTTAAGATAGAGACAGTCTTCATGTTTTTCCATTCCGTGAATATATTCTCTTGGCAGTTTTGTTCAAAGGATATTTGTTAGGAGTCCATGTTACAATCATTGCTGGAGATATGGTGAAGAATAGGACTTTATCCCTGCCTTGCAGAAATGCTCTCAATGTGTCAATGCTATCATTCTTTCTGCAGTTACCTTTTCTACAGTAAATTAGCAACATGCTTACATTGTTTTACGAATATTCAGTCCTTTAACTCAGCACTAGGGGGAGCAACACTGCAGAAGACAAGCTGTGAACCTTTGAGCTTCCCAATCACTATAGGACTATTGAAAATTACCAAATTTCAGAAACGAATAGCTGAGAAGTAATAGAATGTCTAACAATCTGTATGGTGAGCAACTTCTATAACCAGAAAGGAAAGCACCTTCTAAGTGAGGTTAGAAAGTGGAAGTTGAGGATGCTGCTTTGGACAGCTAAAATCTTTCCCAGGGAATTTTTTTCCAAACTGGGACTTTTAAAGTCCATACCTTAAACAGTATCCAGGAAACGAGGACATATCACTCTTAAGGACTTTGCTGCCAAGTTTTGCTAATTCACTGGGATAAGGTAAGAATAATTAGGTAGAGAAGAGTTTTTGCCTGAGAGCAATACAGTTATGACCTTGTCATAATAAGGAGACCCCTGAAAACAAAGGACTTTAGAATGAATGATAATTATATTATACAGAGAACATACTATGTTGTCCTTGCTTAAAAACGTTTTTAAAAAATTCAAGAAAATTTGAATCAAGGACAAAGAATTAGGGGGGAAATGTTGCAATACTGAGGATAAAAAAAAAACTAACATGTCCTAAGTCTCTGTCCTTGTGCTTTACATAAGTTTTCCTCTAAGTTTCTCTATGACCCTAATGAGGTAGGCAGTGCCAACCACATTTTTCAAATTAGAAAATAGGCTTCATCCGAACCAAGCATTATACTAATACTTAATTACTTGATCATCACACTGTAATATATTTACATAATAAATATGATCAGAATCGATACAAAATATGGTTAACTTTATTTTGCAATTTCATGCAAACACTGAAAATGTATATTGATCATCACACTGTAATATATTTACATAATAAATATGATCAGAATCGATACAAAACATGGTTAACTTTATTTTGCAATTTCATGCAAACACTGAAAATGTATATTGTCTAAGAAAAGCTAATTTTTGGTGTTTGACATTTAGTGGAAAAATTAATCCTTCAAAGGTAAATTATACATCTTATTACCAAAAGAGAAAGCTCAGCTCACACTGTTCTTGACTTTTTAAAAAAAGTGGTGGTTTTAATGTTAACTCCTTTGAGCTGAGCGTGCAATAGGGTGTGTTTAGTATCAGAAGGCACTACTACCCTATAAAGTCCCTGTAATTCCTTATGCAGGTTCAGGTCATGTTGATGCCACTTTCTTTTGGTGGTTTCGTACTATGAATGTGTCGACATGGATGTGGAGGCATGATGTACCGACTCAGATCCTTTCCAGTAATCCCGTGGCGTTACTGACGGGTATGTCAGATTTGCTAACTCATAGCGGAGGTCAAAAGACACTATGAGCTCATATTTTGAGCACAAAGAATGTCCCTGCTCCCTTATCCTAAATTATGGGACGCCCTACCATTGGGTTTACAAAGTGGTGGGTTCCCATAGAACCCTGGGAGGAAAGAGAAAAGTGATCACCCCCTGGAGAGTATAGTTCCTGAAGCATTTAACCAGTCCCCAACCCCCAAATTGGAAGAGGCACTAGACTTGCATATTCTAAAATTTGGGGGGGTTCTAAAAATTGGGGAATGTTGTTGACTTTTCATCTGGAGATTTCTGAAGGAAGGAAACACACTGATGAGGGAGTTCACTGAAGCAGGAGGCCAGCAGAGCAGGAGAGTGTCATAGGATACCCTGAAGGGGAGGCGTGAGGGTCACCATATCCCTGTTCCTGGATGGAATGGAAGCCAGTGCTCAAGGAGAGAGCCCAAAGTTGAGCAGAGGGACAGGAGCCACTTATATCATTGTTCACCAGAAGGGCTTGTGCATCACTGCTGAGGGTCTTGGAGAGATGCACATTGGCTGAGAAAACGCCCATCTGCCCTTTACATGGAGACACCCACATCAGTGAAGACAACTGACATCTGGCTGAATCCGATTGAGCACAGGGACCCTTTCTCCTCCCTCTGAAAGCACCTGGCTGTGACTTTGTCTTTGGCCAGGAGCTCCAATTCCCGGGGCCAAACCAGAGCATGACATCAACAGCAGAAGCCCTCAAGGAGAAACAGGATTGGAGAGAAAATCAGGGAGGTGGAGGAGGACATCATGAGAAGATGACGTACAGGACACGTTTTCAGATCAGAGGACAAAACTCAATGGGCAGGATTGAATTCATCAGGAAGGACTGAGTCAGGGTGGAGCAGTGGTTGGTTGGGCTCCAATCCAAACTACTATGTTTGAAGCCTGGCTCCTCCATTTACTAGCTACGTGACCTAGAACAATTAATTGTCCCTGCACCAAGGTTTTTTGAGAAACTTAAATGAGTTAGAACAGTGTCTTGAACATAAGAAACACTCAATACACGTCAGATGTAACGACAATGGTGATGACAAGTTCACCACTCAGACACAAGTGGGCTCATAAACTTGACCCCAGTCAGGAGAAAATACATTCTAAGTTTTTATATAACTGAGTTCGAATGCTTGATGTACACTTTCAATGTGTATGTTTCAATAAAGCATGATTTAAAGTTGTTGTAAATAAAATGTTCTTTTAGCAATTCTAAAACTTGTTGTTAATGAAAAATTCTTATAGCTTATGCAGTCATAAAATATTACATGTTAATTAAAGTTGAGTTCATAAAAATAAATTATAACCAAAGAGGTTGTTTTATTTAAACAAACTAGAAACATTCTTTACTTTTTAAAAATCAAATCTCGAAGCATGGATTTTAAATTACCATCTGGTTTTGAAAACAAATGGCTATCACACACACTATTTTTTGTAAGATGAGATGTTAATTCCTTTGGGTGGCACACAGACTAGTTCTGGTCCCTGCCTGCCCATCTAACCACTTACTCTTCTGTCATAATATCCATTCTCTTGACTTTATGCGAGTTTTTTTTTTTCCTGATCATAGACACACACACACACAGTTACTCACATAGACACACACACAGATGTACACACAAACACACACCCCTTTGCTGTAGACAACGTCTTCTATTTTCTTCAAATATAATTGTAACTATCCATGAATTCATTCTTCCATCATTCATTTTTCATTTATATCAACATTCATTTTAACATTCATTCTTTCAACAACTATTTCCTGAACAAATAATTTGTTCAGGTATCATTCCATGCCTTTGGAGTAGAGCAATGAACAAAACAGAAAAGGTCCCTCATCTCAAAGAAATGGCACACTAGTGGGAAGAGATAGAATAAGAAGACAAAAAAATGAATAGCATTGAAATTTAGATCGGTGATCAGAAAAGACTTCCTGAGTGATAAAAGATACCAGCTGCTAGGACATAAACTCAATAGTAACAGAGACTTTTTGCCTCTTCTGTCCACTGCTGTATCCCTGGGTGCCTAGGACAGTGCCAGGAGCATAACTGATCCTCCATAAACATCTGTTTTTGATGCAAACATGAATGTAATGGATTCTTTGGACTGCAAGGGCAAAGTGTTCCAGGAGGAATGAGCTTAGCATGTTTGAGGAAGACATATTTTCATCATAAATTATCATAATGCTTTATAATTTCGTGATCCACCCTACTGGGTTTCTTTTCCCTTTGTCATTTCCTTCTGCTCCTATCTTCAATATTTCTTTTATTCTACTTTCTTTGGGTTTACTCTTTTTTTTTTTCACTTCTTGATTCTAATGCTTAGTTTACTCATTTCCTTTTTACTCATTTTACTAATGTATGAACATAACACTATAAAATTTATCGAAGTATTGCTTTAACTCTATCCCAGTAGTTTTGATATGCAGTGTTTTCATAACACATAAACGGTTTTATCTCAATGTGGATGTTTTCTTTGACAAGTTAATTACTAAAATGACTATTTTTAAATCCCTAAATATATGGGCTCTTGGTTATCTTGTTTTTAATTTTTTTACGGTAAGAAAATATGAGTCTGTATGACGTCAATTCTGTGGTATTTGTTGAGACTTGCTTTGTAGCCTAATATGAAGTCAAATTTTGTAAATGTTCCACGTGTGCTACAAAAATGATTTTTTTCTAATTATTAGATGCAAGTCTCTATCTATATATATTTATCAAGTTTGTTAACTGTGTTGTTCAAATCACCCATGTCTTTAGGAATTTTTCTTCTGTTTCTTCTAAAGTTTAGGATCCCTATCGTAGCCTTGTCGCCTTCTCCTTGGAATCATGTTGGTTTTTGTTTTTCATATTATCATAATTCACGTATATGGTTAGGTGCATTAACAAGTTCAGAACTGATGTATCTTCCTGCCGAATTGCTCCTTTTATTATAATGCTTTTAAAATATAACAATGCTCCCTCCCATCCAAATGTCTATTTTGTCTGATACTGATGTGGCCACATTAGCTGGAACCACCGTATCATTCTGGTTTTCTACTTTCTAGATTTTACTTGTGTCCTTTCTTTTCCGATTGGCTAAATCACATTTTTTCAAAATTTTCTTTTATTCTTTTTATTATTATGCAGCAAGAATGTATTCACTTTCTATGCTTTAAGTAGATTAATTAGCAATGTTCATATTTAACATAGAAAGTATAAAGATAACCAGTATCTTTCCTCTTAGACAATATCAAACTGGCAGAATGCATGAACTCTGATCTCCTCTGCGGTCTGTTCACACATCTTTGTTAAAATTCATCTTGGTTTTAAGTCAGCATCTCCCCAAATAAGCATTTTTGTTGTATGGATGGTAGTTTTTAGAGTCAATGCTAGTTGAGTTGGGTCCGTAATGTTTACCTGTTTTCTTTCTTTTTTTATTCCACTGTTTCTTGCACCTCAGAACTTCCTCCTGAGTTTAATTTTTTTCTCTAGTGAAAACTTACTACTTATAAAATCTCACTGTCACTGTCTGAAATGTCTTTATTTTTCTTCTCCTTCTTTAGTGATATTTCAGTTTAGCTTAGTTTATGTTGACAGTTATTTTCCACTTTGAAGACGTCCTGTTGCTGTCTTCTGGGCTCTCTTGCTGCTGTGGATTACACACTCCTGGTAGTCTAATTATTGTTTATTCATTGATAATCTGTCTTTCCCCTCTGGTTACTTTTAAGATGTTCTCTCTGCTTTTGCATTGTGTAATGTCTCTTTAAGGTGCATTTACTTTTTAATTCCTCCTACATAGGAACTGTGCTGTTTCCTCTCTTCCATGACTTCTATAAACCACTCAGACCATATTGTTTTATACCTTGCCTTTCCACCACTCTCTCTTCGCCTCTGAGGAACTGCTGCTAGCTCTATGGCAAACATTCTCATCATTCCCCTGTATCTCTTAAACTCTGTCATCTTTTCCATTTTTAGTTCTCGCCATCTGTATCCTGGATAATTTATATATTCTGTCAAGTTGTTTTTCTGTTATTAGTCCTTAGTAGCACTAATACTTCTGCTATTGCTTCGCAGACTGTCTTAGATGGATTTTTCCCCATATGTTTTGTCATTTTTTTTCTAGGGAGCTTGTCTTTAGAGGTGCTTGTTTAGTTTCTTGACAGAATTCCATGGGAGTGTGTTGGGTCGTGTTCCTTCAAACCAGACACTTGACCCAGAGATAAACCCACGCACATATGGTCACCTTATCTTTGACAAAGGAGGCAGAAATGTACAGTGGAGAAAGGACAGCCTCTTCAATAAGTGGTGCTGGGAAAACTGGACAGCTACATGTAAAAGTATGAGATTAGATCACTCCCTAACACCATACACAAAAATAAGCTCAGAATGGATTAAAGACCTAAATGTAAGGCCAGAAACTATCAAACTCTTAGAGGAAAACATAGGCAGAACACTCTATGACATAAATCACAGCAAGGTCCTTTTTGACCCACCTCCTAGAGAAATGGAAATAAAAACAAAAGTAAACAAATGGGACCTAATGAAACTTAAAAGCTTTTGCACAGCAAAGGAAACCATAAAGAAGACAAAAAGACAACCCTCAGAATGGGAGAAAATATTTGCAAATGAAGCAACTGACAAAGGATTAATCTCCAAAATTTACAAGCAGCTCATGCAGCTTAATAACAAAAAAACAAACAACCCAATCCAAAAATGGGCAGAAGACCTAAATAGACATTTCTCCAAAGAAGATATACAGAGTGCCAACAAACACATGAAAGAATGCTCAACATCACTAATCATTAGAGAAATGCAAATCAAAATGACAATGAGATATCATCTCACACCAGTCAGAATGGCCATCATCAAAAAATCTAGAAACAACAAATGCTGGAGAGGGTGTGGAGAAAAGGGAACCCTCTTACACTGTTGGTGGGAATGTGAATTGATACAGCCACTGTGGAGAACAGTATGGAGGTTCCTTAAAAAGCTACAAATAGAACTACCATATGACCCAGCAATCCCACTACTGGGCATATACCCTGAGAAAACCATAATTCAAAAAGAGTCATGTACCAAAATGTTCATTGCAGCTCTATTTACAATAGCCCAGAGATGGAAACAACCTAAGTGTCCATCATCGGATGAATGGATAAAGAAGATGTGGCACATATATACAATGGAATATTACTCAGCCATAAAAAGAGATGAAATTGAGCTATTTGTAATGAGGTGGATAGACCTAGAGTCTGTCATACAGAGTGAAGTAAGTCAGAAAGAGAGAGACAAATACCGTATGCTAACACATATATATGGAATTTAAGAAAAAAAAAATGTCATGAAAAACCTAGGGGTGAAACAGGAATAAAGACACAGACTTACTAGAGAATGGACTTGAGGCTATGGGGAGGGGGAAGGGTAAACGGTGACAAAGCGATAAAGAGGCATGGACATATATACACTACTAAACGTAAGGTAGATAGCTAGTGGGAAGCAGCCGCATAGCACAGGGAGATCAGCTCGGTGCTTTGTGACCGCCTGGAGGGGTGGGATAGGGAGGGTGGGAGGGAGGGAGACGCAAGCGGGAAGAGATATGGGAACATATGTGTATATATAACTGATTCATTTTGTTAAAAAAAAAAAAAAAAAGAGCAAAAAAAAAAAAAAAAAAACCAGACACTTGAGATGAGGATTCAGTGGCCATGCTTATTAAGGAAGTGTTCCAGGAAACAGGCAAGGGAGTGGCGGACAAACAGGACAGCAAAGAGGAGGAATCTGAACAAAGGCATGATCTCGGGCAAAGTCCCACAGAAAGTGATCTCAGCCTGATCCTGCAAGGGACTCTGGAGTCTGTCACGCCACGGAGTTGTTCCAGCTGAGGCGAGGAGCTGAGAAAAGCATGGGGTGGTGGCTGTGCCTTGGAGAGCATTCTCTGAAAAAGGAGACCCAGTAGGTGCTGGATGGAAAAGCACACCAAAGAGGGAGTCCCCCACCCAAGAAACAGTAAAAAGTGGGTCCAGGGGATCTGGGTGAAGCATAAGCATCGTCATTGCTCACTACAGTGTCTCCGTGGGTGCTTTTGCATTGGATTCTGCCAGGCACTTAAGAGCACAGCTAGCTGAGGACCAATATTTATGTTTGCTTCTAGCTTGGGGATTCTCTGATACCATGTGGGCTTCTATTCTAAAAAGTGAAGGCTCAGGGAGCTGACTTCTCATTTAAGACTTGTTTTCACCCAAAGTACAAGCCAAGCTGAGCTTGCATGTCAGCTGCCTGGGCAGCTGAGCCACTTTTTTCCTTCCTACTTCCTCTTTACATTAAGGGCACATCTCCATGAAGGCTTTTAAGCAAGGTTTCAGTTCCAAACGCTAATCTCCTGCCCTATGCAAGGATTACAATTCAATCCAGGTACTAGCTTGTCTAACCATTCCCTCCCATACCACTCCTTAGGGCTGCTCAGTATAAACTGTAAAGTTCTGCACTTACAGCTCTTTGACTCTGACATTTACATATTTCCTTTTCTTTTGCGAGAGCTTAGCTATGCATCAATCTTTTCTTATTCTAAATCTAGATTTTTCTAGGAGACTGTGGTGTAGAAGATTTTTCACATAAGTTTGTCTACCGTGTTACAGAAATGGGAGGTCCCACTGTAACTTTTGCTTGTTATCATTATAAAAATATAAATAATATAGGAAACTATACTTGATATTTTGTAAAAACCTGTAAGGGAAAAGAATCTGAAAAATTATATATATATATATATATATATATATATATACACACACACATATATATATATAAAATTGAATCACTTTGCTGTACACCAGAAACTAACACAACACCTCACATCAACTATTCTTCAATTTAAATAAACAAACAAACAAATAAAAGAATATAGTATACCATCCCTGAGGGTAGATACTGTATTCTTTGATCTCTATAACCTGGGCCAAGTAAATTGTAAGCCTTTGATAAATGTTTTTCCAAAAAATGACTAAGCGGCCCAGAAAATATCTACCTTGAGGAAACAAACTCTATTTTGTTAATAGTCCATATTTGAGACCACAAAAAAATGTTTAAATATATACCTGAGAAAGGATAGCCCCAGGTATATATTAGTAGTAATGGCATAGATCCTTTTACAGAAAAAGAACTCAGTGATAACTTTTATTTTTCAGTCACTAGTTTAAAAATGACTTGGAGATGAAAGTGCCTTGGTACTTCCTCTCTACATCTATTACTAAATAGCTTCACTTTCTCTCTAACTCCTCCGTCAGCAGCATGTCTTCTAAGTAGCCACGTGGAGTAATTGGATTCTTCAAGACATACGTTGCTCTGTTAATAGCCCCCATCTCAGAAATGTAGGTCCAAAACCTGAGACAGCTTTTACTTCTTTCTCCTGGTCTTTCATGTCACTTAGCTCCCAAGTATGTCAATTCTACCTCCCTGAGTCCTCCCCCTTCAGCCTCACATCTCTATTCTTCGTTCTGGTCCAGGAAAATCAGGCCAGTCTGACAGCTAGTAGATGTCTCTGCCTCTAGCAGGTCTCCTTCCCATTGTCCAACCTGCAGATACTATCCGTTTAATTTACCTAAAACACAGTTTTAATCATATGTTTTTCTCGTTTAAGAATCTCTGTTTCCTATTTCCTAATGAAATAATAAATTTTCTAATCTAATTTTGAAAGTTCTCCTGGATTTGGATCTAACTTATTTCCTTTTCATCTTTTCTACTTCTCCTTTTTATCCTCCCCGCCCCCTTTCTCCTCCCACCAGCACTCTGGTCAAACTGAATCTGTTACTGTTTTGATTCTATTATGATCCTTTCCCTTTGCTGATCTTAGTGCTTTTTTTTTTTTTTCGGTACGCGGACCTCTCACTGTTGTGGCCTCTCCCGTTGCGGAGCACAGGCTCCGGACGCGCAGGCTCAGCGGCCATGGCTCACGGCCCCAGCCGCTCAGCGGCATGTGGGATCTTCCCGGATCGGGGCACGAACCCGTGTTCCCTGCATCGGCAGGCGGACTCTCAACCACTGCGCCACCAGGGAAGCCCTGATCTTAGTCCTTTTACCTTCACTGTGCTTGGCTTAACTAAATGTTTCAGTTACACTCAGCTTTTTAATGGTGGGAATTGAATAAATACTTGTGACATTAACTGTTTTTTGAATTAAGTGCAAGTCCCGAACTGCGTATGATCCTTCGGTCAATTGGCCCTGCATTTAAATGATAGTGGATGTCAATGGAGCTTCAAAGTTTTTTCTACATTCAGCAGGAGTCACTGTAACCAAAGAATGTTAAATGCCATTAGCACCAAAACTCCTCTCTTTCACCCTGTCGAGTGCAGGGAATTAGGTGTCCATGGCCTTAGACGTTTGCACTCTAGTCTGGATAGAGATTTTGGCTGTGTCTGTGAAAGGGCTCTTTTTACTTCTCTTTTGGTTCTCAGCTTATTTAATCCTTCAATTTTGGATCTTCTATCTCTTCTCTTTCAAGATGAGTTTTATGTGGAAAGAACTTCAAATTCAAACAGGCAGTAAGATTCTTGCCCTGCTAGTCTCGGTTTGGACCCTAGGAGTCTTGAGTGGACCTTAAATGGGTCCTTACTGTTAAGTTCAGTGACGGAGAAAAGCTGAGGGAGGATATAGAGATCAAAGAGTTCCAGGAACTGAAATGTTGAGAAGTTGATACCCTTGAGAAGGATAAACAGGAAGAATACGTCACTATTATAACCAGAAGAGGAGATGAATGTAGTTGTGTGCTCTATGCCTACAGATGTATTTTTTTTTTCTGTAGCGTGAAAATAATTGTTTTTAAAAAGTCTCCCTTTTATACTCTTTTTCTTAAAAAAATAATATGTTTCTGAGCTAGCTGGAGAAACAACTGAAATGCAACTTTTCTTAGTTTTCATTTTATCCCAAAGAAAATGAAAAATCTCCATTTGCTGACTGTATGACAGGAAATGGGACTGAAGTCTTGAATTCTGATTTTTTTTCTTTAGTACTTTCCTAAAAGTACTGATGCAATATTGCCCCTTCTAGTCTTTCCCCTCCTAACATTGTCTTATAAAGTAACAGCCCAAATAAAGATATGTGAGAAGCATTTAGGTTTCCAGCAAGAAAATATTTTCACAAATGATTCAAATGCATCTGAACTTTCAGCTATGGTTCCAAAGTATTAAGCATTATTCTTATTTTCTCAAATGCAAGTAGCTGGGCTGAAAGCATTCCAGGTTGGTATTAGTGTAACACACAGAAAAGTCAAATAGAAGTTCAAGACTATTTATGCGGAGTGTTATACACGATTCTGCCCAGTATGGTCAACAGACTTGTAACAGTCATGACTGCGTGGAACCTGCCATTCTGTCTGGAACAGTTTTTTGACTTTTTATAAAGATGGAAAAAGGATTCAGTGAGAATAACTCTGTTTACACTGTAGGTGATAGTTGTATTCTGTTTCTTAGTGAGATTACGCTAAAACCATTATCAGCTATTCAGTTCCTTTCTGATAGCAATTTTCATTCTTTAGGAACTGGGGGAAACTCTTAAGCAAATGTACTGGGTATCTCAGCTTGCGTCCTGACATGTAAGAATATTTTTGTAAGTCTGGAACATTAGGCATGGACAACATAACTGTTTTCCTACTAAGAAAATATTCTTCCTAAGGTAAGAATGAATATGAGTACAGAGTTTTGTCAAATCCAATGTTATTGTCAGAAGAGAGTGTGTTTGCATTTTTCACTTAATTATCAATCAGTTCGGTCGTCCTCAGCCTGAGAGCAGGGAGCTGCAATGAAAAAGGAAGCAAAACCTCAGAAAGCTGTCATTCTACAGCCTCCATGAGACATTGAGTCCTGGTGGCACTGGTGACCCAGGGACAGAATGTAAGCAGTGTTGACAACAGCTGCAATGGTGATGTGGATGATGGTAAAGGGCTGGTTTCAGTGCCTTCTATTCCTGCATATAAGGTATCAGAACCCCTGCCTAGAGATCAGAATCCTTGGTCCTGAGCAACTTGGCATCATCAGTAGTACTTCCTGTGGGGCAGTGTCTGGACAGTGATACTGTCAATGGGTAACAATGGCATAGCTGCCCCTCTTAGGTGTAATTTGACACATTTTCTCTGGGATCTGAACCGAGAGTTAAAAAAAACCCAAACAAACAGTAGGTTCCCCCATGGCAGTTAACAGAATGTTATTAGGGTCCATGTAAGACACCCACTGGATATTCTTAAATTTATTTGGGAAGATCTTCTGAGGAATAGGTTTCTTGAGGAGTAAGTAGGATTGCAGATAGCTTTAAAAAAAGAAAAAAAACAAAAGGTTGTTTTTGTAACCTTTTTCTTGGGTCCAAACTGCTGTGATTCAGGAAATGTAGGTGATGATCAGAAGAATGGTCTCTGCTTTCTCTTCCCGAGTCTTCCAAGCTCTGCTGCTCTTCTGAGCATCTGTGTAGACGCTGAGGTGTGCTGCTCAAATCTCCCTTCCAAATGGTCTGCCACCCAGACTCGAGGAGTGCAGGACCTGACAGTCTCCAGCGTTTGGCTCCCTTGGGATGTGCCTCAGCTTTTGAACAGAGGTCAAGTTCTCGGCGTGCCCCCCAGCCAGTGATGGAGCAAAGCGATGCTGCAAGGTGGTACAAGGGCTTAGCTTTGGACAATCGTTGCTCCAGAGATCCTTGACGGGCTGGCACAGCTTTTGCCATGTGTGTGTCATGGTCTGACAGCCCCCCCGTCCAATCCTACCTCCTTCTGTTTCCTTTTAAGGTGTTATACTCATTCATAAACCATCTGCACACACAACTCATCTCAGTATCTGCTTTCTAGAGAGTCCAGCAGGAAGGGTAGCTCACACTGTCCTCGCTCCATACGGTTATGTTATGATATTCTGCACAACAAAATACCCTTCTGCCCTAGGACCTCCATTATTAATTTTTTCTCATGCAAAAAGTCAAGTTGATGCTGTTAAAAGAGACCAAGTTTGGATTCAGATTATTCTGGGTTTGAATCTCAACTCTGCATTATTATACTTAGCAATGTGAACTTGACCAAGTTGTTAACTTCCATGACCTCTATTTTCTTATCCTTCCAGTCTAGGCCTGAGCTAGAAAGAGATCCCCCATTGAATGGAAACATGGATGCATATAATTGCTGTGCAAAACAATTAAACATCCTCTTAACAGTTCCAAAGACAGAGGTCTCATTTTATGCTCACTGTGGGCTATATGGATGTAGTTATATTTACTCTTAAGTTTTTTCCTCTCCTTTATAAGAAGAATTTACCACTAACGTGTAAAACAAATGAAACATTATTTTTTCTCTTTCTTCCTATTGAAAAGAAATTCCCTTTTCTGTAAAATTTTCTTGCGCATTTTTTCCCCTTTCCCTTCAGAATCCCTATTTTTATATCTCATCTCCTGCCTTTCCTTAAGTAAATCTTTTCCTTAAAGTTTTGTATATTTTCATATCCGTTGACTAAGTTATCGTCATTGCTTTGTTTTCCAATGAGGAGAGGTATTAGCTCTCGGTCTTTATAATTAATAGGTCGGATTTCGGAGGTGAATTATGTCCATTTGGTTATTTACTGCATTTCAAAAGAGAGGTTTCACTCCATTTAGCTTCCTCTCTGTCTTTTAAAATAATTACTTGAGACATTTTCCCTGGTGTTTTTCCATAGAAACAAAAATTGGGAGAGAGATGGAAGGAGGAGAATTATGGAAAATATTTTAAGTGCAATTAGTTGTTTTTTTTTTTTTGCTTTTTCACTTTCCCTGCCGAGTTTAAAACCATGAAATCTTGACTAGACACTAAATACAAAAAAGCCCCAAATAAACTGAACCTGGCTTAAGTATGGTTACATATTCCTATATTATGTTTTGAGAAGGGATCTTTTCAATGTAATGAGTATTTATAATAAATAAAAACCAAATAAGAGCATCTTACGATTTTATGTATTTTACAGTTTGCCAAGGATTTTCACTTTATCTTATTTTAATCTTGTGTAAAAAATACCCAGAAGCCAGAACTGTTCCTTCTGGACTTTCCAGAGTCTTCTTTATACAACATTAACTAAGAAAACTGAAAGTGTGTAATAGAACGCTAAAATGAAAGTTTTGCTTAAGACCTTAAGACCACAGAGCCCAGAGATTCCAGGCACACATGGGACAGTCCTCCCCTAAAGAAATATGCATATATAAAATATATTAAAATATAGTGTAAGAAATGAAGATATTTCTACCACGTAAATCAGTAAGCCTATTCTTAGCAATGTATACAAAAAATAATTCAACACAGGAAAGTAGGTGAGTACAGATCTCTATATGGGTTTATATAAAATAGAAAAAAAGAAGAAGAAATCACCTAAATGTTCACCTGTTAGCTGATTTCCTATTGATATTAGAATAAAATTCAAGATCTTTCTTATGACCTTCCCAGGCTTTGCGAACCTGTCTCATCCAACCCTTCTTTGCCCTTAAAACACTTCAGCTCGGGGCTTCCCTGGTGGTGCAGTGGTTGAGAATCTGCCGGCCAATGCAGGGGACTCGGGTTCGAGCCCTGGTCTGGGAGGATCCCAAATGCCGCGGAGCAACTAGGCCTGTGAGCCACAACTACCGAGCCACAACACAGCCATAAATAAATAAATAAATAAACAAAACAAAACAAACACATCAGCCACTGGCCTTCTGTTAATGGCTCAAAGGCCCTTCCACCGCAGGGCCTTTGTACATATTCTCTTGACTTACACCATGATTAATTTCCCTGACCTCTCTTACCCTTCACCTGACTTACTCCTCATCTTCCAGGCTACAGATGCAATGTCATTTCCATGGGGAAACGTCCCTGGCTAGATCTGATCTGGCGATAATATGCTCTCATCATACTTTGTTCTTTCCCTTTATAGCACTTACCACAATTTTATTTTATTATTATTTGTATTTTTTATTTTTTTTTTGCAGTGCGCGGGCCTCTCACAGCTGTGGCCTCTCCTGTTGCAGAGCACAGGCTCCAGATGCACAGGCTCAGCGGCCATGGCTCATGGGCCCAGCCGTTCCGTGGCATGTGGGATCCTCCCGGACCAGGGCATGAACCCGTGTCCCCTGCATCGGCAGGCAGACTCAACCACTGCGCCACCAGGGAAGCCCACAATTTTATTTTTAACAGTGTTTCTTTTCATTTATTTAACGGCTTTGTTCCTTGCTAGACTTAAAGTTCTAGAAAGACAGAAGACATATCTCTTGTTTAATGCTGTTTTTTCCTACCCCATGTGAGACACACAGTAGAACATCAATAAATATTTATTGACAGAATAAATCAATCCAAGTCTTAATTCTCTTTGTTTCAAGAAACAAATGCTCTGTGAGACTTGTGGAACCAAGAACATCAACCTGTGGATTTTCAGGACTTCATTTTCCTCAAGTTCTAATGAACTGGGCTTTCTCTTGCTTAAGACAGATACCTTTTTTTTTTTTCCCCCAAATGAATCATGAAAAAAGGAATGAACTCTTGAAATGGTTCACATTTGCAAAAGAATAAAACATCATTATTACATGACTGGACCAATGTAATCTTAGTGCTTATCTGACTTTGTTAAATGCCCTCAGGATCTGTTTCCCAGATTAGCCTCTGTGATCTGCTATTCCAGGAACAACATCGGGTTCTTTTTTTTTTTTTTTGACTCTAACCGTATATCCTTTTATAGTATTTCCTAAGGAAGTTCATCTGTATTCACATCCTCAACAGGAACTTGTAAATATTCAGTATTACATGCATGTGTCTGAGTCTGTATTTCCAGATTTATAAGACACATAGTTATGTAGATATAGATCTTACTCATGCTTTTACTTTTGTATAAACATTATGAGTAGCCTTCATTCCTACAAACCATCTTTGGGGAAACTGCACTCTGGTTTCTACTGCTCAACTCATGTAACTATAGCATGATTCAGAACAAAGCTCATTGTTTTATAAACAACACACTGGGTACAAAACCCTATTGGGCTCATACCTGCAAGTGTCCTCACTGATATTTCTCCAAGAACACAGCTCTCTGCTCTTCACCTCTGCAGTTCTTCCCTCTTGAATCTCTGCTCTCATTTTAAAAAGACTTAAGGACAGGAGAATATCAAGATCTCCATGAAGCTCGCTATGAGCTAGAGGGAGAAAAAAAGAAAAAAAAAAAAATATATATATAAATGAACTTATTTACAAAACAGAAATAGACCCACAGACATAGAAAACAAACTTACGGTTACCAAAGGGGAAAGGAAGGGGGAAGGATAAATTAGGAGGTTGGAATTAACATATACACACTACTATATATAAGACAGATAACCAACAAGGACCTACTGTATAGTGCAGGGAACTATACTCAATATTTTGTAATAAACTATAAGGGAAAAGAATCTGAGAAAGAATATATATATATATATATATATATATATATATATATCTGAATCACTGTGCTGTACACCTTAAACTAACACGACATTGTAAATCAACTATACTTCAATAAAATTAAATAGATACTTTATTGCTAAAAAGTGCTAACCATCATCTGACAATGCAGGGTTGCCACAAACCATCAGTTTGTAAAAAAAAACACATCTGCGAAGCGCGAGAAGGCAAAGCACAATAAAACAAGGTTTGCCTGTAAAAAAAATAAATAAAGAGATGATAGAAAACGACTTGTTTGGCCTTTTCTCATTTGTCTTCTGGGTTATCTATGCTTTGCACCTGAAGGGAGAAGAGACATAGTAGGGGACACGAAGACTGCTGCCTTCTAGGCTAGCTTGATCTGGGGAGGAGTGTGTTGGCTGGAACCAGAGCCCATGCTATGGGGGAGAAACACTGCAAAGCCACATTCAAGGGGCGCCATGACTGCAGTTACAGAAAGAAAGGGCTGTAGCAATCAATTTCACATCTTCTGTGTGGTAGACACTGTGCTAGATCCACAGTAGAACGATGCAAAAAACGAGGTATTTGGGAAACAGTCCGGGATTTGGAGAGGGAAAAGCATAAAAGAAATCATTTCGGCAGTTGGATGAGCAAAAGCAAGGCTTTTGAGGCGGTTAGAGCAGGGGGTGTACTGGAGCTGTGAGTAGTAGAGTTTGGTTGGAATATAAGGGGTCAGGATCAGGCAAGCTTTGTGAGGACCTTAAGTGACAGAGTGAGTCATGAGAGATTTGTGAGTGTGATGAAGATGCACTTTAGGAGGATTAATATAATATGTACGTGTAAAATGCTTTAGGGTGAGAGAGACCATTATTAAGTCTTAAGTGGTTGATATAGTAACCAATGAGACTCTCAGAGACAAGGGAGGCAGAAAGAAAGGAAAGAGGTGGAGGGAAGTCATTGCTAAGAATAACACGGGTGATTTAATAACTGTATGAGGCTGGAGGGAGGAAGAGTAAGAGGAAGTGAGCATTGAGTTCCAGATCCCTCCAAGACTTTAAATCTGAGTTACCTGAACAATTAGAGAGAGAATTGGGGGCTGAGGCTAGTTCAGGAGTGCAGGAACGAGAAAGAGGGGAAGAGAAGGAATATACTATAGATAGTTCACATTTTGATTATGCCTACAGTGCACTCTAATAATATATGTTTCAGAAAAAAATGTTTAGATTTTTACTGAAGTCCTAAATATATGGAGAAATGTTTCCTGTCCAATAACGATATTCTGGGTTTTCCCTACTGCCCTCCAAAATTATGTCTAACCCTTATGTAATTGTGGAGCAAACATATTGCATTTGCTTGTTTACTTATTACTCCTCTGCAGTGTTCTCTATGCTCTTCAAATCCTTGTTATATTCCCAGTACCAATAGGTTTCTGGTGGGCGTGGGGAGAAATACAGTTATTATCTTTTCACTAGTTTCTTCACCAATGGGGGCGGGGAGGGAGGTCCAAGAGGGAAGGGATAAGTGTATACATGTAGCTGATTCACTTCGTTGTACAGCAGAAACTAACACAGCATTGTAAAGCAACTATACTCCAATTAAAAAAAAAAAAGAGAGAGATTGTGAAATACTCAGCTGATACAACAGTGAGGTTGAATAAGATGCTTGGCGTACTGCCTGGCACAGAGCAGTTGCTCAAATTACCTGTCACAGTTGTGACTTTTCATGAAAAAAAGGAGTGAATTTTTGTACCTTCCAGGCAAGCTCGTAAAGAAAAGATTTTCTATTCTCCCCTTCAGACTCCCTCTCTGGCCAAATGATCTGCATTATTATTTCCCAACACTTTCTGTTCTTAGCTAAGTTATGAAGATGATTGATTGCTTCTGCTTTCTGCTTCGCAGAGACCAATCAGAGAAAGAGCTGACACAATTTACAGAAAGAAGAGAGGCACTAACCAGCTGGGCAAAGGAAAGTTTGGATTTGATTGTTTGAATAGTGATTTCATTATCTCATGGCTAACTGAATAAGGAAATGAAGATTAAAGTTAACTTGTAATTCCTGTAGCCCAAGAGTTGTATTTGGCACGATGACTCAGCAACATTAACTGTATTTAGAAGTATTTTCCGGAAGTTATCCTGGTAAACAGTCAGTTGTGAGGCCATTATATCACCATGTTTCTCAAGCTGGGATATGTGCATTGGACGCTTGACACCACAGAGTAACCATGGAGCATATTCCTAAGGCATGGATTTTACTCAAAGATATACTTTTTTCCCTATTAACGTCAACTTGAATATATTACTTAGTCATTCAACAAACATTTATTGCATTCTGGTAGAATGTCGGATTCTGGGAAATACTGATTTAGAAAGTGGATATGGCTCTTTGGTGGCGGTGCTGGGGTTACAGGGTACAACGTAAAATTTGTTTGCATTTTTAAGTTGAAAATTAAGATGACAAGAAATTTTGGTCTTGAGGGGGGACTTTGGATTAAAGTGCCAAGTTCATGAAGGTATACATTCACTCCCCTCAAATACTGAGGGTGACTCTAAGGAAAAGCTTGGGAGGTAAGTAAGGAAAGCTGTAGAAGCAGGAGAGAAACAAGCCCTAACGTGTTTTACTGGAACAGACACAGTAGTATAAGGTCCCTACTCTGCCTATAAACTGCCAAAACTGTTCCCCTTTAGGGAATAGATATTGTCTTCATTGAAACTAGTCATTAATCCCTGGCCCAAAGAATCCACTTTGCTTGTGGCTTCTGATCACTGGTAGAACAAGCATGACTTTCTCTCTCTCTTATTATTCAAGTGAAAATTTGGAAGGGGCTGGAGAAATATTTACCCTCCTATACCCTGAAAAGAGTGCTTTGTTAGACATACACAGAATAATAATAGCTTTAAAAGAGCATGTGTTTAATTTTGTAAACTCCAAGTAACATATATGATGTAGATAAGCACACGTGTACAATACACATCTGGAGTTCTATATACACCTACATGAATACAGAAAAGTATAATAATCAGACATATTGAAATATACTCTCTAAGATTTGGGCAGATCTGACATACTGTATAACATTGCTTCTAGAATTTTGCCTACTAAATTCTTAAAAATTTAAATGTATTAAGAGAAAATGAGTTTTAATAAAAATAAGTAATTGTAGAATTCACAAAGGGAAAGCAATTACATGACCTTTAACTAAGGCTAATTAGTTTAGTATAAGATCTCTGGATGTCTATTTAAAGGATTATATAGGAAATACTTATAACTACCATATCAAGTATTAACAGCTTTCTTTCTAAATATGTCAAGCAGTTTACTTTTTCAAGTCATATAATTAATACCTTTGAAATGTTTACAATATTAATTTAATGAGCTATTGTCAGAAATACTCCAGATGTAAATAATTTAATTAAATTTATTACAGTACCCAAATTAGCAACATGCAAATTCATTTATTTTTATTATATATTAGAAGTAAAAATAGTTTTACTATTTTCAGCTCGAATAAATAAAAGTGTATAGTTTCCTGAAGTAGTTCATTTAACTAATGACAAAAGTATGAATCTTCTCTGTTAATTGTGGAGATATTTATATTTGCCAACAGTCATGTCGTTACTAAATCTGAAGAATGTTGGCGCCATCCCAGTACACGTTTAATGTACAAATAAAGATTTGAGGTCCCTTTCCCATTCTCCGTCTACATTATTTTTAATTCGTCCTTGATATTATTTATATAATTTTTTCTTTTAATTTTCTTCCATTTCACCAAGGCAATATTAATAAACAGCATATCTAGATTTGCCTGGCCCAACTCAAAGAAACCAATACTCATGAGACTAACATCGCTGAGATTTTCTACCAAACCAATGTAAAGGCAGTGTTGTCGATATGCTCCAAATATATATCCTAATGGGCAAGTGGATACTCTTGCTTCCTAATAGTTCATAGTTATGCACTGAACTTGGGTGGTCACTATAGCGCACCTAGAATGAGGAACTCTCCAGTTTGGAGGTGACAGGCTCAGAGAGGGCTATTTAGAGCCATGCAAGGTAGTTCCTTGTTGTATCACAGAAGCCTACTTCTACATTCTATTCTTTTCTGCCTCACTTGGCCTGTAGTAACAACAGAAAAATAAAGAGTAAAAGAAAGGACAATTATCTGATAAACTCAGATTCCTTTAACACATTTTCACTGATTGTCTATTGTTTCCCAGATAATGCAATAGATATTGAAGCTACAGAGTTGAAGACACAGTCCTAGCTTTGAACTTTTTGAGTTCAAGACCTCATGGGAAGAGAGACATATAAATAAGTCGAATACAGAATAGTTCAATAAAAGATACAACCACGAGCAAAGAATGTAATTAAGAAGCCATGTTTAATAGCTGCATGAGGGAGAGAACAGCATTTCAGACAAGTGGAGCAAAATCAAGGGCAAAGACCTAGAAGATATTTAAAAAATGACTTCTTTATGGATAGTGGGTGTGCCATATGCCTAGAGCATAAGGTGTTTGGATGATATTTAAAAACATGACTGGGAAAGTTAGAGTGCAAACTAAAGCATTCAACTTTTATTGAGTAGATCACTCTTTCCCCAAATTTAATAGTGTTGAGAATCACCTAGGACGCTTGTAAAAGTACATTGGTTTCTTGTTGGAAGACCCCTTCCCCCGATCCAGTAGGTCTTGTCAGAATTAGGCCCAGGAATTAGCATTTTAAACGACCATTCTGGTGCAGGTCATTGGCAGACCATACTTTGAGGGATTGGGGAGGAGTGACATGATTAGATCCGTGTTTACAAAGATAAGTCTGGAAACTGTGGTAGAAAAGGGGGAGGAGGACAATTCAGCCATGGAAACACCAGTTGGCAGGTAACAAAATAGTCTCAGTGAGAGACAAGAAGAGCATGAATTAAGGCAGCAGCAGTGGGATGGGGAAGAGAGATATGATAGGTAACTTATGAAGTAAATCTGAGAGACATTCATAATCAATTGAATGTGTGTGTTGGAGAGCTGATTCAGTCAAAATTGTATGGTATAGGGGATGTGGCAGCATGAACAGAGATTGGGAATCAGAGGAGTGTGGGGTCGTGGAACAGTAAGTTCAATTATTGACATAGTGAGTTTGAGGTGCACTATTAGGACATTTTTCTCCCATCACAGATAGTGGAGTCCTTCGCTGGTTATCTTAAGCAAAATGAGGAACTCACAGGAATCCTGGGACACCTTAAGGAATCTGAGAAGAAGTAGGCTGTTGGCTTAGATTAAGGGACACAAATACCGTCCAGACTCTCTCCTGTCTCTAGTCTTTGCTCTCTGCAGTTCCTCATCCCTTCTTTCTCTATTTCTATCAGAGTCAGTCACTGAGGGAGAGACTGAACTCTCTTTTTTCTCTCTTTTCTTTTCAGTTCCAATTTCAAAATATTGGGGAAAGATCTTGATTGGTCTAGCTTTGGCCATGTACCCATTAAATGTCAAATGAGATGTGGTTAGGAGGCTGGGGTCACAAACTAACATTGCAGCTCCTATAGTAACCAGGTAGATCAAGAGAAGGGAGAATTCCTCGGACAAAGACGCTGGGCAGATAATACTGTAGGATTTACCAAAGATGCCTGTGGGACATCCATTTGGAGAAGTCAAACTTGAAATAATAACTAAGGGAATTTATTGGCTGCCTTCTGCATGGCAAACATTTTGCTCGGTACATATTTCATTAAGTCATCCCAACAGTCCACAGTAGTATATACAACATTATCATACCCATTTTCAACGGAAGCAATTGAGTTTCAGAGAAGTAAGATAACTTTGCCTGAGGTCATACAGCAGGTAGTAACAAAACTTTCAGAAAAGTCTATGCTTGTTGATTATCACAACCATATTAGCTAAAGCCATGAGGATGAATAAGATCTCTCCTAGAGGGAGTAGAAGGTGATAAAGGAGGAGAGTGTACAGTGGAACCCACTTTTAGGGAGTGAGCAGCCAAAGAGGATTCATTGAAGAGGATTGAGGAAAGGCAAGATATTAAAGAGAAGAAGAGTCTGATGGGTTAAAACTAAAGGAAGCAAGTTTTCAAAAAGGAAGACTAAGTCAAGAGTGTCCAAGTGGCAGAGAAAAGCCGAACAGAACTAAGGCTAAAAGAAGCTACAGCATGTGGCAATTACACCTCATGAGAATCTTCTGTTCCCGGTCCCACTGTGACTGATAGTTTAGGCCCTCACCATCTCTCCCCCAGAACTACTGTAAAAGCTTCCTGTTTTGCATCCCTGTCTCCATTCTCATCCTCACTGATCTACCTTCCACATTGCATTCAGAGAGATCTTTTAAAATCAGGGACCACAGCATCTCATGCTTGCTTAGAAAACCTGGGAAGAAGCTCCACATTGTTTAGTTTGAAATATAGCCCATCATAAGCCAGTCTCTAGCAATCCTTTCAGCTCCAGCTCACTGTATTTCTATTTATGCTACATTAAGGTACTTACAGTTCAAGCACGCGAGGTCTTAGGAGCGTCTGAGCATCTGTACATGCTTGTCTTTTTGCTTAGGAGACTTTAAGCCTTCTTTTTTCCCAAATTAGGCTGGTAATGGAAAGATTCTATACCTTGGTTGTAGTGCTAGTCACATCGCAGTATATATTAGTCAAAACTCATAGACCTGTAAACCTAAAAGATTAGATTTGACCATATGTAAGTTTTACCTAAATAAACGCTACTCAAAGGAATCTGGAGAGTCCCTAAATATTTGGCAATTAAAACATTTCTAGATAATCAATGAGTCAAAGAAGAAATTTCAAAAAATTAAAAAAAATATAAAGTCAATAGCACCAAAATTATTTTTAAGCTAAATAAATAAATAAATAGATATCTCTAACTAAACTGATCAATAAAAAGCGAGAAAATGAAAACTACCAATATCAGGAATAAAAAGGGATATCAACAAATATCCTACAGACATCAAAGGGATACTAAGGAAATATTATGAATGACAGTGTGCCAAGACATTTAGAAATTAGATTAAATGTACAAATTCCTTAAAAAGCACAGAGTATATAAACTGATACAAAGAGAAGCAGAAGATCTGAATACTATCGTATCTAGTAAAGAAATTAAGTTCTTAAATAAAAGCTATTGTACGAGGAAAACTCCAGGCCCACATGACTTCAATTTTAAATTCTATAAAAAACTTGAGGAAAAAAATAATAATCTTACAAAATTCTTTCAGAAAACAAAGGCGGAAGGAGCATTTTCAAATTTATTTTATGAGGCCAGCAAAATCCTGATGTCAAAACTGAATAAAAACATTGCCAAAACAAACAAATAAAAAAAACTCCCCCTCAAACCCAAAACCAAAAGTCAAAACACAAAGAAAGGAAAAGAAAGCTATAGACTAATGTCCCTCATTAAGACAGAGGTAAAATTTCTAAATAAGGTATTAGTAAATTGAATCTAGGAATATATAAAAATAAGATAATATCATCACCAAGAGAAATTTATCCCTGGAAGATAAGGTTGGTTTAATACTAAAAAAAAAATCAAACAATTAATTTTGGCTTATTCATGGAATAAATGAGAAAAGCATATGACCAGCATAATAGATCCAGAAAAAATTTGACAGAATTCAACATCTATTTATGATAAACTTTTTCAGCAAACTATGAAGAGCAGTAAATATCCCCAGCCTGATGAAAGAGATCTATAGATAACCTGAAGATAACATCTTAATAGTGAAAGACTGAATCCTTTTACCACTCATATTAAGAACAAGCCAATGATATCAACTTTCATTATTTCTATTCAATATCTCATAGGAGGTGCTAGCTAGGGCAATAGGCAAGGAAAAGGAAACAGGATACAGATAGGGAAGAAAGAGGTAAAACTTTACTTATAGATGACATAATCATGAATGTAGAAAATCTTAAATGATCTGTAAAACTACTAGAACTCATAAATGGATTTAGCAATATTGCAGGATACAAAGTCATTTCTATATTCTAGTAATGAGCACTGGAAAATGATATTTTAAAATACTATTTATAGTAGCATCAAAATCATAAATATTTTGGGATAGATTCCTTGAATTGTGTATAAGACCTCTACACTGAAAAGTTGAAAACATGTCTGAGAGGTAAAAGAAGACTTAAATAAGTAGAGAGATGTATTGTGTTCCTGGACTGGTCAACTCAATGTTGCTAAGATGCAAATTCTTCCCAAATTGATTTATAGATTCAACACAATCACAATAAAAATCTCAGCAAAATTTTGTAGAAATTGACAAGCTAACTTGAAAATTTATACAGAAATGAAAAGTGCCTTGAACTTGCTCAAATAATCTTGAAAATGAAGAACAAATTTGGAGAACTTAACCTACCTGATTTCAAGACTTGCTATAAAGCTACAGTACCAAGAGTGATAATGGCAAAAGGTAAGACATATGGATCAATGGAATAGAACAGAAAGCTCAAGAGGAAACCTATATTTGGTCAAGTGATTTTTGACAAAAGTGGCAAGATAGTTCAGTGGGGAACAGAACAGTTTTCAGCAACTAAATTTACACATGAAGAAAAGGAATCTCAACCTCTATCTCATAGCATACACAAAAATTGACCATAGACCTAAACACAAATCTATGACTGTATTTCATATTTCTAGAAAAGATGTAGGAGAAAATATTTATGATTTTAGGGTAGATAAAGATTTCTTAGAGAGGAAAGTCAAAGCACTAACTAGTAAATAAACAAAAATTAATCATTGGACTTGATCAAAATGAAAGCATTTTTTTAAATTGCCATTAAGAAAATGAAAAAGCAAGCCACTAACTGGCAGAAAATATTCTCAGTTTATTATACAGCTGACAAATGATGTATCTGAACATATAAAGAAAAGTTACAATTTATAATATGATAAGTAACCAATTAAAACAAAATGGGCAAAAGTTTGAAGACACTTCACAAAAGAAGTATATTGATTTTCTTTTGTGACATAACATATTGCCATGAATTTAGGTAGATTATAACAATACTCATTTATTATCGCACATATCTGTAGGTCAGCAGCCTAGGTGGGCTCACCTGAATGCTTTGTTTAGGGTCTTTCAAGACAGAATTAAGATGTTGGACTGACTGGGCTCTTATTTGGAGGCTCTGGGGAAGAATCCACTTCCAAGCTCATTCAAGTTGTTGGCAGAATTCAGTTTCTCATGGTTGTAGGAATGAAGTCCCCATTTCCTTGCTGGTTGTTGGCTGGGGACTGTGTTCAGCTTCTAGAGGCTACTCTCAAGTCCTTGTGCTGTGGTCTCTTCATATAAGCAATAGAAAATCTCTTCACATCGAATCTTTCTTGTTCTTCAGATCTGACTTTTTCTTCTATCAGCCTGTGAAAACTCTCTGCTTTTAAAGGGCTTATGTGATTAAATGAAGTCCATCTGGATAACCTACCTATTTTTAAAGTCAAGTAATTAGTAACTCTAATTACATCTGCCAAATGCCTTTGATATGTAACATAATGTAATCATGGAAGTAATACCAGGAGCAAAGGTCATGGAAGTCATCTTAGAATTATGCTTACCACAAGAAGATATATGAATGACCAAAAAACTCATGAAAATATATGCTCAAAATCATTAGTCATAAGGGAAATGTGAATTAAAACCACAGTCAGGAAACTCTCCACACCCCATATGAGGTTTAAAATTAGAAAAAATCAAAAACAATAAAAAAGCACTAACAGTACTAAATATTGCCAAGACTAAGGAGCAACTGGAACTCTCATGCTTTTCTGGAAGGAATGTTTTAATCACTTTGGAGAACATTTTGGCAATTTCTGTAAAGTTAAATGTACAATTACTATATGACCCAGCAAATCCAGTGCTTGGTATTTACCTGAAAGAGATGAAAACTATATTTACAGAATTTCATTGAAGCCTTATTCATCATTGTCAAAAACTGGAAATAACTCAAATGTATATCTATAGGTGAATGGATAAACAAATTGTGGTATATTCATACAATGGAGTTCTCAGAAATAAAAAGGAATAAATTACTGATGCATGCAACAGCATGGATGAATCTCAGAAATTTTATGCTTAACCAAAGAAGCCAGACACAAAAGAATTATACTGTATGACTATATTTATATGACATTTCTAAATAGGCAAAACTAATCTCTTGTGATAGACCTTAGATTAGTGGTTACTCTAGGTGGGTGATGGTGAGACTGACTAGCCAGAGGCAAAAAAGAACTTCCCAGAGAAATGAAAATATTCTATATCTTTTTGGGATCATGGTTATGTCAAAGCATTTTAGATTTTACATGTATAATGGATGGTTTTTATTTTATGAAAATTATATTTAACAAAGTTGATTTGAAAATATATTGTATATATTTCTAATGAAAACAAAAATGTTTTGTCTTCTAATGTTAACACTGTTCTGGAATTAAGAATTGATAAAATTAGAGACAAAATACAATTAAGCTGTAAGTATTTGAGAGAGGGAAACAAGTTGGCTTAGTCACTTTGGGCTGCTGTAACAAATTACCATGGATTGGGAGGCTTAAACAACAAACATTTATCTCTTACCGTTGTGGAGGCTAAGAAGTCCAACATCAAGGCACCGGCAGATTTGGTTCTTGGTGAGGGCTCACTCTCTGGTTTGCAGCTATCTGCCTTCTTGGTGTGTCCTCACATGGTAGAGAGCAGAGAAAGCAAGCTCTATCTCTTTCTCTTCTTATAAGGACATGAATCCCATCATGGGAGCTCCACCTTCATGATATCATCTAAATCAAATTACCTCCCAAAGGCCCCACCTCCTAATGCCATTGAGGGTTAGAGTTTCAACATGTAAGATGGAGTGGGGGGGGACACAAACATGCAGTGCATAACACAAGTATACCACTATCTGTAGATAAAAGTCATATTTTCTGGAAAGTCAAGGTGATATGGCAAAACAATACTGGGATTATTGAGAAAGTTTAATAAAGTGGCTGGATATAAGATAAATATATAATCAGCTTGAAAACATAAAAAATAGCGTATTCTTAATAGCAGTATAAAATATGAAAACAAATATGTAGAATGTGTGTGACCAATCATTACAAGAAATGTACAGAACTATATAAATTTAATATCAAGATAAAAAGAAGAGTTAAATGGAAAAGACAGAACACTAAAAACATGACATTTCTTTATAAATTAATTCCTAGATTTAACGAAACTCCAATAAAATCTCCAAAAGAGAGTAGCTAAGAAAATTTTGAAAAGAGTAAACAGAGGACTGGCACTACCACAGTTAAAATATACTTTAAAGCTATAATAATTATATCCATCTGATCATAGTAATAGAAAAAACTGAAAAACAGATTAATTGAACAGAACAAGTAGCTCAGAAACAGATCTTATTATAAAATAATTATATATATATATATATATATATATATATGACAAAGGTCGCATAACACATCAGGGCAAAGGAAAAAGATTATTCAGTAAATGGTGTTGGTGTAACAAATAAAATATGAATTTAGGTTCTTATCCCATGGCTTTTGCCCCAAAAAATTCCGGAATCAAATCTTAAAAAACCTTGAAAAAATAAAAATGAAGGTCAATATTTATTAACTAAAGCACTGGAATACAACGCAGTGGTAAAAAGCACCAGATTTGCCAAAGTAAACTTTCCTTTAGGAAGAAGCACCAGGAAAGCAAAGACCCTGCAGGTCGGACTCACGATGGACCTCCGTGTGCACATGATCTAGCACATGGTGTGTGCTCTAATAAATCTGTATAGAATGTATAAAAACAATTATTTTTATTTTCTGTAAAGGTAGAACCACCATCATTTTTCAATGACAAATTGGAAAAATATTAGTCCTATATATGAAACAGGATTAATATCCCTCTCTTATTATAAGTTCATGCAAATGATAGGAACTTCATTAAAACCCATTAGATGAACAAGTATGTGAACAAGCTGATCCTGATAGAGGGAATACAAAAGTTTATGAACATTTGCAAAACGTTGGATGTTAATAACATGTTATGTGTGAAATTACAAGATTTTTAAAAACGTTAAGAAGATTCATTGCTGGTTTGGGTGTAAGTGTAATAAGTCATCTCGTAGAGTTTGGAGAGAGTTTACACAAACTAAAGGTAGTTCTGCATTCTGTATCTACAGCTTTAAAAATATTTACTACTCTTGATCCTGTAATTACTTTTCTGAGAATGTATCTTAAAGAAACTATCTGCTACCAAAAAAAAAAACTTTTATTAATAAGTTCATCATAGTATTAACCATGGTAGTGAAAATCTGGCAGCTTTCTGACGAACAATAAGAAAATGGATTTAAAATTATGGTATAGACACAAAACGAAACATGATGCAGCCATTTAAAAGTATTTCTACAACGATTTTAAAATGCCATCAGAAAATAATTGTTTTAAAAGATACTGTGAGGAGACAAATTATTTTGCAGCTGCCAATACTATAAAATATGCATAGAAAACGTAATCACAATAGCATACGTTTTAGCTTTTATTGAAGGGGCAGGCACTCTCTCGGAGCTTTAAAGGGATTACCTCATTTATCCTCACATAAGGCCTTGAAGCATGCATTTTTTTATTCGTCCCATTGAATATGTGAAGAAATTGATAGAGGGATTAAACAATTTGTCCCAAGTCTCTGAGCTAACTAGTAGGGTAGCGGGATTTGACAGCAGGCTGGCTCCTGGATCCATGCTTTTTAACACTACACTTGTTTTGTTTTTGTTAAAATATAACTAAATGTTTTCAGTAGTTTTATAAGTTTGAGGGCTTATATTGGTCACCCTTATACTTTTCCATACTTCCCAAAGTTTGACTTAAGAAAAAATTTTTTTAAAGCATGACTTTTAATCGTAACAAATGACCTTATTTGTTATATATATATATCTTTGTTAGCTATACATATCTAAGAAATATAAATATTTGTTAGATATATATATCTTATATCTATCTATATATATATGAAATCTCAAAGTCAACTTGACTTTGTGTGGTCACACTCAAGAGTCTGTATCTGGGGATTATCTGCACCCCTTATTTCCAGTTCTCTCTTCCTAGACGCGCTGGGAGCCTCTGGTCTCCCTTCTGGCTTGCTCACGGGGTCGCCACGGTTCAGGCCACAGTCCCGGCACCCCCATCCTGGAAGCGCGCTTTCTACCTGCGCCTGCGTCGCGACAAACAGCTCCAGGGTGCAGTAGCCACGTTTTCAAAGTACGCGGGCCCAGAGTCTCCGGGACCCTCCCGGTGCCACCCCACGAGGCCCCGCAGACCCCTAGCGGCCGCGACTCCCGGCTTCAGTCGCTGGCCGAGGAGGCCGGGCCTCACCCGGGAAAGCAGCGACCTTCCGAGAGGGAGGCGCCCGCCGGGAAAGCCCGGGGCTGGCAGGGCGAGGGGCGGCTCGACCCAGAGTCGGAGCGGCCGCCGGGGTTTGGGATTGGGGTCTGGGGACCAGCTCCGGCTGCCCGCGGGCCTGGAGTGGTGCTCCTCGGGGGTCGCGCACAGAGCCTCGGAGGCACCAGCCCTCTGCGCTGACCATCCTTTCTCAGATCAGGACAGTTGACGAAAACAAAGGTTATTTCACGTTGACTGACCCCGGATAAAAACAAGTGTTAATTACAGAGGGTTGCCCGGGGCAAAATTTACTGCTTGCGTCCGGGTTGGGGAGTTCTTGTGGCGTGTGTGTATTTTAAACACGTTATCTCCTTGAGACTTAATGATCTCTCTGGTCGGGAACAAGCGTGAGGGGAACTGATTGTAAACCCGTGGGAAGCCAAAGCCCCACTTTCGGGGGGCAAGGGTTAAAGGTCGCCCTTCGGGAGCGCGGCGACTGGTCCAGAGGAGTCACCAGGTTTCCCGGGGCACTGGGGCGATTATTCGGCTTGAGCTTGCGTTGCTCAAGCGAGACATTCCCACGCAAGGATACAGCCTGGCAGCCGTTTCCTCCGTGTGGAATGAGCCCTTCCTTTCCCCGGTCCGCTCAGGGGGAAAATGGTGAAACCCCCAAATCCGCTTCTTTATGTGGTTAATACAAGGGCGCATACAGAGCCTGGGGTAAAAAAAAATTACAAGTGCAAGTGACCTTGCGTGTTTTAACGTTGGGAAACTCGACTCTGGGGATAACGGAATCGTAGATTGTTAAGTTTAGGCGTCTAATGAATTGGGGAGACGCACATTACTTAAAATCCTTGTCTCGCGCGCCCCAAGTTTGCCGCTCCGCGGCGGAAAGCTGGGCCGAGCGGGGGTGGGGAGGGTCTCCAGTCCCAGGCGCGGCGTTCGCTCGGGGCTTCTTCCCAGTTTCCTGCCTCGGAGTCGCCGCGTCCGCCCCAGCCCAGAGCAGTTTGTGCAGTTGAGAAACTCGATAGGAGGCAGCAGCTGATCTCCCACTACCCTAAAAATAATCCGCTCGGCGCCCGGCGTGCTTCGGCCAGGGGAGGAAACGCTGCCTTCGGAGCAAGTGAGTCCGTGTCTTCTACATAAATAGCGTTTCAGAATTTTACAGAAAACTCTCAGCTGTCGATTTTGATCTAATCTTTCGGCAACCAGAAGGCTCCCGCGCACTCTCGCGGCGCTTCGCCTTCGCCGTCGCTATTTCTAGGATGAAGGGACCGGGCCCCAGCCGGGAAAGAGAGGGCGTGGAGATCAGGTTTCCAGCTTTACTTAGAAAACTCTGGTCGGCTCCTGCTTAAACCAACTGGATGTAGTGAAAGGAGTTATTACATTTTTTTTTTCCCTCTCAGACATTTCCGTCTTGTTCATGAGGTAACTTTCCATCTGCTTTAATTTGTGTTCCTCTTTGATTTATAGGAGTTCTGCGTCCTGCTTTTAAATTTACACTTAAGACAGTGTAGGAAGCCGGTGTTCCGAAGGTAGTGCAAGTGCGCCAGTAGGGGTTTGAAGCAGCATCAAGCGATTGCCCAAGGTATTTATTTGTTGCTTTATTTGTCCAGTGTGGGATTTAAAAAAAAAAAAAAGAATCACTGGAGTGTCTGTGTAAGAAATCTTATCTGCTGAGTTGTTCCAACATTTCCTTTGCTATGCAGTAGAACTTCGATGGGTGCTTCAGCTCAGGCATTAAATCAGAAGTCGGGACTTTTTTGCTTGTGATTTTCTACTTGGATCTGTCATTCATACATAGATAGACAGATGTCTTTTACTTCGTATTTTATGAACCATGAACTGAATAACTTCAAATAACTTAATTACATTTGTTTTCCTAAGTGATCTGATCCTGAGCATACCCTAGGTGATGATAAAGCCTTGAGTAAGTTCTTTAAAATGTTGTGTTTGTGTCTCACATCATAATTTGGTTAATCTCTGAATAACTGAAGAATGAGTTATTTTGTGTGTGAGAATGCAAGCTTTTTATATTGCATTTAGCATGTTTTCTTCAGGTGTTTCCAGCATGTTAAATTCTCTGGGATTGCTGTCCCATCAGAACTGACACTGTCTGCTGGGTGAACAGAAAAGAGTGCTAGTTTTCACTTATTTACTTTATATTCATCAACTGAATCCAAATGTTATAAATCCTGAGGGTGTGGAACTTCACCCAATATATTTCAAGGCATAAGAATACTGAGGGTAGTATTCTTGCCATGAAATCATAAGTGTGGTCATCAAGGAATATTTTTGTTTTACGTTTTCTACTCTACAGACGGTCCCTAGAATTGAAGTTTCACTTTTGGTGTTTGTCTTTAAAGTTCATTCAGTCAAATTCTCCAACCCTATCAGCTATCATAAACAGTTGAACATCTTTCTGGGGGTTAATGCTTGTGGGGAGAAAAATGTCATATCTTCCTATCTGGCCTCCTTCCCTCTCCCTCCCCCTGGATGCTGGGGCCTCTCAGTGTTGGCTGAACTAGACAGCTCCAGAAGGGGTGGGGCTGTAGGTGTCATGTGACAGCATTTATCCAGCAAGAGCAGCAATTTATACCCTTCCCAAAGCATTCCCAACTTAACTTGGGTCCTGGGAGGGAAACCCTGAATGACAATTGGAGATTTAAGAATTAGTTGAAAAATCCTGATTGAATAAAACGCCTCAGGTGCACACAAACAATGTCAACAGATCTGCAATAAGTTTACTTTTTCCCTCTTTTTGTCGGTGTTGGGTTGTAGTAAGGGCTGGTTATTAGAATGTGCTGCATACAGGCTGGGTGTTGGGGAGGAGAAGGCTAAGGGGTATGGGGAAAAGGATAGAGGAAGAGGCAGAAGAAAAAGCAAAAAAGGAGGCATGCAGAGAGAGACAGTGAACAGGCTGGGAGCCAAGGGGAAATGTGAGGTTAAGATGATGGTAGAAAAACATCATTCTAAAGTTTTTACTTTACCAGTATGAAGTATGCATTTTAGTGCCATTATGTCATTGTATATTTCCCTGTCTTTTGGATCATAACCTTTACATTATACCAAGAATGTTTGGGATACATCTAGTCTGATTTATATAGCCTAGGACCACAGGGACTGTTGCTGTTATGTGCACTGCTGAACTCCTAGTGCCCAGTGCATGGTCAGCGTCAAGAAGTATTTTTACACTTAATTAATTAATGGCCTAAAGTCCCAGACATCAAGTGCATGGCTAAAAATATTCTTTGACTTTTTCAAGTTGTTGTACTTTTCTGATGTTTTCTTTCCACAGTTACATATCCAAAGATTACTTAATTGGTAGGTTTCAGGATTGATTAAATACCAGGCAGGCAGTGCTTATGTTAATGAAGTATATAGATGTTTTGCAAATTCAGATTCTATTTTAGCATCTGGCTCAGTGATCATGATGAAATATCAAGGTTTATAAATGTAGCCAATTGGAATACTATAACTTTTGATAAGATTATAAAACTAGCTAAAGTAAAAATTATTTTCCGGTTTGTTCTAGGAAACAGTTTATACATGTCTTTCAATGAAGAGAACTTAAAGTTTCCTTTTATCACTTCTATTAAGTAAAGGATGTAGTCTTAAAAATTCCATTACAAGCTATTATTTTTCAGTTTCTGTTTTCTTCATTTTTACCAGAAATACATCTAACATACAATTATAAACTCAGAACTTCCTTTTTACTGCTAGTTTAAAAATCTCAAGTCCTTTTAAAAATTCCCTTATCTAGCTTAGAACCTTAACAGTTGGTAAGGATTTGGCAAGTATATAACTTCATCTTGAGTTTTTAAAAAAATATAACATTTTTTTGGAAAAGATGAAAAAAGGTCTTGACTAGAGAACATAAGAAAAAAAAGTGTTACCAGAAATAATATGAGAGGAATTCCATATGACCACTTACAGACTGTTAATACACAGACTTTCTAACTAGTTGTTCTATTCATATGTTTTGTAAAATTTTTGTTTAAAATTTGATTTCTCCAATAGTTTGCCTACTGTTGCCAGTCTTTTCTGTATAACACATTTTGTTTTTTTCTAGGAAAAAATATGATTCGTGACCATTACTAAATCAATTATCAATGAAAGGAAAGAGAGAAAAGGTACTATTTTAGTTATCTAAACCTTTGCCAAGCTTGAATAACCTAACTCAGAACCCAAGGTGACATAATTATGGAAAAGAAACAAAGTCCAGTGAGGTTGAAAGCTTAAACTGCTGCTTATTTTAATATGAATAGATAAGAGATTGCTTTAAAAAAATAGGTTGGAAGCTATGTGATGGAGTGGGATGAACATAGTTTATAGTCAGACACGTGTCTGTGGATTCTGGCTACTCTACTGGTTGGCAAGTTATTGAACCTCTCTGAACACCAATAGCATCCTCTAAAATATGAAGAGCTCCACAAACGTTGCTTCATTGTTCTGAGGGCTTAAATAATGTATGCAAAGTTCCCAGAATTTAGTAGGTGTTAAATAAATAGTAGACATAAAAGAAATTTTCCGAATGCTAAAAGTCTTGCTGGCATTTCACATTTGATGAAATAGACCCTCGCTCTTAGACCATGTTTCGGCACAGCAGTAAGAATTCATTGAAAATGTTGTAAGTCAGAGCTTGTCACTCCTCTGATCTCCACCCTCTCAGTGGCTCCATTTCATTCAGAGTAGAAGCCAGAATCCCAACAATGGCTAAGAAAACCGTGTGTCATCTTGACCTCTGTTTCTTCTCTAAGCTTGTCCACTTCTCCTCTAATGGAATAGAGCTTTCCAATAAAAAGGCATCCTTTGTTTCAAAACTTGAGTAGGATGCATTTCATGTAAGAATAAGCTGTGACCCTTTGACCTGAGTAGTTTCATTAACTTGTCACTTGAATTATATTTAATTAGTCTTAAACACTTGATTTTTCTATTGTTCAGAAAAAGGCTGTGTGCTGGTTGCCTCCCAGTTGGTCTCTTTGTATTACTATTTCCTGCAATGGATGAAATGTTGCAGTAAATTGTGTCCAGCTGAAGTTGTGAAAGCATTTTCAATGAATAACCATGGGAAAGGATTTGATATTACACCATTTTGACTTTCCAGTCAGTTTCGTTTTTCCCCCTTTTTCTTGATAAACAACCATTTTTGGTTTTTGATTATTTAGACAAACACTCCTTTGAGCTACCACTATTGGTAGATATCAATTATTATGTATTTTCCAAGTTAAAATGGAATATTTTAATCTGGATAAAAAACCTATTGAAAAGTGGATCTTATGGAAGGTATAAGGCCTTTATAAGTAAATCTTGAATAACTTTGGCATAGAGTTTTCTATTTCCTCAACTGCAAAGATAAAGGGGGTTAATTTTATGATATAACACCTCTTTAAGTCTATAATTTAATGAAGGAGAATTTCATAATAAGAGGCTTTTCCTCCTTTCTCTTCCTTTTAGAGTAAACTATATAAGAAGAAATGAGCCTTTCATTCTGTGGTAACAATATTTCTTCATATAATATCTATGATGGTGTGTTGCAAAATCCCTGTTTTGTGGATGCCCTCAACCTGGTCCCTCACGTCTTCCTGTTGTTTATCACTTTTCCAATATTGTTTATTGGTAAGTAACCTACTGTCCTACAGTTCATCACCTAGCATTTATAAGAAGAGTCTTGTTAATGGCTGAGATTTGGTATAATGTTGATGTAATTTCTCCAGCACGAGAACTAGCATGTAAGTCTGTGGGAAAAGAACAAGCAAGTATTTCGTTTTCCAATTACTTATGTTTTTGGCGTTTGATATTCTATAGATAAAGTAGAAGTCATATGCCTTCTTAGAAATGGACTTCAAGTAGCAGCAGTTTTTTAAAAAGAGGAAAAGAGAATTATATGAGATAGATCAAAAGTATTTGGTGAGTGCTTGCTTTGTGCTAGGTGAAGAGAATGAAAAATGGGTAAAACACAGTACTTGCCTGGAATATTCACAGGAATTTTCCAGTGAAACAAGTGTGTCAGAAAGTGAAGAGAAATGCCAACACCACCTTGTAAGCGCATTTACAGATACAGGAACAAATTATCCTGGGCGTTTGCCTACCAGAGCAACTAACTCTCTTTGGGGCTGGTGGGGACAATGCATGGAGTGACATGTTTGGGGACTTGAAAGATACAGAGCGTGCAAGTAAAAAATAGGGTGTGTTTCAGGTAGAAAGAGTACATGTGCAAACTATTTAGGAAGAAGGTAAAAATATAGTTTTCCCTATTATTTTGTAGTTTACATATATATATCCACACAAAATACAATTATTTAGAGCGATTATGTATAATTTGTATAACTTTTCCAAAACAACCAAAATAGACCTTCTAAAATTATAAAATATTTTTCATGTATAAAAATGACAGAGATTAATGTAATAAACATTTATTGACTTTACCACCCTCACTGTAAGGAATCTAAAAGTATGAATACCATGTCCTTATCCTCCTACTCTTCCTGCATCCTATGTTCCTGTCCTTTCAAAAGAGGTAACCACTATTTTGAATTTGGTGCTTAATATTCCCATGCATGATTTTGCTCATAAAAGTAAATGAGAAAACAATCAGACTGTTCTGTTAAGAAAGCAAGCATAGGGGCTTCCCTGATGGCTCAGTGGTTGAGAGTCCGCCTGCTGATGCAGGGGACGCGGGTTTGTGCCCCGGTCCGGGAAGATCCCACATGCCGCGGAGAGGCTGGGCCCGTGAGCCATGGCCGCTGAGCCTGCGCGTCCGGAGCCTGTGCTCTGCAACGGGAGAAGCCGCAACAGTGAGGCCCGCGTACCTACCGCAAAAAAAAAAAAAAAAAAAGCAAGCAAGCATAATTTAAGGATCGGCTTTAAAGAAATGTTTAAAAATAATTTGTAAGCTTTTATTTCTTCATTGTACAAGTCTTAACTGAGGGATTACTATGCACCTAGCATTCTAACAGTGACCAAAGGATTTCTGTTATATGACATATATTATGCAGAGGCCAACATAACTCTTGGTACATAGTTATTCATGTCAAACAAATGCATAGACATTAAATATATTGGGACCAGGACTTCTTGTTGTATGTGTGGTGGCATTTGTAGGACATTAAGAATGCCTTTTGGCCAAAAGTAGAACATTGTTTTTTATTGCAATTTTACAGTTAATAATTCCTTTTTGACATCCAGTTAACTTATTGAGAGCAATTATTATTACAGTCCTGTTTGCATCTCTAGCAGGGAACACAGTGGCTGGCAAAAGGGTATTTGAATCAAGTGGAATTGGAATTAACATTGTCAAAGGGAAATGGTGGAGAAAAATGCAGACTACTGATCCATAACACTGGCTACTTGAGTTAGTGAGAAATCATAAATAAATCTCAAAGAAGTATCAGGCATAAGGAAAATGGCAATGTTGCAAAAAAAGACAGAGTTTACCTGCAGGAATTTACAGCATAAATTCTAGTAGAATATGTGAAATGTAACTAATTTTCAAATAATGAACAACTAAGATATGAATTAGTATTCTTTTCAAAGACTGCTTTAGGGGTCCCTTTTGTCCAGAAATACAGAAATTTCTTCTTTCAGTACTTTTAGTGCACAACCCTATTCATTCTTGAAGTATGTGGGGTTTCTCTACAGTCAAAAAATTGAGAAAATGACGGTGACAAAAGAGACAAGAGTGGGGTCCTTTCTTAGCACCTCATATATGAGTTGACATTACTCTGTGTTTTTGAGGGGAAACCATCAAAATTTTTACTAAAACGTAATCTGGTAACTAGTTCTTTTCTTCAGTGAGCAGCTAAGGGTGAACCTATAATGTTCTTGAGTCTCCTTACAAGCTTGTCAATCAACAACACTTTCGCTTTCTTTGAGAAAATACCACTAGCACTGCTGAATAGTGCTGGCCGGGTCATAGGTTATCATTTTTCTTGCATGATATGCATATGATTAAGAGTTGACTCAACCAATGGCTCCTATATTTCATCACCAAGTATGGGGTTTTTTTTTCGGTCAGTCCTCCCACAGATCCCATCTTTTGAAAGATTTGAGACTCCAAATAGCTTTTATTAATATCATCATTAATTTATTTTTCTTTGGAGTGAACCAGAGACCTGTCAGTAAGAGCTTAATGAGCATGAGATAACCAGGTTGTCATCCAGAGTTTGTGTTATTCCTAAGCAAGGCAACAAATGTTAACGTGTTAACCTAGGCAGTGTTGGAAACATTAATTGAAGTTGTTCTTTTTTTTTTTTAACATAATGAAAATAGCCCAGGATTTCTATTGCTATCCTAGAAAGGAATAAGGTTTCAGGACCCCACTGCCACCCAGCATATCACAATGTAAATTATTTCCATGATTCTAATTGATCCTTTGTTTCTCTCTTTACCTTTTTCAGGGTGGGGGAGTCAAAGCTCAAAAGTACAAATTCATCACAATACGTGGCTTCATTTTCCTGGACACAACCTGAGATGGATTCTTACGTTTGCCCTCCTATTTGTGCATGTGTGTGAAATAGCAGAAGGCATCGTTTCAGATTCGTAAGTGACTACACTTAGTTAATGGGATTACACAATCCTAGTGGGTACGTTGCTATGGATAGCAGTTAAGAGTGTAACGTACCAAGTCAGCCTTAACTGTTTGGTTATAACTTATTAGGTGCCACAGCTGTCACCCGTTTTATACGATCAACATGTATGTTGTCTGTATTTTTGTGGTGCTGCATCCTTTCTCTGATAATACAAGTTCGGATCTCTGGGGCTTGTGCTCATTGCTGTGCTTTCTGTTTCTTCACTCCTTTGTCTACAAAGCCCTGGCAGAAAATTCTCTCTTTTTAAACATTTTGACGTTTACCTTATCTTTCAAAATAGATATAAATAGCAAGAAAGATTGTCTATTTTAACATGTAGCTCCAATGGTTATATATTTATGTATAAATATATATACACAGTTCTCAGATATTTCAATTTACTTTGTAAAATAGGAAAGGTAGATGAGGCAGGCATTAAAGGAGTCTGAGAACCAGTGAGGATACAGCTACAAATTGAGGCAAAGCACGTAACTATTTCAAAATCAGGATTTGTCATGAATCCCCTATTTTTGAAGGAATTTTGTCATTCTTATAAAAGAAGAAGTTTGTATTAGGCAGTTAGAATGTAATGAATTCTATTGAACTTGAACATAATGTGGGAGAAATATTTTTATCACATAGTAACAGAAAATAAACTCAAGTAATAGGAAAATTTCGATTACAAAATTACACTAAATGGTATATCTTTCATTGAAGAATTGATATGAAAAGATCTTTAAAGTCTAAAACAGAAAGTTTTGAAAATCGTTTTCCTCTTATCGAATAAGAACCTCTCCTGAGGTTTACGTTTTTCTGTCGCAGTTAACAAGGAATGAAACTTCAAGAATTTTGTCATGGAGCCATCTATTTTGTAATGTTTTATGACAGTTCTTTGCATATATGTGCACATGTTAGTTTCTGATTGAAAGGAAAATCAGAGACCCTAAGATATGTCGCCTCTCCAAGCATTTAGAAGCTTATTGGCTGTTATTGAGAATTGCTTACAACTCTTCGGCATTTTTGTATTATATTTTATTAGCATATCCAATTCTAGTCTTCATTTTTTTATTCCCTTAACATATAGGCTAATTCTCCATGTTTTTATGTACTTGTATATAGTGGAAGTCCCATGTGTCCTAAAAGCTTGACATCGTGTGGGCAAGGATGAGTCCTCCTTTCCAGCCTCATGGTTGATGTGTAGATTCAGTCAGAGACTTAGGACAGAGGCTGAGCTAACGATGAGGACATGTGCTAACGACGGAAACTTTTTTTATAGCCGTAGTGATATAAGAGACCCATGCTAAAAACAAGCAGAAATACACCTTTGATCTTGTGCTACCCTCTCCCATTCTTTTGCTGCAGACTCTTCTCCTTCCCCTTTTCATCCAGGACTCTCCAAAAGACATCTTGCAGTTACTTCTGAATCCAAAGATTTTGTTTGCTTTCTCTCATGCCTTGTCCTATTCCGGAAACTGCTTCTACAAGTATCCCAGAGAACATTAATGTTGCCTTCATGGACATCTTTTCCTCTTTAACATACTTATTATATTTGACACCTCTGATCATGCCTTGTTTCCTTCTTTCTTTTTTTTTTTTAACAAAATTTTAAGAACTGTTTTTTTACCCAAAATATCACAAATGCCCATTATAATTAGTGAAACAATGCGCAGGCTTTCCTGATTGAATATTTGATTTTCCTTTTTAGTAATACAAATATTAAAGCTTTTAATTTTTCTTTTGAAACATCTTGTTTTGCACCGGTTTTCCTAAGAAGTATTCTCTTTTTTATTTCTATCTAAATAATTTGTGATTCTGGTGGAGATACTCTCCTAGGTCTAGGAATCATTTTCAGTTTGCTCTTTAATCTGATTTGATTGGTTTATTATTAGAGCATGTAATTTATTAAATGAATACCTTCTGGGACATTAACATCTTCATTATAGTCAAATATTCCATCATTTTATAAGTAATGAGTATTAAGAAATAATATATATTCTTTATAGGAGACAAAATTTTATTGAGTTTACTCATTGTATTGCTACAGTCCTGTGTGTTCATTATTTTTATATTATTTAATCCATCAAATTCGAAAAGTGTAAATTAAAATCTTCACTATTATTGTGTTTTCATTTAGGTTTTCATTTCTATCATTTTCTCTTTTTTTGAAATTGTTCTTTTGTTTTCTGTGCTATATAGTTTTTGGTTTTCTCTCTAACTTTCTGACTAAAGATTTTCTGCTATAATGGGATATTTATGCTTCTACCAAAACACTTAAGTCTGCAAATTTTTCTCTAAAAATAATAGAGGTTAAAGGAAAGAATAGGGTTTTGGGACACTCAAAAACTATACTACATTGTAAGTAGAACAGTTACAATGTGATAGAAATCTTAATAAAAATACTAGTATGGTTAAGAAACATATTAAATTCCTAATAAAGAAATAAAGTAAATATAACCCTTCCTGTAGCTTCTGCTATCTTTATTAATCCTTTATTGTTGCCTCCCTTACTGTTTGTTATTCTTTTTCTAACTTCTTGAATTGACTACTTAATTTATTTATTATAATAATTTCTTATTGAACATGTTTAAGATTATAATTTTCTTCTGGGTATGGTTTTGACCACATTTCATAGGCCTTGATGGGTAGTGTGCTCATTTTTAAATTTTCTAAATATTAAGTGACCTTCTGATTCTTTCTTTGCTTCAATAATTAAAGAGTATTAGAAGCATTTCTTAATTTCTGTAACGATGAACTATTTATTTCCTACTTTTTCTCTTTGATTATTTGAACTGTTTCTGGGAGGAGGTGGGTGGTTTTTAAGCCAGCTCTTACACTATCATAGTACTATCACATTTTCATTACCCTCTTTGTATTAATAACTCCAAATGTCCCTGATTATGTTCCAGATCTCCACATACACTTGCCTTTTAGGCATCTTCTTTTGCGTGTTTATTAGACACCTTCACAATCCACACATTCCTCTCTCCAATGGGCTCTTCCTCTTAAAATCTTATCACCATCTGCCCAAGCCCCCTGAGAATTGTTCTCTACATCTCCATCACCGTCACACTCATACCCTAACGCTAAGTCCTGTTCATTTTGACAGTCTTTTCCAAGTGAACATATGACTTTAAACATACAATTAAAGCTATTCATAATTTGCTATCCTACCAACATTAAATTACAGTTACTTAGGAACATAAGTGAAATGGTTTAAAGTAAGCCTGTAACATACCTGCAAAACACCTTCCTAACTCATACATGCAAATTACTTCTCCATGTAAAGGTCTCATCACTCTAACCTCTAAGTTACCCTGCTCCAAAAGTGACTCTTCTAAGGCTTACTGTGGTCCAAAGAGAAGGGAGAAAAAGACTGTCAAAAGACTGTATTATCTCCTTCATGTTACTGCTGGCAAAGCTCAACTCAGGCTTTCATCATCTCTCACCTGGCCTCTCCCCATAGTTTACTAACTACTTTCCTTCTGTGTCTCTCTCTTCACCTCAGACACACACAGTACCTACCAACTCCATCATCCACACTACTACCAGATTGATCTGTCTCTAAAACCCTAATCTTATTCTACCACTTTCCTGTTAAAGTATTTCTGTTTTCTGCAAGATTAGATTTTAGCTCCTTACCGTGGCATACAGTGCCTTTCATAATACAACTGATCTCAAACTTACTATTTAAAGAACACTAAACTACTTGGAATTTTACACATTCTGTTCCCTGTTTGTTAAGTGCTCTTCCACCGCTTTCCTGACTAGTGGCTTCCTTTTTATATTTCAATTCTCATTGTCAACTATACCTTTTCTGAAATGACCTTCCCAAATCTTCCTCTTTCCTTCACTCTTGAACTATTTACTTCCTTCTCTATACCGTTTGTGTACCAGTATATTTCAATAATTTGAGAAAATGTAAATGTTTAACTGTATGGTATTATTAATACAAATGGACTTGAGGGCAGTCTACCATGCACATCTGTCCTGGCATATTTCCAATCCACCTGAAGCTCTTTATTGCCCTCAGAATGAAGTCTTGTGTCCTTGCAGCCACACTGAATTGCTTGTAGTAGTACCCTTGGACGTATCTAGACCCTCTTCCTGGAACAGTCTTCCTCTACTTCCTCTAAGGAGCAATTCCTCTTCTTAAGGTCTCAGTTTAGAAGTCACTCCTTTCTCAAGGCTTTCTCTGTCTCAGGCACTAGCCTTGCATGCATTCCCAGTCCCTTCACCTGTGTTATAATTCCCTATTTCCTATTGTTCTTCTCAATAGACTGTAGACTTTGTGACCACAGACACTATATCTTGTCTTGTTCACTGTTGCATCCCACAATCTAATAGTGTCTGGACCAGCAAACACATATGTGTTGAATGAATTAATGAAAATGGAGAAGCCACTGAAGGCCATAAAGTCTGGGAAAACTATCAAAAGAATAAATGTACTTTAACATACAGTAGAGTTCATATTCAGCTGATTGTTTTTACTTGCTTCAGGTGTTAAATTATTTCAGCAGTTCTGCCCTTCAGTATAGGAATTGTTATACATTTGCTTTTGTTGTAAGCATTGTAACATCTTGTTTAGCTGTATTTACCCAACCCTCCATGTGAGGGTAAGTCTTTTCAGCAGAATTATGTCTCCCAATGTAATCTTCCTTGTATATTCTCGTAGCATTCTGTATATAAAATACCTCATTCTGTATTTTAAATATTGCTGAGAGAACGTTTTAATGAAAAAGTTGGAAACAAAATGTGACGCTGTCTGGAACCATCAGCTGTAGACACTGATACTGTCCCGCTCTCTGTAGACGGCGCGAGTCGCGACATCTCCACCTCTTCATGCCGGCCGTGATGGGATTTGTTGCCACTACAACATCAATAGTATATTATCATAATATTGAAACATCAAATTTTCCTAAATTACTTTTAGGTAAGTATGATCCAAGTGTTGTAATTGTTGTTTTTTCCCCCAAGAGCTATTTGTTTTTCTTTTTCCTCATAGTAAATGCTCTCAGCGAGGGTAGGGATTGGAAGGCATGAGAATTCTTCTTTAGTCTCCCATTAAATGTGGAGATGAAGTAAGTTGTGTTATTATAGGCTGTGAAAACCCTATCCCCTCAGGACATCTGATGAGCAAGTCACCCCAGCTAGTTCTGCGTGTTTCTGCCTCTGGTTTGGAGGCCTGAGGCATTTTCCGAAGATCCAAGTCTTTCATGGATGCTGTGGGCGTGTCATACTCTTCCTAGAATTGCTCTTGAGGCATCAGGGCCTCTCTGCAGCGGAGTGTGGTTCACTGCATGCTGAAAACTATACTCTCCTGAGAAGCAGCTGCCCCCAAAGCACAGCCGCTCACATCTACATCCTGCCTAACATTACTTTTTATAAGCCTCTCTTGCCTTCTTGTCCTGTGGAAATCAGAGGCTGTCTAAAGTTTTCCTAATTTTATTTTTTGCTTTATGCTGAAATAAAGAACTCATTCCAAATAGTTACATGTAATACTGTGATCCATCCTTGCATTCCTTGGTGTACACTTTCATATAGAAAGCTGAGGTGAAGTTACAGAACGTGGATTATGCATGGGCTGCAGGGGACTGTGTGTCCTCTAAAATGGTAGGCAGAGTTGTATGTTTTTGTGTGAGTAAATGTTTACAGTTTTCTAAGGTTCATGGATTTCGTTTGATTGTTATTTGATGAAAATGACATTGACTACTGAATATAGCAGTTAGGAAAAGGAATGATTAAACCACACAAATATTATTTTATTTGTTTATCCAGAGGATATTAAAATTTGAAATGAATAAGTGATACGTGCTGATTATTTAATTCTGTGTTGCGTCACATTATATGATTCAGCAAAGGTAATCAAATAAAAACAAGTTGTCAGGGTTCAATATTCATTTAAAAGGCTTGTCCAAGTCAGAATTATCTTAATAGAAAGCCGTTTGGTATAAAATTGTAGGCAGATATTATTACGGAAATCTTATGTAGATGCCAAAAAAAGGCAACAGCAAAAATACAAATAACATTGGGAATTCAATACTCTTGACATTAAGTTTCTGAAAAACTGATGTGGATATAAGAGTTATAAGATGTGATTAGAAAGGAAATGTGCAATTTAATAATATTTTGAAGGAAATGCAGTCAGAATCCGGCTCTGAATTTTTATGTAGATACAAGACAGAGGGCACAATTTGATCATATTTCTGGAAGGACTTACAGGGTTAAAAGCTAGTCTAACTTTCTTCTTATTTTAGGAGAGAAATATTTGGACCTAGAAGAATCACACATGTTAAGAACCCAGAACTAGTAATTTTGTCCCAACATTATATTAGGAACATCACCAAACATACAGAAAGTTGAAAGCATTAGATGAATACTTATTTTTCTACCACCTAGATTCTTCAGTATACATTTTCTTCTATTTATTTTATCAAATATCTACATCTTTCCACTCCCCTATTCATCCATCAATTCATCTTAATTTTTGATGCATTTTAAAGTAAGTCACAGGCGTTGCTATTCATCACTCCCTGATTATTTCAGCATGCATGTTATTAGCTAAAGTTAAATATTTGTTTGCAGTTCTTTTTGTGAGATAAAATTTACATACCAAAGTACAGAAATCTTAATTTGTTAAATGCATACACCTGTATAACCCTATCATAATCTAGAACACCGTCATCATCCGTGAAAATTTTCTTGTGCCCCTTACTAATCAATCCTCATTTTCATCTCTGTAGAGGCACATCTAACCGATTTTTTTCCCACCGTGGATTAGAGTTGCCTGTTCTAGAACTTCACATAAATTGAATCACACAGTGTAAACTCTTCTGTGTAAGACTTCTTTCTCTCAGCATGATTTTTGGAGGGTCACCCATAATGTAATATCAATCAGTATTTTGTTCTTGTGATTGTTGGGTTGTATTCTACTGTATAAATATACCACAGTTTTTCCATTCTCTTGTCAGTAGACCCCTGGACTGTCTTCAGATTTTGGCTATCATGAAAAAAAGCTGCTATAAACATGCATGTGCAAGTTTTTTGTGAATGTATGTTTTTATTTCTTTTGGGTAAATACCTAGGAATGAAATTGCTGGGTCATAGGGTAGGTACATAAATGTTTATATTTGTAAGAAACCACAAGATTTTTTCTCAAAGTGGTTTATTTTACATGCTTACTGACAGTGTGTGGGAATTCCAGTTGTTTCACATCCGTTTGAAGATCTTGATTTTCTAATTTAGCCATGCTGGTGGGTGTGTACTAATAGCACATTGTGGTTTTAATTTGCATTTCCCTGATGACTAATGATGTTGAACACTTTTGATGAGTTTATTGGCCATTTGTTATTTTTGTGAAGTGCATATTCATATCTCCTGCCCACTTTTTATTGGACTGCGTTTTTATTATTGAGTTGTAGGAGTAGTTTGTATATACTAGACACTAGCATGTCATCAGACACATGTTTTGAGAATATTTCCCTCCCAGTCTGTGGCTTGCAAACTCATTTACTTAACAGGGTCTTTTGATGAACAGATTTTAATTTTAATGTAGTATAATTTATTATTTTTTCGTGTATAGTTATTGCTCTCTGTGTCTTAAGTCTTTGCCTTCCTTCAAAATATGTTGCCCTCATATTCTCCTGGGTTTTTTAAGAAGCTTTATACTTTCAGTTTTTATTTTTAGGACTGTGATCCAGTTAAAATCGGTTGTGTGTATGGTGTATGAGGTTGGTGTCAAGGTTCTTTTTTTTCCAACTGTATAGCTGTGTTTGAGCACCATTTGTGGAATAGACTTTCCGTTTCTCATTGGATTTCTTGGGGAACTTTGAAAAAATTAAAGCAAATGACTTTAAGTATGATCTATTTCTTGGCTCTATATTTTCCATTCCTTTGATACAGTCATGGATTTTTATGCCATCACTATTCTGTCTTGATTACTGTAGCTTTGGAGGTCTTGAAGTCATGTATTACGATCATACAGCTTGTTTTCTTTGTTTTTCTCCCAAGGCTGTTTTGGATACTTTAGTTCTTTTTTATTACCATATACGGGTTAGAATCAGGTCGTCAGTTCCTACTTTAAAAAAAAATTCCTTGGGGGGCTTATGATAGGGATCGCCCTGAATGTACAGAACAATTTGGGGGAGAACTGACATCTTAAAAACGTTGAGTCTCACAATTCATTCTTTACTTTTTTAGGTCTCCTTTCATTTCCTGTAGCAATATTTTATAGAGATGTAGAGATCTTTCATGTCTCGTTAAAATTATTATTAGCTTTTTTGTTTTACCACTGCTGTTATAAATGGAAGTGTATTTAAAATTTTATTTTCCAATTGTTTCTGCCAGTGTGTAAAATACAACAGGTTTTTTATATTGACTTTGTATCTTGCTACCTTGGAAATTCACTCATCACTTTTCATTATTGCTCTGTAAGTTTTTTGGGATTTTCTATATAAACAAACATACCATCTGAAAGTAGAGACAGTTATACTTGTTTCTTTTCAAACTTTATGCTTTTTTTTTCTTTTTCTTGCTATATTGCACTACGTAGAACCTCCAGTAAGATGCAGAATAGACATGGTGAGAGTGAAATCCTTATCTAGCTCCTGATGTTAGGGGAATATAATCTTTCATACTTAATTATAAAATTGATTATAGGCTTTTTTTTTTTTTTTTTTTTTTTTTTTTTGCGGTATGCGGGCCTCTCACTGTCGTGGCCTCTCCCACTGCGGAGCACAGGCTCCGGAAGCGCAGGCTCAGAGGCCATGGCTCACAGGCCTAGCCGCTCCGTGGCATGTGGGATCTTCCCGGACCGGGGCACGAACCCGTGTCGCCTGCATTGGCAGGTGGACTCTCAACCATTGCACCACCAGGGAAGCCCTAAGCTTTTTATATAAGACCTTATCAAGTAAGTTTTTTTCTATGCAAAGCTTTGCTTTCTCAAGGGTTTCTTTTTTTAGTCATGATAAATGTTGAATTTTATTGAAAGACTTTTTTTTCCTGCATCACTTGTAGCAATTATATTTCTGTTGTTTCTGCTGACGTACATTGATTGGTTTTTCAAATGATAAAGTAACCGAGCATACTGGGCTAAGCCATACATTGTCATGATTTGTTATCCATGCTACATATTGCTAGAGTTTGTTAGGGTTTTTTACATTTATTGTAAGGGATATTGGTCTGGGTTTTTTTTTTTTTTTCTCACAATAGCTTTGTCAGGCTTTTATATGCTGGGATACACAGATGAATTGGAAAATGTTCTCTATTTCTCTGTTTTCTGAAGGACATTGTGTGAGATTAATTTCATTTCTTCCTTAAATGTTCAGTAGAATTCACCAGTGAAGTCATCTGGACCTGGAGTTTTAACTAAGGAGGGATTTTAAATTATAAATTTATTTCTTTATTATCGACTCTTCAGAGTGTCTGTTTCTTCTTATGGCAGTTTTGGCAGTTACAGTTTTTGAGAAATTTTCCTTTGTTTTCTGAAATTACACAAGCTTATTTTTATTTTACTTTTTTTTTTAGATTCAAGGGAAGTTATCTTTATTTTCTTAACTTTTTATTTTATATTGGAGTATAGTTGATTAACAATGTTGTGATAGTTGATAGTTCAGGTGTACAGCAAAGTGATTCAGTTATACATATACATGTATCTATTCTTTTTCAAGTTCTTTTCCCATTTAGGTTGTTAGATAATATTTAGCAGAGTTCCCTGTGCTTTACAGTAGGTCCTTGTTGATTATCCATCTTAAATATAGCAGTGTGTACATGTCAGTCCCAAACTCCCTAACTATCCCTCCCCCTCATCCCTCCCCCCTGGTGACCATAAGTTCATTCTCTAAGTCTATGAGTCTGTTTCTGTTTTGTAAATAAGTTCATTTGTATCTTTTCCTTTTAGATTCCACATATAGAGAAAATTTCTATTTCATCTAAGTTTTTGGATTTATTGTCATAAAAGTTGTTCAGGATATTCCCTGATCATACTTTTTAAGTACATAGGATATGTAGGGGTAACTCTTCTTTTATTCCTAATATTGGTAAATCTGTGTTGTTTTCCTGATCAGCCTAGCTGGGGACTTATGAATTTTCTTGATCTTTTCAAAAAAATCAACCTTGTTGGATTTGTTCATTTTCTCAGTTATTCATTTTCTATTTTATTGCCTTTTTACAGTTATCTCTCATCTTTTTATTTTGTTCATTGTTATTTCCTTAGCTTTTAAGGTGGAAGCTTAGGTCATTGATTTTGGACCTAATTTTTTCTAAAATAAATATCTAAAGCCATAAGTTTTCCTCTAAGTATTATTTTAGTTGCAATTCTTAATTTTTTAATCTGTAGTATTTTCCTTATAACTTAGTTGAAATGTTTTCTAATTTCCCTAGTGATTTCTTTTTTAACATGTGGTTAATTAGAAATGTATTTTTTTTACATCTTTATTGGAGTATAATTGCTTTACAATGGTGTGTTAGTTTCTGCTTTATAACAAAGTGAATTGGCTATACATATATCCCCATATCTCCTCCCTCTTGCATATTGTTTAATTTCCAAATATTTGGAGATGTCTAGATATCTTAGTGTGTGGAAAAATCCAAAGGTTACCTCCATTATCTCTGCCTGGTGTTCACATTCTGTATACTTTGAGTGTGAGTGGACCTGTGACTTGAGTGTGAGTGGACCTTGAGTGACTTGAGTATGAGTGGACCTGTGACTTGCTTCCAGCCAATAAGGTTTGGCAAAGATGAAGATACCGAATCTGTTGAGACTGTAGCCCTAGTCCACGCCTGGATTGCAGCCTTGATTCACAGAAACTGTGAGATAATAAATGTGTGTTGTTTTAAATTTCTAAACCTATCGTAATTTGCTAAACAGCAATAGAAAAGTCAATATGCTTATTCTTGATTTTTAATTTAACTTCATCGTGATCAGAGAACATTCTTTATATGATTTCCGTGATTTTCAATTTATTGCTTCTTGTTTTCTGAGTGAGTATACAGTGTGTACGAGTACCATGTGAATTTAACAATAATGTAGATTTTGCAGAGGTGGTGTATTTTTATAATATTAAATATCAGTCTTATACATATAAAGTAGTTCAAGGTGGTTGATAATGTTCAGACTTTCTAAATCTTCATTAGGCATATGTGTATTTTTTATTGTCTTTATGAAAAATGACACAGTTATCATAATTAAAAGTTTAAAATTTTCTGATAATACTCTGTCTTGAAGTCCATTTTATCTGATACTAATATAACCACTCCGGGTTTCTAATGCTTCTTGTTTTCATTGTATAGCTTTTTCCACCCACTTATTTTCAATCTACTGTTTCTTTATATTAAGGTGAATCTCTTTAGATAGCACATAATTTGGTCCACTTATTTGTTCTAAATCCATTCTGACAATCCCTGTATTTTAAGCTAAAAAAAAATATAAGTTTCTATGCCAATGTTCAGTTATTTCTCTCTAAGGAAGTTGTGATCACCCTTAAACTTTCTGGTTTTGATAAGTGCTGTCCAAGCGGGATTGTCTTATGTGTATTTTAGATTTCTTCTTGCTCATCTCATATTCATTTGTACTGAGCTTTATTCAAAGTTCAAAGTATACTGGATCCTTGATGACAGATTTCTAGGAAAGTCTGTGCGTTCATCTCATATTTCTGCAAAATGCTGGCTGTGGTTATGAGATGATATAGATCCCTACTTTTCTGACCTACTTGTGGTCTAGTTTGCTCTATAGGATCAGTGTTCTTCTCTGTGTACTGTGAATGCCTGTGGTGTTTTAAACCATTTGGGTGAGAAGAGTCACTTAACTTACCTGAATTCTGATCAGTAAAGCAGAAACCCTATTACATTGCTACATAGATTCCATAATAATTCCAGGATAACACCCCCGGCAATTGCAACATACTTACTAATGGATAGGTTACACAGTTTGTTAACTCTTTATATAATCAGGGCTTCTTAAAACACAAGACCAAAATATAAAGTTAACTTTAAAGTCTATAGAATTAATTACATGTTAAGTTCTGAAGAGTATAGTCTGTCCTATTTACATGTCTTCTTATATCTGCACATCTATCCCACATAATCAGAGTGGAAGCACTAATATTTTAAAGTCATTATCATACTTCCAATTCAAAACTCCAAAAGTACACTAAAGCGTATCTGTTGTTTTGTTAACAAATAAAATTATCTGGAAATAGAATATCTTAAATTGTCCTTGTCAACACTGTATGTATATTGAAATTTCAGTGAAGCTTTAAAAAATAGCAGTGAAAGATTGTATCTTTTCTTTTTACTTTTTATTTTTTCAGCCTTATTCCTGTATTGGGTAATGGCCTTTATCACGAAAACTATAAAGTTGGTCAAATACTGGCAGTCTGGTTGGGGAGTATCAGACCTGCGTTTCTGCATCACAGGCATAATGGTCATTTTGAATGGACTCCTGATGGCTGTGGAGATCAATGTCATTCGCGTCAGGGTAGGTATCTAGTGATTTTTGTATAGTTACTGGAGTTCAAAACCTGAATATTAAAGATCATTGTCAGTTAAGAATCAGTATTTAAGAGGATAAACAGTGAAATATCATCTATGTGTATAAATATAAAATTGAACTAATTACTAAGTTTCAGACCATTAATGTTCCCAAAATCTCAGTGTGACCCTGGAATCTATTTACTGTATTCATTCATAAATATTCATCAAGTGCCTATGGTGTGCCAAACATTATGCTGCGTCTATATTATAGATGAAACTCTTTTCATCAGGTAGTTCCATCATCCATGATTGGTCCAAAGCAAACCTGGCTTAATCAAATTAGTGTATTCGTAGAGATTTTGAATGGAAAAGAAAATAACCTAATCCAGTTTGCTCATTTCATTGGTGAAGAAACTTCCGTAGGTATAACTCTAGCTTTATAGCCAAAGTAATATGGTCAAGTCTCATACCTGGTCTGTGATTACAAACCTATTGTACTTCCCGCCACATAACGCTGCCCGTTATATAGTGTGATATACTAGTGACTGAGTTTTCAATGTTCATTTTCCATCAGAGCACTCTGAATTTGCTGTGAATGACAAGATACATGTTGCAATGGGTAGTGGAAACAGCGAACATTAGCCAGACCACAAATTAACAGAGTGACTCAACAGTGGTGTTGATAACACATTTAAGCAATCTGCACGATGTAAAAATATTCATTTAGTTGAATCTACCACTAAGTATCATGAAATATCGTGAAAGGATATCACGAAAGATTGATTTTTAGTGATAACTCTCTTTTAAAGGGGTAATTGATTTTTAGCATTGGCCCAAGTGTATTAAGTGTGAAATTCTGGAATTTAATTAGAATGTTTTCACAACGAAAGGGATTTTTTTTTTCCTCAGAAGGATATTTCAGAAAGGGATGGAAAGAAGTATGAAAATATAAATTTTGGCCTCATGAAATGAAAATGTAGAAAAGGTTAAAATTTTATTTTTAGTATGTGGAAAAAGAGGTTGTTATCCTGTGGAATTTTTCTTGCCACAGAGATATGTGTTCTTCATGAATCCTCAGAAAGTAAAGCCTCCTGAAGACCTCCAGGATCTGGGTGTGAGATTTCTTCAACCGTTTGTGAATTTACTGTCAAAAGCAACATACTGGTGGATGAACACGCTCATCATATCTGCTCATAAAAAGCCTATTGATCTGAAGGCAATTGGAAAATTACCAATAGCAATGAGGGCGGTAACAAATTATGTTTGTTTGAAAGATGCATATGAAGAACAAAAGGTAAGTTAGTATCTGTTTTTCATGTCCGTGATTGTAGAGAATGGGCCTGTTAATATAAAGGCTTAATAATAATAATACCTACAGTTAAGGAAGAGCAGATTTTCTCAATCTGTCTTTCCCAGTAGTTTTGAGTCATGTTAACTGGGCTGCTGAGAATATACCAGAAGAGCCTATGAAATATGGTGTGTGAGTTGCCCAGTCACTACATGAGGAGGGACAGAGAGAACACTGTCTTTTCTCTAGGACCTAAGAATTAAGTTCAATAATTGTGTATGTCTAATCCTTGCCACCACATATTAATAATGCATGGAATTTTTATTGTCTTTTTTCAGGTATCTTGTCAATAATTTTGTTATTTAAAGGGAAAGTATCCATGAATAACTTTTGAGAAACTAAAACCCTTAAATTAATTATTAATTAAAATTTGGATTCTGTGTTTCAAAATTGGGGAACTAAATTAAATAAAGGGGCATCACCTACCTACTCCATGTATCATGCTACCTATCTGGCAAAATTGGTTTCTTCTTGTATTTTCTCTGGGTATTTATAATTGCTTTTAAAAATTTAAATATCAAAATCTTTGGATATTTTCAATTTGTCTTGTTATCATTCTGAGTAGTTCTGTGTGAGAGCCACCGTGGAAGATGTATTTTATATTGCTATCACCTACAGATATTATTGTAATTAAAAATAGGAGTATTTACACCAACATTGGAAGGGAATTGGGTATGATGGATCAATTAAAGAGTTTTTGGCTGTTCTAAATCAAGATCAACAAAGCATTTATGGTAAATGATGAAAATGACCTCTGTTTTGTGTCAAAAATGTGTGTTATGAAATTAATATTGCAGGAAATGGTTACTACAAACGAACCTGAGTCACCTCTCTGGTTTCACCTCTGGGAAAAGTATTGCATAATATATATATATATTTTTTTGCGGTACGCGGGCCTCTCACTGTTGTGGCCTCTCCCATTGCAGAGCACAGGCTCCGGACGCACAGGCTCAGCGGCCATGGCTCACGGGCCCAGCCCCTCCGACTGGGGCACGAACCCGTGTCTCCTGCATCGGCAGGCAGACTCTCAACCACTGTGCCACCAGGGAAGCCCTTCATAATATTTTTAAAACTTCTTTTCTAAAGCAAAGATGAACGCTATAGCCTAAGCATAGCTTAAATTTTCTGACTGCTCTTTATAATACAGAGTCACTTGAACTCAGTGTGTTAATGTCTTTTATCAGTAAACTTTAAAAAATAACTGAATTATTCATCTCACAGGGAGTTGAATATGAAACACGATTGAACTGTAATGCATTGAGTTAGCTTCTTTGCCACAATGAAGAAACTCTATCTACTTCCTCTCCAAGATGTAATTATAATTGTTCAGGTCTTAAAATCTTTTCAGCACATGATTATAGAAGTGTGAAGCCATGAGTTGGCTTAAGCAAATATGCCATTCTTCATTCTGCATTTCTTTGAGGAATAACTAGGAAACACAAGTCTAATGTAACTTTTAAAAAATTATTGACCCCCATTTATGGAGATGGGAAATACCTGGAGAAGAAACAATTTGAAGTTGGATGATCTCTTTTGTTTAGCTTGTAACTTGATAGGTGAATCTCTTGTGATCTGGTGACTTCAGAAATGTTAACTAGACTGTCAATAACCTGGACCTTTGTATTTTACTATTTTCTTTTCCATACAGTGTTATTTGGTAATATTCATGACAAATTTATTCATTTTCTAAATCAAAGGGAATTAAAATTAGTTTGGTCTTAAGAATTTGGGATCATCCTTTGACAACGAAAAATAATACAAAACGTGTGAAAAACTGGCCTGGTTACTCTTCATTCTCTCTATTTCATTAAAACACATTCAGTAGTTATTGTTTACAAAGGATGCAAGGATACCAGACTATATGTACCATATTGAAAGGGATTCAGTAACATTTATTTTTAATCTTTTAAAATATAAGAAATATTGGAAGAGATGTCCATAGTTCCTAGGATTAATTGCTGCTCTATTATTTTATTATGGTTCCTCAAGGTGTTTATTTTTTCTTTCAGAAAAAAGTGGCCGAGCATCCGAATCGGACTCCATCTATATGGCTAGCAATGTACACAGCTTTCGGGAGACCAATTCTACTTAGTAGCACATTTCGTTATCTTGCTGACTTACTGGGTTTTGCTGGACCTCTCTGTATTTCTGGAATAGTTCAACGTGTGAATGAAACCCAGAATGGGACAAATAACACAACAGGAGTAAGTTTGTGGTGCTTTTGAAAGGAAACATATTATTGGCAAATTTCTTTATACTTTTTTAAAATGCAGTTTTATGAGCCATTCAAACAGGCTTATTTACAGAGAATTGAATGCTTTTTAAAAGAAAGAAAACAATCATTTTCCTTGTAGAGAAAAACATGAGTGTATGTATTCAATGAATGGATGTGGCCAGCAAAATTATTTCTCAGATTCAGAGACTATAAACATTTAATAAGCGTTTACTGTGTGCTGGAAACGATGCTCAGAAATTTCATATTGATTATTTTATTAGATCTTTATAGCAATTCTGTAAAGAATTTTCATGCATGAGTACATGAGGGTGGCTGAGTCACTTTTTTAGAGGCCTATGACCAATGATATCGGCAATGTGATTTGTAGTATGTACTTTTATCTTTTCCTATATAGTAAAAGCCATCATCCTGTTTCACAATTATCAGGGCCAGTCACATTATACTTTTATTAGATATTATGTTACTGTTGGGGACTATATAGTATAAATTATTTGCTGTTATAAATTTATATCTTGTATTTCCTGTTCTTAAGAAAGTCTGCATCATGAACTTCCCACCTAGTTTCTTTCTAAAATAAGAGTTGATTTCCCTAGTTTCACATATAGAAACTCTAGTCCCGATGAATCAATTTTCCTTTTCTATTCTCTCAATCTAATTTCCTGTCCTCTTTTCTTTACCTTTTTTTTTTTTTTTTTTTTTGCGGTGCGCGGGCCTCTCACTGCTGTGGCCTCTCCCGTCGCGGAGCACAGACTCCGGACGCGCAGGCCCAGCGGCCATGGCTCACGGGCTCAGCCGCTCCGTGGCATGTGGGATCCTCCCGGACCGGGGCACGAACCCGCGTCCCCTGCATCGGCAGGCGGACTCTCAACCACTGCGCCACCAGGGAAGCCCTTCTTTACCTATTAAAATTGTACACATTTTCAAAGCCTGCAGTAAATGCTGCATCTTCGGTGAAACTTTTTCTGCTTGTCCTCGTTGGAATTTGACTCTCCTTGGTACCCTTCTAACACGTTGTTCACTTTGCGTTGACACTTACCATAAATGCTATTTATAATGAAGCAGGTTATTTGTGGATATACTTACCTTTCTAGGTTGTGAGCTCTTTTAAACAGAGCAACTAAGAACAGTTCCCATTTGTGCCCACAATGCTTAGCCCAGTTCCTTGCATATATTAGTGCTCAATTGTAATAGAGGTGAACCAGATATTTTACCATTGAATACACGTTTGTGATGTTTTGTCCCTAGTAGCCTGATTTACATACAGATATCGGAATTCCACATAGAATTCCATCATCCCTCTCCCTTACACATATTAACCATGTATTTTTCTGAGAAGGAAGACACTTACACATTTGTACGTATCCCCAGGAAAGAAGAGGAAGGGGACCAGAAGTAGAATTTAACGGATCTAAACCATAAAAACTGAAGAGTGCCCAAATTGACATGTGTTGATTTGAGTGTTGCTTTTCCCTTACTTCTAACAAACAAGTTACCATATGCTAGTTACAAACAAAAAGCAATCAATCTGTATATTCTTATGATGACTTAAGTCATAATCTGACTAAAACAGTTTTTCATAAGTTGTGTTTTGTCACTGAAAGTGTCATGTGGGTGAAATAAATAGCCAAATTATGTATTTTATAATTTATTTCATTATATGAATTCAGATAGATGAAGATCAGAAAAAGTCAACTCTGTAGAATTATTTTAAATTAATAAGGCTATGGAAATTGTATTTTAGTTTCATTGGTCTTGGAAATTTTATTTTTGTCCCATTGGTCTTTCTGACCGACTATCAGCTTTTAGCTTCTACTTCTAAATTACAGTCTAAACTAACTTCTATCTTGGTTTACTATTTTCCAGTTAACTAAGGTAGACTATATCTTTGTAGAAAATGTATTCAACTTAAAAAATTTTTAATATACCTTTTTTCCTACAAATGCCTTCAGGCATTTCCAGCCATCTTAATCATCAATTTGGGAATTTTTACATTGAACGGGTTTGTATTTGTATCTGTGGATATTATGAGGAAAACCCAAAATTGCCTTGCTGTGGCTCATTCCATCGCTGTACTATAGACATTGAATTTTTATATTTAACAACCATGTATTGTTTAATGCATGCAAACTGTATACCAGTATATGAACAGTTTTAATTTATATCTTTTTTTCTTTTGGGATAAGACTTCAGAAACCCTCTCATCAAAGGAATTTCTTGAAAATGCCTATGTTCTAGCAGTTCTTCTGTTCTTGGCTCTTATTCTGCAAAGGACATTTTTGCAGGCTTCCTACTATGTAACCATAGAGACTGGCATTAATCTCCGTGGAGCCCTGCTGGTACGTACAAGCTTTGAATGATCTTGGCCTCTTGAAAATGCCACATACCATCCAGTGATAGGAATGGTAGAGGCTTCAGTTTAGTTTTTTCCTTCCATTTTCACTGTGATATTATGACATCAACACTTCTAGGATCTAATGAATAAAAAAGAACCACAGAGCTAATTAATAAACCCACTGAGAATTAAAAATAATACTTATAATAATATATTAAAATATTTTGAAATCTTGCATTTATTTATTTCTGTTACTATTTGTTCCAGAGATTATGTTTAAATTTGAATATATGTTTAGATTATATCACAAGAAAAAATAAGTTTCTCTTTAGTTGAGGACTGAAAGTAACAATACTGAAATGAAAATAATGGTTGACTTAAGAAGATGGCATTATAGGGTTTTTCTCCTTTTTTTCAAAAATTTTTAAAAAGTTATTTTTTTCAATGAAAATAAGCATAATGTTGATTATTAAGTTTAGAGCTTCAAGTACATTTCTTTTTTTTTCAGGCCATGATATACAATAAAATCCTGCGGCTTTCTACATCTAATTTATCCATGGGTGAGATGACCCTGGGTCAGATCAATAACTTGGTTGCCATTGAAACCAATCAACTCATGTGGTTCTTGTTCCTGTGTCCCAATCTATGGGCTATGCCTGTTCAGGTAGGTCAATATAAGTAAGATTCTTATTTGCAGAGGAAATAAGAACAAGAAGATATCAGTTTTAAAATTTATTGTTCGTTTTTTCATTCGTAATGGAAATCCAAATCCATGTGTATATCATTCACAGTGCTTGGCACAAAGATTTAGAATGTGCTTTATTTTATCAAAATGTGTTTATACACAGATCAACTAGGTAGCTGCCTACATGGTGTAATTTAAAATGCATCAAAAATTCCAGGCTGCCTCTAAATGACTGCATCAGAGGTGACCTGAAGGGAATTTTCATTTTGATTGGAATTCCCAAAGAGCCTAATTGATTAGTCACTAAACTAATGTGCCATTGCCTCCAGAAGGTCACTAATAAGCTGTTATCATTGGCATATAGGCATGGTTAAAGGCTTTAACTGTATGGATGGATACAATTCATTAGTTGACATCTTGAGCTGTGATAAACTGAGCTATTGGGAAATTGAAAAAAAAACAACAACAAGAGAAGATAACAGGGTTAAAACCTGAGTTTTAAAAGAAGAAGGTGACAAACTGGAGAGGCTAGGCCTACATGGTTCAGTCTTCGGTTTGGGAAATAAATTTAAAAAGGGAAGTAAGGTAAGATGGGGCACCAGCATTAGCTTCTCCACGGTTTTAGTTAGACCTACCCTTTTTGTCATTAAGTGACTTCTGGGGTCATTGAGGAGCTGACGAGCTCAGATCACTTAGTCCACAAACAACTATCTTGTTCTCTTACATGATGATGCTGGTTCTTACTTTCTATCCCCCTTGCCTTGAAAAGCTAATACAGTTCCAAGAGAATATGGGATGTTAAATTTATGGCGGGTGACAACATTTTCTAGAAAAATCTTGTGTTCTTTTAAAAATTTTAAGCCTGTTTCAGGTTGAAAGCCTCCTTGGGACCCCTCTGCAACTTCGTGCAGTAAATTGGTTCGGTACCAGTTGCACACATCATGACACTAAAAATAAATTCCAGCTATTTAGCCTTCGCCAGATAAATCATAGTAAAACTCAGCTGTCACAGTTGAGCTGACTTCCAAATACACTTAATCTAATAATTAAGAAACACTGTAATTTCACTAAAAAAATCCTTCCTTTCATGCAGTGGTCCCCACACCCCTATTCTTTTTCCCCTTGCCTTGTATTTTCCCTGCTAGATCATAATGGGCGTGATTCTGCTCTACAATTTGCTTGGGTCCAGCGCGTTGGTTGGTGCTGCTGTCATTGTGCTCCTGGCGCCCATTCAGTACTTCATTGCTACAAAGTTGGCAGAGGCTCAGAAGAGCACTCTTGTAAGTAACATCTTTTGGAAACTTTATTAGGAAAATCTAGTCATGCGGTTTTATTTTTAAAATATAGGAAATTAATACATACCACTAGGATTATTTGGAAATCATTATATTTCATTTCAGTTCTTAGGCAGCAAATGGGAAATTTCTGGGCTGCTCAACAATTTTTAAAAGTGGATTTGACATCTAAGACGGAACGGTCTTAGACTATAAATGCAAGAATCCCAATGCCTGATGTTTTCACAAGTCATGATGTGATGAGGCTTTGGATCTTCTTGTAGGTCACTTACCTATACTTACGGGTACTAGAGAACGCACTTACGGGTACTTTAGATTACACGTACATTGGATGCCAATTACTGACATGGGAGAAATGGATCGAGGAACAAATAAAGGGTCAGATTTGGTGCTTCTGAAATTAAGTGTCCCTAGGGTTGAATCAGACCATGTGATGAGCTATGGAGTTACACTGAAGTGTTTCAGTGGCAGCTGCTCTGCCTGAGTATGTTCGTGGTCAACTTGGCAAGCAAGAAAAAGCTTCATTATTGACCCTTTCTGGCTTCAATTTGCCATGAAATCATTTTATTTGAGCAAGAATTGGCTTCTTTTAAAGAAATATTTGCAAATAATAAAATTGTTGACAGCATGTTTAGAAATAAAGTTTGATTAAATATGAGCAAGGCGGTCTGTAAATCAGGCGTGAAGTGTAGGGATGCTGCCACTGGTGGACTGTTTCCCAAGTTGGTGTTTCTACCGTGACAAGCAAGTCTCATGTCACACAAGTGGTTTTTATCACTTGTTTTTCTGCCGCTTCTGACGAGGTTCCTTATTATTTCTGTCTGAGCCATCTACCCTCTTTACTCCAGGACACGAATACAGAAAGGTGTGGAAGAGGGACACAAAGAGGGGACATGACAAACCAACATCTGACTTTCATTTAGCCATTCATACTGATTCGTTCACTCACCAAAGCAGTCATTGATAGGCCCTTAAGACCCTCAAGAGACAAAAGGGTGAATAAAATCAGATCATTTGCTAATGCTGTTTGCAGCAACATGGACGCAGCCAGAGATTATCATACGAAGTGAAGTAAGTCAGCGAGAGAAAGACAGATATCATATGATATCACTTATATGTGGAATCTAAAAGATGACACAAATGAACCTATCTATGAAACAGAATCAGGGACATAGAGAACAGACTGATGGTTGCCAAAGGGGAGGGGTTGGGGGAGGGATGGAGTGGGAGTTTGGGGTTAGCAGATGTAGCATTTATACATAGAATGGATAAACAACAAGGTCCTACTGTAGAGCACAGGGAGCTATATTCAATATCCTATGAGAAACCATAATGGAAAAGAATATAAAAAAAGAATGTGTATATGTATAGCTGAACCACTTTTCTGTACAGCAGTAATTAACACAACATTGTAAATCAGCTATACTTCCAAAAAAATCATATCATTTGCTGCTTTTGCTTCCTCCTATCAGCCTTTTGCCACTCTGCGGATCCTTTTGAGAGTTCACAGGTGATGTTGCACTTTCCTAGTAATTCTAATGTAAGATTTGGAGGAAACTGAAACAGTTGACAAAAGAGAGGCTTTTGGATCTGCCACACATCTCTTTACAGTTAATCCAAGTGGTTAGCAATCAGTACCTCTAAGTTAGGCCTTACACAAGAGCTTATGAAGAAGGAGGTGGAGATTTCTTGACGTTAAAAACAATAGCCTTGGTTTCAATAAGTGTCTTATGAAGACTCACTGTGAGCACACACAGTACTGTACCCTCACATTCCCAAATCAGAAGCAGACTGACTTTTCTTATATTCATTGTTTCTCTTTTCCTAAGTATGAGGGATAGTTCTGAGGGGAGAAAGAAATGATTCAGATATTAGAAGGAGCCATTGGAAGCCTCTTTATCATTTCCCTACATGTCTGTGTGTGTTATCTGCAGATATTATTCAAGGAAATCATGTGAAACTTAAGAAACTGCTTTTATTTAAACCAAAGCAAGAGAGGCATAAACAGTTTTTTTAGGTGGAAAGAAATTTGAGGCCGTCTCATTCAACTCTTCATTTTCACACTGGAGGCAGCAGTACAGAGAGTTTCATTGCTTCTCCCGGGAATCTCACAGCCATCATTAGACTCAGAGCCAGGCAGAAATCACGCTCTCCTCAATCCCTATCTAGCATGTGGTGTTGCCTCTCTGATTCACTTGGATGCAGCTTGCATTGTTTTTTATTCCTTTCTTTTATAGGATTATTCCACTGAGAGACTGAAGAAAACAAATGAAATACTGAAAGGCATCAAACTTCTAAAGTTGTACGCCTGGGAGCACATCTTTTGCAAGAGTGTGGAAGAAACAAGAATGAAAGAACTATCCAGTCTCAAAACCTTTGCTCTTTATACATCACTCTCCAGTAAGTTGCTGTTGCTCTGAGGACCACCGAAAAACATGTGGTCTGTTCACTTTAACTTGTGATCATTGAGGCATTCTGGGCTTCAGAGGAAGTCCATTTATTTTCTCCATTTGTGTGGTCCAATAGCCGCTAGCCACGCGAGGTTATTTAAATTTAAAGAGCAGAGTTAGGACAAGCTAAGAGTCAAGTAGACCTGAATTCAGTTCTTTACAAATGTGTGTCTTTGCCATGTTACTTGACATCCGAAATCCTTGGTTTCTTCATCTGTAAAATGGGGATGGTGATGATTAGTAGTACTGATCATTGAAACCCTCTTATCAGTTACAGTTGGGATGCATCATGGGTTTTCAGTAAACATTTATTTAAATTGATTTGACTGTAATACTGTTGATCTTCTTGTCCCCAGACATCCTTAAAAATTATGTGAGGTTGTCTTCCCTGTCTCTTTGGGAGTTTATGTTATTATGTTTCCTCGAAGATTGCATGTGAAATGCCAGTTTTGAAAATTGAGGAGAAAACAGTGTCAGCATTTCCAGTTGAAAGAAGCCAAACTGCATTCACATAAAATCCTCTTTTCCAATACACTTTCAAACCTTTTTAAATACAAAGCATTTTCTCCACAACTCTAATTTTTAAAAAGCAATTGCTACAAAAATATTATTGTTTTTTTTCTCAGAGAGTGACACTGAATGCTCTCAAGAATAATGAGTTCGTGTTAGTACAATTCTTCTGAACTTAGCCAGACTACTCTCACTAATATTTGATTTAGTTTGTGTGTCAGTTTTGCTCATTTCTATTGTTCCCCAGACCTCCAACAACTTAAAGTTTTGAAGGTTTATAGATTGTTTCCTTTGAATTCTAAACTACTTGAGTCCTTAGAGATTATAAACATTACTTTTGTGAAATGGATTTAAGGAAAATATTTGGTTTATATAGCTCATTTATTCTAGCCCTAATGCTGGATACATTAGAAATGAAATGGGGAGGAGATTTATCTTCCAGCTCCGCATCACTGCTAATATGGTGTCAAAACGCTAGAAGATGGAATGATTGATATTCACTTGCTTATATGATAGTGCTCTAAGCTGCTGGCTCCTACAATATATTTCTCTCTGCAGTGGACTGAAGTTCTCGTGGCGAGGATGGATACAGCCAGAAATAATGATGATAATAATGATAATAACAAAAATATATTGAGATACTCAGCCAATTATTGCCATAAGTAGCTTTACATATATCGTCCTATTTAATCCTCACAACAGCCCAATGATTTTGATTCTTTTTTTTTGGGCCACGCCACATGACTTGCAGGATCTTAGTTCCCTGGCCAGGACCAGGATCGAACTCAGGCCCCAGCATTGCAAGTGCAGCGTCCTAACCACTGGACCGTCAGGGAATTCCCCAAAGATTTTAATTCTGTTATTACCTTCATTTTGCAAATTAAAAGATTAAGGTGGAGAGAGCTTAAGTAACTTGAATTTCCCCCAAATCATCCAGCTACTAAATGGCAGGGGTGGGTTGCTAACTCACCTTAACCCAGTTATGTAAGATTTGGGTTGGTGTTTGAAAGTCAGAGACAAAAGAGAAGAGGACAGAGGAGGCCATACTGAAAAGAAAAACAAGAAATCATGATGGTGAAAACGCATAATCATGTTTTTATGATTATAGGCAGCAGGAATTCTTGTATCAGTCGTGTAAAGTTCCACTTAACACCACTTCCAAGTTTTCCAATTTGATTACGTGTGGTGTTGGTGGTGGTGAAGAGCTTCCATTATCTGAGTTGAATGGACCTGGCTCTAAATCTCAATTCTGCCACTTCATAGCAGTATGGCTTTGACCAAGTTACTATTTCTATCCTCCAAGCCTCAATTTTTTCATGTGTGACAGTGGAAAATAACAATCTACCATGTAGGATTGTAGTAAGGATTAGAATAGACTAAGGAATGCTGCAAATGTTGACTGACTTGTTGATTGACTCTATTCCAGGCACTACATCCAGGGCTTCCTACTCATTGTTTTGTATAACGCACCTGGCAAGTGGGCTAGTGTTCAATAACCTCCCTCAGTTTTCTCCTCTAAAAATTGGTGTAATAAGAATAATACCTTTCTCACAGGTATATTGTGAGGGTCAAATGAGGCAGTGGACGTGGCACTCTTCTGTCACTGTTAAAAATAGTTTGTAAATAGTATTTGCAGAGTACCGTAAGTTTAGACCAAAAAAAAGAAAAGAAAGAAAGAAAGAAAAATGTCAACTGTATAACATAGTGGTTACTGTTGGGTCTTAGAGTGCAGGCTGATCTGAAATGAAATCCTGCCTCAGCAACTTGTCTGCTATACATCCTTGGTTGGCATTTGGTGGCGTCTTGGTTTCCTCATCAGGAAGTTGGGCAGTATTAAGCATACCTGGGGGAATTAAATAAGATAATGTATGTAATGTGTTTAGAAAAGCACCTGAAACATAAAAGCGCTCAATCTGTGGTATCGGAAAATATTGAAAAGCAAAGTTAAACAGGATAAATACTAATAAAACTGAAGGTCCATCTCTATGATCAGTGTTCTTGCCACTGGAGATCATATCTGAGGGCAAAAGAGATTCTGTTAAATCATTTCCTAATCTCCACTGCCAAATGGTCATGTGCTGTTCATGGATTTCATTTTTTGGCGAAAGACAAGGATACCGTTTTATTTTTTCTCTCTTCACTTTGATAGAGTTTTATATGGAGAAGTGGGAAGAACATGAAGCTTTTGACTAGAAAGGTCTGGGTTTTATCCAAGCTCTGTCATCTCCTAGTTTGGAATCTTGCCTGTTACTCATCTTTCCTAAGTTGTTTCCTCATTATTGCGCAGGGTAGTTGTAATCATTAAATAGGAGAAGGTACTCCCATCATACCTCAGTAATTGTGAGTTGTTGAGTAGTGGCAGAGTGAAGTGGTGGTGAGTACGGTCTGAGGAGCCCAGCTGTGTGACCTCGGGCGTCTCATCCTCATCTTTATGATGATGTAGGAAGGGTCCCTGATAACCTGCACTGGGTGCAGAGTGCCAAATAAATAGGTTTTAGTAAAATAGCAACTGCTCTCACTCTTCCTCATCAGGAGGAGATTACTTATTTAAAGATATTTAGAATGAGTTATAAATCATGATGTGGAGGAAAAGAATGAAATACACTTAGGAAAAAAAGGTAATAATAGCCAGAGAAAGGTGAAGACAGAAACATGATTCCTCATCTGTACTGTTATGAGTCTCAGAGCCGTGTTTGGATTGCTGGTACCGTACAAGAATTCAGATTTGATAGCTAAGCCACCTCTGGACCTTCAGAAGCACAGGCTGAGTCTGTACACAGTGGTAAGGACAGTTCATGAGAGCGGATCATGAGAGCTGGTGATAGTTTTTAGATGGACTGTCTTCTGAGCATCAAGAAAACTAGATTATAGTTCTTGCTCTGCCATTGCCTGGCCCTGTTACCAACAATGCAGTTACTTTTTGGTCCTCCGTTCCTAAAACTCTATGGTTTATGACAAAATAACTACAAATCATCAACTTGGCTTTTTATTTTTCCTATTACTTCCAAATGCTAGTATTTTAGCCTAAATATGAGTTTTTCTCATTTCAGTTCTGCATATTATGTTTGTCAAGTGATAGTGCAATATATTCCTGGAGAGATATTTAAACAAGCAGAGGGCCCAGGATATGGAGCTATTTTATTAAACAAAAGGTCTATAAGTGAAAATTAATATCACTGCTGGAAGGAGATTTTTCACGTGATGTCGAATTCTTTTTATCTGTGTAATATCCCAATTTTTATGTTTTTAAGTTAGTTTAGTGGACCAAACAAAATACAGACCGTGAATACTCTGAAGAATGCATATGTGTTAAATTCTAATAACTTTATCTAAATTTTGCTCTTTGTAACATTTCATAAAAAAAATAATTTTTCACATTTTCTGGTTAAGTCTCACCTATGGGAGTTCACAACTGTGAACCAGGAAATACCAACTGGGAAATGTTTGTGGACTCAAGACAAAAATGTTACTTAATGTACTTGGTCTTTCCTGTCTTCAAGGAAAGTTAGAGTAATAATTGATGATTAATTAAAGTTACTGAAATGTCTCACAGTTCACTGAAACTAATGTATTTGGTTTCTTTCCACAGTCTTCATGAACGCGGCAATTCCCATAGCAGCTGTTCTTGCTGTAAGCCACTTTTTCTTACCTTAAGAAATGGACTTAAGTCAGTGTTCAGAAATGACTTAGGAACAAGAATGGGTGGGTGGTAACATATATTACCTCACCTTCAGTTTTCTCTTTGCTGTCTCCATCGTGATAGTTCTAATCCGGGGTTTCTCATCCGTGGCACTGTGGACCTTTTTGGGCCCAATAATTAATTCTTTGTTGTGAGAACCTGTCCTCTGCATTAGGATGTCTAGCAGCATCCCTGGCTTCTTATTAGATGCCGTTAGTACCATCAAAAATATCCCCAGACACTGCCAGATGTATCCTGGGGAGCAAAATTAGCAGAGGTTGAAATTTTACTGTCCTAACCTCCATGACCTGGTTCCTGGACATTCTTACAAGATAGTGCTAGATCAACAACTGGAAAATGTTAAATGATTACATTATATTTCAAACAAAAAGAACAAACCCAGGAACTAGTATTATACTTAGAAATATTTGTAAACAAGTCTGCCTTGGACACCATTGTTGGCGATTTTAGGAAAGATCTACAATAGAGACCCTAAAACATTGGAATGTTTCCTTTTTTCTCTCAGAAAATTTAGTATTGGTTGGAAAGAGCCTGAGTAGGTGTTAAGAACTCTGGATTCTCTCATGGTTATTCCCCCATCTCAGTAATCTGACAGAAGTTAATTTTCTAATCCGTCAATAGAATCTGTTTTGCCCCTTTCACAAGTTTACTGCTAGAATGAATGTAAACCATTAAGTACTCTACCAATAGCAAGTGTTATTTTTCTTAGGGAGTGATTCGGATGAAGTAATTGTATTATATTTTTCAGAGTTGCAATGGACATATTGGCATAGTAGAATTTGTTAGGCTTGTAAAATTGAACAAGTATTTGTGAACCTTTCTCTAGCTTTCTCTAAAATCCTTTCTATGCACAGACATTTGTGACGCATGCGTATGCCAGCGGGAACAATCTCAAACCTGCGGAGGCCTTTGCTTCACTGTCTCTCTTCCACATCCTGGTCACCCCTCTCTTCCTGCTCTCCACTGTGGTCAGGTTTGCCGTCAAAGCCATCATCAGGTATGTGCTGGAATGTCTGGAGTTCTTTGCTTGATTATAGAAATGCTATCTGTTCATGGTAGTAAGTTAGAAAAAGTATCAAAAGAACATCCAAATCACTGCCCAGAGATAACTTGTTAAAATTTTGGTATGCTACCTTTCAGTCTTTTATCTATTTCATATAAAAATAATTATTCTAAAATAAAAATTTTGAACTTTGGAGGGTTAATTTTCCCCTCATTAAGACCATAATACATTACGTTTATTGGCTACATGATATTCCATTGTTGGGAAGTATTCTAATTTACTTAATGGTTACCTCTTTCTTAGACATTTAGAATGTTTCTGTTTTCACCTGTGTAACATAAATAATGTAAATTACATTTGAGAGAAGCATCTTTTTATCTTTAAACTTTTCTCTGATTATTTTCTAAAGTCAGATTTCTAGAAGTGGTGATACTTGTTCTAATAGATGCATCTTCTTAATGCCCTTGATGAGTATGGCCATGTTGTTTTCCATTGAAGGAGACGTAGGTCAAAATGTGTACAGATTTTTAAGTTTTTTGTAATGAATATGGCCATAATATTTTCCAGCAAAGCTGGGCCAGTTTATGTTTTTACCGGCAGTGATGGAGAATGTTCATATCAATACATATTTTCTGTTTTAATTTTAGTTTAATTTGGCCAAAAAAAAAAAAAAAATCCAGGCTCACAGTCTCTGAAAATGGAAAAAACTTTGCAAAACTGAGTGCAGGGTTTTGTTAATTTTAAGTGTACTTCTATAGGTTGCTAAGCAGTGTAGACTTTATGTCAGACTCACAATTTCCCATAAAAATGGACGTGGTCTGATAATGACCATTTCCCCACCATTTTTACTTGTATTATATAATAAATATGTTACCATACTATATTATGCTACCCTGTATGTGCTATAGTGCCGTAGCTATGTTTCAGTCTATATTATAAACAAGGTAGTCTTAGAGTGGTATTTTGCTTTTTGCTATAAGGTCTTATAAACCTTATAAAACCTCAGCATGTTTCATAAACAGTCATTATCATATTTATATCTGGCCTTTGAAAGAAATGCCAAGATGTTTCAATACAGAAGGAAAATTGGAAAACTGAGGCCTTAAATATACTAAGCATAGTGTTGTCATAACAGCAATGTAGAGCATCTATTGTAAGGTCCTTTAAAATGAAATACTTTCCCAATGTCTATGTATTGTTAAGCAAACTATTTTTGAATATTCAAGATACCAGAACCTCTAGTTTTAGGCAATCGTTTATATTGGCTTAACAAAGACTTGATACCAAATATCATTAAAATTCATATACCTTATCTTACTATAAACCAGGTTCTGATTTTTTACACTAATACCTTAACAAGATTTCGATCCTATTCTGTAAGATATGCTGTTAGTAACAGATTCTGGAGCTGTTAAGAGTTTAAAGCTCAGGCCCTCTGACCTCATCTGCCCTCATTTTCTTATTGTTCTGACTTCTGAAACACTTGTACGGATCACTGACTGATTTCTGTAGCACCACTTCCAAATTAGGCAGTGCTCTGGAAGGGAAGCGACTTCAAACAATAAAACTGATAAATGGCCAGAGTCTGCTATTTTGGTTCTTATTTTCATTTTCTCCACTTAATAGCTGTCCCTCTCACGGTTGCCTTTTTAATTGAATCTGACTTTGTGCTACAAGTCAAATAGAAAGCAGTTGATAACTAAGAATAGATCAGTCCTCTGAAATCAGGAGGTTACCAAGCACCGAAAGGACTTTTAAGAGTTACTGTGAAAGAAAATTAATACATCTAGGAGTGTGGGTTTCCCCAAGTCCATAGGATACAGTCCTGCTGTAGTAAATCCTAGTAAAGCTGAGGGTGGATCGTAGTCACCGTATATTTCTGCGTAGCACTCTCTCTTCTGTACGTTCCAGGGAAAAGGCACTTGCCAGTTTGATAAAGACCAGTCTGTTTTCAGGGCTCAGCTCCAGATTTCCCAAGCCATAGGCCAAATAGAATCAGCTTATAAAAACTTGCTTCTCTAAAATGAATTTCAGTGGTTGATTTGTGGGTCCTAGGGAGATGACCAGTCAACAGAGGAGGCCAGTCCTTTTTCCCACTGTGTGCCGGTTCTCGGAACCCAAATGAGCGTCTTTCCCAGTGTGGACTGGGCTTGGCATTTCCTCTGCCTGGGAACCCGTGACCAGGCTTTAATGCCAGTTGGCCCACAGCGAGTTGAGCAGCCTGTTTATAATCGGAGACTTTGGTTAGCTGATTTTGAAACCTCCTCTTCAGGACTGTGGAAGTCATAAGTTCTTTGCTACACTCTGAAATGCATTCAGAAATTTGGTGGGTTAGAATAGGGTGCAGCATACTCCGCGACTTGTGTTACGTGTGCCTGTAAGAGATGTGTGTAAACTTCTCTGCTGGAGGAAAATTCCATGCCATGTAAAATTCGTTGCTTCGAGAAAATTCTATGCTTTCTTTTAAAAATGTTTAGCTTGTTAGACAAAATTGTCTTTTGTGGTGCTCACTGGGTGGGATCTTATGTATACATAATAAAATGCAAGAAAGAGGCAGTTAAGATTCAGGTTATCTCCTAGTAACCCCAGCACCCCACATCATTTGAGTTTTCTGGACCTTTTATGGTGATGTGTTCGTCTACATTTGCAAAACGGAGGGAAGAAATGAAGGAAAGTAGGAAAGTCACTAGTTTCTAAAATATTAAAATATTTGAATTAGTGATTTTTTTCATGATGCTTGCTTTACTTGTCCTCTTTGCTTTACTTGTAAGAAAATAGTTTATGTGTTTTGCTTTTCTGGAGGAAAAGGTTAAGTTGCTATATTGTATCCTTTATAAATAATTTGAGTTTAGGTTTCTGGTACTTGATGTACAATGCAGTATCTATATCCAGAGATGTTATTTACCAAGGAAAAAAATGTGTAAAACTAATCCCTTGCTTTGGTGGAAGATAACTCTGTGTCCTTTCTCTCATTTACCTCCCAAAGGAAAGTACCCTTGGCTAGTCTACTGTGATTACCTTCAATCAAATAAATTGTTACTATATTTATCGTAGAACATGCTCGCAGGTTGACCTGGTCCACATTTACAAAACTTTCATGGTTTCCACAAGAAAACACATAACTGCCAGCAACAAAATCAGTTATTTCCCCAAAACATAGCACCTGTCCAAGGTACTCAAGCTGTATATAAACACTCAAACTTGAAAAGTGAAAAAATATCATCGGTAACAAAACCTTAAATACGTTGATGAATTACCTAAACAAATGAGAAATTAGTAAAACACTAAACTTAAAGGTGATGGAGGCAGGACAGGGAATTGTTTGGTATCAAGTTTACCTGTTTTCAATACCTGCACAGCCATGGAATACTCATTGTTCAACCACAAGCATATTATTTGGTGCCTCTATGGCTCAGCTTCCACACTTATCAGATGAGTATCATAATGGTTCCTGCTTATGGTGGTTGGGAGAATTAGATGAGATAATACATGAAAAATGCCCAGCACATTGCCTATATATTTTAGATATTTAACAAATCTCCATCTTACTAACTTAACACCATTTTATTGAACTCCGTTTCATGCTTCAGGGATATATCTTTCTGTGGATCCACATTCATTTATTAAGCAGTTCAGGTACCTTGCTAGGCATTGGGGATGGCAAAGATGAAAGATGGAGTGAAATCCACAGGAGTCCACAGTCTAGCTGGAGAGACTGGGAAGGGAAGGTAATTACAACACGCATGTTATGCTGTGATAGAGCACTACACAGAATACCATGGGCCACATATGAGGCTCATTGAAGCTTATCAAGGGAGAAGGGAGACAGTCCGGTCAGTAAAGGTTTAAAGGCGGTGATAGCTCCTTCATGGGATCTTAAAGAATAGGTAGGACTTGGCCAGTTGAATAAAAAGGGAAAACACATTCTGTGTGAGGGAGTAATGTATGCAAGGGGAAGGGGTGAGCAGAGAGGTGAGAGATCTTGGTACCTTCTGGGGACTAAAGGTAATTGCATGTAGTTGGAGAAAGGTCCTGATGAGGAAAGCACTGGGAGATGAAGCTGGAGAGTAAAATCCCAATCAGCCTGTAGATGACGCCAAGGATGCTGAAAGGCGCAGGGTGGCCATTTGTTATTTTAAGGAGAGGACTGTTGTAGGAGCGTATTTGCATTTTAAAAATATAACCCTGGCAGCATGGTAGAAATTACTTCACCCTTGGTCAGGATTCATGCATTTTCCATAGTTGTTTTGCCTCTGTGAGTTCTGAAAGGCCCTCATATGAACAGGAAATGTTTTTTGTATTACCTATTCATTCACCAGACACTTCTTGAGGAATTGCTATGTTATATTTTTGGCACTGGGCTAGATTCTGAAGATGAAAATTTTCACTTTTAAAGAGTTCAGAGTCTAGTGGGAGAGATAGACAGTAACAAAACAAAAAAAATAGTGCAAGGGACCCTAAGCCAGAGAGCCTGGAATAATGGGAATGGGGAGGGGAAATGGAGGGTGAGATTCAGAAAAGTGCCAGTGTTGGGTCCTCCGATGTTTATTGTAATTGGAGTTCCATGATGGGATCTTATGAAGAGGAAAGAAGTTCTCCCCATGCTCCAGTCACGCTCAGGGACCATTGCTTCCTGATATTCAGCAAGAATGGGTCTCATTAATTTCATAAAAGCTTCAGTAAGATTTGTGTGTGCTAGAAAGTGAAATGGAGAATTGAATCAACTGACCTTACTTATTAAATGTCTGAATCATTGGTTTATTCCTTCTTTGATTGATTCAGCAAACATTCATTGAGTAACGTGTACCAGGAGCTGCTGGACTTAGTTACAAAGGCACACGAACTTGGCCCCATACTTGCCTTTGTGTGCAGAGACACAGTGTGAGGTTGTCTGAAAGGTATTCCTTTGATGGACAAAGTTGTGCTCCTTAAAATCTCATCTCTTCTAAACCTTGGAACAGAATAACAAAGTCTGTAGAAGTGAAAGGATGCTGCCATTTAAGATGAATAAAATGCCATTCCTAAGGCATTTCTAACACCGTCTTTCAGATCTATGGGATCAGGCTTTGCTGTCAAAGACTCAAAGATAGGACAAAACCCAGAGCTCTTCTTTCTTTTTTTGGTTCTGAAATTCTTTTTAAAATTGCAGTAAAATATACATAACATAAAACTTATCATTTAAATCGCTTTAACTGTACAGTTTAGTGGCATTAAGTCCATTCACAGTGTTGTGCAAACATCACCACAATCCCTCTCCAGAACGTTTTCAATTTCTCAAATTAAATTCTGTACTCACTAAATGATAACTCCCCTTGTACCTACCTCTGCTTCCAGACCCTGGACCACCACTGACTTTCTGTCTGTATGAATTTGACTATTCTATCTACCTCATATACGTGGAATTATGCAATTTCTGTTTTTTGTGTGCCTAGCTTATCTTATTTAGCATAATGTTTTCAAGGTTCAGCCATGTAGTCATAACTTGAATATATTTAAGTAAGTCAGGAATTCCAGAGCCGTGAAAAAAAGTATGGCAGATGCTCAAAAACTTAAACATAGAATTACCATATGATTCAGCAATTCTACTTTTGGGTGTATACCCAAAAGAATTGAAAGCAGGGACTTGAATAGATATTTGTACATTCATCTTCATAGCAGCATTATTCACAATAGCCAAAAAGTGAAACAACCCAAATGTCCCTCAATTGATGAATAAACAAAATGCAGCATATACATAAAATGGAGCATTATTCAGCCAAAGCTTTCCTTAAACAATAATTTTTTTTAGTGGAATCTAAAAAATACAACAAACTCATGAGTATAACAAAAAAGAAACAGGCTCACAGATATAGAGAACAAGTGGTTCGCTTTAGTAGTTACCAGTGGGGAGAGGGAAGGGGGAAGGGGCAACATAGAGGGTAGAGCATTAAGAGGTACAAATTATTATGTATAAAATAAGCTACAAAGATGTATTATACAACATAGGGAATATAGCCAGTGTTTTATAACTATTAATATAAATGGGGTATAACCTTTAAAAACTGTGACTCACTATACTGTACACCTGTAACTTATATAATATTGTATCAACTATACTTCAATTAAAAAATTACTTTTATGGATTAAGCTATAAACACTACTATATATAAAATCGATAACCAACAAGGACCTACTGTATAGCACAGGGAACTATACTCAATATTTTTTAATAACCTATAAGAGAAAAGAATCTGTAAAGGAATGTATATATGTAGAGAGATATATATATATATATCTGTAGATATATATATCTGAATCGCTGTGCTGTACACCTGAAACTAACATGATATTGTAAGTCAACTATACTTCAATAAAAAAAAGAATGAAAAAATTATTTCTTTTAGTTTCCTGTAAATGAAATTTAGAAGTTAATAGTTAGACTGCCCTAGTGGATTTTATCTACCTTTATGTTTCCAAAGGAAGGAAGCGGTTTCTATGACATGCAAGGCTAAAGAGCTTAAAGTTCATGGGCAACAGACTGAATTGAATTTACTTTTCTTCATTGTTTAGTCTGTCACAAAAACAAACTCTGCAGACTTGTCTGGAGGCACTTAGCTTGACTACAAGCTGAAATGAAAAATAAAAAAACCTTTTGTTTCAAATGTGTATTTTCTAGTTCCCTACTAACGGCAATCTTTCCCCTGTATGTGATGCCGCAGGTGCCAGGCCAGTTTGCCCACTGTTAGCATCTTAGCGTGCTAGAAGGAGCATTTCTTGTCTTTTCAACTTCACAGACTTTTCTGTAGTGTATCATTTTATTTATGGGAGGATGTTTTCAAATTGTGTTCTTCGATTCGTTTCACTCTTGATCCTATGACACTGGTTTGAGAAAATTAGAATGGGTGGGGTAAGGGGGCCAAGGGGTCTTGCGTGCAGCCTCTGGAGACCCTGGAGACCACAGTAAAGAATGTTTGTAAATTACTCTTCTAGAACAGGGCTTCTCCAACTGTACTGTGCTTATGAAGCATCTCTGGATCTTCTTAAAATGTAGATTTGGACTCAGGAGGTCTTGGGTGGGGCCTGAGATTCTAAGTTTCGAGTAAGCTCCCAGGTGATGTTGATGCCACTGATCTTGGCCAACGTTTTGCGTAGTAATATTCTAGAGGGCCCTCTCCTTGCCAGGTTGTGAAAATATGTCCAATATATACAGTAGTGCTTAAGCAAAGTAGCGTAGTATGCAGGGACCCATGATCCGTGTGTTATATGCTGTATGTTTTTACTTAACTGCCCTGTACCTTACTTCCCTTCATTTGTAAAATGAGAATAATGATACTTCCTTCGTTGGTGTTATTTTTTTTTAACCACCCTGTTTCAAGTCCCTCTCCAATTCTATTGTCTTTGACTAGAAATACAATTGCAAAAAAAAAAAAAAAAGTGCAAAGGAGAGTTGGTTGCATTTAGGGTGACCAGTTGGTTGTGGTTTTTCTGAGATTTTTCATTTTAAGCGCTGAAAACCCCAGGTGCTGGGAGCCCGTCAGTCCCCCAGCATCCTAGCTGAATTCCCGATTGGTCCTGAGAAATGACTCTCAGAGCTGGCTTGCTTACCATGGTAACAGTGGGGGAAAAGTTTGTTTATTTAGGTAGAACTTCATTGGTGGTGGTTTTATTTTTATCCCTTATTGTGTGCTTGCTTGTTTGCCTTTTGCAGTGTTCAAAAGCTGAATGAGTTTCTCTTGAGTGATGAGATTGGTGAGGACAGCTGGCTGACTGGGGAAGGTTCTCTTCCATTTGAATCCTGTAAGAAACACACTGGAGCCGTAAGTGCTTTTCTTTGTTACGGGAGCTGTGAATAAGGGACAGTCCTGAGGATGGATGATTGAAAGTGGGTGCAATTAGAAGAAATCGCACGCTTTACTTTTAACCTATATGAAGAAAAAATTGCCGCCTGCTTCTGTAAAAAACCTTACAAGTCTAAAATCGATAAAAAAAAATGTAGAAGGCTCGTCTGTATAAGTCATCAAAGGATTATCCCAAGAGGGACACCTCATGTTCAATTCAAAAGGAAATAGAGAGGTTGTCTACCCCAAGCTTTATATAAAAATCATACAAAATAAGCTTACAACTCTTGTACCATATGCTTATAATACCTTTAACTATGTTATACTTTTTGGTTTCCAAAGTGCTTTTTGGATACGTTATGTCTTTTGACTCATTTACTATAGTACACTACGTTACCTATTTTGTTTTCTAGATGCATATATTCATTTGCATGTTGTACGGTTTGAATAGAGTCACAGGATTTTAGTGGGAGAGGCAGAATTAAAACCTGAGTCTTTTAACTCCTGAACCAGTTTATTCATCCGTTGCACAAATATTTACTCATATCTACATAAAGCCTGGAAACACAATGTTATTTTGTCATGTTTTACCTGGACTATAACGTGTATTATATATTTGCCTGTATTTCCAGACTTATCAGCTACCCTGTGCTTTGTGCCAAGACCTAGTGATGTAGCTCTGAACAAGGCAGGCAAGATCTTTCTTGTCACAGAGTTTGCTTTCTTGAGGCAGGAGTCAGATGATAAACAAGTAAAAAAGTGAGATCAATTCCCTGTGGGAAGAAAATAAAAAAAAAGAAGATATTAGAGAGTGACTGGGATCCTCTAAGCAGGGTGGTCATTTCCCAGGAGGCCCCTCTGAAGAGCTGGCATTTGAGCTGAGACCTGAATGAAGAGTAGGTACTTCTTCTGCAAAGACCTAGAAAAGGGGCCAGATCATTTCAGGCAGAGAACTGGCAGATGCAAAGACCCTGAGGTGGGAATTAATTTGGTGTGTTCAAGGAACAGAGGAGCACTATGGCTGAAGCCTGGTAAAGAAGGGAGGATAAGACGAGGTAAGAACAAGGATTGAGGGTCCTGTAAACCAGGGAAAGAGTTTGGAGGGTTTTAAAGAAGGGACTCATATAATTTCGCATATATTTTTAAAGGATCACTCTGGCTGCTGGGTGAAGAGTTGTCATTGGGAACAAGAAGAGAACAGATAGATCAGTAAAGAGGGCATTATAATAACATAGACAAATGATGATGGTTGGAGTTTGTTTTTGTTGCAGTTGCAGTGGACCTTGAGAAGAAGCTATCAAGTTTAGCGCACACTTTTTAGGCTGAGCTGATAAACACTGGCTGATAGGTTGAATGGAGGGGATGAGGGAGAAAGAAGACTCAAGGATGAATCCTAGGTTATTGGCTTGACTACTGGGTAGACGGTGGAGCCAATAACTGAAATAGGGAAGCTGAGTAATGAGTAGGTTGCTGTTGAGGTGGAATCAAGAGGTATATTTTGCACATGATAATTTTGAGATATTTATTGGCATCTAAGAAGAGAAACCCCCCCTTGGAGATGTAAATTTAAGAGCCGCTGGCCATTAGACGATATTTAACGGGACTGGATTAAACCACTTTCTTGAAAGCCGTGTCTGAAAAATTCTGAAGAAAGTCTTTAAAATTAATATGTCTGTTTCATAACAGTAAAGTAGAAAGAAGTTCTTCTAAAATAAATTATAAGTTAATAATTAGTTATTCATTTACTATTAGAGAAAAATGTTAATATATTTACCATTTATGTAACCAAACAAAAATGCATGTGCAGTCTCCTGACAGGAATTGACTGGGGCTTGGAAAACCTTCACCAGGAAGTCAGTCTATATTAAATTTTTATTCACATCGTGCTAAAAATAGTTAAGACAAGCACTTGGCTGTCTTTAGACTTGCTGATTTCTTCTGCTTTTCTGGAGTTATTTTTTTACTCTCTGTCGAGTTATTTTGTTGAGCAGGTGTGATTTTGTCTGAGTAGGAACCACCACCCATGCTTGTAGACACTGCAGTAACAAAGCCTGAAAATGCTTGTGTGCTCTTGTGTGGACACGGACAACAAGACAGGAACACGTCATAGACTGTGTACACTTCGAGGCAGCAGGAAAGTCAAGCATTTGATTAGAACCTGCCTTGTCTCACTTTGGATGATAGGAGATTCCCAAAGAACTTGATAGATCATCTTTCAGAGATGTAGGGATGAGCAGAGTGAGATGACCTCAGGAAAGGGAACAGAGGAGGTCAAGTTTGAGGGAGTGGAGTGAGGGAAATCTGAAGAGTGGTTTGTATGAGATGAGGGATAGGAGAAATATTGAACTGAGCAAAGGTTGGAAGGAAAAAAGAATCCCCTTCAGTTGCCTCCAGTATCTTCAGAGTTATTGAAACCAGACTGGACTTCTGATGTCTTTCGGGGCCATTCATCACTGCTGATGGGCCAAACCACAAATGACAAACTTTTAAAAATGAAGAGAAAAAAGCTGTGTGTTTGAAAAGAACACTAATGGAAACTCCTACTTGAGAGCGCTTAAGATGCTATGTATTCTGTAAAAGCTTAGAGTTAAGTGGTTTTGGCTGCAGAGTCTCCACGGAGAATTAGTGACAGTCTAGAGCCAGAGTTTCTTCAAATTACATCTGTGAGACTCCGACTCAAATCTCTGTCAACACGTCTCCTCCTCCCAACCTCTCCTTAGTTTTGTGAAGAACATGAAGTCATTCCTTTTGGAACTCTGGGGGCGATACTACTATAGAAGTTATGACTCTAGAAGACAGAGAATATAGGTACAGATATAGACCTGTCTTGTGTGGGAAATATACTCAGCTTAAAGGATAGTGACTTTCTACATCTCTCATGTAAGGTTATCTGTGAGGACTGTGGGAAGAAAAACAAAACTAAAAATGTCACGAGCACTCTTTCTCTCTCTCTTTTTAAAATTTAAAATGCATTCAGTAGTTTCTGTGCAACAGAACACTGATAGTCCTTCTCAGTGACTTTTTAATCTCAGTATTGAATGGCGTGTAGCTTAGCGATGCGCTATTTGGTAGTTTGATATTCTCTTGATACGCTGATGGATATAAATTGGAGGACGATATCTCATTCAGATTAAATTACTGATTATTCGAGGACATTCCTGATTCCCGTAATAGAACTCAACAGATTTATCAAAAAGCTAAACCTGCCGTTCCAAGCCTTTCACAATTCTAGAATCCTTTGCTTTTTATAGGTAATTGAACAGTTTTAAAGTGTTTTACTATTTAGCTTTCATAATCTCTATAAGGTATTTAAGTAAGACAGAGAATCATTTATGTCAAAATACTTGCTTACTAGATCTCTGGGACAAATTTTGAGCTTATATATTTTTCTAAATTAGAGGTTTACAGAACTGAATTTTCTACCTTCTCTTCAGTCATTTGTCTCTATGTGAAATTAAACTCAAAATTAGAGAATGACAAGTGTCTAGTTATGACCTAATTGGAGCTCATTTTAAGTATGTGAAGATTGCCTAGCTTTAGCCGGCATCCTCCGTTTTATGGAGACTTTCTTTAGTCCTTTGGCTCAGAGCAATGCTATAACATTTGAGAAAAACTAGATCATTCTACAGTGCTTATGGATCTCCTTATGAAATAATATTCATATTATAGGCAAAAAAGTCTTAGATCTTTATGCTTTTTCTCATTCCACCATGGATCTTCGGGTGACATATAGCCCAGTCTGATTTATGTGAGTGTATCGGATTCAAAATCCTCATGATTCAGAGGGTGACCAAAAATGCACTGTTGGAACATTTACAAGCCCGACGGCCTAAGAATTAGATTCTAGTTTACCCTGAGTTAGCCTGCTTGCCTTCGGCCATGACACACAACTTTTTACCGCCTGGGCCTGTTCATCCAGAAAGCTGGAGAAAGAATATCCAAAGCCTAGTTTGGTGCTCAGCACTTTAACTTCTATCGTTTGCAAGTATCACATCTTCATATTTTTATCTTTTTAAAAAGTTTGTGAATTAGGTTTAAAATTATTGTGTAACACTTTTTCATCATCATTTGCTTTTTTTGGCGGCAGGGGGACACCATAGAAATAACTAAAATATGACATTCACTTTACTCATTTCTTTTTCTTAGAACTTAAGTGGAGAATTAGCAATGAGAGTTAATGTTCAGTAAAAACTCAGTTTTCTCCATAGACCTTCAACTTGTGTTCTTTTCCATGTGGAATGCAGCAGCCAAAAACTATAAACAGGAAGCAGCCTGGAAGGTATCACCTGGACAGCTACGAGCAGTCAACACGACGTCTGCGTCCCGTGGAGACCGAGGATATTGCAATAAAGGTTATTTTATTTCCTGAATTCTTACGTGAATAGAAACATTGATGTTACTATTTTATGATGAAGTTCTGCAAAAGTGTCCTACATTGTGTCTTTAAAGTCTCTTTAGCATGGTCACTCATTCTCATAACATTTTCAAACATATTCTGATAAGTTTATAATTCTCAGTGCTGCCTTGCCTCCCAGCCACAGCTTTGCTCCAGCAGTTGTTTAAATAACTGGAGGATGAATCTTCCTTCTGAATCTGCGTTAGAAGCTAGTGTCCAACGTATTCCCACTCGTACTCTTATGTTTATCTACCAAGTAGATTAATTTCTAGAGAACGCCCATATTACAGGTCCAATTTTTAAGGAAGTAGATTAGATTGCAATTATCTACAACCAGGAAAGGCTTAGACCTGGGTTGTGTGCTTCCGCCCAGCTTCCCAATACTGCCTTTGACTCATCTCAAACAGCCTTTTTTTTTTTTTAACATTTTTATTGGAGTATAATTGCTTTACAATGCTGTGTTAGTTTCTGCTGTATAACAATCAGCTATATGTATACATATATAGCCATATCCCCTCCCTTTTGCATCTCCCTCTCTTGCTCCCTATCCCACACCTCTAGGTGGTCAGAAAGCACTGAGCTGATCTTCCTGTGTCATGCAGCTGCTTCCCACTGGCTATCTATTTTATATCATTTGGTAGTGTATATATGTCAATGTTACTTTCTCACTTCGTCCCAGTTTACCCTTCACCCTCCCCGTGTCTTGAAGTCCATTCTCTACATCTGTGTCTTTATTCCTGTCCTGCCCATAGGTTCATCAGAACCATTTTTTTTTTTAGATTCCATATATATGTGTTAGCATACATTTTTTAAAATTTTATACAGCAGGTTCTTATTACTTATACATTTTATACATATTAGTGAACATATGTCAATCCCAATCTCCTCATTTATCACACCACCACCCCCCACCATTTTCCCCCCTTGGTTTCCATACTTTTGTTCTCTACATCTGTGTCTCTATTTCTGCCCTGCGAACCGGTTCATCTGTACCATGTTTCTAGGTTCCACATATATGCGTTAATATATGGTATTTGTTTTTTTGACTTACTTCACTCCATATGACAGTCTCTAGATCCATCCACGTCTCTACAAATGACCCAATTTCATTCCTTTTTATGGCTGAGTAATATTCTATTGTATATATGTACCACAACTTCTTTATCCATTTGTCTGTCGATGGGCATTTAGGTTGCTTCCATGACCTGGCTATTGTAAATAGTGCTGCAATGAACATTGGAGTGCATGTGTCTTTTTGAATTATGGTTTTCTCTGGGTATACGCCCAGTATTGGGATGGCTGGGTCATATGGTAATTGTATTTGAGGTTTTTAAGGAACCTCCATACTGTTCTCCATAGTGGCTGTATCAATTTACATTCCCACCAACAGTGCAGGAGGGTTCCGTTATCTCCACACCCTCTCCATCATTTGTTGTTTGTAGATTTTCTGATGATGCCCATTCTTACTGGTGTGAGGTGATACCTCACTGTAGTTTTGATTTGCATTTCTCTAATAATTAGTGATGTTGAGCAGCTTTTCATGTGCTTCTTGGCCCTTTGTATGTCTTCTTTGAAGAAACGTCCATTTAGGTCGTCTGCCCACTTTTTGATTGGGTTGTTTGTTTTTTTAATATTGAGCTGCATGAGATGTTTATATATTTCGTCTGTTGATTCGTTTGCAAATGTTTTCTCCCATTCTGAGGGTTGTCTTTTCATCTTGTTTTTAATCTCCTTTGCTTTGCAAAAGCTTTGAAGTTTCGTTAGGTCCCATTTGTTTATTTTTGTTTTTATTTCCATTACTCTAGGAGGTGCATCTTGCTGTGATTTATAGCAAAGAGTGTTCTTCCTATGTTTTCCTCTAAGAGTTTTATAGTGTGCGGTCTTACATTTAGGTCTCTAACCCATTTTGAGTTTATTTTTGTGTATGGTGTTAGGGAGTGTTCTAATTTCATTCTTTTACATGTAGCTGTCCAGTTTTCCAGCACCACTTATTGAAGAGGCCATCTTTTCTCCATTGTATATCCTTGCCTCCTTTCTCATAGATTAGTTGACCATAGGTGTGTGGGTTTATCTCTGAGCTTTCTATCCTGTTCCATTGATCCATATTTCTGTTTTTGTGCCAGCACCATATTGTCTTGATTACTGTAGCTTTGTAGTGTAGTCTGAAGTCAGGGAGTCTGATTCCTCCAGCTCCGATTTTTTCCCTCAAGACTGCTTTGGCTATTCAGGGTCTTTGGTGTCTCCATACAAATTTTAAGATATTTTGTTCTAGTTCAATAAAAAATGCCATTGGTAGTTTGATAGGGATTGCATTGAATTTGTAGATTGCTTTGGGTAGTATAGTCATTTTCACAATATTGATTCTTCCAATCCAAGAACATGGTATATCTCTCCATCTGTTGGTATCATCTTTAATTTCTTTCATCAGTATCTTATAGTTTTTTGCATACAGGTCTTTTGTCTCTCTAGGTAGATTTATTCCTAGGTATTGTATTCTTTTTGTTTCAATGGTAAATGGGAGTGTTTCCTTAATTTCTCTTTCAGATTTTTCATCATTAGTGTATAGGAATGCAAGAGATTTCTGTGCATTAATTTTGTATCCTGCAACTATAACAGATTCATTGATTAGCCCTAGTAGTTTTCTGGTGGCATCTTTAGGATTCTCTATGTATAGTATCATGTCATCTGCAAGCAGTGACAGTTTTATTTCTTCTTTTCCAATTTGGATTCCTTTTATTTCTTTTTCTTCTCTGATTGCCGTGGCTAGGATTTCCAAAACTATGTTGAATAATAGTGGCGAGAGCGGACATCTTTGTCTTGTTCCTTATCGTAGAGGAAATGCTTTCAGTTTTTCACCATTGAAAATGATGTTTGCTGTGGGTTTGTCATGTATGGCCTTTATTATGTTGAGGTAGGTTCCCTCTATGCACACTTTCTGGAGTGTTTTTATCATAAATGGGTGTTGAATTTTGTCAAAAGCTTTTTCTGCATCTATTGAGATGCTCATATGGTTTTTCTTCTTCAATTTGTTAATATGGTGTATCACATTGATTGATTTGCGTATATTGAAGAATCTTTGCATCCCTGGGATAAACCCCACTTGATCATGGTGTATGATCCTTTTAATGTGTTTTTGGATTCTGTTTGTTAGTATTTTGGTGAGGATATTTACATCTATATTAATCAGTGATATTGGTCTTTAATTTTCTTTTTTTGTAGTACCTTTGTCTGCTTTTGGTATCAGGGTGTTGGTGGCCTCATAGAATGAGTTTGGGAGTGTTCCCCCTTCCTCAATTTTTTGGAAGAGTTTGAGAAGGATGGGTATTAGCTCTTCTCTAAATGTTTGATAGAATTCACCTGTGAAGCCATCTGCTCCTGGGCTTTTGTTTGTTGGAAGATTTTTAATCAGATTCAATCTCATTACTTGTGATTGGTCTGTTCATATTTTCTGTTTCTTCCTGGTTCAGTCTTTGAAGGTTATACCTTTCTAAGAATTTGTCCATTTCTTCCAGGTTGTCCATTTTATTGGCATAGGAGTATTGGCTTGTAGTAGTCTCTTAGGATGCTTTGTATTTCTGTGGTATCTGTTGTAACTTTTCCTTTTTTATTTCTAATTTTATTGATTTGAGTTCTCTTCCTCTTTTTCTTGATGAGTGTGGCTAATTGTTTTTCAATTCTGTTTATCTTCTCAAAGAACCACCTTTTTGTTTTATTGATCATTGCTATTGTTTTCTTTGTTTCTATTTCATTTATTTCTGCTCTGATCTTTATGATTTCTTTACTTCTACTAACTTTGGGTTTTGTTTGTTCTTCTTTCTCTAGTTCCTTAAGGTGTAAGGTTAGATTGTTTATTTGAGATTTTTCTTGTTTCTTGAGGTAGGCTTGTATTGCTATAAACTTCCCTCATAGAACTGCTTTTGCTGCATCCCATAGGTTTTGGATGGTTGTGTTTTCATTGTCATTTGTCTCTAGGTATTTTTTGATTTCCTCTTTGATTTCTTCAATGATCTCTTGGTTATTTAAAAACGTATTGTTTAGCCTCCATGTGTTTCTGTTTCTTACGTTTTTTTACCTGTAATTGATTTCTAATCTTGTAGGGTTGTGGTCAGAAAAGATGCTTCATATGATTTCAATTTTCTTTTCTTTCTTTTTTTAAATTTTTTTTAATCAGGGAAATATAAATTTTATTTATTTTATTTTATTTTTTAATCTTTATTGGGGTATAATTGCTGTACAATGGTGTGTTAGTTTCTGCTTTATAACAAAGTGAATCAGTTATACATATACGTATGTTCCCATATCTCTTCCCTCTTGCATCTCCCTCCCTCCCACCCTCCCTGTCCCACCCCTCCAGGTAGTCACAAAGCACTGAGCTGATATCCCTGTGCTATGCGGCTGCTTCCCACTAGCTATCTACCTTACGTTTGGTAGTGTATACATGTCCATGCCTCTCTCTCGCTTTGTCACAGCTCCCCCTTCCCCCTCCCCATATCCTCAAGTCCATTCTCCAGTAGGTCTGTGTCTTTATTCCTGTCTTACCCCTAGGTTCTTCATGACATTTTTTTTCTTAAATCCATATATATGTGTTAGCATACGGTATTTGTCTTTCTCTTTCTGACTTACTTCACTCTGTATGACAGACTCTAGGTCTATCCACCTCATTACAAACAGCTCAGTTTCGTTTCTTTTTATGGCTGAGTAATATTCCATTGTATATATGTGCCACATCTTCTTTATCCATTCATTCGATGATGGGCACTTAGGTTGTTTCCATCTCTGGGCTATTGTAAATGGAGCTGCAATGAACATTTTGGTACATGACTCTTTTTGAATTTTGGTTTTCTCAGGGTATATGCCCAGTAGTGGGATTGCTGGGGTCATATGGTAGTTCTATTTGTAGTTTTTTAAGGAACCTCCATACTGTTCTCCATAGTGGCTGTATCAATTTACACTCCCACCAACAGTGCAAGAGGGTTCCCTTTTCTCCACACCCTCTCCAGCATTTGTTTGTAGATTTTTTGATGATGGCCATTCTGACTGGTGTGAGGTGATACCTCATTGTAGTTTTGATTTGCATTTCTCTAATGATTAGTGATGTTGAGCATCCTTTCATGTGTCTGTTGGCCATCTGTATGTCTTCTTTGGAGAAACTTCTATTTAGGTCTTCTGCCCATTTTTGACTTGCATTGTCAAATAGCCTATTTTTTTAAAAAAGTTATATTATTGAAGTATAGTTGATTTAAAATGCTGTGTTAATTTCTGCTGTATAGCAAAGTGACTCAGTTATACATACATACATATATATATATATATATATATATATATATATACATTCTTTTTCATATTCTTTTCCATTATGGTTTATCAGCAGATGTTGAATATAGTTCCCTGTTCTATACAGTAGGACCTTGTTTATCCATTCTATATATAATAGCTTGCATCTGCTAATCTGAAACTCCCAATCGATCTCTCCCCCACCCCTCTCCCCCTTGGCAATTACAAGTCTGTTCTCTATGTGTGTGAGTCTGTTTCTGTCTCATAGATAACTTCATTTGTGTCATATTTTAGATTCCACGTATGAGTGATATCATATGGTATTTGTCTTTCTCTTTCTGACTTACTTTACTTAGTATGATAATCTCTAGGTCCATCCATGTTCCTGCAAATGGTATTATTTCATTCTTCCTTTTATGGCTGAGTAGTATTTCATTGTATATATGTGCCATATCTTCTTTATCCATTCATCGGTCGATGGACATTTAGGTTGTTTCCATGTCTTGGCTATTGTGAATCGTGCCACAGTGAACAGTGAGTGAAGGTATCTTTTCGAATTATAGTTCTGTCTGGATATATGCTGAGGAATGGGATTGCGGGATCATATGGCAACTCTAGTTTTAGTTTTTAGAGGAACCTCCCTGTTTTCCACAGTGACTGCACCAATTAACATTCCCACCAATACTGTAGGAAGGTTCACTTTTCTCCACACCCTCTCCAACATTTGTTATTTGTAGACTTTTTAATGATGGCTCTCTGACTGGTGTGTGGTGATCCCTATGGGGTGATACCTCATAGCTTTGATTTGTATTTCTCTAATAATTAGTGATGTTGAGCATTGTTTCATGTGCCTGTTGGCCATTTGTATGTCTTTGGAGAAATGTCTATTTAGGTATTCCTGAGGAAATCAACAAAAAATACGTAGAAACAAATGACAATGAAAACACGATGACACCAAACCTATGGGATGCAGAAAAGCAGTTCTAAGAGGGAAGTTTATAGCAATACAATCCTAGCTCAAGAAACAAGAAAAACTCAAATAAACAACCTAACCTTACACCTAAAGCAATTAGGGAAAGGAGAACAAAAAGACTCCAAAGTTAGCAGAAGGAAAGAAATCATAAAGATCAGAGCAGAAATAAATGAAAAAGAAATGGAAGAAACAATAGCAAAGGTCAATAAAACTAAAAGCTTGTTCTTTGAGAAGATAAACAAAATTGATAAACCGTTAGCCAGACTCATCCAGAAAAAAAGGGAGAAGACTCAAATCAATAGAATTAGAAATGAAAAAGGAGTAGTAACAACTGACACTGCAGAAATACCAACGATCATGAGAGATTACTACAAGCAACTGTATGCCAATAAAGCTATTATATATAGAATGGATAAACAAGGTCCTACTGTATAGAACAGGGAACTATATTCAACATCTGCTGATAAACCATAATGGAAAAGAATATGAAAAAGAATGTATATATATATATATATATATATATATATATATATATGTATAACTGAGTCACTTTGCTATACAGCAGAAATTAACACAGCATTTTAAATCAACTATACTTCAATAATATAACTTTTTTTAAAAAAATAGCTATTTGACAATGCAAGCCAAAAATGGGCAGAAGACCTAAATAGAAATTTCTCCAAAGAAGATATACAGAATGCCAACAGACACATGAAAGGGTGCTCAACATCACTAATCATTAGAGAAATGCAAATCAAAACTGCAGTGAGGTATCACCTCACACCAGCCAGAATGGCCATCATCAAAAAATCTACAAACAGCTGTCACTGTTTGCAGCTGACATGATACTATGCATAGAGAATCCTAAAGATGCTACCAGAAAACTACTAGAGCTAATCAACGAATTTGGTAGAGTAGCAGGATACAAAATAAATGCACAGAAATCTCTTGCATTCCTATACACTAATGATGAACAATCTGAAAGAGAAATTAAGGAAACACTCCCATTTACCACTGCAACAAAAAGAATTAAATACTAGGAATAAACCTACCTAAGGAGACAAAAGACGTATATGCAGAAAACTATACGACACTGATGAAAGAAATTAAAGATCATATAAACAGATGGAGAGATATACTATGTTCTTGGATTGGAAGAATCAACATTGTGAAAATAACTATACTACCCAAAGCAATCTACAGATTCAATGCAATCCCTATCAAACTACCAATGGCATTTTTCACAGAACCAGAACAAAATTTTTCACAATTTGTATGGAAACACAAAAGACCCCGAATAGTCCAAGCAATCTTGAGAAAGAAAAACAAAGCTGGAGGAATCAGACTCCCTGACTTCAGACTATACTACAAAGCGACAGTAATCAAGACAGTATGGTACTGGCACAAAAACAGAAATAATAGATCAATGGAACAGGATAGAAAGCCCAGAGGTAAACCCACGCACACTTGATCACCTTATCTTTGACAGAGGAAGCAAGAGAATACGATGGAGAAAACATAGCCTCTTCAATAAGTGGTGTTGGGAAAACTGGACAGCTACATGCAAAAGGGTTGTTTGTTTTTTGTTATTGAAACTCAGCCGTTTGTACTGTTCCCAAGCATGAGTGCTTCATAGAACAGGCCACCACAGGAACACAGGCTGAGGACTGAGAGTTGGGATCATCCCCAGGAAGGCATCAGGGTTATGCAGGAACCAGAACAGATGCCTGCAGCAGTCAAGGGCCTCTGGACATCATAGCCAACAGAGTCCTGGAAATTAGCTGTTTAGAAGACTAGCCGCATTGGCTGCTGGGGCTGTCCCACTCCCTGCCCTGTCCAGTCAGAGTGAGGGATGCTCAGTGAGTGGTACAGTAAAGCCAAGAACCACATTTAATCCTCCTCTCTCTCTCCTTATTGCCTGACACCATACCTGTCCCACAATAAACTTTTAGCAACTGGAGCAAATGCGTTACTGGATGGAATAAGCTAATGCTAGCCTTCCCTTTGCCATTAATTTGATGTGTGATTTGGGCAAATTGCTTCTCTGAGCCATGGTCTGCTCCTCTTGAGGTGGGGATGCCATTTTAGTATGGTTGTTTTGAGGATAAGGTATAACACTTGTGAATTTCAAAGAGCTGTAGTGACTCATTTTTAAATATTTATTTAGTTAGTTAGTTATTTTTGGCTGCGTTGGGTCTTCGTTGCTGCGCACGGGCTTTCTCTAGTTGCGGTGAGCGGGGGCTACTCTCTGTTGCGGTGCACGGGCTTCTCATTACGGTGGCTTTTCTTGTGGCGGAGCACAGGCTGTAGGCACGCGGCCTTCAGTAGTTGCAGCATGTGGGTTCAGTAATTGTGGCTCTCGGGTTCTAGAGCCCAGGCTCAGTAGTTGTGGCTCGTGTGCTTCTTAGTTGTTCCGCGGAATGTGGGATCTTCCCGGACCAGAGATCGAACCCATGCCCCCTGCATTGGCAGGTGGATTCTTAACCACTGTGCCTCCAGGCAAGTCCTGTAGTGATTCTTAATCTTGGCTGTACATTAGAATCACATATATATATATATATATATATATGTATATGTGTATGTATGTGTGTGTGTGTATGTGTACATATATATATATATATAAATATATATATATATATAAACCTGGGCATCATTTTTGAAAACATCTCTAGTAGTTCCCTAGACAATTATAATGTACAAGTAGGGTGTGAACTAAGCTGTGAAAAAGTAAGTAATGAGAGACTAGAAAGGGTCCTCTATGCTGCCAGTTCTCAAATATGCCCAGAAAATAACAATATATTAGTGACTAAAAAAATAGTGTTTTTTAATTGACATTTTCTATTCAGTGTAGTGGGAATTCCGTGTGCCGTATTCAATTTATTTTCATTTTTCATGGAAAAAAGGGAGGTTATCATGATTTTTTCCCAGAATTGACCCTTCATGCACCAAAAACCCCACAAAAAAACAACAAACCCCTGCTCATCAATGGCCTGGAGTGTGCTGTTCCACTGAATGGCCACTGCAGTTTCAAGTACCCCTTCAAGCTCGAATTCACCGTTTATTCATAGTGGAAATTCCCAAATTGGTTATTACTCATTTGTATTTTTGAAATCTTTTTTATTGTGAAATACAACATATCTACAGAAAAGTACATACAACATGTATGCACTGTTAAATGAAAAAGTAAATACCTGTGCAACCACTACCAAGTGAAGAACATCATCAGCTTCCTCTGAAGGTCCCCCCAGCACACACTTTAGCTGCACTCTCTCTCTCTCCCCCGAGATATAATCGCCACCCTGACTTTTGTGGTTATCACTTCCTTGATCATCCTTCTATGTATGCCTCCCTAAAAATCTGCTTTATTTTTTTAAGTTTTGAATATGTGCGTGTACGTGTATGTGTGTTGCTTCTGCTCAACATTATGTGGATATAATTCATCCATGTTGCTATGTGAAGCTGTAATTCATTCATTCTCATCACTGTGTATCATTTCATTGTATGAATATACCAGAATTTTTTGATGTGTTTTACTTTTGATGGACTTTTGGTTATTTTTTTTGAGGCTGTTGTGAACAATTGCTGAGTCATAGGGCTGTACATCCTCAACTTTTCTTCACAATGGCCAACTTTTCTCTAAAGCGGTTGTGCCATTTTACACTTCCATTAACAGTGATTGAGGGACTTCCCTAGTGGCGCAGTGGTTGAGAATCCGCCTGCCAGTGCAGGGGACACGGGGTTCGATCCCTGGTCCCGGAAGATCCCACATGCCATGGAGCAGCTAAGCCTGCAAGCCACAACTACTGAGCCCGCGTGCCACAACTACTGAAGCCCGCTCGCCTAGAACCTGTGCTCCGCAACAAGAGAAGCCACCGCAATGAGAAGCCCATGCACCGCAATGAAGAGTAGCCCCCGCCTGCCACAACTAGAGAAAGCCTGCGTGCAGCAACGACGATCCAATGCAGCCAAAAATTTAAAAATAAATAAAATACATAAATTTATAAAAAAGAAACATAGTGATCGAGAATTCCAGTTGGTCTCCCTCCTCACCAGGGCTTCCAATATTTTGCCAAAATGTGTGTTGTGTGTTGGGAGGAGGTGCAGTTGTATCTTGCTATGGTTTTTATTTGTAATTTTCCAATTTCTAATGAGGTTGAGCACCTTTTCCTATATATATTGACCATTTGGGTTTGGAGCTCCTCTTGTGAATTGCCAGGTTATTTGTTCCCCGTGTTTAAAAAAAATTCTGGGTACTACTTTGGCAGTTATATATGTTACGGAATTCTTTTCCCACTCCATAGCTTGGCTTTTCACTCTCTTTATGGTATCAGAAATTCTTAATTTTAATGTAATCTAGCATGGAACTTTTCCTTCATGGCTAATGCTTTGCTTTTTGCCTCCTTTATGAAAACGTTTTTGGGGACTTTCCTGGTGATCCATTGGTTAAGACCTCACTTCCAATGTCGGGAGCATGTGTTTGATCCCTGGTTGGGGAGCTAAGACCCCACTTGCCACGTGGCATGGCCAAAAATTTAAAAAAAAAAAAAAAAAGAAAGAAATCTTCTACCAAAAGGTATAAAGATAATATTAGTTCTTAAAATCCCTGGAGCAACACCTTTTGCTTTTAGTACTTTAATTGACCTAAAATCTATTTTTGTGGTTGGTATGAAGTAAGGTTGGGATTTAGTAGGGAAATCACTAATAAATAATTTTAGCTGTAAGTTTAGCAGTAGTGAATTTAGTGATAGTCATTTTACTGCATTTAGTAGTAAGTCGGTAAGGTCGGATTTAATTTTTTATACGATGTCGGGTTGTCCAGGCACTGTGTATCAGTCACCGTACCCACTGACGTTTAGTGCCGTCTTGTCACATAGATTTCTTTCTTTATTTTTCTCTGATTTGTCTGTCCAGTATTCCACTGTTGTGATTATTATAGCTTTCTAATAAACACTGACATTTTTTAGGACAAGTTCTTAACACCTTATTTTTTTTCTTCTCAAATATCTTAGCTATTCTTGGCCCTTTTGGAAGGAAAGAAGCTTAGGTGCTCCGGAGTGTATATATCTTTTTGTACTTTTCCTTATACTTTCACTAGACATTTCCTTACTCCTTGCCTTAATGAGGTTTTTTACAAACTATATTTTAATCAGCATTTTTATTTATTTTTGGCAGGAGAGAATGGACAATGGTGTGTGGAAGGTCCTGCCTTTAGATTTTCAAAAAACTATTTCAATTGAGGTGAAATTCACACAGCATAAAATTAACCATTTTCAAGTCAACAATTCAGTGGCCTTTAGATTCCCAAAGTTTTACAACCATCCCATCTACTAGTCGCAAAATATTTTTATCACCCCAAAAGGAAACCCCGTACCCATTAAGCTGTCACTCCCCATTTCCCCCTTTCTCTTACCCCTGCCAACACCAATCTGATTTCTGTCTCTATGGATTAACCTATGCTGGATATTTCATATGAATGGAATCGTGCAGTAGGTGGCTTTTTGCATTGTCTCTTTCCTGCCTTTACATTTTAATTCATCCTTTCCCTTTATCCCTGATCCTTATACCTATATCCCCTCATCCTCCCAGCATTACAGTGCCAGCAATAATATGCTCAATATATGCACTTAAATACACTCATATCCCTGTGAAATATGTAGTATTGTCATGAACATTTATATTTTCAATTTCCTGAAATTGTTTGCTCCTTCTAGCTGCACCACTGCATTCTATAGTATGCACCCCTGCCTTTTACTTGTCCCCTAGTGATGGCTGCTGGGTTGGCCTCCATCCTTCCTCCATCACAAACCATGCTGTGATAACCATCTTTGTACCTATCCTTTTATGTACCTTTGCGGAGATTTATATATTAGCTGATTTTCCAAGGTCAAACAGCTAGTTTGGGAAGCCAGGATTTTAACCCTTATGGTGGAGAAGTGAGACGATTTTGTAAGAGGGAGGAGGGAATGGAAGGGCAAATCACAGCGGGAGGAATTCACTTTGACTCTCCTCCATCCCTCTCAAGTGAGCTCTGTTCACTCTTATACTTTTGTGTAGGACCAAATCAGGAGGTGACACTGTATTCTTCTGGTTCTTCCCTGCTGGTTTCCAACCACATCTTTCCTCTCTCACACTCTTGTGAAGCTGTAGCATGTTGTACCTTTCTCACGTCTGTGATCAGAGGACCTCATAATCACTCACCCACCTTCACTGAAGATTTAGGTGCCTGTTTCCGAGTCCAGCTTTCTACCTTAGTAAATGCCACACCTGGATGTGATTTAAACTTCCAGGTTCACAGCCCATCTAGTACCCCAGCCCCCAAGCCCCTTAATCGACCACCCGTCCATTTCCACAAACTCACCTGCATTCACACTTGGCCGCCTCTTAGACACACAACCCCTCTGAGATCTTAGCCTCTGTTATACCAGCCAGTCACCGACATCACAGCCCTACCCTCCAGCTCCCTCAGGGCTTCACCTTCACTGGCATTGGCTTTTTTTTCCCCCACATTATTTTTTATTTTATTTATTCTTTTATACAGCAGGTTCTTATTAGTTATCCATTTTATACATATTAGTGTATATATGTCAATCCCAATCTCCCAATTCATTACACCACCATTGGCTTTTAACCTCATTGCAACCTGCGGTAACTTGAGCCCCTTCTTTCTCCCAGCCCTTTCACATCCTTCTGTAGCCATTCAACCCCATGCCTTCTGCGCTCCTGTACCCAGGGTGCTAAGTTCTGTGGAGAAAACGACTTAATGGTACAAGTTGGCATGGCCAGAGCTTCATTACCTCCACCCTCGGCTGACTCTCTATGGTTCTTGGCAATCCTTTCCCATGCCTCCCTTCAGCATGATTCTCCATCACCTACAGTAGCTCTTCATCTGTCACCAATCTCCTCCCACCTCGTTCTCTCTCTCCTTTGGCCACCTCCTGTTTCTACAGATAACCTTCCCTTTCAGTTCATTGAAAACGTAAAGGTTGTTATGGAGGGCCTCTCAGTTCCCTGCTGACCCTCTCCCGAGCCCATCTGTATTTGCACCTCGTTTAGCCTGCTCTCCACTTTCTCTGAGAAAGAGGGATTCTCAGCCTTGAAGACTAGATTTTCTTTGAGCGTCCTTTGTCACTTAGCCACTGTATCTTAAACCTCTGCCCCAGCCAGCTTTATTCATTATTTCTCATAACATGCTTCATGGTTTTCTGATCCTGAACCTGTTCTCACTGTAACTCTTTACTCAGAAATACCTTTGCTGAAATTCAGCATATTTTCCAAAACTAGCTCAAAGGCCCTCCTTTTTCAAAATATTTTCTTTTTTTGACTCATCTCAGATGTAAATGATTTTCCTTATGAACTACTGTTGCACTTTCGTCTGTCTGCCCCTCTATTTGTTACTTAGCCCATACTCTCTTGCCTTGGTTTACCACTCAATTGACTGTAAGCTCAGTTGAGCAGGGAAGCAGGGAGGATGCATTATACCTTCTTTGTAGCCCACATCAGTCCTAACGCAGGACTTCACATTGACTGGGTGCTCAGCAGGTATTTGTAAAGTGATTAGTTACTAAGCCCTTCCAGGCCACCCTCCTTCCAGGACTAATTTCATGCATATCTATGTGATGGATATTATTAAATGCCATACATTTTCCACGCTAGAAAAAACTTACATGGAAAAACATAATCTAGCCTTTTCAGGTAACTTTTGCACTCTTTAGTTGTTCATTTTAAGAGCTTTTAAAGGATATTTTTAGTTATAATTTAGATATTACCAATCTATTCTGCAAAATTCCTGAACAAAAATGAGCTTAGAAATTTCATCACTTGGGGTTTGGAAAGAAAATATTAATTTATGAGCAAAGTGCAGCCTTACTTTAGTTTCCTCTAATTTTTCAGGCACTTTCTCTCCCCTCATCTGTCTCTGTTCACCCTTCCAACCCTTGGGTTCTGTTATACCTCTTTCGTTTCCCATTTTTGTAACTGTTAAAACTATCAAGTTTTCTTGACACATATTAAAACAATAGATTGCTTTGGATGACTCTAAGGTCTTTTTGTTTGTTTGCTGGTTGTTGAGGTTTATACCACCAAGCAATGTTGCCTCATTTTTGTGCTGTTTCTTCCTCCCCTTTACTTTTTCTTTTAAGATCAATGAAGAGTGATAAATCCACATAGTTCAGGAAACTTATTCATTACAAAACCTTCCTTCTTAGCTAGTGGAGTCATTTTGTTGGAATAATTTGTAGTTATTTCTGTTCTTTACTTTGCATCACAGGATTCTGGGAATTGCAGCAGTGTGAAAATCATCAGTGTAGCAGTTACACTGGAAAATATTTGGGTGATTGATTTTTAAGAATGTTCACATAGAAATGATCCCAAATTTTCAGGGAAAATTGTTGGAATTTTTAGCATTCTTCATAATACCATTAATTTAAAGACCCTCCTCTCACTTCCATTCTTTTTGTGTTTCATTTATACCTCTAAGCAGTTATAACTCTAAATTAGAATTTCAGCACTGTGTGTTCTACTGTGTTGAAAGTCTTACAGTGCTTTATAAAGAAATCTATTTTAATTGGAATAATTCTCTAACACCACATATTTACATAATTTTATAACTTAATTTCTGTATTCTTATTTTCTAGGTCACAAATGGGTACTTTTCATGGGGCAGTGGTTTAGCTACCTTATCTAATATAAATATTCGAATTCCAACAGGTAAGAATCATTTGTTACTCGGGTTTGTAATTGTTAACTATCATGACCATGGTTTTCCAACGTAACCGAGCCTAACAAAAGGAGAGAAAGACTTTTTCAAGACAAACATAACTAATATTTATTTGCACCATGAAGCTCATGAACCCCTGTATACTGTGAGGATGACTGGGAATTATAAGACCTGCCTGCCTTACACTACAGAGTGTGGACCTTTGGACAAGTTATTTACCATCCAAATGAATTGCTTTCAGTTTATTTGCTGATTTGTGGCATTTAAATAATGGAGTAGTTCATTTCTCATTTTTTTGAAGAAAGAATTTAAAGAAAGGATGTATGAGAAAATAGTTTTCTATCCCTGAGGAAACCTGATGAAGTTTTCAAGATATTTAAGACATAAATACCCAGTATTTTTATTTAAAATGTCTAGATAATTGAATAGAATTAGGTTTTTGACGTGACCTCATGGTCAGTAGTTGGGATTTTTCTATTATACATGCACATCAAAGTATTTTAAGAACAGCCCCCAAATCATTTTAAGCCCAATTACCTATTTTAGTCAAAATTGCCTTTTTCTCCTGAATGAATTGAATAATAAAGGTAACAATAATCTAGATGACTTATGCAAGTATTTCACAGCTTTCTTTACTAGTGTCAGTTATTCTGAGAGTTTTAAAAATAATCAAGACCTATAGATTTTAATTTTTCTTCTATTTTCCAAAAAACTTAGTATCAGGGAAGGGAGCTGTTTAGAATACTTTATTGCTGGAGACCAAAACTGGCCCATTGATTGTGAAACATCAACCTTTTCTAAATGTGTTTTGATTTTATTTTACTAAGTGAATTCCATCTCATCCTGTTATTATCCTTTGTTTCTTTTCTGTAGGTCAGTTAACCATGATTGTGGGCCAGGTGGGATGTGGGAAGTCCTCTCTTCTCCTTGCCATCCTCGGTGAGATGCAGACAGTGGAGGGAAAAGTTCACTGGAGCAAGTATGTGTATTTTTAATTAGTTTCTATTGCTCTGTCATACATCTGATGATCTCTCAAGGGAAGAAATTAGAGCAATAGATTTCCGTGTTAGGACTCTGAGGACCCCTCAGAAATAAGCATAGCTTAAAAAAAGATCAAATTAGTGGAAACTTTAAATGTTGTAAATTAAAAATTATAAAGCAATTTATTACAGAGGTTTATCAGAGAGAAACTTGTATGTTGCTTTTAAGTAAGATTGGGATTGTAAAGATAGATTTTGAAAGTTATATGGGTAACACTCAAAGAAATACAACGTAAAAATTCATCCCATAATCAAAGAAGTTATGGAAAACTTGCATTATTTATAAAGCATATGTGCACACAGAGCTTTAGTGGTCCAGTGTTCAGAGAAGAAATATCGAATAATCTTTTCCAAACTCTTCATAAGGGGCTGAGAAATCAGCCTTTTCTCTTCACATCCAGCTTAAAACTAGACACTAGAAGTGTCTAGTTAGGGACATGACTGGGTCAGACTAGTGTGTTGTGCAACCCCAAAGACATGGTGCTTCTTCTGTATATTTGAATGGTTGTTTGGGGTTCTTCAGAGCACATTGTAGTAATAAAGTGACTCAGAACCATAATATTATATAATTGTGTAATAAAGAATGAATCATATTTCTTTAGTTTGATCTACCTGGTAGACCCCCTCCCCCATTAGCAGTTTATGGAGAAATTGTTTACAGTTTATCTAAGATATTGGATTATAGACCAGTGGTTCCCAACCAGGTGTGATTTTGTCCCTAGTGGACATTGGGCAATGTCTAGAGACATTTTTGGTTGTCATTCTAGGGGAATTGGGCTGCTACCGATCTAGTTAGTGGAGGCCAGAAATGCTACTAGACATCCTACAACGCACAGGACCGCCTCCCCACAACAAAGAATTATCTGGCTCCACATGTCAGTTGTGCTGAGGAAACCTTGCCCTAGACCTACACATGTCCTTTAATATCATTTAGTTCTTATCATTGTAAGTTCCACTGTGGCTTAATCTACTGTTTACATACACAGGCATCTCTTAAGAATGAGTAAAAACTATTTACAGGCATTTTTAGAGTAGACTCTATTTTAAACTCCAATTAAGAGATGGAGATGCTTGGATGTGAAATTTGAGCTGGAAACAGCAGAACTATAAATCCTATTTTTGGTATCCTTGGTGAAAGAAGGAGGCTGAGAAATGTTGAGGGTACAGTTTATTCCTGTTGGAGTGGTAGACATGAAACTGTTTAGTGCTTACCCAGTAGAGAGCTCGGTAATAGCTGTTCCCTGCAGTTTGCTTCATGATGGGTCCCTGTTGTTCCCTGAAGTCAGATGCTAGGTGGTGTGTACCCTGCCACCATCACCTGCCATCTTGGATGGATGCAGGCTTTGAGAAGCAGGTTTTACTGGATTAACTTATATTGTATGACATGTACGGCTATAATGAAGTTATTTGGGTTTTGTTTTTACCTTGTTTCACTAGCATTAAAACAGAGAGAAAGAATGAGCGAATGTGACAGAAAAAGCATGAGATTTTATTTTCATATCTCTAGAATGTTCTTAAAATCTAGTCTTCTCTAGTATTACTTAAGATTAGCTCCACTTGGGCCAAATTGACTCCCAATATTATCACTAATAATCATTATCATTTTGTTAGTGGATAAATAAATGATACGGGAATTAGGAAAGTATTTTACACAGTCTACTTATTTATTGAGTTTCTAAGCAAGATATATATATATGGGTATATATATATATATATATATATATATATATATATCTTAAGCAAATTTATACCATTTATATCCTATCTAATTTCATAAAAGTTGTGAATTATTTTATATAACATACTATAATAAAGCCTGAAAAATAAAGATATCAAGAAGGAAAATAAGGTTTAAATAATAATCTGAGCAGTTAATAGGTAGAAATCCATGCATTGGAGTCTTGCATGTTTATAACACATGGGTCCCAAATTCCACTCTGAGCTTCATGAAAGCTAGTCAAAGAGGGAAACGAGATAAAAAGCACACATATACTTAATAAAGTTTAAGGTTTTTTTTAAAGAAATAAGAAAGAAATATCTCCCATGGATCCTAATTTTAAAAAAGCTAAGAAAAGGTTATATCTTAAAGTCAGAGCCAATAGAATGAAGATGTGAGAAAGGATTTAAGAAAATTCTAAGTATTTATAGAATCACTATAATTTAAAAATCATCTCTTTATGAATACTTGCCTTAATAGACAATAATCCCATCTCTTCATGGCAGAAAGGACTGAAATTTTCTTCAAAAAATATTTGGGTTTGTCTGACACACACACAAATTAAAAACTAACCCCTTAAGAGATTAGATAAGCTAACAGAAGTTATATTTTTCTTTATTTACGAGAACTACTTAATTTTTTTCCATGGTATCCTTAATATCTGATAAAACGTATTTTCAAATCAGGAATGTTCAGAGAATACTGACCCTTTTAAAAGAGTTATTTGCAATGAATTTTCATCCTGGAAAAAAAAATTGTGCCTAGTCCAGTAAGGAAAGGCATATAAACGTTATTAGAATAAAGCTAATTTAGAAATTACCAATATTGATAGGTTGATGGTGTGTAAATGCAAAGAAGTACTTTACCGCAGCAGACTGGATTGTTTGCCGAATTTTTAAAGCTCAAAGCAAAATAAAGCAAAGCAATAAACTAAATGTTATGGTAAAGCACCAAGTGCCTTGCTGTCATTCTTTCATCACTGCACGTATCTCTGGTTGCATGAATTTTATTTTTAAATGTGTCCTCATAGATGGCAAGACCAAAGTCCTATAGAGTACTCTGTCCTGGTGCAGCAAGAAATATTTACTTTGGGCGGGAGAGAAGGCGCTGTTGCTCATCTAGGATAGACCTACACGGGTAGAACTTGGTACACAAAGACATTTATACATAGATGCCTCCTTGGCAATTACTATGTTTGACCTAGTCTGACATGCAGTAGCCCCAGAAGAGAAAGGAGAGAGAGATGAGGGAGGGACTGAAAAATTCTCCAAACTTGTCAGAATGCCAGAGTTCTTGCCCCTGCATCTGGGTGTGCTCTGCATTTGTTGAAAAGCAAATGTCCTGCCTGACTGAAGTTGTCCTTTCCTAATTGTCATGATAAATAATAATTCCTACTGACATCTTAGGAACTAGGACTAAATAAAACTCTTTACCTGATGGACCGTTCCAATGAGGGAGTCCAGAATGTGTAATAATTGTGGTAATCATGTGAGACATAGCCATCATTTATCTTTGGTTTCCCTTTCTTTTTCTTCCACCTTGCCCATGCCATCAGCCATTCTGTCAGACCCCATCTGTCATGATGTTCTGTTTGCTAATGTCTTGGTGCTAATTTGCTAATTGGCTTTATAACAGTGGCTGAGTTACTCTAGGACTGGCGAATTGAGGAGTTACTCCTTTTCATGTGATGTTGCCTGACATGAAGGGGTGATAACATGAGTCAGCTTTCCTGGATCAGACATGATATATAGCATATTTGCACCCACATCTAGCTCCCCTTCTTCCAAATATTGTTCCTGATTTAAGCTTGCAAAAGTCACTCTTTCCCATTCCGTAAGGTACCAACCATGAACTTGGAAGTTGCTAGAATACCAAGTTTAACTTTTACTCTTGAAGGAAAATACACACAAAACCCTGCATGTGGAAGTGAAATTGGATGCCATTGTCCAGAAGGGGATTTTCCATTTGACCTCCTCGCTTTCTCGCTTGCCTTCATCACTGTTCACTGCCACATCGAATGGTGGACGATGAGTCTACAGACATGGAACCGGTGATTTTCATGTAATCAGATAAGATCTGATGTTGGAATTCGGAGCCAACTCTATTTATTTATTTATTTAGGAAGAGAAGAAAATAACCTTCCTCAGTTGAATTTGATTAAACATATCGTTAAGTGAAAAGTTTGGAGAGGTGGTCTCTAGAAGTTAAGGGCTACATTACTCATGGAAAATGAAAGAGAATAATTTTTTAATTTGTTCGTGGGAAATGACTACCTACAAATGGATCTATATCTACCTTTTCTTTCTTCCTCTGAAACTAGTATATGTGATTTAACTTTTACTCTTAAAGGAAAATATATCTAAATCCTGCAAGGGGAGGACTTCAGAAGTGAAGATCCTCCATATGCTGTTTTGCCTTTTGCATGACGTTACTACATGAATTAACCCTTCTTTCTGATAGAAGTCTTTAATTTCTTGCCCTCCTCATTCCATGATCCTCCATTTTATTTTATTTTTAAAGATTTTTTTGATGTGGACCATTTTTAAAGTCTTTATTGAATTTGTTACAGTATTGCTTCTGTTTTATGTTTTGGTGTTTTGGCCACAAGGCATGTGGGATCTTAGCTCCCCGACCAGGGATCGAACCCTCACCCACTGCATTGGAAGGTGAAGTCTTAACTACTGGACCACCAGGGAATTCCCATGATCCTCCGTTTTTAAAAAAGGTCTTTCCTATCTCATAAACAACGGGAGCATTTCTCCTTTTAAAAGAAGAATCTACCCACACTTAACCTCCTTGTTCTCGTCATGACTGCCTAAATGCTCAGTTGTCATAATTTGTTCTCAATCATGCTTAACTTCTCCATAGCTTTTGAAAGTGTTCACCACGGATGACTCCCTGAAACCAACTCCTTTCTTGGTTTCCATGATACTTTTACTTATTCATTTGTTTAAAATGTGTATTGGACACCTGTAACATGCATATCATTGTATTCATTGTTGGGGGTAGATAACTGAACAAGGGAAACCAGCCCCCTATTCTCATGAAGCGTAGTGTTCAGCCGGAAAGGCCATGAGGAAGTAAGAAAGTAGTTTCAAAATTATTTGGTTAAATTTTTTAAATATCAGGAAGAAAAAGTACAGGGTTTTATAAGAACAAATCATAGGTGACCTGCGTTGAGTTTGTGGGATCAACAAGGTTTTTTTAGGGGGGAGGCATACATGAATGATCCTTGAACTTAGATTTTAAGAATAAGCCAAAATTAATGAGTTAAACCGTAAGGAGCTGCAATACGAGTGGAGATGGAAGGTGAGGAAGAATATACAGTCTACTGTAGGATCCCTTTCCTTTATTTATATCTTTGACTTCAGTTTTCTCTCTAAGTACTAATGACACACCAGTGTACATTTCTGGCCAAGAACCTTCTTCTGAAAACCTAATAGCTCCTCCAAAAAGCCTTATACAAGCTCCAAATTGAACACATCCAAACTGAGCTCATGTTTCCAAAACCTGCTTCTCCGCCTGTATCCTGGAAGGGTTGTGTTCTCACCCCCTGAAATCAGTTGGTAGGAGCCCAAGTCAGGGGTCAAGGATTCAACCTAGATTCTTCTTTCTCTATCGCCTGCAAAATCCAACCAATCACTTTTCTTATGTCTGTTCTTCCGTTTTTGTATCTATTTTAATTTTCCTGGTTCAGGTGCTTAATCGCATTTGTGAACTACTCACTGTGAACTACTCACTCCCTCACTTTTCTTTACACTGTTGTGAGATTTACCTTTTGATATGAAAATCTAATTACTTTCTTCTTGCTTATAATTCTTTTCTTGACAGGCCAAAGCGTAGAAGAAATATTCTAGACACCTTTGCATAAAAGGGCCTTTCCCGATGTGGTCCCTATCTAACTTCTTAAATTCTTATCCTGCCATTCCACCCACCCTTTCCATTGTGTTCCAGTAACACTGGACTGCAGGTAGTTTTCAAATACACATACCTCCTCTGTAATGCCCTCTCCCAGGTTGGTGGCCTCACTCTTTTTTCTGGTGTCAACTCTGATGTTGTGTCTTTGACAAAATCTTCTCTAATTTCCCAGGTGGACTGAAATGTACCTTCTCTTCTGGTCCCTCTGCAGTTTGTTCAAATAAATAATGTGGGCTGGTCTCCTTACTAGACTGAGACACCCTCAAGCCAAGCATGTTGCCTTTTGCTTTTCATCTACTTCATATCTAACCCAGATCTGGGCTCTTTCCATTTCTCTTTGTAGACACACAGGACTCTTCTCCTCTCTCTCTCTCTCTCTCTCTCTCTCTCTCTCTTTCCATCTCCATCCCTATTATCTTTCTAATCTCAGCCCACAGCCCCTTTCAACTACCACTCTCTCACCTTCTTTTTGTAGATAAAAAGGCCTTTTCTGGGACTTCCCTGGTGGTCCAGTGGGTAAGACTCCATGCTCCCGATGCAGTGGGCCCAGGTTCAATCCCTGGTTGGGGAACTAGTTCCCGCACGCATGCAGCAACTAAGAATCTGCATGCCCCAACTAAGACCTGGTGTAGCTAAAATAAATAAATATTTTAAATAAATTAATAAAAGTCTTTCCTCTTTCCCTCCAGTTCCTTTTATTCTCCTCTCGCCTCAGTCTACTGCAGTCTCATGTCTACCTCTGCCACTCCACTGAAACTATTCTTTATCCAGTCCATCAGTGCCATCCTGGTTATTAAATTCACTGTGCACTTTAAAAAAAATTATTTATTTTTTGTTGGAGTATAATTGCTTTACAATGTTGTGTTAGTTTCTGCTGTACAACAAAGTGAATCAGCTATATGTACACCTATATCCCCTCCCTCTTGGACCTCCTTCCCATCCCCACCATCCCACCCATCTAGGTCGTCACAGAGCACCAAAGCTGAGCTCCCTGTGCTATACAGCAGGTTCCCACTAGCTATCTATTTTACGCACGGTAGTGTATGTGTGTCATTCCTAGTCTCTCAATTCGTCCCACCCTCCCCTTCCCCCTTTGACCTCCTGTCCACTTGACGTTGTTGCCCATACCTTTCTTCAAAAGGTTTCCTTGCTTAGTTTCCAGTGAAACTCACAGTCAAGTTTTCCTCTTGGAACTTTTGCCTGCTCCTCTCAATCCCTTCTGCAGATGTCTCTTCCTTGGCCATTTGTTAAATAGTGATGTTTTTCAAGGTTCCGTCTTTGTCCCCTTCTTTTCTGCCTCTATATATACTTGCTGGGCCATCACATAGCTTCCCATGATATTAGTTTCCTCTATCTGCTCCTGCTTCTTCGTTCACTTCGTTGTGATAGCATTGTTGAAGTCATTTATTGGCTTTTCACTAGTAAAGGAAGGAATCCAAAGTCTTTGGGATCTAAGGCATATATTATGAGGGAAAATCATCCCAAAGGCTTCATTTGTTTACCAGATCTCTCTCCTGAGCTTCAAATTCTGCTTTCTGGCCATGGTCATTCTGACATCCCTTAGGTATCTCAAACTGAATGTGTCTGATTCTAAATTTTATATCTTCCCCCACCATATACATTTCCTCATCTGTGTCCCCTGTCTGTCACTCCTTCCTCCCTTCCATCCCTTCCCATCTTGTCAATCACACAATCCTAGGTATCTTTGAATGAACGTGTTCACTTCTCTTCATTCATTCACCATCACCCAAAGTCAGGGCACTGCATTCTCATCTCTGGTATCTGACAGCCTTCAAGGCTCTCTGTATTACCTCCCATCTTGCTCCCTCCAATTTATTTGTTACTTTCTGCAACTGGAGTGATATTTCTAAACTGAACGTGTTATCTCTTTCTTGCTTAAATCCTTTTAGTGTTTTCTGTGGCTCTGTGGAAAAGTTCAAACTCTGTAAAACGGTTTATGAGCCCCTTCGCTATGGCTGTTCACCACTTGTTTTTAAAATTCATACTTTTCTTCTCTCACCATTGACACCCACATTTCAGAAATGGTAAATTTATATCAGCTCCTTGCATGACCAGGATACTTTAAGGTCATCCAATATGTATTTTATTTGGTCTGAAATATTCTTCACCTTTTCTCCATCTAGCCCACTTTTATCCCTCTGGTATCAACTCCTCTATTTACCCTGGTTTGCCAAAGGTGGATTGGGTGTCCTTCATCTGTGCTCTAATATCACCTTTTGCTTCACCTATCATGGTGTTTATTCCCTTGTCACACTCCCACCAAACAGAAAGCAACATGAAAGAAGGAATGACTTTTCTTTGTTTACTGTATCTCTAGTATTTTGGCACTAGGGGGTGATCAATAAATATTTTTCAATTGATACTAAATACATATAGTTGGAGTTAATCAATAGTAATTGAAAAAAAATTGGTGACTTCCAAATTCATATCTCCAGTTCGGGCTGACATTTTCAAGTGTCTGATGGGCATTTCCACCTGGATGGCCAATAGGAAAATTAATTCATTAATTTCTGCCATACACCTGCTCTTCCTCATCTGTTTTCTCTCTTCCTCAGATTAAATAAAACCATTGAGTTCATTTATTGGCTTTTTTACCACTAAAAAAAATAAAATAAAATCCAAATTTTTTGGCATCTAAAGCATATTGTGTGGAAAATATCACTTGGGAAATTGTGCGTTTCATTATTTTTATGAGCAACTTAAATCAGAGAATAATCATTATTGAGAGGGAAGTTTCAGTCTGAGATTGTTTTTCCATACCTCTATTAACCACCCCATGATGTCATCAGAAATGTGCAGTTGTGAAAATCTTATCATTAGAAACACTAAGCCAAACATCACCAAGTAATGTACTTAGGTACATTTTCTCCACAAAAGCATATGATGCTTTCCAAAGTGAAATAGGATCCGTTCTTGGAGTTCTTGTAGACTTTAATTATGTGTGTGGTTTTTGAATTCAGAATGATGGAGTTCAACTAAAATATTAAAATTTAGAATAATAAAAAAATAGGTCCTTGGGTGTTTTTTCCCCAATGAAATAGATATAATTAAATTTAATTAGCCAAACACCTTGTTTTACATAAATAATATCAATCAGTAATTAATTATACCAAAATGTTACAGTGTGACCATGCATTGTGCATGTCTGTCTTTCTTACCAGTTCCTTAAGGACCAGGCTGTGTCTAAACCCTTCAAGTTTAGAGAGCAAAAAGTATTTCTTGTTATGCCTTAGGGTAACTGATTAGGAATTTAGATAGATTAAATTCAAATATTAAAGGTAGGGAGCGCTTGGAAACATCAAATTCTTGTATAAACTAGGAAACTGTTCTGCAAAGTTTACCTAAATCTACACAGGTAGTTGGAGCAGAGTTGGGGCTAGAACATGTCCATTGTATGAACCCAAATTATATATGAAAGAGAACAGCACTGTCCTTCTTTTGGAAGCTTACTAAGTAATTATTTCTTCGCTGATGAAGATGTGAAAGAAGACGGTCATTTATCTGGTTTGTCTTTGGGACTAATATCAAAAACTATTTGGGAAGTGTAGCTATTTTATATGTTCAGTGTTTATCTTTTACCTGATATGTACACTCATTCGTTCTATATTTATATTTCATAATTAATGAACATTGTTTGCCACACTTGCAGTGTAAATGAATCTGAACCTTCTTTTGAAGCAACCAGAAGGTATTATTTCTATTTTTATCTGCGTAACTTCCTTCCTCAGACTTTACCTGATATTCCGTCTCTTACTCCTAGTCATTTTATTCATTCTGATAATGTACAAAGTCATTTATTAAAATGCGCTAGCAATATTTCCAGTAGCAGTAGTTCCTAACATTTGGAGGCTGCTAAAAGAATTAATTTGCCAAACAAAATGGCCCATTGTGTCAACTGTTACCTTCTCCATGAGTCACATGGGTCTCAACTTTGGCTGAAACTCAAATGTTCTTAGCGAATTGGATTTGGGATTTCATAAGATAAAATTGCATAAGAATTAATATGTATATTGTTTATGAGTTAAAATGTGATGGGATCTGCTTCTAAGCTGGAGCTGGAGAGCCGAGTGCTTCATCCATTAAAAACAAAAAAAAACCTTAAAGGACCCGGGGCAGTGAGGGGGAAACAGACATGCCAGAGGTTGGGAACCACTGTTTTACCACACAGATGGTTTTCTAAGAGACTGCTAGCATACTATATATTATCATGCCTTCTAACCTCCTAAGACATAATGTTTCAGGATGATCATTGAGCATTTCTAACTACTTTTTTTCTTAACTTTATTCTTTTTTAACCTTAATTCCTTAATTAGTACTTACAGACCATAAACTAACTGTGGAAGTGTGAATTTTAAGCTGACCCCTTCCCTACCCCAATCTCATCATCTTCTGTATCTTCAACTCACATGCATTTTCCTAATTATTGCAAATTAAAATCTGATGTATAGACATCTGGTAGAATTTGCAAGCCAAAAAAATGGGGGACAGGGAGGAGGCTATCATTTTTTAAAAATAAACTATTTCAATATGTATTGAAATATGTAGTTTCGTTATTGAAATGGACTCCTCAAGATCACTCTTTGTTTTGAAATATTTATATTATCTATTAATATTATCTATTATTTTAAAATATGTTCATGCAATTAAGCCACAAACACATACTATAATTACAGTATTAATTCACATCTTTTAAAAGATATTCATATAAAATTCAGAGTTATGTAAAATGCTTTTAATATAAAGTGAAATATCCGTGGCTATTAGAGTTAATTGCTATTTATCTTTAAATTATTTTTAAAATTATAGTCATTTTAAAAAATAACATTTTAATTAATAGTTCATACCATAAAATACTTCTTTAGCATACCAAAATAAAATTTGCACCTTGTGTGTTATTTTAATTAAGTTCTCATCCCTTTAATTTAGTGGAATATTTAACCATTAATTAATAAGGTTGATGGTTGTTAAAATGTTCTCTTTTAGAAGTTCCCCATTTCTGTCTTTGAGATATTTTATCAACTTTCATTTTTCTTTGTTGTACTAAAATAAAGATTCAGCACAGCACCCTTGCTGTGTTTTGTTTTTCTTTTCCATTTTCCAGTAGGAACAGGTATTCTGTGGCTTACGCAGCTCAAAAGCCTTGGCTATTAAATGCTACAGTGGAAGAAAATATTACCTTTGGAAGTCCTTTCAACAAACAGAGGTAATTTTGAATGTATAAAATTTAGAACTCAAATGAGCAGCTATTTCTAATCCTTATCTTTGGTTCACGGTTTCTGGAGCCTTTTTGTTTTAAATTTTTATGGGATTATAGTTGATTTACAATGTGGTGTTAGTTTCAGGTGTACAGCAAAGTGAACCAGTTATACATATACATATATCCACTGTTTTTTAGATTCTTTTCCCACATAGGCCATTACAGAGTATTGAGTAGAGTTCCCTGTGCTATAGAGCAGGTTCTTATCAGTTATCTATTTTACATATAGTAGAGTGTATATGTCAATCCCAGTCTCCCAATTTATCCCCCCACCCTTATCCCCTGGTTCTGGAGTCTTTGTATCGGGACTTCCTTTCTTCTCTGTTTGCCCCTGCATCCGTCCTCATCACCTGGTCTATTAAGTCAACTCTTGTAAGAGAAGCCTCGTTGGAAGTTTCAGCCCATCCTATACAATTACTGAGAAGAATTTGTACACCAAAAATAAACAGCTGCAACCGAAGTGTGTGTGTATGTGTGGGGAGGAGGTGGGCATGGTGCTGAAGTTGTTGGTAAACAGAAGAAAAATCTCAGTAAGGAGCAGAAGAAGGGTTAATCGTGGACAGAAGAAAAGGAATACGGGATCTGAGGGGTCTGGTTACTCGGAGCAACCAGAATACGTCCTCTTTCAGTCATCTTTTAAACACCCGCTCGAGTGTACAAAGGCAAGATCCTTTCCTTAAGCCACCTGCATGAGGGGTAGGGAGTGTCCTAAGACCCTGAGCTGGGTTCTGAAAGGTAAGGAAAATTAGGTCTGGGGAGAGGCGTGAGGAAGGGGGAAGGGAGAGGAAAGTGTGGGAGGAAAAACTCAAATTACATGGGATTGTTTGGGGCCTGGGAACAAACCAAACAGAAAGGGATCTGTGTGTATTGATGGCAGCAAACTAGATTGTAAAGGAAGGCTGAGATGAGACAGTCAAGTGCCTTAAAAGCCAGCCGGATATAAATCTGACATTCTCGGGAGGCACAGCAAGTGTTAGAAAGGGGACTAACAAAGTGAATGTGCTCTGGCAGCGTCGTAAGAGATTTATGTGGGATGAATCTGTATTAGGAGCAAAAAGACATTTAGAAGTTTGATGGGATAATGACCCAGGCATGCTGTGTTTGTTGCCTGCACTTGGCAGTGACTGTAGAAATGGAAGAAGAAGAGATGGTTGACAGAAAAGCATTCTAGAATAAGAATGGACAAAATAAGAGCAGGGGGAAGAAAAGGGAAGAATCAAGAATGACTTGAATATTTTAAGACCAGGTGATTGAGAAAATGAAACCATTGATATTTTCCCTAGCACTCCCAGTGCCCATGCTTCCCTGTATTTCCAGTCCGTCCAATTTCCAGATCCAGCCTTAGGTCAACTTGAGTACATCAGTCCTCATCTTCTTCCGTTTTCTCCTCCCTTCAGCATCATGATTGTGGACACAGATTCCCCACCTGTAACCCATGCTTTAGCCCCAGTGAGCCTCCTCTTATCCCTCACATGCACCGTGAACTTGTTCACCTTCGTGCAGTTCCTTAAGCCTCCCTTCCCTCATTTTCATTCCTGGCAAATTACAGCTCATCTTTCTGGATACACCTTACAACTCGCCCCCTCTCAAAGACGTCACTAATTTCTCAGAGCAGTCGGTCATGTCTTCCTGTGTATTCTAGGAGCACTTTATACCTACCCATCTATATTCAGTACCTAACAAGGTACATTTTAATTATATGTTTCTATGTCAATATTCTGCTCCATTTAATAGTTTTTTTAAAAAAATTTTAACCACTTTTTTCACTGAAGTATAATTTACAATGTTTTGTTAGTTTCAGGTATACAGCAAAGTGATTTAGTTGTACTTATTTATACCTATTCTTTTTCAGATTCTTTTCCATTATATGTTATTACAAGACATTGAATATAGTTCCCTCTGCTATACAGTAGATCCTTGTTAATAGTTTTATAAAAGTGGGAACAAATATCTATTTATCTTTGTATCTACAAGCCTAGTGTAGAGGCTAGTATATACTAAATTGTTCAATAAGTGTTTTATTTCAGCTTCCAAGACATTGGACCTGGGACTTAGTTTATGGGCAGTATGTTAATAGTGATCTAAAAACTCAAAATATTTTCTCCCAAAGGTACAAAGCTGTCACAGATGCCTGTTCTCTTCAGCCGGATATTGACTTACTACCATTCGGAGACCAAACTGAAATTGGAGAGAGGGTAAGCTATGTGTAGTTTAATTAGACAATGAACACAAATCTAGAAGAGTCTTCTGGTTGTCTTTAACTTTTCATGGAGCATGAGAAAATCTGAGAGCTCTGGAATTATGTGTTTTCCTAGTGACAAGTTCTGGGAACATGAGCACAGGAGTTCTTAATGCCACGTCTCTTAGGTATTTGTTGACTAACCAGCATACACTTCACATTTTGCTAGCTGCTTGAGAGTTCTCAAGGGAAGGGAAGCAGTCCCTGACTTTGATCAAATGTATTTTTACTTACTTGGAGTTTACTTTAAATTGGTTTGGAAACTGAGATTGCTTCCGACAACTTCTTCCACTCTTGTCAACATCCATTTGTTCCTGTTAAAGGGTTCTTTTTTCTTTGTGTAAACAGGTTTTACATTGGCATCATACCGTTCTATGACTAGCTGAAAAATATTTATACCTGTATGTAATCATTTATAACAATGCTGGCTAAAATTTTTGACTCTTATAGGTGGCAAGTACTGGGCAAAAGGCTTTATGTGTATTATTTACTTTTACAGCAAATCTGTTATATGGGTGTTTTGTTATCAGTGTATTGCAGCCAAGAAGACCAAGGCTGAGAAAGGTTAAGGAACTTGCCCAGTCAGAGTCATTGGTGCAGGTGGGATTGGTCCAACTCTGTAGTCTGTGTTATTCATGGCTGTTCTTTATTGTAACCTAGTAGAGTGCTTAAGACATGACCTGGACTTCTTTGAGTCTTCATTTCCCCGTGGGGAATAATGCCTACACGTTGAAATTACTCTGACGAATAATAGAAATAAGGAATGGAAAGCCATTCACATCAGCCTGGTGCATACTAAATGCTCAATAAATATTAGTTTTTCAAATTTTTATAATCAGTACTTGATTATAAAAGCATATTGCTTTTATAAGCATATTGTAGTTCTGTTGAAAAAAAACTTGTAATATCGAATTTAAAAGGCATATGTTCAGTATACTACAGACACAATGCATGAAACTAGAAACAATTTGGGGATTACTTGCATCTTCAGCACTCACCTTGGTTTATGGTTATTAATGCTTCGGTACAGCAGAGTTCTCTATCAGAGTGAAAAGAGGATTAATGTTATCAGTCAGAAATTACCTTAATATAATTCAAGTATTGACCACTAAACAGCTTGCATTTTATCTTACTAATGTTATCACAGTTTAATTAATAAATTACCATTAATTTAAGATTCTTTTAGAGAAGCTTGTATTTTAAAGGGAATTTTTTAATCAACAGATCATCTACTAATATAAAAGGTGGATGTTTATGGATATTTCTTCTCTAGGGCATCAACTTGAGTGGGGGTCAGAGGCAAAGAATCTGTGTGGCCCGAGCTCTCTATCAAAATACCAACATTGTCTTCTTGGTAAGCATATGGGCTTTTTGTTTCTTTCTATTTCATTTTTCCCTCTGGACAAATGAGTCCTTAAAGAGACAAGTAACTCAAGGAAAGACGGTTTAACTTGTGAAATTACAGAGAATTAAAGGGAGACAAATCCTCCGAGTACAAATCAAATCAACATCAAGATGAGAGTTGGGGGATCCAGAGGGACTGAGGTGCCCAAATCGTTACTTATATGAGTTTTTAACTCATGAGGATCATTAATGAAAGAGAATGGATGGTGCTGGATGAACTGGACAGGACCATAGGTCTTCTCATTTATATTTGCTAGCAAAAAAAGAGGGGCTGGAAAATATACTCTTGGTGGGCATAGGGGTTAGTAAGTATGCAGCTCAGGCTGTGGATAAGATCTATCTGTGAAGCTTCCTGAAAGTATTCTTAGAAATCTTGATACTAGCCTAGACCTACTGAATCATAATCTATAAAGGCAGAGTTTAGAATCTGTATCTTGAAAAAGCTCCATAGATGATTGTCTTGTATTTATATCCTGGGTTGATAACTTGCTTCTCCTGTGGATCCACAAATAAAATTTGATGATTATGTTGATTATGAATTTGCTCTAGTTTGGTTTCTCCAGAAGGATGTAACCAAAATAACTTAGCTTACAAATAGACAGTGTATATTAGAGACCAGCAGCCTATGTAAATACCTCCTTCCCCTGCTTTCTCCTTCTGTGCAGTTATTAACCATTTATAAACCTGGTTCTCCAACCTCCTTTAGAGTTTTCACTCCATCTAAAATTGAATATCTTCAAATTTTGTGGAGTTTTCCACTAAATTTGGATCCATTACTGGGGATGGGAGTAGAATTTGGACATAGTGGTGGAAGTGCACTTCAGGTTAATGTCCCTGAGAATACCTGTCCCCCAAATGTTCCAGAAAACACCACCATAAAAGCTATACCAGTATCTAGCAGTAACCTATGTAATTATAAATCCTTTTCATAATGGGTGGACCCGCAACTAGAAATGACCTCTTGAACTTTGGGCTGAAGTAATGATTGAACCACCTGAGGACCAAGTGACTTGGAAATCTGAAAGAGACAGAGGTTCTCTGAATGTAATATTCTACTCCATTTCATTCCACTGCCTTCAATTCAGTGACCCTTACTTCAGTTGTAGAATCATGAGATTCAAAGAAGTCATAGTGCTACCACTGTGGATTCCCGGCCATTCATTATAGAATTGCTTTTCGTATCATCTCTATCAGCTTCTCGATGACTCTCTGAAGACAGATTGCTTATCTTTGAGGCAGCCTTTCCTTGTTGGTCCGTGTATGGGTTGCTATAACAAATCGCCATAATTGGTGGTTTACACAAATTTATTATCCTATAGTTCTGTAGGTTGGATATCCGACATGGGTCTCACACAGCTGAGATCAGAGTGTCTGCAGGGCTGTGTTCCCTTCTGGAGGCTACCGGGTAGAAAAGTCTTCCTTGCCTTTTCCAGCTTCTAGAAGTTGCCCACATTCCTTGGCTCCCAGCTGCCTTCCTTCATCTTCAAAGCCAGCATCTCTGACCATTTTTACTTCTCACTTCTCCCTCTCTTCACATCTGGGAAAGTTCTCAGCTTTCAAGGATTCCTGTAAGTAGCTTAGACCCATCAGGATAATCTTCCCATCTCAAGGTCTTTAATCTAAATCATATAGACATACCTTGGAGATATTGCAGGTTTGGTTCCAGATCATCGTAATAAAGCGAGCATCGCAGTAAAGTGCGAGTCACGTGATTTTTTGGGTTTCCCAGTGCATACAAAAGTTACGTTTACTATACTGTAATCTCTTAAGCGTGCAATAGCATTATGTCTAAAAAAACAATGTACATACCTTAATTAAAAAATACATCATTCATAAAACATGCTACCCATCATCTGAGCCTTCAGTAAGTGATAATCTTCTTGCAATAGTCACATCAAAGATCCTTGATCATAGATCAGTGTAATATAATAATAATGAAAAAGTTTGAAAGTACTGTGAGAATTACCAAAATGTGACACAAAGACACGAGGTGAGCAAATGCTGTTGGAGAAATAGCGCCAATAGACTTGCTAGATGCAGGGTTGCCACAACTCTTCAATTTGTAAAAATACGCAACTCTGTAAAGCACAATAAAGTGAAGTGCAGTCAAACGAGGTATGCGTGTATCTGCCAAGTCCCATTTGCTATTAAGGTAACATAGTCACAAGTTCTGGGAATTAGAACATGGACATCTTTGGGGACCATTATTCTGCCTGCTGCAGATAGCTTTCATTATTGGAAAGTTATTATGTGATTGAAATCTGCTTCTGTATATTTTCCATTAATTGATTCCCATTCTGCTTCTGCAGCAGCAAATATATTTCTTTTATATAGCCATAGTTCAATATTTTAATATTATTGTCATTACTTGCCTTAATTTACTTTTTTCTAGGCTAAGCAAGCTTAATATTTTTAATTCTTTGACAATAATATAATTTTTATAACTTTTTTTTACCTTTTCTTAATTCTGGATGTAATAGTGTTTGTCAGGGTCCCTCTGAAAAAGCGTGTTCTAGATGCACTCTGATCAACTCAGATAATCTTAAAACTAATAGATCTTATGATCTAAATATTATAGTTTCTTAATTGTAGCCTAAAATTGAATAACGTTTTAGCAGCAACAGAATACTGTTGATGTGTTTTAACAGTTTCCCCCAAATGAAAATATCTTACACTTCCATTGACAAAGCACTTTGAATCACAGTATTACCTCATTTGATTCTTATGACTGTGCTGCTAGGGTAGATGGTATCCTTATGTGAAGTGAGGAAACTTATACATAGAAAGGTCAAGTGCCTTACTCAAGGACTAATGACTAATGAGTGATACAGTCTGGACTAGAACTCCATGTCTTTTGAGTACTGTTTTTCTGATCAGCTAAGATTCTCTGGTATTTTTTAAAAAGTATTACTCTCAAGTTACTACCTGTGTTGTCTTTTTCTTTCCTTTCCCTCTCTCGCTCCCTCCCTCTCTCCTTCCTTCCATCCTTCTTCCTTTCCATCCATCAATGTTCAGTGAATGTCATCAATGCCATCTTATGTGCCGGGTAAAGGAAACAAAGTTTTCTCCTTTGTTATTCCTATCTTTAAGGATCTTACTTGTACAAATAATTAGTTAAGGTTTTACATTTTGCTCTGATCTCTAGTTAACCTTTATCAAATTAGCCTTTATACTGTATCAAAGCCATGTGAAACATCTTGATTATATATAAAACATATTAGTTATTTTTAAAGCTTTGTAGCATCTATAAATGTTCTGTATCAGTGAATATATTTTGAAGAGGTTATTTCCAAAAATGTGTCCATAAAGAGTATACTACTAAAACATTCATTGAATACAGGAAAGACTATATTAGTGAGAACTGTATATATGTATATAAAAATAAATAATATATTACTGAAAATGAAGAATTGACCATTCACTGATTTGGCCATTTGTCAAATTGTCTTGCACTCTTTAAAGACAGTATCTCCCCAGAATGTTAATACACAAACTGAATCGTGAGAAATGATCAGCAGTCCATCAAATCTAGATTATTATTAAGTTATATAAAAGGTTACATTTTACTGCAACACCAAGATGCCACATAATGAAGCCATGATGACACATAATGAAGCCATATACATGATAGCAATCATTATTAAGGGCTTTTTATGACCTAGTCATGATTCTAAATACTTTATGTACATGAACTCACTTCATCCTCACAATAACCCTATTAGGTTTGACATTGTTATTATTAATGTTACCTTTATTTATGCAATGATAATGTTGAGGCTTTGGGGGATAATTTACCCAGGGTCACGCAGATAGTATAGTGAAGCAAGGATACAAACCCAGGTGATCTAATTCCATAGCCTGTGTCCTTAACCACTGCACTCTTCCTCGTTAAGAGATTCCTGGAAGTCACTAAATTCTCACTGTGGTGCTTTAAAGGGTTTAGCACAGTTAATCACCACAGCTTTATTTATAAGAAAATAATAATAAAATAACGCTTTAAAAATATTTTACAGAGACTTTTACAACATTATTTGATCTTTGCAGCAAACCTATGTGCTCGCTGACAGGTCTTTTTATTATCCCCATTTTACAGATGAAGTGACTGAGTTTGAAAAATTGCCCAGTGTCAGAGATCTACTCTGTTAACTACTTTCAAATATGCAATACAGTATTATTAACTATAGTCGTAGTGCTGTACATTCTATCCCGAGGACATGTTTATCTTACAACTGGAAGTTTGTACCTTTTGACCACTTTCACCCATTTTCCCCAACCCCGCACCCCCACCTCTGGCAAACACCAGTTTGTTTTCTGAATTTATGAGTTCACTTTTTTTTTTTGAATTCCACGTATAAGTGAGAGCATGTAGTATCTGTTTTTCTCTGTTTGACTTATTTTACTTGGCATAATGCCATCACAAATGGCAGAATTTCCTACCTTTTTATGGATCTATAATATTTTCACATTGTCTTTACCCATTCATCCACTGATGGACATTTAAGTTGTTTCCATATCTTGGCTATTGTACATAATGCTATAATGAACATGGAAGTTCTTAATGAACATTGAGATAATCATTTCATTTCCTTTAAATAAATACCCAGAAGTGGAATTGCTGGATCATATGGTAGTTCTATTTTTAAAAATTTGAGGAACCTCCATACTTTTTTTCCATGGTGGCTGCACCAATTTACATTTCCAACAGTGCACAAGAGTTCCCTTTTCTCCACATTCTCACCAACATTGGTTGTTTCTTGTCTTTTTGATAATAGCCTATCTAACAGATGAGAGATGATATCTCATAGTTTGATTTGTATTTCCCAGATAATTAATGATATTGAGCATCTTTTCATGTACTTGTCGGCCATTTGTATGTCTTCTTTGGAAAAATATCTATTCAGATCCTCTGACCATTTTTAAATTGGATTGTTGAGGTCTTTTTGCTATTGAGTTGTATGAGTTCTGTATATATTTTGGATATTAACCACTTATCATATATATGATTTGCAAATATTTTATCCCATTTCATAAGTTGCCTTTTCATTTCGTTGATGGTTTCCTTTACTGTACAAAAACTTTTTAGTTTGATGTAGTCTCACTTGTTTATTTTTGCATTTGTTCCTTTTGTTTTTGGTATCAGAATCTTAAAAAAGCATTGCCAAGACCAATGTCAGGGAGCTTATCCACTATGTTTTCTCCTAGGAGTTTTATGGTTTCAGGTCTTATGTTCATGTCTTTGATTCATTTTGAGCTGATTTTTATGTGTGATGTAAGATCGTAGTCCAGGTTCATTTTTCTTACATGTGGCTGTCCAGTTTTCCCAGCACCATTTATCAAAGAGACTATCCTTCCCCCATTGTATATTCTTGGCCCCTTTGTTGTAAATTAATTGACCATATGTGCATGAGTTTATCTCTGGGCTCTCTGTGCTGTTTCATTGATCTATGTGTCTGTTTTTATGCCAATAAGATAATGTTTTGTTTAGGATAGCTTTATAATACAGTTTGAAATCACGAAGTATGATACCTCCAGCTTTGTTATTCTTTCTCAAGATTGCTTCGGATAGTAGGAGTCTTTTGTGGTTCTATACAAAGTTTGGAATTGTTTGATTCATTTCTGTGAAAAATGTCATTGGAATTTTGATAGGGATTGCATTGAACCTCTAGATCATTTTCGGTAGTATGGACAGTTTAACAATATTAATCTTTGCAATCCATGAGCACAAGATATCTTTCCATTTATTTGTGTTTTCTTCAGTTTCTTTCATCAGTGTCTTAGAGTTTTCAGTGCACAGGTCTTTTACCTCCTTGGTTAAACTTATTCCTTAGACATTTTATTCTTTTTGATGCAATTACAAATGGGGTTGTTTTCCTAATTTCTCTTTCTGATAGTTTGTTATTAGTGTATAGAAATGCAACTGATTTTTCTATATTGATTTTGTATCCTGCAACTTTATTGACCTCGTTCATTAGTGCTGTTAGTTTTTTGGTGAAATCTTTAGGGTCTTCTATAGAAAAATGTCATCTGCAAATAGAGATAGTTTTACTTCTTCCTTTCCCATTTGGATGTCTTTTGTTTCTTTTTCTTGACTAATTGCTCTGGCTAGGACTTCCAGTACTATATTGAATAAAAGTAGTGAGAGTTGGCATTGTTCTTGATCTTAGAGGGACAGTTTTCAGCATTTTACCATTAAGTATGATGTTAGCTGTGGGCTTGTCATACATGACCTTTATTATGTTGAGGTATGTTCCCTCAATACCTACTTCATTCAGAATTTTTATCATGATTGAATGTTGAACTTTGTCAAATGCTTTTTCTGCATCTATTGAGTTTATCATATGATTTTTATCCTTCATTTTATTATTGTGGTGTATCACATTGATTTGCAAATGTTGAACCATCCTTGCATCCCTGGAATAAATCCAACTTGATCATGGTGTTTGAATATTTTACTGACTGTTGAATTCAGTTTGTTAATATTTTGTTGAGAATTTTTGCATCTATGTTCATCAGAGACATTGATCTGTAATTTTCTTTTCTTGTGGTGTCTTTATGCTAGCTTTGTAAAATGAGTTTGGAAGTGTTCTTTCCTCTTCTGTTTTTTGGAAAAGTTTGAGAAGGATTGGTATTAATTCTTCTTTAAATGTTTGGTTGAATTCACCACTGAAGCCATCTGTTCCTGGACTTTTGTTTGTTGGGCAGTGTTTTTTGATTACTGATTCAATTCCCTTACCAGTAATTGGTCTGTTCAGATTTTCTAATTCTTCACGATTCAGTTTCTGTAGGTGTTTGTTTCTAGGAATTTATCCATGTCATTTAGGTGTCCAGTCTGTAGGTATATCATTTTTCATAGTAGTCTTATGATCCCTTGTATTTGTGTGGTATGAATTGTAACATTGCCTTTTTCATTTATAATTTTATTCGAATCCTCTCATTTTTTCTTGGTGAACCTAGCTAAAGGTTTATCCATTTTGTTTATCTTTGCAAAAAATCAGCTCCTAGTTTCATTGATCTTTTCTGTTGTCTTGTTAGTCTGGATTTTATATATTTCCACTCTGATCTCTGTTATTTCCTTCCTTCTACTAACTTTGGGCTTAGTTTGTTCTTTTTTTCTAGTTTTCTGAGGTGTAAAGTTAAGTTGTTTATTTGAGGTCTTTCTTTTTTCTTAATATAGACATTTATTGCTATAAAATTCTTTTAGAACTGCTTTTGCTGCATCCCGTAAGTTTTGATATGTTGTGTTTCATTTTCATTCGTCTCAAGATAGTTTTTGATTTCCTCTTTTGATTTCCTCTTTGGCCCATTAGTTGTTCAGGAGCATGTTGTTTCATCTCCACATATTTGTGAATTTTTCAGGGGTGGAGTTTATGGCGAGAGTGTGTCTCAGACTTTCCTACTTATTTTGATGTTTTTTCTCAGTTGCTTAATGTGTCAGAATCACTCAACTAGTTTCTGGATTTCTTTCAGAGGGAATTGCTCCATGTGTAGCTGTATATTCGGTGTGTCCATGGTAGGAGAGAAATTCAGGAGCCTCCTATGTTGCCATCTTGGTCTCGAGTCTACACCTATTTTTATTATTTAAACTTTATTGATAAAGTTTATTGATAAACTCCAGTTATCATTTCATTCAATTGATAAACTCCAATTGTCATTTCATTCTTTGTTTTGGTGTTTTGTTGGTTTTTGAACTTGGATATTCTATACATAAGAATTCAAACTACTTCAAATACTGTTATTTACTTTTAAAATTAGTTTTTAAGTGAAAGAGAAAATAAAAACTTCATTTTTAATTTAGTACCTTTTTTGTAATTTAAAGTTATTCAGAGTCTGTTTATTATAAATAGGATTTGTGAGATAATTTGCCTTTAGTTATTTGTATTTCTGCTTTCTGGAGGATTTAGTTACAAAGAGAATATAATTCATCATCTCTCCATTTTACTTGTTGTAGGATGATCCATTTTCTGCCTTGGACATTCACTTGAGTGATCACTTAATGCAGGAAGGGATTTTGAAATTTCTCCAAGATGACAAGAGGACACTTGTTCTTGTGACTCACAAATTACAATATCTAACACATGCTGACTGGGTAAGAGTTTAAAAGAAGTTTCATTAATTTTTATATTACAGTTATATAAATGCTTTCTGAGATAAAGATAATTCTCTTGGCCAATTAAGGATTTTTGTCACAATTCGTCTAATATGTGCTTTCCTTAGATCATAGCCATGAAAGATGGAAGTGTTCTAAGAGAAGGCACTTTGAAGGACATTCAAACCAAAGATGTTGAGCTTTATGAACACTGGAAAACACTTATGAATCGGCAAGATCAAGAACTGGAAAAGGTAATTGCTCAGAGTTCAGAAAAGTTCAGAGTTGAGTTCAGAAGAGTCAGAAATGTAGTGCATAATTACTAAAAAAACTTTTAGAGAAATATTACCATTTAATGTTTGATGATATAATAGTCCTCACCTGAAATCTGAAATAATTGTATAGTTATATATCATTCATTGATAGACTACTTTGAAACTAGAAAATTCGAGTGATATCTTTCGGATGACGTGTTGTCAGCCTTTTAGAGGAATTTTATTTGAATTGGAGGCATATTACAATCATATGTGTGTTTAAAACTTAAACTACTTGCTCAAGCATGCTATTTCCTCCTTTTATCTTATATTTCCTTATGTATGTCTTATTTTCCTCACCTGTAATATGAGAGTATTTTCATTCACCATTTACAAATGGAGGGTTGTGGGCAAAACAAAATCTGAGATGGTTTTGAAAGAAGGAAGAGCTATGAGCTGTGGGTATAGTGGTAAAGCATGTCTGGGATAGAGTTGGTGGGTGAAGGAAGGTAATCAGAAGGAAATAACAATAAAGCTTTATATTTGGATAGTTTTTAAAGTCCACAAAGCCTTTTTACATGATCTCTGTTAATTCTCACAAAATAAGCAAAAAATATCAGAAATTAGTAAAGAAAATATGATCTCACTCTTACAAATGAGAAAACTGAGGCTCAGGAGGCTAAGTAATTTGCCTAAAGTTGTACAGTACATATAATAAGTGGTACCAGTTGAATTTGAACCCAGGTCTCTACCCAATGTAATTCCAGTATAATGTAAGTATAACATTGAATGAAATGATAACAGAGTTGGAAACCAGATTGAGTATGATAAAAGAAGAACTCATGGTTGAGAGGTGAATTATAAATTGAATTAGTAAATTTTCAAAATGTTTTCTCTTGAGTTGGGACTAGGAAGTGTCTAGAATTCAGTAGTCCTGGCTAGGAATGAGCATTATAAAATGAAAATGCTTATATCAGCAAATTTCTGAAAAAATCAAGAAATTAAAATGTATTATTTCATAAAGGAAAAAATGATCTATGTTTCAATAGCAAAAGGAAGATAAAAAGTCAGACAAACCATGGGATTGCTCTGTCTTCTGCAGCTTTGCCAAAGATCTCAAAAGTAAACTACAAACTTCTCAAAATATGGAAGAAAAGATATATGTAAAAGTCTTTAAGTAGACTAGGAAAAATCACAGAACCTTCGAAATGAGGATATTCATCAAAATATGACAATGTACAATTGGCAAGAGCCCCACTTAAGAATTATGTGGTGGAGTGCTTGATTGTAAACTTACTGGGATGGTTCCAAATGACATTTTTTCAGTGGTCTAGATGCCAGGGACAAAAGAAAATGATGTAAGCTTAAGGAGTGGACCATTTATGGTTTACTTTGGAAAGAAGATCTGGAAAAACACACACACAGAGAGAGAGAGAGAGAGAGAGAGAGGACGCTCTTGGCTTGATTTTATAGTAATACTGATTATTGAGCAAGCCAGGAAGAAAGTCCATTACATTGTGTTTAGAAATGAAGTGATCACTCAAGATAGCCTAACTCTGTAATTAAAGACACATCACAGGGTTATAAATCAGCTGAGGGAGATATGGAGCAAGTTAAGGTGTGGAAAGGGCAAATCCATTTGCGGGGTTAACCAGTGGCCAGTAGAAGCCAGCATGAACCATGCACCTGCCCAGAATGCTCACCTGGGGCTGGAGGGAGGTTACTGCCACCCAGAGAAGGGCGGGCTCCTGAAATTCATCTGAAGCCAGGGAGAGTCACACTGTGAGAAATAAGACCACAACACCTTGGGGAAGTTTTCATAGAAACAGCTTCTGAATATGTTCTGTGGCAGGATGGGGTGTTTGCCTAGGACACTGGTTCTCAACCAGGGTCACTTTTGTCTTCTTGGGGACATTTGGCAACATCTAGAGACATGTTTAGTTGTCACAGTTGTGGAGCAGGTGCTACTGGAATCTAGTGGGTAGAGGACAGGGATGCTGTTAAACGTTCTACAGTGCACAGGGCAGCCTCCATGACAAGGAATTTTCTGACCCAAAATGTCAGTAGGTTGAGAAAGGCTGGCTTAGAGCCAGAGCAGATCAAGCAAGTGGACAAGGGAGTGAAACTAAAGAACTCACAAAACATCCCATCTCAGGGCTTTAGACAGATCTGTCAGTTTAAGGGTTAAGGGATAAGGGGGAAAAAATATGTTAAAAGGATAGAAATGGCAGCTATGAAAAGGAGAAGTTTATAACACTTTTAGCTGATTTAAACGTTATTAAAAAGTCTATCTTGGCTGGCATCACCCATTGTCTTCATAATGTTATTAAGCAAAATGAAGTAGCATCTTTGGATATTTCTTCCCCCAGCCTCCAACCCTCACCTTGACCTGACCCTTCACAGGCATCCAGTAAATATTTATTGGATGAATGAAACTAAATTTGTATTTACTTAATCCAGATATCAACACAATTTAAAATATTTAACCTCAAATGAGCTTAATATGAGCATTTACTCATAAGAAAAATGACTAAAGATTAAAGTCCCCAAGATGTTAAATCTTTTGTTCACACAGATTGGCGAGTTGAACAAGAACCAGATCTTCTGTTTTTCCATGAACAGGTTTATTTCATTTCGTTACACTATACACAAAGGATTAGGTCCTTTTTAATTTTGGGTTTTATTTACTCTCATGTACAAGCATTGGTTTTCATATCGTTAGGCACAATTAAAAGCTAATGTAAATGTGATGAATTGGGAGATTGGGATTGACATATGTACACTAATATGTATAAAATAGATAACTAATAAGAACCTGACGTATAATAAAATAAAATTCAAAAAGAAAGCTAATGTAAAATTGTCTCTGAAAAAATACTATTCAAGAGACACTTTCGCTTTTACTTTTTTTTTAATTCGAGAACTTGGAAGCGACAGAGCCTTCTAGAATAGCAAGTCTCCTAAATCACACATGTTATATGAGGCCAAACAAACAAAAACAAAACAGGACCACTATCTAGAGACTGATCACCAAAGAATTATTGGTTTATCGGTGTCACAACTGTGATTTTTTTTTTATGTCAGCATGTACAGGAAGCTCTCAAATTACCATAGATTCGAAAAGTCTGTGGCTCAGTTATTTGGAACTCAGAATGCATTTCCCCACAGAAACAGGGACATGGTTAGTTTCCCAGACTGTCCTGCAGAAGCTGATTTAACCCACAGTGTAACTGAACTGATGCTACTAGTCCAGTTACGAAGCCAAGGGGGCGGAGTGTTGGAAGAAGAGAACTGGAGAAAACAAAATGCTTTTCCCTTTCTCAGCACAAGACAAGTCAGGAGCAACGCTTAAAAATTTGCAAAGTTTGTTTTTGCCATTTTTCTCTTCTTTCTGCTTATCTTCCCTTCCCAGGGCTTTCTCCTAAACTGCTAGGCAGCTGAATACCCTCCTTTCCCATTTGCTTAAAAATTACCCACAAAAAAAAAAAAAAATTACCCACCTTCTGGGCTTCCCTGGTGGCGCAGTGGTTGAGAGTCCGCCTGCTGATGCAGGGGACACGGGTTCGTGCCCCGGTCTGGGAAGATCCCACATGCCGCGGAGCGGCTGGGCCCGTGAGCCATGGCCGCTGAGCCTGCGCTTCCGGAGCCTGCGCTTCCGGAGCCTGTGCTCCACAACGGGAGAGGCCCGCGTACCGCAAAATTACCCACCTTCCTTCAATTTCTATTGAAGTTCCTTTCTTTTGTGCCGTTCCTTAGTGAGATGCTCAGTCAGAAATTCATCTCGATTTAATAATTCATAATATTAGTGAATGACTGATAGTGCTTTAACCAATCCAATTTTCAAGGAAGATATTTGTTAACATAGATGACTTTAGTTAGAAAAATTATGGGAGTACATGAAAGTGACATAAAAGAGCAATGGTGGATCCAGGCTTTAAGGCTAGGGGAGGTGTCCCCCTGCCCCTGGGGTCAGCTCCATCACGTTTTTACTACTTTTCCTGGCTTCTTACTGCCCTACACCTCTGAGCTCTGAGACGTTTTTCACAAACCTCAGGCATTACTCCTATGACAGGAGTTGCCCATCCATCTGTAGCGTGAACAGAGCCCAAGACCCAGAAAGGTAACTAAGGATTGGTTCTTGGTATGTGTGGGTCACTGACTGATAAGTAGAACTTAACTGTGTCTGTGAGTTCCTTGAATGATAGCACAGTGTTTCCTGTAGGATATGGAAGCTGACCAAACAACTTTAGAGAGGAAAACACTCCGAAGAGCCATGTATTCAAGAGAGGCAAAAGCCCAACTGGAGGATGAAGATGAAGGTAGACCTTTTTTTATGTCTGACACATTCAAACGGGTAATAGGATGTGAGGGTCGTTCTTTAGCAAATGATGTGTGAATATGTCAGTGAGGAATGACTAGCCACTTTGCAGCAGGTGGAAAGGCCAAATCAAATACCTAAAACTGAAATGGAAAGAGTAGGAGTGAAGGAAAAGTGTATGCAATCAACCAACAAGCATCTTGAGGGACTTCCCACAGTGTGTCTTAGTATTTTTGTGTTGTGCGTGAGAGAGAGCTGACAGGACAACAGGTCTAGACCACTGTTCAGATAAATTGGAAAGGTGTAGTATAATAAAATGTCCTTTGGAAATAAACAATAAATGGAGAAAATACTGCTTTGAAAGACATACTTGAGTCAGTAAGTTCTTATGGGGTTTTCACGATAACAGCAATGAAGACTAAGAGGATGAGAAAGCTGTTTGTTATGTTTCAGTTTTCTGGATCTAGTAAGGTATAGCAGGGAGAAAAGGTTTATGGGAAATTTGAGGAATAAGCTGAAATAGTTACATGACTTTGACATTTGTTGCCGAGAAGTTTGCAAGATAAACCACACTTAGGTCCATAGAGTAAATGCACTATACTTCATTTTTCCTACATGGTTTTTGCTGAAGACCACATTTCTACAAGCCAATTAAAGAAAGAGGAAATTATAATTTCAAACTGAAGGACACCAAAATATGTTATCTTTACTCATCATATGATAATTATTGTGTTTCAATAAATACTCATTAAGTAAATAAATAAATGAATGAATAAATGAATTTTGTACTCCAGTTTCTTAGATTTAAGGATTTTTTTTAACATCTTTATTGGAGTATAATTGCTTTACAATGTTGTGTTAGTTTCTGCTGTATAACAAAGTGAATCGGCTATATGTCTACATATATCCCCATATCCCCTCCCTCTTGCATCTCCCTCCCACCCTCCGTATCCATCTAGGTGGTCACAAAGCACTGAGCTGGTGGTCACAAAGCACTGGGCTGATCTCCCCATACGATGCAGCTGCTTCCGACTAGCTGTCTATTTTATATTTGGTAGTGTATATATTTCAGTGATACTCTGCCAATTCATCCCACCTTACCATTCCCCCTCCCCGTGTCCTCAAGTCCATTCTCTAAGTCTGCCTAAAGAATGGTTCATCAGAACCATTTTTTCTTTCTTTTTTTTAGATTCCATATATATGCGTTAGCATATGGTATTTGTTTTTCTCTTTCTGACTTAATTTACTCTGTATGACAGACTCTAGGTCCATCCACCTCACTACAAATAACTCAATTTCGTTTCCTTTAATGGCTGAGTAATATTCCATTGTATATTTGTGCCACATCTTCTTAATCTATTCATCTATTGATGGACACTTAGGTTGGTTCCATGTCGTGGCTATTGTAAATAGTGCTGCAGTGAGTATTGTGGTACATGACTCTTTTTGAATTATGGTTTTCTCAGGGTATATGCCCAGGAGTGGGATTGCTGGGTCATATGGTAGTTCTGTTTTTAGTTTTCTAAGCCCCTCCATACTGTTCTCCATAGTGGTTGTATCAATTTACATTCCCACCAACAGTGCAAGAGGGTTCCCTTTTCTCCACACCCTCTCCAGCATTTATTGTTTGTAGATTTTCTAATGATGGCCATTCTGACTGGTGTGAGGTGATACCTCATTGTAGTTTTGATTTGAATTTCTCTAATGATTAGTGATGTTGAGCATCCTTTCATGCGTTTGTTGGCAGTCTGTATATCTTCTTTGGAGAAATGTCTATTTAGGTCTTCTGCCCAGTTTTGGATTGGGTTGTTTGTTTTTTTTGATATTGAGCTGTGTGAGCTGCTTGTATATTTTGGAGATTAATCCTTTGTCAGTTGCTTCATTTACAAATACTTTCTCCCATTCTGAGGGTTGTCTTTTCATCTTGTTTATGGTTTCCTTTGCTGTGAAAAAGGTTTTAAGTTTCCTTAGGTCCCATTTGTTTATTTTTGATTTTATTTCCATTCCTCTAGGAGGTGGGTCAAAAAGGATCTTGCTGTTTTATGTCAAAGAGTGTTCTGCCTATGTTTTCCTCTAAGAGTTTTATAGTGTCTGGCCTTATATTTAGGTCTTTAATCCATTTTGAGTTTATTTTTGTGTATGGTGTTAGGGAGTGTTCTAATTTCATTCTTTTACATGTAGCTGTCCAGTTTTCCCAGCACAACTTATTGAAGAGGCTGTCTTTTCTCCATTGTATATTCTTGCCTCCTTTATCAAAGATAAGGTGACCATATGTGTGTGGATTTATCTCTGGGCATTCTATCCTGTTCCATTGATCTATATTTCTGTTTTTGTGGCAGTACCATACTGACTTGATTACTGTAGCTTTGTAGTGTAGTCTGAAGTCCAGGAGCATGATTCCTCCAGCTCCATTTTTCTTTCTCAAGATTGCTTTGGCTGCTTGGGGTCTTTTATGTTTCCCTACAAATTGTGAAATTTTTTGTTCTAGTTCTCTGAAAAATTACATTGGTAGTTTGATAGGGATTGCATTGAATCTGTAGATTGCTTTAGGAAATATAGTCATTTTCACAATGTTCATTCTTCCAATTGAAGAACATGGTATGTCTCTCTATCTGTTTGTATCATCTTTGATTTCTTTCATCAGTGTCATTGTTTTCTGCATACAGGTCTTTTGTCTCCCTAGGTAGTTTATTCCTAGGTATTTTATTCTTTCTGTTGCAGTCATAAATGGGAGTGTTTCCTTAATTTCTCTTTCAGATTTTTCATCATTAGTGTATAGAAATGCAAGAGATTTCTGTGCATTAATTTTGTATCCTGCCACTTTACCAAATTCATTGATTAGCTCTAGTAGTTTTATGGTAGCATCTTTAGGATTCTGTATGTATAGTATCATGTCATCTGCAAACAACGACAATTTTTCTTCTTTTCCAATTTGGATTCCTTTTATTTCTTTTTCTTCTCTGATTGCTGTAGCTAAAACTTCCAAAACTATGTTGAATAATAGTGGTGAGAGTGGACAACCTTGTCTTGTTCCTGATCTTAGTGTAAATGGTTTCAGTTTTTCACCATTGAGAACGATGTTGGCTGTGGGTTTGTCATATATGGCCTTTATTATGTTGATGTAAGTTTACTCGATGCGTACTTTCTGGAGAGTTTTTACCATAGTTGGGTGTTGAATTTTGTCGAAAGCTTTTTCTGCATCTATTGAGATTATCATATGGTTTTTATCCTTCAGTTTGTTAATATGGTGTATCACATTGATTGATTTGCGTATATTGAAGAATCCTTGCTTTCCTGGGATAAACCACACTTGATCATGGTGTATGATCCTTTTAATGTGCTGTTGGATTCTAGCTGTGCTGTTTGCTAGCATTTTGTTGAGGATTTTTGCATCTATGTTCACCAGTGATATTGGTCTGTAGTTTTCTTTATTTTGACATCTTTGTCTGGTTTTGGTATCAGGGTGATGGTGACCAGGTAGAATGAGTTTGGGAGTATTCCTCCTTCTGCTATATTTTAGGAGAGTTTGAGAAGGATAGGTGTTAGCTCTTCTCTAAATGTTTGATAGAATTCGCCTGTGAAGCCATCTGGTCCTGGGCTTTTGTTTGTTGGAAGATTTTTAATCATAGTTTCAATTTCAGTGCCTGTGATTTGTCTGTTTATATTTTCTATTTCTTCCTGGTTCAGTCTCAGAAGGTGTGCTTTCCTAAGAATTTCTCCATTTCTTCCAGGTTGTCCATTTTATTGGTATATAGTTGCTTGTAATAATCTCTCATGATTATTTGTATTTCTGCAGTGTCAGTTGTTACTTCTCCTTTTTCATTTCTAATTCTGTTGATTTGAGTCTTCTCCCTTTTTTTCTTGATGAGTCTGGCTAGTGGTTTATCAAATTTGTTCATCTTCTCAAAGAACTTGCTTTTAGTTTTATTGATCTTTGCTATTGTTTCCTTCATTTGTTTTTTCTTTATTTCTGCTCTGATCTTTATGATTTCTTTCCTTCTGCTAACTTTGGGGATTTTTTGTTCTTCTTTCTCTAATTGCTTTAGGTGTAAGGTTAGGTGGTTTATTTGAGATTTTTCTTGTTTCTTGAGGTAGGATGGTATTGCTATAAACTTCCCTTTTAGAACTGCTTTTGCTGCATCCCAAATGTTTGGGGTCATAGTGTTTTCATTGTCATTTTTTCTAGGTATTTTTTGATTTCCTCTTTGACTTCTTCAGTGATCTCTTTGTTATTTAGTAGTGTATTGTTTAGCCTCCATTTGTTTGTATTTTTTACAGTTTTTTTCCTGTAATTGATATCTAGTCTCATAGCACTGTGGTCAGAAAAGATACTTGATACAATTTCAATTTTCTTAAGTTTACCAAGGCTTGATTTGTGACCCAAGGTATGATCTATCCTGGATAATGTTCCATGAGCACTTGAGAAGAAAGTGTATTCTTTTGTTTTTGGATGGAATATCCTATAAATATGTTATGTCCATCTTGTTTAATATCATTTAAAGCTTATGTTTCCTTATTTAATTTCATTTTGGATGATCTGTCCATTGGTGAAAGTGGGGTGTTAAAGTCCCCTACTATCATTGTGTTACTTTCGATTTCCCCTTTTATGGCTGTTAGCGTTTGCCTTATGTATTGAGGTACTCCTATCTTGGGTGCATAAATATTTATAATTGTTATATCTTCTTCTTGGATTGATCCCTTGATCATTATGTAGTGTCCTTCTTTGTCTCTTGTAATAGTCTTTATTTTAAAGTCTATTTTGTCTGATATGAGAATTGCTACTCCTGCCTTCTTTTGATTTCCATTTGCAGGGAATATCTTTTTCCATCCCCTCACTTTCAGTGGTTGTGTCCCTAGGTCTGAAGTGGGTCTCTTGTAGGCAGCATATATATGGGTCTTGTTTTTGTATCCATTCAGCCAGTCTGTGTCTTCTGGTTGGAGCATTTAATCCATTTACATTTAAGGTAGTTATCGATATGTGTGTTCCTATTCCCATTTTCTTAGTTGTTTGGGGTTTGTTATTGTAGGTCTTTTCCTTCTCTCATGTTTCCTGCCTAGAGAAGTTCCTTTAGCATTTTTGTAAAGCTAGTTTGATAGTGCTGAATTCTCTTAGCCTTTGCTTGTCTGTAAAGGTTTTAATTTCTCTGTCAAATCTGAATGAGATCCTTGCTGGGTAGAGTAATGTTGGTTGTAGTTTTTTCCCTTTCATCACTTTAATATGTCCTGCCACTCCCTTCTGGCTTTCAGAGTTTCTTCTGAATGATCAGCTGTTAACTTTATGGGGATTCCCTTGTATGTTATTTGTTGTTTTTCCCTTGCTGCTTTTTATATTTTTTCTTTGTGTTTAATTTTTGGTAGTTTGATTAATAGTTGTTGGCATGTTTCTCCTTAGATTTATCCTGTATGGGACTCTCTGCACTTCCTGGACTTGACTGACTATTTCCTTTCCCATGTTAGGGAAGTTTTCAACTATAATCTCTTCACATATTTTCTCAGACCCTTTCTTTTTCTCTTCTTCTTTTGGGACCCCTATAATTCGAATGTTGGTACATTTAATGTTGTCCCAGAGGTCTCTGAGACTGTCCTCAATTCTTTTCATCCTTTTTTCTTTATTCTTCTCTGCAGTAGTTATTTCCACTATCTTCCAGGTCACTTATCAGTTATTCTGCTATTGATTCCTTCTAGAGAATTTCTAATTTCATTTATTGTGTTGTTCATCATTGTTTGTTTGCTCTTTAGTTCTTCTAGGTCCTTGTTAAATATTTCTTGTATTTTCTTCATTCTTTTTCCAAGATTTTGGATAATCTTTACTGTCATTACTCTGAATTTTTTGGGGGGTAGACTACCTATTTCCTCTTCATTTGTTTGGTCTGGTGGATTTTTACCTAGTTCCTTCATCTGCTGCATATTTCTCTGTCTTCCCATTTTGCTTAACTTACTGTGTTTAGGGTTAACACAGGCTGCAGGTTTGTAGTTCCTGTTGTTTTTGGTGTCTGCCCCCAGTGAGTAATGTTGGTTCAGTGGTTTGTGTAGGCTTCCCGGTGGAGGGGACTGGTGCCTGTGTTCTGGTGGGTGGGTCTGGATCTTGTCTTTCTGGTGGGCAGGGCTATGTCCAGTGGTGTGTTTTGGGGTGTCTGTCTACTTAGTATGATTTTAGCGAGCTTCTGTACCAATGGATGGGGTTGTGTTCCTGTCTTGCTAGTTGTTTGGCATGGGATGTCCAGCACTGGAGCTTGCTAGCCATTGGGTGGAGCTGGGTCTCAGCACTGAGGCAGAGACTTCTTAGAGAGCTCTCGCTGATTGATATTACATGGGGCCTAGAGGTCTCTGGTAGTCCAATGTTCTGATTTCAGCTCTCCTACCTCAGAGACTCAGGCCTGACATCAGGCCGGATCACAAAGACCCTGTTAACCACACAGCTCAGAAGAAAAGGGAGAAAAAAAGAAAGAAAAATAATAATATAAAACAATTAAAATTTTTAAAAATTATTAAAATAAAAAAGTAATTTAAAAAAAGAAGAGAGCAACCAAACCAATAAACAAATCCACCAATGATAATAAGCGCTAAAAACTATACTAAGGGCTTCCCTGGTGGTGCAGTGGTTGAGAATCTGCCTGCCAATGCAAGGGACACGGGTTCAAGGCCTGGTCTGGGAAGATCCCACATGCCGCAGAGCAACTAGTCCTGCGAGCCACAAGTACTGAGCCTGCGCGTCTGGAGCCTGTGCTCCGCAACAAGAGAGGCCGCGATAGTGAGAGGCCCGCGCACCGTGATGAAGAGTGGCCCCCACTTGCCGCAACTAGAGAAAGCCCTCGCACAGAAACGAAGACCCCAAACGAAGACCCTAGTCTAAATAAATAAATAAATAAATAAATTTAAAACTATACTAAGATAAGCATAAAGATCAGTAACTAGTCAGTTGCAGACAGCAAACCCCAAGTCTACAGTTGCTCCAACGTCCACCACCTCAATTTTGGGATGATTCGTTGTCTATTCAGGTGTTCCACAGATGCAGGTACATCAAGTTGATTGTGGAGATTTAATCCGCTGCTCCTGAGGCTGCTGGGAGAGATCTCCCTTTCTCTTCTTTGTTTGCACAGCTCCCAGGGTTCAGCTTTGGTTTTGGCCCCACCTCTGCATGTAGGTCACCCTCAGGCATCTGTTCCCCACCCAGACAGGACAGGGTTAAGCCGGTGGCTGATTAGGGAGCTCTGGCTCACTCAGGCCAGAGGGAGGGAAGGGTACAGTAGTTATAATTGGAATGCGGGGCCAAGCCAGCAGCGGCAGAGGCCAGCGTGACTTTGTATGCACAGGCTTCCGGTGGGAGGGGTGTGTGGATGGTGACCTGTGCTTGCACACAGTATTCTTGGTGGCTGCAGCAGCAGCGTTAGCATTTCATGCCCATCTCTGGGGTCCGAGCTGATAGCCGTGGCTCACACCTGTCTCTGGAGCTCATTTAGGCGGTGCTCTGAATCCCCTCTCCTTGTGCACCCCGAAACAATGGTCTCTTGACTCTTAGGCAGGTCCAGGCTTTTTCTAGGACTTCCTCCTGGCTAGCTGTAGTGCACTAGCCCCCTTCACGCTCTGTTCATGCAGCCAACCCCAATCCTCTCCCTGAGATCCGACCTCCAAAGCCGGAGCCTCAGCTCCCAGCCCCCACCCGCCCTGATGGGTGAGCAGACAAGCTTCTCGGGCTGGTGAGTGCTGGTTGGCACCAATCCTCTGTGTGGGAATCTCTCCGCTTGCCCTCTGCACCCCTGTTGCTGCGCTCTCCTCCGTGACTCCGAAGCTTCTGCTCTCCACACCCTGTCTCCGCCAGTGAAAGGGTTCCTAGTATGTGGAAACCTTTCCTCCTTCTCAGTTCCCTCCCAGAGGTGCAGGTCCCGTCCCTATTCTTTTGTGTCTGTTTTTTCTTTTTTCTTTTGCCCTACCCAGGTACGTGGGGATTTTCTTGCCTTTTGGGAGGTCTGAGGTCTTCTGCCAGCGTTCAGTGGGTGTTCTGTAGGAGTTGTTCCACATGTAGATGTATTTCTGATGTATTTGTGAGGAGGAAGGTGATCTCCCTGTCTTACTCCTCTGCCATCTTGAAGGTCTCCCCTAAGAAAGTCTTAGAAGAATGTTTGGGGACTTCTCTGGCAGTCAGGTGGTTAGGACTCAGTGCTTTCACTGCCATGGCCCTGGAATTCAGTCCCTGGGCAGGGAGCTAAGATCCAGCAAGCCACATGCCATGGCCACAAAAGCAAAAGCAAAAACAAACAAACAAACAAAAAGAATGTCTGGTGCTGTAAACAGACAGCCTCTAGAACTGCATTTACTCTCTCCAGTATTTCAGTAGTGAATATAGCATTTGAGAGGCTGACCCTGCCCTGGGCTTGCTGTGTTAATCCATTTTGTCAGGTATAAAATAAGATAATAATACTTTTCTTACAGAGTAGAAGGAAATAATTTATATCAAAGAGTCCAATATGGTGCATATTACCTAGTAGATTGCTCCTCCTGGTGCTGTCCGTATGTCTGTTCAAGCCACCAGGAAGGGAAAAAACAAAGTAGTTGCCCATATTTTTTTCTACTGCTAACCATTGGCCAGCTCATCATCTGGACAGATTAGGTTCTGGGGAAGTGAAGAAATGCTGTTTTAACTGGGCAGCTATAGGCAAGCTGAAATTTCAATTAATATGGAAACAGAGAATGGATATTGAGGAAACACAGTCTGCAAGTGTCCACCCCTTTGATCATGCAAATTTCGAATCCTGTTCTCACACATTGGACCCACCCTTACCAAAGGGTAGATTATCTGAGACCTGTTCATTTTTTGTATCCAGCTTAAATATTAGGATCCTTGGTGATGCTCAGTCTTCCCATCATATCCACACTTAGATCTTTGTTGTCTGATAACCTGTAAACCAAATTATCTATCTTTCCTACCCACAACCTGCTCACTATACAGTAGTGGAGTGCATACAGAATGACTGCAATGAAAACTGCCTTTGGGAAAAGAAAGAATGGGAAATCCACAACAGTCACTAGACCATACGAACGATTAAATTTTGCTGCTCAGGAAATACCAAAATTCCCTGTCGTTGTAATGGAGTATGTTCTTAAGATAACCATCTAGAAGTTTCCAAGTGGCTTAAGGAGCTGAGAGGACATCCCTGCACATTGTCCTCTGTCCCCTGGCTTTGCCTTCTGGAAGGTTTCTTTTTGCCTATGCTCCTCCATGACCACATTTAAAACTAGCCATAGAGATAATGGATTATTCCCTCTTGAGCTATGCACAAATTTCAGAGACTGTCTCCTCCTGGTGCAGTTTTACAAATTCAGAAATGCAGAGTTCAAAAAATTATAAATATTTGCAGGCCTGTCATGTAGTGTTTTTGGCAACACCATTCCTTCAATAACTTAGTGAACTTCTAGTCTATATTTCTAGTTAGTTTGATATGTAATAAATCAGCAAATGAACTCATCCAGACGTAGATTTTATGTTTATCTTTTCAGTCACTCATTCTTTCATTTATTTATTCATTTTCACGTATCTTTTAACTTATTTTTTATTGAGGTGACATTGGTTTATAACATTATGTAAGTTTCATGTGTACAACATTATATTTCTACTTCTATAGACCCTACAGCATGCTTACCACCAAAACAGTTGATCCCCTTTACCCATTCCATCCCCCTCCCCTGCCCCTTTCTCTTCTGGTGACCACTACTCTATTCTCTGTATCCATGTGTGTTTTTGTGTGGTTTGAGTTGTTCATTTATTTTGGGTTTTTTGGTTCTTTTTAAAATTATACATATGAGTGAAATTGTACAGTATTTGTCTTTATCTGTCTGACTTGTTTCACTTAGCATAATACCCTCGTCAAGATCCACCCATGTTGTCACATACGGCAACATTTCATCTTTTTCATGGCTGAGAATTATTGCATTGTATATATACACCACATCTTCTTTATCCATTCATCTGTTGATGGGCACTCATCTATTTTTTAAATGAAGTTTTTCCCTGCTAAAAGCACTTTAAATTTCTAAGACTAATATTTGTATTTCTATGAATTTGATGGAGGTTTGTGTGTAGAGGGTGGATAATACAAATTGTATCTTCCCATTGCCTGTGAGAAGATTTAAAAAGTGTTTTGTATGCAGAGGAAGAGGAGGAGGAAGATGAGGATGATAACATGTCCACGGTAATGAGGCTGAGGACTAAAATGCCATGGAAGACCTGTTGGCGGTACCTCACCTCTGGAGGATTCTTCTTGCTCTTCCTGATGATTTTCTCTAAGCTTTTGAAGCATTCCGTCATTGTAGCTATAGACTACTGGCTGGCCACATGGACCTCAGAGTACAGTATAAACAATACTGGAAAAGCTGATCAGGTACAGTGAAATGTTGAGATTAACAGTGATACCCTTTTATCTAGTTAGATACGAATACTCTATACGTCACAGGAATTTTGTGGTGTTTTTTTGTTTTGTTTTTAACTTATTTTATTGAAGTATAGTTGATTTACAATGTGTTCATTTCTGCTGTACAGCAAAGTGATTCCGTTGTATATATATATGTATATTCTTTTTTTTTTTTTTTTTAGGAGTTTATTAATTAATTTTTGCTGTGTTGGGTCTTTGTTTCTGTGCAAGGGCTTTCTCTAGTTGTGACAAGCGGGGGCCACTCTTCATCGCGGTGCGCGGGTCTCTCACTATCACGGCCTCTCTTGTCGCGGAGCACAGGTTCCAGACGCGCAGGCTCAGTAGTTGTGGCTCACGGGCCCAGTTGCTCCGCGGCATGTGGGATCTTCCCAAACCAGGGCTCGAACCCGTGTCCCCTGCATTAGCAGGCAGATTCTCAACCACTGCGCCACCAGGGAAGCCCTATGTATATTCTTTTTCATTTTTTTTTCCATTATGGTTTATCACAGGATAATAAATATAGTTCCCTGTGCTATACAGTAGGACCTTGTTGTTTATCTATTCTCTATATAATAGTTTGCATCTGCTAATCCCCAAATCCCAATCCATACCTACCCCACCCTCCTCCCCCTTGGCAACCACAGGTCTGTTGTCCATGTCTGTCACAGGACTTTTGTAATGATTCAATAAGTTAATTAGAGCACGACCTGAAATATATCATAAGAGGCATTTAAAGATAATGCTTGGATTTGGATTCAAGGGAGTTATACACATGATATATGGGTTTATGCGTAATATACACACTGGGCTTCTGTTGTTGTTCTGATGGTATTTGATTTTAACCAGTGAATTAGCTGGTCATTCTGAGATTAGGGATAGCAAGAATGAGCTTTGTGATGTAAAACGTCAAGAATATTTCAAACCAGAAAACAGACTCTAAGGCTTCATCTGCCCTTAGGCAAACCTTAAAGGAAGGTGAAGGAGTCTCCAAGAACTACACTCCTTCCACTGTCTAAATTGATGCAAGATAATGAAGTTGATATTGCCAGACTTTGATGTTGGGTGTCAGTTGATAATTTCTTATGTGCTTTCTTGTGTTGGCTGCTTTTTAGACCTACTATGTGGCTGGATTTAGCATACTTTGTGGAGCAGGTATTTTCCTCTGCCTTGTTACATCTCTCACTGTGGAATGGATGGGTGTCACAGCTGCCAAAAATCTTCATCACAATCTCCTCAATAAGATCATTCTCGGACCAATAAGGTAAAAAAAGTAGTTATTTACTTTACTCCCACACAGAAAATCATAAAAACATGCATTTTTAATTGAAGTGAAATGTGAAATTTTAAAGAATTTATTCAGTCTTTCAACAGATCAATAGGGATCTTCTCACGTTTATGACCCCAAAATGACTGTTAGCAGTGTTTAGGTTCCAGATAATTTAGTATTATACATTCCAATCTGTTCATTCCCTAGATTCTTTGATACCACACCACTGGGACTGATTCTCAACCGCTTTTCAGCTGATACAAATATCATTGATCAGGTGAGTGCCCGAGTTACTTCCAAGTTCAAAAATAAATTTCTCAGTGTAAGCTAAATAACATTTTAAGATAAATCATGATTCCTGTTAACAATAGAGGATTTCTAAAACTTAAATGAAAGCATTCATATCAATATTACATATATGCATAAATGATTTCTGGAATAAAATCTTAAAGGAAAACCTTAATTCAAAAAAATTTATGCATGTGGAAGAGGATACTTAGAGAATCAGCATGAAATAAAGAGAAATAGCAAAGAATGAACATTAAAATTTTTTATGTAAAAAGAAGTGATTTTGATCAGTGTTGTATCACCATTCGCAGTGGAGGTGTTGTAAAGTTCTTAAAGCTTAGTATTAACACAGAGTGTCTCCCAGAAGTAAAGAATGGAATACCGAGCTGTCTTAGATGTCCTTTACTTTTGTTAGATTGGCTCTTGAATGAGAGAAACTTTAGATGGTGTGATATCTTAAGGAATATTTCAAGGATGCCCAGTTTAGTCTTAGGTCCTTAGGCTCTAGAAGTTTGTCCTGAAGTTAAAGACCTCAAACTCCGAAATTGGATCACCTCATGAACTGACTCCTTAGGGTGACTGAGCAAAGACTTGGCAAATCCAGCCCTTTCCTTTTCTGATTTTCTAGAGTGGCCTTAAAAACACCTAAATTACCATCAATTTAGTAAAAGAATGGTGCATGCAGCTGACTAAAATGTATGCTGAAAAATTTTGATGTTTTCACAATATTGGTGTCAGGTCATGCTACACCTAAAACACTTCCTAAGAAATACATATTGGAAAAGAAGAGACAGAACACTCCTTATTTGGAAGATGATGCTCTTGCTACCTAGAGATTCCAAAACAGTCAGTACAATAAAGAACCAACTAGGAAGTTAAGCAGAATATCTACATAAGACATACGATATAAAACTCAGTAACTTTCTCTACACCAATTAAAAATTATGTGAAAAATAAATTTCACTTATAATAACAAAAACTATGAAAAGAAAAATAAACATAATATGAAGAAAAGTGATCCAACAATCTGAAAATCATAAAAATCATATATATATATATACAATTTCCCTATCAGATACCTAAAAAATACTATAAAATTAAAACACTCTGATGATCACAGAAAACAAGCAGATCAAAAGAACAAAGTGGAAAACTCAAAGACACCAGTATATCTTGAATCAGTAAGAAAAGGAATATTTTTTCAGTAAAGGGTGTTGGGACAATTAACTACCTATAAAATACAAAGCAAATTCACATGTAATAAAGAGGGCCATCTAAAACCAAAACTATAAAATAAAATGTAGGAGAGTAGTTTTAGAATTTTGGGTGGGAAAGGTCTTTATAAGTAAGACACAAAACTCAGAAACAATAAGAGAAAAGGCCAACAGAAATGACTCTAAAATTTTAAACTTCTATTGAGCCAAAAGCATCAGAGACATATTTAAAATGTAATAGATTCATTGGGAGAAAAACTGGCAACCTATGTAAAGAAAGAGGATAAACATCGATGATACATAAAGAGCATCGAAAAATCAATAAGGAAGATAAACAAGCCAATGAAAAATGTGCAAAGAATATGAGCAAGCAATTAAATTAAATTAATAGAGGAATAGCTAAATATGTTTTTTAATGCTATGCAGCTGTTAAAAAGAAATAGATTTGTATATAGTGGCATGGGAAGGTTTACAATCCATCTTGTTCAATGCAAATGGACAAATAACGTTTAGAGTATAGTGCTATTTGTATAAAATCCCACAAGATAAATAGGTAGATAGGTAAATAACTGACCAAAGATAAGTAGATAGGTTGATGGATAAACAATGGGAAGTGAGTGAAGTTGAAGGAGTGATGAATTGCTTATAATGAAAATGTTTGTATACTACTTTTGGAACTAATTATATAACTATGTTAATATAAAATTCATGATTTGAGGGCTTCCCTGGTGGCACAGTGGTTAGGAATCCACCTGCCAATGCAGGGGACATGGGTTTGAACCCTGGTCCGGGAGGATCCCACATGCTGCAGAGCAACTAGGCCCGTGTGCCAAACTGCTGAGCCTGCGCCCTAGAGCCCGTGAGCCACAGCTACTGAGCCCGCGTGCCTGGAGCCTGTGCTCCGCAGCAAGAGAAGCCACTGCAAGCCCGCGCACCGCAACAAAGAGTGGCCCCCGCTCGCCGCAACAAGAGAGGGCCCGAGTGCGGCAGCGAAGACCCAATGCAGCCAAAAATAAATAAATAAAATAAATAAATTTATAAAAAATAAAAATAAATTAATGATTTGTTGCCTTATAACCAATGTTTTATTTGAGCTAAAACATTTTCCTTTCAAACCACCTTTTTAACAGCATATCCCTCCAACTTTGGAATCTCTAACTCGCTCAACACTGCTCTGCGTGTCTGCCATTGGCATGATTTCTTATGCTACCCCTGTGTTCCTGGTTGCACTTGTGCCTCTTGGGGTCGCCTTTTATTTTATCCAGAAATACTTCCGAGTGGCCTCTAAGTAAGTAAAACAATGCACTATTCATCTTCAAAAGCCCATGTATTTGATTGTGATCCAGATTGGCTGTAACATTTTTCAAGATAAGGTATGGAATTTGGAAATGAAATCTAATTTAACTAGAAGAAACCTATCCTGATACTGTGTTTCATTTGAAGAGATATTTTGTTTCTGTAATTGGTTATCTAAGCCTTACATAGTTCTGGATTTATATTAACAAGTGGATTGAGCCCAATTTTTCATTCCATGGTACTTTTTCTGAACATGGCATTGACAGAAAACTTATGAAATCAAATATAGTCCCAAAGAATAAGTGATTTAATATTGTTATATTCCACAAGTGGGGAGGAAAAAAAGTAAAATATTTTCAAATGAGTAAAATGCACTCCATAAAAGATTAGGAGAAGTAAAAAGAGGTTAAAGAGATAAATCAGAGTGATAACTATAAAAGTGGAGAATCTTGAATGTCTGGTAGGAGTGCTGTAACTTTAAGAGGTTGGAAATTGTTAGATTGGATCATTTAACACGCCCTTGAATATCCAGCCAAATAAATAAAAGATAGCCATGGATTGTAAATTCTTCTGTTAATATAAGATTTGTCATTTGCTGAGATGTTGAAAAATTAAGTGAAATATAGTACCAGTTGCTTTGAAATTTCCAATTTAACTTTGAAGTCCATGCTTTAAATAATACAGTAAATTTTATATTATCGCAGTAATCACTTTATTTCAGCAAACACTTATCAAGCATTGTGTGTTGTAAATAACTGTGTAAGCCATGTGGCAGAGCAAGAGATCAACATGGCAAGGAACGATTCTCAAGAAACTTACAGTCTCTTGGGAAGATAAAAAATAAATAAGGTAACCCTTATATGTGGATCAAGTGCTTGAATAGGAAGGCAGGTATTGAGTTTATTCAGTAAAATGAAAAGATTTAATAGGACTTGAGCGCAGGGAAAATGAAAAAAATCAGGTAACAAGAAAAGGCAAGATTATTGTTGGGAACCTCTGGTTATATCTGCAACATTTCTTAATTTAAAAATATATATATAGTTGTTTCTCCCTCAGGGCTGTGAATTAGGATCCTTCAAATGTTATGTTAAATCAAATGCTATGTTAAATCTAGGGATGCGTTTTCATCCCTAGCCTCTTCCCTTTGCTTGTAGCAAGTTCAGACCAAAAGGAAGAGGCTAGCCATCAAATTCGCTCTTTCATTTCTTCTGGTATTATTGTTCCGTTTTGTTTTCTGGTATTGTTGAGGCTGTTTGCTGGAGGGGCAGAAAAGTTCAGATACTTCATTTCTGCTGGCTGTTTCCAAATCTCACTGTGCCTTCTCACCACTGATATTCAACCGTCATGGTTTACTTCAGTGTCATACTCATTTGGGCCTGTTTTCACTCCTGGGCAATACAAATTGAGTGCAAAAGCCAGGCAAATATTCTTAGTTCATTACAAATTTGAATTGTGAATTCTGTTCATTATAAGTAAGAATAATCTGTTAACATTGATAGTTAAAATATGCAGGGGATGAATTATTTTTAAAGGATAAACATTGATAATGGATTATAAGCCATTCTTCTTTGAAATTCTATGAAAGTTCGCAAATAGGACCACATTATACTAAATCTCACAGACAAAAAGTCGCTTCTAGATGCTGAGGTTCTGCAGGACTCACCCATGCTGGAAAGCTCAGGCAGTTTAACAATTTTTTTTTTTTTTTTGCGGTACGCGGGCCTCTGACTATTGTGGCCTCTCCCATTGCGGAGCACAGGCTCTGGACGCGCAGGCCCAGCGGCCATGGCTCACAGGCCCAGCCGCTCCGCGGCATGTGGGATCTTCCCGGACCGGGGCACGAACCCGTGTCCCCTGCCTCGGCAGGCGGACTGTCAACCACTGCGCCACCAGGGAAGCCCTAACAGACTATTTTGTAAACACCCAAGGGAATGAAGGTGGGGCACTAGCTATAGGACATGCCATGAAATTTTGAATATCTAAAATCAAAGACCTCATGTGTGGTTAGCTCTGTAAGTAAACATTTCCTGCTTACAAGAATACATGATCAAGCTGTACCCTCACCTTTTTGGTTCCATAAAATACAGTCCTATAAGCAGAGTTTCCTCCTTCCGCGTTTTTTCCCTTTCATGACAAACCTCAATGTAGTGACCACCTGTTACTTGTGTCAAATTTACAAATAGCCCCTTTTCTGTTTAAAAATAGCAGACTCTTTACATTCCTTCATATTCATCCTCCTCCCCCCTCTCTCTTTCCCTGCCCTCATTGCAGTTTCTGAAGTGAGTAAATCCATTTTAGAAACTTAAAAAAAAAAGACTTTGCGTTTGGTTGTGGGATGACCCAGGCAACCCAGTATGGCCTAAGATTATGTAACTAACAGTTGAAGATTACGTTAACAGTGTACTCGGTTCCCTTGACTCTGGAAGGTGAATGTTAGCACTGCTACTCTCATTCCCTCGACCCCAAAGACCCCGAGAAAGACAGAAAAAAGGCTAAAAAGAAAAAAACAGGCATGTTTTGAAATGTGTGATATAAATCTTAGCCTATTTTCTAGAAACGCTAGCTTATGTGATTTAAAAAGTTATCATGAGTGTGCATCTTTATGGAAAGGGTCCTACTCAGGCATTTGTCCACCAGACATTCATTGAGTGCTTTATATACCTGTAAATATATATTTACACTCGGAGGACCAGTGAATACAAGTTCCATTTAGGCAGGGATTCAGTTTCATTGTGGCAGAAGCCAAACTCGTTACCTGTTTCTTCAAATATCTTTATTCTCTGTCCCCCATCCTGGTAAATAGTACTGTCATTTTCCAAGGCTGCTGAGTAATTACCAAGTCATATTTGACTCTCCTCTCTTTTTTCATTTTAGTTTATTTTTTAATTGAAGGATAGTTCATTTACAATATTGTATTAGTTTCAGGTGTACAGCAAAGTGATTCAGTTATACACACACACACATATATTTATATTCTTTTTCAGATTACTTTCCATTATAGGTTATTACCAGATATTAAGTATAGTTCCCTGTGCTATACAGTAGGTTCTTGTTGTTAACCTACTTTATATATGGTAGTGTGTATATGTTAATCCCAAACTCCTAATTTATCTCTCCCCCCATCCCCTTTGGAAACCGTAGGTTTGTTTTCTATATCTGTGTGGCTCTCCTCTCTTATTCACTCTGCTACGAGTTGACTGTAGCAGTTTTAGAAAGCTACTTCTAGTAGGCGAACTCACAATCTCCCCTTATTTTAAATTTCACCCACATCACAATAATTAAGAACTTCTAAATAAATTTCTTACATAGACTATCTTTACTCACTGATTCTCTTCCATCCTTTACACTGTCTCCCAAGTTATGTTGCTTTAACCCAGCTCTGATCATTTTATTTCTAGTCCTCAGTGTTTTCTCCCAGACCATCCAGGATCTTCTACAGTCTAGCCCTGCCCATTGTTTTTCCAGCCTTTTCCCACTACAACACAAAGGGTTCTGGCACCAGCCAGATTGAACTTGCCAGTTATTTAGTCTTCTGTGCTTGCTCTTGTTTGTTCCCTCAGCTGGAATGCATTTCTTCTTGTCTGTTTGGTTGAAGCCCTCCGCATGCTTAAGATGTGGCCTAAATCTCCACCTGCTCAAAGAAAATATTTCCCATCTCCTACATATAAATTAATTGCTCATTCCTCTGTATCCCCATAACAGTTTACTTTAGCTGTGATACAAAGCTGATATTTTTGTACAACACATAATATTCAGCCTGGACCTCTATTTATTACACGTACTTATCTTTCCCTTCCTCTTTAGATTGTAAGCTGTTGAAGTTCTTGTTAATTGAGTGCTGGAGGAAAATAGTTGCGATGACAAATAATAACCTTAATTTAGAATGAATGCAGTAGTCTATGAGTCTGAAGAAGTGTAAGGTTTATTTTTGCACTTGTCTCTGTCCTAGGGATCTCCAGGAACTTGATGATACTACCCAGCTCCCTCTGCTTTGCCACTTCTCAGAAACTGCTGAAGGACTCACCACTATTCGGGCATTTAGGTGAGTAAACATGTTTTCCTTTTGTTGATTAGGCAGTTACATCATCAGCAAATATTTAGCTACATATAACTGATCATTGCTCCCATTTTTGGATGCCCACTGTGTGTGTGGCCGTGTTTTAAACTAGTAGTAAGAAAAACGTGGCAGTAAATGATCACAGAGTTTAATCTTTTGAAATTTTAATAAGAATAAAGAAAGAATTAAGCATCATGTTGGAAGGATACTAGCTGTGGGGTTTAGACCAGGCTTTTAAATTCCCTAGCCTCATCTCTGAAATGGGGAAATCAGTTTCGATTCTTAGGCTTGTTGGACTAATGATATAATGCATGTAAGGCATTAACCACAGTGGTTAGCAGAAAAACACCCAACATAGAAGTTAAAATAAATGTATTAATAATAATAATAAAAGAAATATTATTATACCAAAGTTATTTTAAGATTTAATCAGTTTTCTTGAATGTTGGTAAATAGAGTAATATCCCAAGCTTTTCATCAAGAGTGTCTGCTTAATACACAAAGAATTACCTGACCCTGTTTTCCCTGTTCAGGTAAAATCAGAAAAGAAGGTGGCATCATTGAATGTTTCATTTACTCTAGAAAATCAACATCTTAAAGTATTATATATTTCTGCAGTGCTAAATGCAAACATGTATTGATTTCTGTTTTTAAATTAATTAATTTTTTATACAGCAGGTCTTATTAGTTATCCATTTTATACATATTAGTGTATGTATGTCAACCCCAATCTCCCAGTTCATCCCACCACCACCCCCTGCCCCGCTTTCCCCCCTTGGTGTCCATACATTTGTTCTCTACATCTATGTCTCTATTTCTGCCTTGCAAACCAGTTCATCTGTATCATTTTTCTAGATTCCACATATATGCGTTAATATATGATATTTGTTTTTCTCTTTCTGACTTACTTCACTCTGTATGACAGTCTCAAGATCCATCCACGTATCTACAAATGACCCAATTTCATTCTTTTTTATGTCTGAGTAGTATTCCATTGTATATATGTACCTCATCTCCTTTATCCATTCGTCTGTCAATGGTCATTTAGGTACTTCCGTGACCTGGCTATTGTAAATAGTGCTGCAGTGAACACTGTGGAACATGACTCTTTTTGAATTATGGTTTTCTCAGGGTATATGCCCAGGAGTGGGATTGCTGGGTCATATGGTAGTTCTATTTTTAGTTTTTTAAGGAACCTCCATACTGTTCTCCATAGTGGCTGTATCAATTTACATTCCCACCAACAGTGCAAGAGGGTTCCCTTTTCTCCACACCCTCTCCAGCATTTGTTGTTTGTAGATTTCCTGATGATGCCCATTCTAACCGGTGTGAGGGAATACCTCACTGTAGTTTTGATTTGCATTTCTCTAATGATAAGTGATGTTGAGCATCTTTTCATGTGCCTCTTGGCCATCTGTATGTCTTCTTTAGAGAAATGTCTATATAGGTCTTCTGCCCATTTTTTGATTGGGTTGTTTGTTTTTTTAATGTTGAGCTACATGAGTTGTTTATATATTTGCAGATTAATCCTTTGTCCATTGATTCATCTGCAAATATTTTCTCCTATTCTGAGGGTTGTCTTTTCGTCTTGTTTATGGTTTCCTTTCCTGTGCAAAAGCTTTTAACTTCCATTAGGTCCCATTTGTTTATTTTTGTTTTTATTTCCATTACTCTAAGAGGTGGGTCCAAAAAGATATTGCTGTGATTTATGTCAGAGTGTTCTTCCTATGTTTTCCTCTAACGGCTTTATAGTGTCTGGTATTACATTTAGGTCCATAATCCATTTTGAGTTTATTTTTGTGTACAGTGTTAGGGAGAGTTCTAGTTTCATTCTTCTACATGTAGCTGTCCAGTTTTCCAGCACCACTTATTGAAGAGACTGTCTTTTCTCCATTGTATATCCTTGCCTCCTTCGTCATAGATTAGTTGACCATAGGTGCATGGGTTTATCTCTGGGTTTTCTATCCTGTTCCATTGATCCATATTTCTGTTTTTGTGCCAGCACCATATTGTCTCGATTACTGTAGCTTTGTAGTATAGTCTGAAGTCAGGCAGTCTGATTCCTCCAGCTCCATTTTTTTCCCTCAAGATAGCTTTGGCTCTTCAGGGTCTTTTGTGTCTCCATACAAATTTTAAGATTTTTTGTTCTAGTTCTGTAAAAAATGCCATTGGTAATTTGATAGGGATTGCATTGAATCTGTAGATTGCTTTGGGTAGTATAGTCATTTTCATCAAGAACATGGTGTATCTCTCCATCTGTTTGTGTCATCTTTGATTTCTTTCATCAGTGTCTTATAGTTTTCTGAGTACAGGTCTTTTACCTCCTTGGGTAGGTTTATTCCTAGGTATTTTATTCTTTTTGTTGCAATGGCAAATGGGAATGCTTCCTTAATTTCTCTTTCTGATGTTTCATTGTTGGTGTATAAGAATGAAAGAGATTTCTGTGCATTAATATTGTATCCTGCAACTTTACCAATTTCATTGATTAGCTCTAGTAGTTTTATGGTAGCATCTTTAGGATTCTGTATGTATAGTATCATGTCATCTGCAAACAATGACAATTTTACTTCTTCTTTTCCAATTTGGATTCCTTTTATTTCTTTTTCTTCTCTGATTGCCATGGCTAGGACTTCCAAAACTATGTTGAATAATAGTGGCAAGAGTGGACATCTTTGTCTAGTTCCTGATCTTAGAGGAAATGCTTTCAGTTTTTCACCATTGAGGATGATGTTTGCTGTGCGTTTGTGGTATATGGCCTTTATTATGTTGAGATAGGTTCCCTCTATGCACACTTTCTGGAGAGTTTTTGTTATAAATGGGTGTTGAATTTTGTCAAAAGCTTTTTCTGCATCTATTGAGATGATCATATAGTTTTTCTTCTTCGGTTGTTAATATGGTGTATCACATTGACTGATTTGCGTATATTGAAGAAGACTTGCACCCCTGGGATAGATCACACTTGATCATGGTGTATGATCCTTTTAATGTGTTGTTGGATTCTGTTTGCTAGTATTTTGTTGAGGGTTTTTGCATCTATATTCATCAGTGATATTGGTCTATAATTTTGTTTTTTTGTAGTATCTTTGTCTGGTTTTGGTATCTGGGTGATGGTGGCCTCATAGAAAGAGTTTGGGAGTGTTCCTTCCTCTGCACTTTTTTGGAAGAGCTTGAGAAGGATGGATGTTAGCTCTTTTCTAAATGTTTGATAGAATTCACCTGTGAAGCCATCTGGGCCTGGACTTGTTTGTTGGAAGATTTTTTTTTTTTTTAACATCTTTATTGGAGTATAATTGCTTTACAATGGTATGTTAGTTTCAGCTTCACAACAAAATGAATCAGTTATATATATACATATATTCCCATATCTCTTCCCGCTTGCGTCTCCCTCCCTCCCACCCTCCCTATCCCACCCCTCCAGGCGGTCACAAAGCACTGAGCTGATCTCCCTGTGCTATGCGGCTGCTTCCCACTAGCTATCTACCTTACGTTTGGTAGTGTATATATGTCCATGCCTCTTTATCGCTTTGTCACCGTTTACCCTTCCCCCTCCCCATAGCCTCAAGACCATTCTCTAGTAAGTCTGTGTCTTTATTCCAGTTTCACCTCTAGGTTTTTCATGTCATTTTTTTTTTTTTAAATTCCATATATATGTGTTAGCCTACGGTATTTGTCTCTCTCTTTCTGACTTACTTCACTCTGTATGACAGACTCTAGGTCTATCCACCTCATTACAAATAGCTCAATTTCGTCTCTTTTTATGGCTGAGTAATATTCCATTGTATATATGTGCCACGTCTTCTTTATCCATTCATCCGATGATGGACACTTAGGTTGTTTACATCTCTGGGCTATTGTAAATAGAGCTGCAATGAATATTTTGGTACATGACTCTTTTTGAATTATGGTTTTCTCAGGGTATATGCCCAGTAGTGGGATTGCTGGGTCATATGATAGTTCTATTTGTAGCTTTTTAAGGAACCTCCATACTTTTCTCCACAGTGGCTGTATCAATTTGCATTCCCACCAACAGTGTAAGAGGGTTCCCTTTTCTCCACACCCTCTCCAGCATTTATTGTTTCTAGATTTTTTGATGATGGCCATTCTGACTGGTGTGAGATGATATCTCATTGTAGTTTTGATTTGCATTTCTCTAATGATTAGTGATGTTGAGCATTCTTTCATGTGTTTGTTGGCACTCTGTATATCTTCTTTGGAGAAATGTCTATTTAGGTCTTCTGCCCATTTTTGGATTGGGTTGTTTGTTTTTTTGTTATTAAGCTGCATGAGCTGCTTATAAATTTTGGAGATTAATCCTTTGTCAGTTGCTTCATTTGCAAATATTTTCTCCCATTCTGAGGGTTGTCTTTTGGTCTTCTTTATGGTTTCCTTTGCTGCGCAAAAGCTTTTAAGTTTCATTAGGTCCCATTTGTTTACTTTTGTTTTTATTTCCATTTCTCTAGGAGGTGGGTCAAAAAGGACCTTGCTGTGATTTATGTCATAGAGTGTGCTGCCTATGTTTTCCTCTAAGAGTTTGATAGTTTCTGGCCTTACATTTAGGTCTTTAATCCATTCTGAGCTTATTTTTGTGTATGGTGTTAGGGAGTGATCTAATCTCATACTTTTACATGTAGCTGTCCAGTTTTCCCAGCACCACTTATTGAAGAGGCTGTCGTTTCTCCACTGTACATTTCTGCCTCCTTTGTCAAAGATAAGGTGACCATATGTGCATGGGTTTATCTCTGGGCTTTCTATCCTGTTCCATTGATCTATCTTTCTGTTTTTGTGCCAGTACCATACCGTCTTGATAACTGTAGCTTTGTAGTATAGTCTGAAGTCAGGGAGCCTGATTCCTCCAGTTCCTTCTTTCGTTCTCAAGATTGCTTTGGCTATTCGGGGTCTTTTGTGTTTCCATACAAATTGTAAAATTTTTTGTTCTAGTTCTGTGAAAAATGCCAGTGGTAGTTTGATAGGGATTGCATTGAATCTATAGATTGCTTTGGGTAGTAGAGTCATTTTCACAATGTTGATTCTTCCAATCCAAGAACATGGTATATCTCTCCATCTATTTGTATCATCTTTAATTTCTTTCATCAGTGTCTTATAATTTTCTGCATACAGATCTTTTGTCTCCTTAGGTAGGTTTATTCCTAGATATTTTGTTCTTTTTGGGAGTGTTTTCTTGATTTCACTTTCAGATTTTTCATCATTAGTATATAGGAATGCCAGAGATTTCTGTGCATTAATTTTGTATCCTGCCACTTTACCAAATTCATTGATTAGCTCTAGTAGTTTTCTGGTAGCATCTTTAGGGTTCTCTATGTATAGGATCATGTCATCTGCAAACAGTGACAGCTTTACTTCTTCTTTTCTGATTTGGATTCCTTTTATTTCCTTTTCTTCTCTGATTGCTGTGGCTAAAAACTTCCAAAACTATGTTGAATAAGAGTGGTGAGAGTGGGCAACCTTGTCTTGTTCCTGATCTTAGTGGAAATGCTTTCAGTTTTTCACCATTGAGGATGATGTTTGCTGTGGGCTTGTCATATATGGCCTTTATTATGTTGAGGAAAGTTCCCTCTATGCCTACTTTCTGCAGGGTTTTTATCATAAATGGGTGTTGAATTTTGTCAAAAGCTTTCTCTGCATCTATTGAGATGATCATATGGTTTTTCTCCTTCAGTTTGTTAATATGGTTTATCACATTGATTGATTTGCGTATATTGAAGAATCCTTGCATTCCTGGAATAAACCCCACTTGATCATGGTGTATGATCCTTTTAATGTGCTGTTGGATTCTGTTTGCTAGTATTTTGTTGAGGATTTTTGCATCTATGTTCATCACTGATATTGGCCTGTAGTTTTCTTTCTTTGTGACATCCTTGTCTGGTTTTGGTATCAAGGTGATGGTGGCCTCGTAGAAGGAGTTTGGGAGTGTTCCTCCCTCTGCTATATTTTGGAAGAGTTTGAGAAGGATAGGTGTTAGCTCTTCTCTAAATGTTTGGTAGAATTCGCCTGTGAAGCCATCTGGTCCTGGGCTTTTCTTTGTTGGAAGATTTTTAATCACAGTTTCAATTTCAGTGCTTGTGATTGGTCTGTTCATATTTTCTATTTCTTCCTGATTCAGTCTTGGCAGGTTGTGCATTTCTAAGAATTTGTCCATTTCTTCCAGATTGTCCATTTTATTGGCATAGAGTTGCTTGTAGTAATCTCTCATGATCTCTTTTATTTCTGCAGTGTCAGTTGTTACCTCTCCTTTTTCATTTCTAATTCTATTGATTTGAGTCTTCTCCCTTTTTTTCTTGATGAGTCTGGCTTGGTTTATCTATTTTGTTTATCTTCTCAAAGAACCAGCTTTTAGTTTTATTGATCTTTGCTATTGTTTCCTTCATTTCTTTTTCATTTATTTCTGATCTGATTTTTATGATTTCTTTCCTTCTGCTAGCTTTGGGGTTTTTTGGTTCTTCTTTCTCTAATTGCTTGAGGTGCAAGGTTAGGTTGTTTATTTGAGATGTTTCCTGCTTCTTAAGGTGGGCTTGTATTGCTATAAACTTCCCTCTTAGAACTGCTTTTGCTGCATCCCACAGGTTTTGGGTCGTTGTGTCTCCATTGTCATTTGTTTCTAGGTATTTTTTGATTTCCTCTTTGATTTCTTCAGTGATCACTTCATTATTAGGTAGTGTATTGTTTAGCCTCCATGTGTTTGTATTTTTTACAGATCTTTTCCTGTAATTGATATCTAGTCTCATGGTGTTGTGGTCAGAAAAGATACTTGATACAATTTCAATTTTCTTAAATTTACCAAGGCTTGATTTGTGACCCAAGATATGATCTATCCTGGAGAATGTTCCATGAGCACTTGAGAAAAATGTGTATTCTGTTGTTTTGGGATGGAATGTCCAATAAATATCAATTAACTCCATCTCGTTTAATGTATCATTTAAAGCTTGTGTTTCCTTATTTATTTTCATTTTGGATGATCTGTCCATTGGTGAAAGTGGGGTGTTAAAGTCCCCTACTATGAATGTGTTACTGTCGATTTCCCCTTTTATGGTTGTCAGTATTTGCCTTATGTATTGAGGTGCACCTATGTTGGGTGCATAAATATTTACAATTGTTATATCTTCCTCTTGGATCGATCCCTTGATCATTATGTAGTGTCCTTCTTTGTCTCTTCTAATAGTCTTTGTTTTAAAGTCTATTTTGTCTGATATGAGAATTGCTACTCCAGCTTTCTTTTGGTTTCCATTTGCATGAAATACCTTTTTCCATCCCCTTACTTTCAGTCTGTATGTGTCTCTAGGTCTGAAGTGGGTCTCTTGTAGACAGCAAATATATGGGTCTTGTTTTTGTATCCATTCAGCTAATCTGTGTCTTTTGGTGGGAGCATTTAGTCCATTTACATTTAAGGTAATTATCGATATGTGTGTTCCTATTCCCATTTTCTTAATTGTTTTGGGTTCATTATTGTAGGTCCTTTCCTTCTTTTGTGTTTCTTGCCTAGAGAAGTTCCTTTAGCAGTTGTTGTAGAGCTGGTTTGGTGGTGCTGAACTCTCTCAGCTTTTGCTTGTCTGTAAAGGTTTTAATTTCTCCATCAAATCTGAATGAGATCCTTGCTGGGTAGAGTAATCTTGGTTGCAGGTTTTTCTCCTTCAACACTTTCAATGTGTCCTGCCACTCCCTTCTGGCTTGCAGAGTTTCTGCTGAAAGATCAGCTGTTAACCTTATGGGGATTCCCTTGTGTGTTATTTGTTGTTTTTCCCTTGCTGCTTTTAATATGTTTTCTTTGTATTTAGTTTTTGACAGTTTGATTAATATGTGTCTTGGCGTATTTCTCCTTGGTTTTATCCTGTATGGGACTCTCTGTGCTTCCTGGACTTGATTAACTATTTCCTTTCCCATATTAGGGAAGTTTTCAACTATAATCTCTTCAAATATTTTCTCAGTCCCTTTCTTTTTCTCTTCTTCTTCTGGAACCCCTATAATTCGAATGTTGGTGCGTTTAATGTTGTCCCAGAGGTCTCTGAGACTGTCCTCAGTTCTTTTCATTCTTTTTTCTTTATTCTGCTCTGCAGTAGTTATTTCCACTATTTTATCTTCCAGGTCACTTATCCGTTCTTCTGCCTCAGTTATTCTGCTATTGATCCCATCTAGAGTACTTTTAATTTAATTTATTGTGTTGTTCATCGTTGCTTGTTTCATCTTTAGTTCTTCTAGGTCCTTGTTAACTGATTCTTGCAATTTGTCCATTCTATTGTCCATTCTATCTCCAAGATTTCGGATCAACCTTACTATCATTATTCTGAATTCTTTTTCAGGTAGACTGCCTATTTCCTCTTCATTTGTTAGGTCTGGTGGGTTTTTATCTTGCTCCTTCATCTGCTGTGTGTTTTTCTGTCTTTTCATTTTGCTTATCTTACTGTGTTTGGGGTCTCCTTTTTTGCAGGCTGAAGGTTCGTAGTTCCTGTTGTTTTTTGTGTCTGTCCCCAGTGGCTAAGGTTGGTTCAGTGGGTTGTGTAGGCTTCCTAGTGGAGGGGACTAGTGCCTGTGTTCTGGTGGATGAGGCTGCATCTTGTCTTTCTGGTGGGCAGGTCCACGTCTGGTGGTGTGTTTTGGGGTGTCTGTGGACTTATTATGATTTTAGGCAGCCTCTCTGCTAATGGGCGGGGTTGTGTTGCTATCTTGCTAGTTGTTTGGCATAGGATGTCCAGCACTGTAGCTTGCTGGTCGTTGAGTGAAGCTGGGTGCTGGCGTTGAGATGGAGATCTCTCGGAGATTTTTGCTGTTTGATATTATGTGCAGCCGGGAGGCCTCTTGTGGACCAGTGTCCTGAAGTTGGCTCTCCCACCTCAGAGGCACAGCACTGACTCCTGGCTGCAGCACCAAGAGCCTTTCATCCACAGGGCTCCTTAATTTGGGATGATTCGTTGTCTACTCAGGTATTCCACAGAGGCAGGGTACATCAAGTTGATTGTGGAGCTTTAATCCGCTGCTTCTGAGGCTGCTGGGAGAGATTTCCCTTTCTCTTCTTTGTTCTCACAGTTCCCAGGGGCTCAGCTTTGGATTTGGCCCCGCCTGTGCGTGTAGGTCGCCGGAGGGCGTCTGTTCTTTGCTCAGACAGGACGGGGTTAAAGGAGCCGCTGATTCGTAGGCTCTGGCTCACCCAGGCCGGGGGGTAGGGAGGGTCACGGAGTGTGGGGCGGGCCTGCAGCGGCAGAGGCCGGCGTGACGTTGCAGCCTGAGGCGCGCCGTGCGTTCTCCCGGGGGAGCCGTCCCTGGATCCCGGGACCCTGGCAGTGGCGGGCTGCACAGGCTCCCCAGAAGGGCGTGTGGCTAGTGACCTGTGTTCGCACAGAGGCCTCCTGGCGGCAGCAGCAGCGGCCTTAGCGTCCCATGTCCGTCTCTGGGCTCCGCACTCTTAGCCGCGGCTCGTGCCCGTCCCTGGAGCTCTCTCAAGCAGCGTTCTCAATCCCCTCTCCTCGTGCACCAGGAAACAAAGAGGGACGTAAAAGTCTCCTGCCTCTTCGGCAGGTCCAGACCCCTCCCCGGACTCTCTCCCGGCCAGCCGTGGCGCACCAACGCCCTGCAGGCTGTGTTCACGCCGCCAACCTCAGCCCTCTCCCGGCGCTCCGACAAAAGCCGGAGCCTCAGCTCCCAGTCCCGCCCGCCCCGGCGGGCGAGCAGACAAGCCTCTCGGCTGGTGAGTGCCGGTCGGCCCGATCCTCTGCGCTGGAATCTGTCCGCTTTGCCCTCCGCACCCCTGTTGCTGTGCTCTCCTCCGCGGCTCCCAAGCTCCCCCACTCCGCCTCCCGAAGTCTCCACCCGCGAAGGGGCTTCCTAGTGTGTGGACACTTTTCCTCCTTCACAGCTCTCTCCCGCTGGTGCAGGACCCGTCCCTATCCTTTTGTCTCTGTTTAGTTTTTTCTTTTGCCCTAACCAGGTACGTGGGGGGTTCCTTGCCTTTTGGGAGGTCTGAGGTCTTCTGCCAGCGTTCAGTAGGTGCTCCGTAGGAGTTGTTCTACGCGTAGATGTATATTGTTGGAAGATTTTTAATCACAGTTTCAATTTCATTACTTGTGATCAGTCTGTACATATTTTCTATTTCTTCCTGGTTCAGTCTTGGAAGGTTATACCTTTCTAAGAATTTGTCCTTTTCTTCCAGGTTGTTCATTTTATTGGCATAGATAGAGTTACTTGTAGTAGTTTCTTATGATGCTTTGTATTTCTGCAGTGTCCATTGTAACTTATCCTTTTTCTTTTGTAATTTTTTTTTTTTTTTTTTTTTTTTTTTTTTGCGGTACGCAGGCCTCTCACTGTTGTGGCCTCTCCCGTTGCGGAGCACAGGCTCCGGACTTGCAGGCTCAGTGACCATGGCTCCCGGGCCTAGCCGCTCCGCGGCATGTGGGATCTGCTCGGACTGGGGCACGAACCCGTGTCCCCTGCATCGGTAGGCGGACTCTCAACCACTGTGCCACCAGGGAAGCCCTTTTGTAATTTTTTTGATTTGAGTCCTCTCACTGTCTGGCTAAAGGTTTATCAATTTTGTTTACCTTCTCAAAGAACCAGCTTTTTGTTTTATTGATCTTTGTTATTGTTTCCTTCATTTGTTTTTCATTTATTTCTGGTCTGAACTTTATGATTTCTTTCCTTCTGATAACTTTGGGTTTTGTTTGTTCTTCTTTCTTTAATTCCTTTAGGTGTAAGGTTAGATTGTTTATTTGAGATTTTTCTTGTTTCTTAAGGTAGGATTGTATTGCTATAAACTTCCCGCTTAGAACTGCTTTTGTTGCATCCCATAGGTTTTGGATCATCATGTTTTCATTGTCATTTGTTTCTAGGTATTTTTTGATTTTCTCTTTGATTTCTTCAGTGATCTCTTGGTCATTTAGTAGCACATTGTTTAACCTCCTTGTGTTTTTTACGTTTTTTTTCCCTGTAATTTTTTTCTAATCTCATAGCGTTGTGGTTGGAAAAGATGCTTGATATGTTTTCAATTTTCTTAAATTTACCAAGGCTTAATTTGTGATCTACCCTGGAGAATGTTCCATGTGCACTTGAGAACGAAGTGTAGTGTAATCTGCTGTTTTCAGATGGAATGTCCTGTAAATATCAGTTAAATCTATCTGGTCTGTTGTGTCATTTAAAGCTTGTATTTCCTGATTAGTTTTCTGTTTGGATGATCTGTCCATTGGTGTAAATGAGGTGTTAAAGTCCCCCACTATTATTGTGTTACTCTCGATTTCCTCTTTTATAGCAGTTAGCATTTGCCTTATGTATTGAGGTGCTCCTCTGTTAGGTGCATATATATTTACAATTGTTATATCTTCTTCTTGGATTGATCCCTTGATCATTATGTAGTGTCCTTTCTTGTCTCTTATAACATTCTTTATTTTAAAGTTAATTTTATCTGATATGATTATTGCTATTCCAGCTTTCTTTTGATTTCCATTTGCATGGAATATCTTTTTCCATCCCCTCACTTTCAGTCTGTATGTGTCCCTAAGTTTGAAGTGGGTCTCTTGTAGACAACATATAGATTGGTCTTGTTTTTGTATCCATTCAGTGAGCCTGTGTCTTTTGGTTGGAACATTTAATCCATTCACATTTAAGGTAATTATCGATATGTATGCTCCTAGTACCATTTCCTTAATCGTTTTGTGTTTGTTTTTGTAGGTCCTTTTCTTCTCTTGTGTTTCCCACTTAGAGAAGTTCCTTTAGTATTTGTGGTAGAGCTGGTTTGGTGGTGCTGAATTCTCTTAGCTTTTGCTTGTCTGTAAAGCTTTCGATTTCTCTGTTGAATCTGAATGAGATCCTTGCCAGAAAGAGTAATCTTGGTTGTAGGTACTTCCCTTTCATCACTTTAAATATATTGTGCCACTCCCTTCTGGTTTGTAGAGTTCCTGCAGAAAAATCAGCTGTTAACCTTATGGGAGTTCCCTTGTATGTTATTTGTCATTTTTCCTTTGTTGCTTTTAATAATTTTTCTTTGTCTTTAATTTTTGTCACTTTGATTACTGTGTGTCTCAGCGTGTTTCTCCTTGGGTTTATCCTGCCTGGGACTCTCTGTGCTTCCTGAGCTTGAGTGGCTATTTCCTTTCCCATGTTAGGGGAGTTTTCGACTATAATCTCTTCAAATATTTTCCTGGGTCCTTTCTCTCTCTCTTCTCCTTCTGGGACCTGTATAATGCAAATGTTGGTGCATTTAATGTTGTCCCAGAGGTCTCTTAGGCTGTCTTTATTTCTTTTCATTGTTTGCTCCACAGCAGTGAATTCCACCAGTCTGTCACTTATCCGTTCTTCTGCCTCAGTTATTCTGCTATTGATTTCTTCCAGTGTATTTTTCATTTCAGTTATTGTATTGTTCATCTCTGTTTGTTTCTTCTTGAATTCTTCTAGGTGTTTGTTCTTTAATTCTTCTAGGTGTTTGTTAAACATTTCTTGCATCTTCTCGATCTTTGCCTCCATTCTTTTCCGAGGTCCTGGATCACCTTCACTATCATTATTCTGAATTCTTTTTCTGGAAGGTTGCCTATCTCCACTTCATTTAGTTGTTTCTCTGGGTTTTTATCTTGTTCCTTCATCTGGTACATAGTCCTCTGCCTTTTCATTTTGTCTGTCTTTCTGTGAATGTGGTTTTCATTCCACAGGCTGCAGGATTGTAGTTCTTCTTGCTTCTACTGTCTGCCCTCTGGTGGATGAGACTATCTGAGAGGCTTGTGCAAGCTTCCTGATGGAAGAGACTGGTGGTGCGTAGAGCTGGGTGTTGCTCTGGTGGGCAGAGCTCAGTAAAACTTTAATCTGTTTGTCTGCTGATGGGTGGGGCTGAGTTCCGCCCCTGTTCATTGTTTGGCCTGAGGCAACCCAGCAATGGAGGCTACAGGCTCTTTGGTGGAGCTAATGGCGGACTCCGGAGGGCTCATGCCAAGGAGTACTTCCCAGATCTTCTGCTGCCATTGTCCTTGTCCGCATGGTGAGCCACAGCCACCCCCTGCCTCTGCAGGAGACCCTCCAACACTAACTGGTAGGTCTGGTTCAGTCTTCTATGGGGTCACTGCTCCTTCCCCTGGGTCCTGATGCACACCCTACTTTGTGTGTGCCCTCCAAGATTGGAGTCGCTGTTTCCCCCTGTCCTGTCAAAGTCCTGCAATCAAATCCTGCTAGCCTTCAAAGTCTGATTCTCTGGGAATTCTTCCTCCCGCTGGACCCCCAAGTTGGGAGGCCTGATGTGGGGCTCAGAACCTTCACTCCAGTGGGTGGACTTCTGTGGTATAAGTGTTCTCCAGTTTGTGAGTCACCCACCCAGCGGTTACGGCACGTGATTTTATTGTGATTGTGCCCCTCCTGCTGTCTCATTGCAGCTTCTCCTTTGTCTTTGGATATGAGGTATCTCTTTCAGTGAGTTCCAGTGTCTTCCTGTAGATGATTGTTCAGCAGTTAGTGGTGATCTGTATTGATTTCAATTAGAGATTTTTCTAACCTAAGAAATATTTGTATTACACGTATGTATATATATATACATATAACTGAATCAAAAAGTAGAATATAAAGATACAGCCATCATCTACAACATGCATCACAGAATTTCTACATAAATCTACCCTAGGTTTCATTGTGAAGCATTTATACTTTCCACAGTGGTGTGTTTTCCCATCAGAGTGTGCAGTGCCTCTTATTGGAGATGGTAACACCATTTATTGACTTTGAATGTAGGTATTAAGATAAGATTTATGTTCTAATAGTAGCCAGCAATGCCCAGTGGTACTCATAAGTACACCATATTAAAAATTACATTTTTCACCAAACAAGTCCTTTCAAGTTAATTTATTTGAGTTTTGAACACATGCTAGCTGCTACTCTTGCTGTGGATATAGAAAGACTCCAAAGACATGGCCTTTTGTTTCTAACCGAGATAAATACCACAGAGAAAATGGATGGGATAACATGGCAGGTGGGGGATAATCAGTGACTGGATTCAGGCAAGCTGGTAGGTGGAAGAGTTGATGGGTTCAACTGAAAACAGCCTCTATTTTCTTGGTGAAGAACAAGGTCAGGTCATTTTCCGAGAGTGCTGAGGACTGGAATCACATAAAGCATTTTGAAGGAAATGATGATTTAGCATGAAAGAGAAACTTGATCAAAAGTCAACGTTTAGGGCTTCCCTGGTGGCGCAGTGGTTGAGAGTCCGCCTGCCGATGCAGGGGACGCGGGTTCGTGCCCCGGTCCAGGAAGATCCCACATGCCGTGGAGCGGCTGGGCCCGTGAGCCATGGCCTCTGAGCCTGCGCGTCCGGAGCCTGTGCTCCGCAACGGGAGAGGCCACAACAGTGAGAGGCCTGCGTACCGCAAAAAAAGAAAAAAAAAAGTCAACGTTTAGTTTTTTCACTTACCTTCTTCACCAGACACATGAGCAGAATTTGGCTTGACTATTTCTAATTTTACATCAGGAAGATTCTAGAGAGCTGTAAGAAAGACAAACTATTACATGACATCTAAGACGTGAATGATGATCGGAAGACACGAAAGACAACCCAACTTTTATGTAGCAGTACATGCATCAAACTCATCCAGATTTAGATCTTCCACGGTTCATTTTTAAAGTAAATATAACGTACCACCAATATCAGCACTTTTAAACGAAAGGAAGTTTTACAATGTGGGGATAGTTTTGCTACCATGAAAAAAATTCTAGAATCTTTACATTTGGTAACTTGTGGTTAAGAATCAAACACATTCTTTTCCATCTATTTCTTCCTTTCTTTCAGGCTAGTAAGAGTCCCCAGAGTCCTCAACGCTTTGGAAAGTTCATATTTACTGATTAGGCTGCTTTCCTCCCCTGCGTTCAGGGTTCGTGGTGTACTCACAGGCAGTCGTGAACTCCCTCAAGTAGTTTACCACCAAAGGATCACAGTTAAATTAGACTGAGATTTCAGTGACCTTTCCTGCTTTTTTTTTTTTGTGGTCTGACAGAATAAAGGTCTAAGAATGTTCAAAAGATGAGCTGGATGTGGATGAAAAGATACAGACTGAGTGTGTCAAAGTTTCCATTAGGAAAACAGAAGGGTTCTTGCCAAATAGAAACACACAGAAAGAATGTTCGCTGCATTTCCACCCCTCCCCTTTCACTGCTGCTTCAGATTGTTGCCAACTCCATTTACAAACTCTTTAAGAGTATATCTGCAACAATATCCCCAAACTAAAGGAAGAGTAAGGAGAGCCCCAGACAAAGCACTTTGTCACAGTGAAGTGTTTGATGTTCATCTCAAGTGGAGTCCACAGGCTTTGGTCCAAACGCCCCCCACCCCCACCCCCAATCTCTCCATCACCACAGCCCTCTAGGGAGAAGGCCCTGTCTCCTCCAGCCCCTGAACATGTTGAGTTTTCTCACTTCTGTTCCTTTGCTCATGTTGTTTCTGATACCTCCAGTGCTTTGTCCCCCCTTGTTCACCTGAAAAATTCAGCCCATTTCTTAAAACCTCACTCAGACCATCTTCCTAGTCCTTTGTGAAACTTACTTAATCCATCTTTCCCCACCCTCCACCCCGTTCCCTACCATTCTGATCAGTCCAGATCATCACCTTCCTTTATGTTCACGTAGCATTTTGCGCATAGGGCCGTTAGGATTGGCTTCTGTGTTGTGCCTTCCTTACTTGTTCCTACCGCGCTTCCTTCCTTCACTAAACAATGGGCTCCTCTAGGGCAGAGGTCGTGTCTTATTCGGACATATATATTCTAATGTCTCACCTAGTGCTCGCCCTTGATGAATGTTTCTGAATGAGTGGGTGACACCTAACAATGCAAATACAGAATCGGCTATATCTGTTTACAGTTGAAATCCACTATCTCCGTAAATCCTGTAACCCTATGAGTCATCCTACCTTAATTATTCACTCTGTCCATCTCTAAAAGGGTCATCACCAGGGTAGTCCTCTTTCTCCGTCTACTCAGTCCCGCCCCAGTGCGTTGCTATTCAGCACAGGTCCTCCTGTGCATGGCATTTGGGTCAAGGCTACATAACTCAAAGTGAGGTCATGATTTGGCTCTGATGGCTGTATCCTTTGATTAGTGTAGCTCAGATGTTGCTGTCTGACTCAATTATCTGATTTTTCTGGTTTGGCATATTGGAATGATCAGATTGATTGGATAAGCATCAAGTATCTGCTTTATATTGGCCTGTATGGATGGCTTCATGGGCCAAGTGAACACCCCACCCTGGACTTCTTCATTTTTGACACAGTGATTGCTTATTATAAACTTGTGAAAATTGATTTGAAGATCTGGGGGGACTTGGAGCAGTCTCTTATCAAATAGGAATTACCACCGGGCTGTCAGATGAAATTTGGCTGCTTCTTGCAAACATAATACATAGAAGGAGGTCTGTGTAAGATAAGCCATGAACACAGAAAATTGAACAAACCTTTGGCATTTCCTCCAGCCTTCAAACTAGTTATTTTGGTTATCTGATCCAGCTTTCCATTGTTTCTGTTACTGAGGGAAAATGATTGAAAAATAAAAAGAGGCTATTTTTGCGACGTAGAAAAGATTTATCACCATGTAACATGAGTTTCTTGGAGAAGTAGCTCACGCGTTCGAATGGATGAGGTTTTTATTAGAAGTTTCCTTTATAACACAGGTTACACAGAATTTGGTCTGATTATGTTAATTCCCTAGAATGAACTTAATTTGGCCAAGAATCAGTATCTAAACTGTATGTGTCATAGACCCTTGTAAGCACCACACGCCAAGAGTTTCTTTCATGTAATGACCATTCTTACTAATAGTTTGAAACTTTGAGATTATATGATATCTTGCTTCACAAGGACATCTGTCATTTGCAAGGACCCCCATCCTCCACTTCTTGCCACTTCATTTTCCTTCTTTGAGTCCCAGAAACACTGAGCAAAAAGAAAAAATTTAAAGTATATATTTGCCTGTTACAATTGCATATTTTCCTGTCTTCCCTGAGTCTCTTCTAGTACCTTCCACCCAACTCCAACCATGCCGTGTGGAAAAGTAAAACACATGCAATAAAAAGTAGGTGGGGTATGTTGCATATCTGTACAACTTCTTCTGGTTTTTGTAGGGCACTTGCGACATAGACCATGCCTTGTTTTCATGGCTGCCATCATTATGTGGAAATTTATGAAACAATCTTTAATAGGACTTTGTCATTGGAAAGATTCCTTTCCATAGCAGGGGTTGAGAAAGGAAGGAAACGCTGCACCACACCATCTCTCAGTAAGGGTGCAGGAGAGCAGTAGCAGCTGGCCTTTATTTGCAAGTAGGAGTCCATTTACTAGTCATTCCATCCCATCAGTTTGTCACCGTGTTGAGTAAATAGTGTAGTAGGAAGTGTGACTGTTTTTTATTATTTCTCCTGTTGTGTAGCTAACATCATAATATTTTTGTTTTCTGCAGGCATGAAACCAGATTTAAGCAGCGAATGCTGGAACTGACAGACACGAACAACATTGCCTACTTATTCCTCTCAGCTGCCAACAGATGGCTAGAGGTCAGAACGGTATGTTCATTGCATGATTTTGAAATGGAAACCACACAGAAAAGAGGCCTGATGCAAAGAGGAAGACAGTTGTAAAAATTAGGCTTCCACTGAGATTCAGCACTCGCTTTGCATTTTCTGAACTTTAAAATAGCTCAGGATTGTTTATGTTACGGGTGAAATTTGTCATAATGTTTTTAGCTAATGGCAAGACAAATAGCCCCAAATGCAAAAATTCATTTTGTGTTCATTAGTCGCTAGATTATATAAGTTAATGGAATAGCAAATATTTGTATAACTTCAGTTTTTTTTTCAAAAGAGCACATCTGACAAGTGAACAGATGTACTCATTTACTCCACTGAGCTGGACCGACCTGGAAGAGGTGGCGACTTTCTCTCTTTTAAGCCCGTGGAAGATCATGTTAGCCCAAAATGTAAAAAATTGTGATTAATCATCTGTTGCCTTCTTCTGCCCTCTATAAAGTAGAAGAATGGGCACAAGCTTTGACATCGTACAGACTTAGTCTAGCAAGTTAATGAATTTATCCAAGTCCCAGTTTGTCATTTGTAAGATAGGCGTAAGAATGTTACCTCATGGGGGTGTTAGGATTAAAAATAATAATATAAATCCCCTAGCTCACTGATTGGCAAGTGCACTCAACAAATGTCTTTTGAATGGTTGGATGGATGGATGAAAAAATGAATTGAAACAGTACCTGCCCTGGTAAGTGGTTAATAAGCCAACCAGTTGGGGTATGAATGAAGTAGGAGACAGGTGAGACCCAAGTCCCATAGGGAAGAGGATGTTGTTTGCAGACTGGTCTGCATAATCTGCAGTATGAATAAGACACTTTGGTAGTAATGATGAGTTGACCGCCGTCTTTTTAAAAAAAATAATTATCTATCAGTTTGTGAAAAGGAAAAGGAGGTTTACTCATGCGGTTGTAAGAACCTCACTTCTGCTGATTAATCACCCCTACTACCATATGCACGCTTTCTTTCAAAACTCAATGGACCAGAGAGGGCAGATGGTAATGGGAATTTGATAAAGTTGAAATGAAGGAGCCCAAATTAAAATCTGAGTTGTTGACGGGTGGATACAGATTGGTAGGGAATCTTGGATCCCCCTGTGAGCTGTAGTTGCCATGATTTCTCATGGTTTACAGAGATTCTCTACTACTATATTAGTTATTGTGTAGAAATTATCCAGCAACATAACACAATTATATTTCACAAATTTTAGGTAGGAAATTTCTTATAGGTTGCTGTGGGGATTGGGAGGGGGCAGGGCAGATTCTCCTGAATAATCTGTAACTAGCATAAAGGCAGCTGAAGTGTTTAGGACTTAGAACCAAAATATTATTCCTAGATCTTACCCAGACCCTAATTCCTTGCTTTAAGCTTCTGTTTGTTTGTTTAAATCTGTTTTCTCCAAGGAAAAGAAATCATATCTGATAACAGAACTAATGATGAAATAGCTTCATCAAAGAATGTCCTAAAATCACAGGGAGAAAATATCAGTAGTTACCTTTGTATTTGATTTTCCTGAAGTTGAAGATCAAGTATGTTTTTTAGGGGCAAGTGTGTTTGCTTTGGACTTGAGGTGAGTGTCTGACCTGACTCCTGCTTCTACTCTTTAACACTTCCTACTGTCAGGTTAATGGACAAATGTTTAACAAGAATCTTCAAGCAAACCATATGTTCTGCTCTCATAGCCAGAAGACAAGATATTAGAGCCTTCAGACTGCCAAGAAAGGGAAGGTCAGGAAAAATTCAGAGAGGAACAGCAGCCAGATTCAGAACGGGTTAGTTTAGCTTGACTCACACTCCGCTACTTAAACACGCCCCCCCATTAAAGGCAGCTGGACCTACTTGAATATAAAAGAATTCTAGTTCTAACTGCAGAAGTCTAAAAAAAATACTGATATGTGAAAAAGGAAGGGCGGAGTCTGCCATTCATTCTGTTACCTTATAACACATTTGTCTTTGTGTCTTTTCTTTGTTTTCTGTGTATTATACTCTTTCCACGATTTGCTGTCTAGCCTTACCAGATCTCTCCCTTAAAAACCAACACAAAAACATTAAAGGATCCTTTGCTTCTATTTCTGATTAGTAAATATAAAATT